>NC_082699.1:55955611-57155611 GCF_949987515.2 Delphinus delphis
AGGAGACAACTAAGGACATTACATAATGATCAAATGATCAATCCAACAGAAGATAAATCAACTGAAAATATATAGGCACACAGCATAGGCACACCTAAATGCATAAAGCAAATATTAATAAACATAAAGGAAGAAATTGGTAATAACATAATAATACCAGGAAACTTTAACACCACACTTAGATCAACCAGAAAAAAAAAAAAAAATCAATAAGGAAACACTGGCCTTAAATGACACATTAAATCAGGCAGACTTTGTAGGTATATATAGAAGAGTCCATTGAATGTGATGAAATATGAAAGAATACACATTCTTTTCAAGTGCACATGGAATATTTTCCAAGATAGGTCACATGCTAGGCTACAAAAAAAGCTTCAACAAATTTAAAAATATTAAAATCATATCAAGCATTTTTTTCAACCACTTCTGTATGAGACAAATCAGCTAGAAGAAATAAAATTGCAAAAATCACAAACACATGGGGCTAAACAATATGCTACTAAACAAAAATGGGTCACTGAAGAAATCAAAGAGGAAGTAAAAAAAAAGTACCTGGAGAGAAGTGAAAATGGAAACACAATGATCCAAAATTTATGGGATGCAGCAAAAGCAGTTCTAAGAAGGAAGATTATAGTGATACAAGCCTATCTCAGGAAATAAGAAAAATCTCAAATAAATGATCTAACCTTACATCTAAAGGAACTAGAAAAAGAAGAACAAATAAAACCCAAAGTAAGTAGAAGAAAAGAAATAATAAAGATCAGAGCATTTAGAGAAGACTCTAACAAAGCAATCTAGATATTTAATGCAATCTCTATCAAAATATCCATAATATTTTTCATAGAGGAAGAACAAATAAGCCTAAAATTCATCTGAACAACAAAAGATCCCAAATTGCCAAAGCAATCTTGATAAAAAAGAACAAAACTGGAGGTAGCATCCTCCCAGACAATACTACAAAGCTACAGTAATCAAAACAGCATGGTACTAGCACAAAACAGATACACATATCAATGAACAGAATAGGTAACCCAGAAATAAACCCATGCACCTATGGTCAATTAATCTACAACAAAGGAAGCAAGAATATACAATGGAGAAAAGACAGTCTCTTCAACAAGTGATGTTGGGGAAAAAAATGGACAGCTACATACAAAAGAATCAAACTAGACTACTTTCTCACACCATATCAAAAAACAAATTCAAAATGGATTAAAGACTTCAATGTAAGACCAGAGAAAATCTGAGAAGAAAACATAGGCAGTAAGCTCTTTAACAACAGTCTTTAGCGATATCTGTTTGGATATGTCCCCTTAGGCAAGGAAGACGAAAGCAAAAAATAAACAAATGGGACTACATCAACTAAAAAACTTTTGCACAGCAAAGGAAACTACCAACAGAAGAAGATCACAACCTACGGAATGAGAGAAAATGTTTTCAGATTATATATCTGATAAGATATTAATATTAAAAATATATAAAGAACTCATACAACTCAACATTAAAAAATCAATCTGATTAAAAAATGTACAGAGGCCAGAAATAAACCCATACACCTATAGTAAATTAATCTGTGACAAAGGAGGCAAGAATATACAATGGAGAAAGACAGTCTCTTCAACAAGTGGTACTGGGAAGACTGGACAGCCACATGTTAAACAATGAGATTAGAACATTCCCTCACACCATATACAAAAATAAACTCAAAATGTTTTAAACACCCAAATGTAACACCTGAAACCATAAAACTCATAGAAGAGCACAAGGTGGAACACTCTTTGACACAAATCATAGCAGTATTTCGTGGATATGTCTCCTAAGACAAAATAAAGAAAAGCAAAAATAAACAAATGGGACCTAATTAAACTTAAATACTTTTGCACAGCAAAGGAAACCACTGACAAAATGAAAAGAAAACCTACAGAATAGAAGAAAATATTTGCAAACGATGTAACCAACAAGGGGTTAATATACAAAATATACAAATAGCTCATATAACTCAATATCAAAACCGAACAACTCAATCAAAAAAATGGGCAGAAGACCTGAACAGATACTTCTCCAAAGAAGATATACAGATGGCTAACAGGCAAATAACAAATGTTGGTGAGGATGTGGAGAAAAGGGAACCCTTGTACACTGTTGGTGGTAATGTAAATTGGTGCAGCCACTATGGAAAACAGTATGGAGATTCCTCAAATAGAACTACCATAAGTGGATCCAGCAATCCCACTCCTGGGTATATATTCAGAAAAAACAAAAAACACTAATTCAAAATAATACATGCAACCCAATGTTTATAACAGCACTATTTACAACAGCCAAGACATGGAAGTAACCCAAGCGCCCATCAACAGATGACTGCATTAAAAAGAAATGCACACATACACACACAATGAAATGTTACTCAGCCATAAAATGAATGAAATACTGCGATGTGCAGCATCATGAATGGACCTAGAGGATATTATGCTTAGTGAAATAAGTCAGACAGAGAAAGATAAACACAAAACAATATCAATTGTATGTGGAATCTAAAAAATAATACAGCTGAATGTATATGCAAAACAGAAACAGACCCACAGATATATTAAAAAAACTTGTGGTTACCAAAGAGGAGAGGGAAGGGAGGAGGAACTAATTAGGGGTATGGGATTAACAGATACAAACTACTATATATAAAATAGATAAGCAGTGAGGACATACTGTAAAGCACAGGGAATTATACCCATTATATTGTAATAACCTATCATGGAGTATAATCTACAAAAATACTGAATCACCATGCTGTACACCTGAAACTAACATATAATATTGTAAATCAACTATACTTCAATTAAAAAAAAATGCCCAGAGGATCTTAATAGACATTTTTCGAAGAAGACATAGAGATGGCCAACACATGCATGAAGATGCTCAAACATCACTGGTCATTAGGGAAATGCATAACAAAACAACAAGGTGATAACTCCTCACACCTCTCAGAATGCTTGTCATCTAAAAGACAGCAAATAACAAGCATTGACAAGGATGTAAAGAAAACGAGACCTATGTGCACTGTTCGTGGGATTGTAAATTGGTGCAGCCACTATGGAATTCAATATGAATGTTTCTCAAAATATTAAAAACAGTATCGCCATATAATCCAGCAATTTCACCTCTGAGAATTTTCCTGAAGAAAACGAAAACACCAAAAAAGAACCAAAAGATATGTGGACTCCAACATTCACTGTAACATTGCTTACAATTGCAAGATATAAAAGTAACCTAAGTGCCCATTGATAGATGAATGGATAAAGAAAATGTGGTATGTAGATATACATTGGAATATTACTCAGCCATAAAAAATGAAATATTGCCATCTGAGACATGTCTGGATCTGAACGCTGTTATGCTTTGTGAAATAAGTCAGACAGAGAAAGACAAATACCACAGGATCTCACTTATTTGTGAAATCTAAAAATAAAACAAACAAAACAAAATGAAAACAGATATAGATACACAGGAGAATCGAGAGGTCACTAGAAGGGAAGGGGTTAGGGAAGAGGGTGAAATAGGTGAAGAGAATTAAGTGATATAAACTTCCAGTTATATAATAAATTAGTCACAGGGATATAATATATAGCATAAGGGATATAGTCAATAATATTGTAACAACTTTGTATTGGAACAGATGGTTACTAGAATTATAATTATGATCATTTCATAATAAATGCAAATGTTACATCATTATGTAGTATACCTGAAACTAACATAATATTGTACATCAACTATATTTAAATTAAAAAATTAACAATTAAAACCAAAACAATTAATTTAAAAAAAGTCACCGAGAGTAAATATTAAGCATTCTCAGCACCCCCCCACACGAGTTAATTATGTGAATTAATGGATGTGTTAACTATTTTGATCTTAATAATCATTCCACATGTATATCAAATCATGACACTACTTTAAATATATACAATTATGTTTGTTAATTATTTCTCAATAAATTTGGAAAAAAGAAGATACCAGCGCCCCCCCAAGAAAGAGTAACTGCAAATATTTGATACAAAAACTATAAAAATTTGCCTCTGCAACCAAATTGCTTAGTAAAAAATATTGAGTTTGACAATATATTTGCATATGTGCAAATTTTATTTACCCTTTTAGTGCTCTACCCAAAATATATATCCAACATTTCTTGCCTTAAACTGTGTAGTTGTTTTATTTCTGGCTGTAACCACATTTGAATTCCTTTCCTGGTTGTTTTCTTTTTCTCCAAAAAGGAGAAGGAGCAGATTTTTGAAGTTTAAAGATGGATGGATTGGTTCTTAGCTCAAGATATGTCCCCATCGCTCTGTGTTGCAGAATCTTTGACTTTCAAGCAATTCCTATCCTGGGAAATGGGCTCAACTCTTCAATATCATAGTATAAATCCATTGTGCTAATCCCCACAGATGATGGCAAACATCAGTAACAAAAACCCTGTCATGAGGATTTATTACATACCACATATTATATGAGGAACTTTACCTCTTTTATAGCATTTAATAATTTAAAACAAACTACAGCAACTATGAGATAAATATTACTTTTGAGAACTATAGCTCAGAAAGTGGACTCAGAGCCTGATGACATGGATTCAAATTCTGACTCTATTGTTTAGTATCAATTTGGTTACAGTGAATCGTTGAATCTCTCTGTGCCTCATTTTCCTCATTTTTAAGAGGGAAAAAATAATATAGTATCTCACAGGTTTGTTGAGAGGATGAAAATAATTGAGATACTTAAAGGTTTTGTAACATACAGTAAGCTCTATATTAGTGTTAGTTACTCTATTATTATTACTATTTGAATTTTACAAAGAATGTAGGTGAGATTAGATAATTTAAATTACTCACCCAAATTTATTTGAATCACAGCAGCTAGATGCCAAAGTCTAATTTCTTTTCTAGTATGCTATAAATACTAGTTGTAACTTTGCCAATTTTGGTTTATTTTTAAGGTAAAATTATAATAGAATACTATTGAGAAAATATATTCAGATCAGCCACCGTAGCTCTTTTTATTTGCACACATGAACATATTTTAATAGAAACACTATTATACCATTACTTATGCACATTTATAATATGTCATTTTTTCATGTTTGAATACATGAAAATATTTCTTATTCATATATATGCCATTTATACCAATACTTAGACACACTTTTTTAATCTCTTGATCCTTGAAGACTAAAGCTTATAAATATGCAATGTGTAATTCTTTCCACATTTTCAGCGTATTATTTTTATGGTATGGATAGTGCATTTAATAAAATTTTAAAGATCATGAGGCTTGCAAAGGATGGACAGTTGATTACCTAATAAACTGATAAAATTCTTTATGTAGAAAGATAGCCTACATGATCCAAGAACTCAGGATTGTCATGAATTTCCTACAGCATGCAGACCATCACCAAAAAAGAAAACAGCAGTAATAAAATCACATTTATTTACTTCATAAATCAATTCAAACAGTTTCTGTTCTACCTGGTAATATAATCCTGTTCGTCAGTGAAAAATATGTTCATAATGCACTCCTGGGTGGGAAGCTGTGTGACATTTTCACCTCTATTTTAAGTTACAGTAAATTATCTCAGCAACTACTATTTCCCCCTCTGTGCATATATAACCATAGAAAAAATCCAAACCAAACAAAACAACAAGAATAAAAACATAAAACTGAAGCCAAGCCAAACCAAATAAAAACAAAACTATGAATCTTGTGAAGAAATTGACCTCAATGTCTATTCACTAGAAACATATCAGTGATTTCACCATTCCCTAGAGATTAGCATAAACAGTGCCCATGAGGGTTAGAGAAATAATCAGTATTCCCTTTGGAATTGGGGCCATACACAGAGCCAGGGAGGAATGCTATCCTTGAGTTTCCTGTTAGGTTATTCTCTAGAGATATAAATTTCTGAATATTGCTCAAGTATGATAATCTAATTATATGACCCCTCAAGCCAAAAGTCAAGTAGGATTGATTGGGACTACCTGATATAGGCTGAAAGTGCCAAAAGGGGGCCCACAAAATTACATTTTAGAATATGTTTTCCAGAAACTATGCCTCACACAAAGGCTTAGTATGAGGCACGTGTGAGAGGTTTAACTGGTAATATGGTCCCAGGGAGCAGAAACGAGAAATACGACAGAAATAAGAAGCCAAGACAAGGACATACTATTAGGCTACCAATCTGAATAAATGGTATTTGAAACTTCTGATAAAACTTGTAAAACGCCTCTCACAACAGCAGAGGAAACTGGAGAAGAAAGAGGGATGCACTTATTCATTTGATCGCATATTCCTTCTAGGTCAAGATTGACTCATAAAGCATTAGCTTCTCTACAGTTTCTGGAAGCATCTGTGTAAAGGTCAAGCTAGATCACAGACCCATGTGTCAGAGAGGCCACAGGTTAGGAAGAAAGATGCAGAAGGAGAGGCCTGATCCTGTTCACCTGCACAAATTTTAAGTGTCACCAAGGCAGTAACTGGAATAAGAGATAAAAAGGATTTATAGAGTGTACAGAGGTTTTGGACACATTTCCTCCCTCGTTAAAATCATAATATTAAGATAACCAATTAACAAAAATTAATTTTACTGACTATTTTTAGAAAGTCAAATCGTTTAGGAAATGGCTTGTTTTAAAACTGAAAGCATATCTCTAGTTGGCATTATTGTATTGTCTAATGGGAAAAGAGAAGGTTAAATGCCTCTGGGTTTCTCTCCAAAACTTTCCTCTCTGTGCCCCTACATTTTTCACATTTTCCTTCTAATTCTTATAATTGAAATGCCAGGAAAATCCCCTGCTCTATTTCTGTCCCAAATGATAGATTTACAGAAAGCAATGAGATCCCATCATTACCCTGCTGATATTCAGCTGTGCCATTCACTTCCTTTGGATTCAGATGGAGCTGAGCCTCTATGCTCCCTTCAGCAGCCAAGTCCAGAATAGAGATGAGCTGGCATACTTCCAAATCATTAAAGACAGCGAGATCTGGCTGGTATGCTTGAGAAACACCAAGGGAAATGAAAAGAGGCAGTTTGGGCTTTCTCAAATGAGGTGACTCACACAGACCTGCCTAGTGTTTGTCAATTTCTGTATCTCAATCAGCCCAATCATTCCCAGGCAGCACCTATGAAAATGAATGCCTTTTGTCTTCTCTCATTTAACTTGAATCTTCAATGAGTCAATGTTTGCCCAGGAAATCTTCAAACTGACTTATGAGCAGGTGAATATAACTTGTGTGTTGGTTATGTTGGTCCTGTGAAAAAAACCTTGAAATTCCTCAAAAGAAAAAAAGACGTATATCTAAAGTATTAATTATAAAGTCTCTATCAACTCCTTTTTAAAGAAGTAATTTAAACTAAAATATCCAAGTGAGCTGCGATCTTACTGACTCTACCCCCTCACTTCCCACCTCTAGAGAGTCTTGTAAGAGGATATATTTAAAGACAGGTCCTCAGAACCGAAATCCTTATAAATGGCCTCGAGTGTTTCCCATGTAAGACTGCTATCTTCTGATATGCCGTGACACGCCACCAGATCATCACTGCTGAGAAAACGGAGAAGAAATTTGCCTTCAGGATGTATTTATAAGTGTATAATATATGTGAAATGAGTATAGTTTTTAAAAACACACAAAAAAAGCAACTGTCGATTTATAAATGCACAATTTTTAGTGTCATAGAAGTATACTACAGTCAGTTTTGTCACTAATGATTTATTTCCCATTAAAGTTCATGTGAGAAATAAAACATCAATGACATTCTTCCCATCAAAAAGAAAAAAAATGCATCGTGACAATAGCATTTTACCATGTGTTTAAGTTGCCATTATCTAAGATAGATGACAGTTCTTTCAATGATTTTAGAGGCGATGATCTCTTTGCTACAAGCCTCTGGCACAGAGAGTAAAAAAAAAAAAACTTGCAATAAGAAAAGCTATTTTAGAAACATGAGGTAACGTTACTTTTTTCTCCACTCTGTAATAGACATAGTTTCATCACGATGCCAGAAAAAATGTCAAGTTAAATTTTTTTTTGTTAAATGATTTCACATTGTAGGATACTCAGGATTAAACCCACAATACTGCAGGAGGCTCCTGAAATCAAGATGGTACCCAATTTCCTCAAATACCTGGAATTTCTACATATTAACTTTCTGAAATCTACATCCTCTTCAAACTTTTGTTGTTTTCCATGTGTGTGTATGTGCATGTGTGTGTATACATTTACATATACACATATCATGGCCTTTAACATCCACAATATTCCAAAAAGGAGAACAGGAAAAGTATGATTTTCCCATTTTTACCTCAGGGAACTTGGTTCCAAAACCACACAAGAGACCTCCTTGGACTTCTAACTTCCGATCCAATAGTCCATCCTTTACTCTTTCTACTCAAAGTGTGATCTGCAGAGCAGCAGCATCAACATCACCTAGAAGCCTGTTTGGAACGCAGGTTGCAGGCTCTAGGCCAGACTTATTGAGTCACAGTCTGCCTTTATTAAGCTCCTCAAGTGATTACTCTGAATATCGAAGCTTGAGAAGCACTTCCTTCTGCCACAGAGCCTCCTTCACACAAAGCCACCCATCAATTAATTAAGATATTGATGGGAAACATTCTTTACCACATTTTATATCTAGTGATATAAAATCTCACTAGATTTTATCATCTGAGAGAAGGAATACTATAACAGGATGATGTTTCTTGGTGATATCTCTAGCAGTGTGGCCATTATTCAAATGCTATGAAGCTTATACAGAGAAGATTCTCCTTTTCCAGGTATCAGGTTCAATTTAGGCTGAGTGTACTCTGTTTAGCGTGGTTCTGTTCTCTTTCCAACTGAAGCAAAAACTAAAAGGACTAAGTGCATCCAGTCAAAGTAAATAGGGTTTCAAGACTACTAAAATTCTGCTATTATGCCTCAAAATTGATGTATGCACAACTATATGAAATGGGTTTAATTATTTCTGTTTTACCCATCAGGAGGCTTATAATTTGTCTGTGGTCCTATAGATGGCGGGTGGAGTGGGAAATCAAATCTATTTCCATCTGATGCCACAGTCCGTCCTCTTAACCAAAAGGCTACCCGAACTTCTAAAATTAAGGTGAGCCATTGCTCACATGTATGTGTGTGTGTGTGTGTGTGTGTGTGTGTGTTACTGCTTTGGGGAAATGTGGGGAGACGAGGTTATGTACACTCCAAAAGTCTTATGATCTTTATCCATGTAGTACTTCAGATGTTTATTAAATATGAATTGATAGTATATGCATTTTTTTTTTTTGGGGGGGTTCGCGGGCCTCTCACTGTTGTGGCCTCTCCCATTGCAGAGCACAGGCTCCGGACACGCAGGCTCAGCAGCCATGGCTTACGGGCCCAGCCGCTCCACGGCATGTGGGATCTTCCCGGACCAGGGCACGAACCCGTGTCCCCTGCATCGGCAGGCGGACTCTCAACCACTGCGCCACCAGGAAAGCCCAGTATATGCATTTTTATTTCCTCTTGTCAATTATTAATATTTGAAATCCATTTCTCTGTATATATTTTTCCCATTAATTTTATAGTATTTATATTATTAAGTATCCCCCTCCTTTACCATGATTCATTTGAATATATTATTTTATCTTGGTGTAGTTGAGTGAGTATAGTCACAGGCTAGGAATGTTTTCAAATATTTGCTGATAGGTAAAAATATAATTACTGTCATGGACATATAAAAGAAAAGGAGGTTTTATTACTTCAGTACTGCATATTTCGATAACTCTAGAGAAGATGATGGGATCCTAATAAGACACTGAATGTTAATTAGTTTCATTTTCTCATTCTGTAAAATAGGGGTGATCATGCCTTGCTGATAATGATTTTATTGCGACATCAAAAGAATGAATAATTTTAGTGTCACTCTATAGAAAAAAAACAGTTTTTTTGTTCTTTTACCAAGTAGACACTGAAAACTTAATTTATATATTATGAGAAAGTGTATTATGGAAATATCAATAACCTAACGTCAGCACTTTTGTACTTGTTGTTTGCACTGCTTGGGCTACTGTTTCCTCAAATGACATATATTTTTTCTCCCTCAATTCAGGACACTTCTTAAACAGCAACTCAGAGAGGATTTCTCTGACCATTGCATGCAAAACAATAGGCTATAATTCTCTCAGTTTTTCTTCATAGTTATCTGTCCTGCAATTATTCTCTATATCTGTATTTGTTATTGTGGGTCTCCTGCCCTAGAATATGAGTTCTACAAGAATAGGAACTTTGGTTGCTTTATTAACCATTCTATCTTCAGAGCCCAGAATAGTGGCTTGCAAATAGCAGATTCATAGTAAATGTTTGTTGAATAAATGAATGAGTGAAGCAAGTCTATGTACAGCCATAGGCAAGGAATTAATAATAATGACACTACTACTACTACTTGTATCGGCTAATGTTCTTAACTATTTACATGCTTGTATCAGCAAATTCTCACAACAACCTGTGGGAGTAGATATCATTATCCCCATTTTCCAGATGAAGAAATTAAAGTTTAGACTAGACTAGATTAAGTCATTGATTGTCAACCTTGGTTGTACATTAGATTTATCTGGTAACCCTTTAAAAATACTGGTACTTAGGTTTCAACGTCAGAGTTCTGATTTAAGTGCAATCTCCACACTAAAGCAATTAAATTAAAATCTCTAGGAGTAGGTGCAGGAAATCGTATTTGTTTTAAAGTTCCCATGTGACTCGAAAGTATAGCCATCATTGAGAACCCTTCATTGGCTTCAATAAATTAAATAAATTTCCCCAGGTCACATGGTTAGGAAGTGGTGGAATAGAGAGTCAAACCCAGTTTCTCTGACTTCTACCCAATGCTTCTTCTATATTTTACACATCTACTAAGGTAGAATGTATGGTATTTTAGCACCTTGCCACCTGCAATATTGCTAACTGTGACTTTGAGACAATATGGTTATATATCTATAATAGAACAATTTTAAAGACTGTGATGTTCTTACAATTAGTTTAGTTGCCTTAAGTGAAAAGAACAAACAAACAAAAAAACAGAACGCACTTCTTGCTCCCTATTCCTCTGCACTGCAGAGGTGGCTTTATGGAGTAACATACAGAGAGAGAATCTCTATACCCTTTGAATACAGATGAAAGACCAGGCCCTTAAAACTGTTCCTTTAAAGACGATAACAATGTTGAAAAGAACAGAAATGTGTTACAAAAGCACTTTGCTATAACTTGATAAAACCAAATATGGAAGACCTCCAGTACTGGATACATTACATTTCAAGCCAAGTCTGAAAACTTAAAAAAAACAGGAAAAAAAATGAGATAGGGTCTCCATAATACAAAATTGGGAGCGATTAAAAAAAAAAAAAGAAACATGATTTCAAAAGATTTTACCTATGTTTTTAAGTTCCAAGAGATCATGACATCTCCAAGTGTGACAATGCTTTTAAATATGATAGCCTCAACAGTGAGAGATTTGTTTTGTGTGAGCATGGCTTTTAGCCAGATTTATAGATCTAGATAGCACCAGAGCACTGCATTACATAGTGATAAATAACACAGGCTCTGAAGTGAGGAAAACTGGGGTTTGAAATTCAGTCCTTCTACTTTTTAGCTGTAAGGTTAAGCACTCTAAACCTCTCTGAGACTCATCTGTTTTCTCATCAATCAAGTGGGAATTAAATTTACCACCATCATAACAGATTATTATGAGGATAAAGGAGCTAGTACAGAGAGAAATATCAGTGTAGCACCTGATTCATATTAAATATTCAATATTTGCTTGCTATTATTAGAATCATCACATGTGGTATTTTCTAGAATTAAAAAGGATTTGGATGCATTGGATGAATTCAAGTAGAATAGAAATAGAAGGTTCTCACATATATCTGCGGAGACATACCCCCATATGCCTAAACGGAATCTTTTATTTGCTAACTATTCGCGTATTTTTCTAATAATTTTTGAGATAGGCAAGATGTGTGGAACGTATTTCTGAACAATTGTTGGAAGGACACCACAGAAATGCAAACTTTCTAATTGTTTAGGTAGTTTTAAATTTTAAATGATACACATAAATGCCTCACTATTCATATCCATCAAATAACATGAAATGTAATTTTATCATTCAAATATGCTCACTGTTAGAGCCCAGTAAAATTTATTTGCTTATCAAAATTATATAATAAATGTCAAAGTACTGTTTTTTAGAAAAAAAATGACCATCAAGACAAAGGAATGTATGATAAATATCTATATTTAGACCATCTGTCTATCTTCTTCACCATATGTCACTCTATTAATTGCTAATATCATCCTTATTATGCATCATCTCATCTGTAACATTATTCCATGAAAGTAAGAAGGCATCAATAACAACTACAGGAAAACACCTGCTATATGTGTTTCTGGTTGATAAATTTCAGCAGGCTCTTTCTGGTTTGCTCTTGAGCAAAATTTCCTAATTGCCTTCGCACAACAGGAAGTCTTCTACCAGGGCAACTTCCTCTGATTACAGTCAGCACACTACTATCTTCTTAAACTGTTTATTTTAATTAATTAAATCTCCCTACAATATTTATTCAAAATGTTTATTAGCAACTATTATGTGCACAATAATATGGGCATAATGGTCACTGGGCTAAACATTGTGAAGAAGAATAAAATATGAGTAGGAACTTATAACATCTGTAAAAAGAACTTTGAAAACTATAAGAATAAATAAATACTGTTTAATGAGGGTCACAGCTCTTAGTTTAGCCAGCAATTATCTATCATATAAACTGTATACTCATTTTTTACTTTGTATATGAAGAAAAGAATTGAGCTTCATTATGATCCTTCTATTTAATTAAAGGCAATATATAAACAGACCACATTGGTAACTGTCTTCTTGGCAACAGCCAAAATAGATCTATTGAAAATTCAAGCATTTTACAAGTGTTGATTATTTTGTTCTTTCTGAGGTGGTTTTGGTTGAAGGGGCAAGTCTACTGCCCATGAAATGATTAGGAACCACTATCAAAAAGAACAGATTTAAATGCTAGATTGTGTGGTAAAGACAGTAAATGTGAAATAATGTTAAAGAAGTGGGGGTAAAGGATCATTGAAATAGAAAAGAATTTTTTGAGGAGACGAAAGTTGAATAAGACTTTGAAAAGTGGGCAGAATATGGTTAATAGGTATGTTTTCATTTAGGATAAGTCAGACGTATACAAAAATCAGGGCTGTGATTCTGTTCAGTACTGAGATGCTGGTATATATGTTTGGTAAGAGTTAAAGAAACAACTGGGTGGAGATAAGTCATGAATGATTTTGGCAATCAGATGAGTTAACAATTATTAGCAGCAGCACCACAACTAGCAGCACCTCTATCCATATAAATGCTTGTGTTTCAGCCCATATACTAAGTGCTTTTATATGGATTACCTCATTCCATCCTCATACAAATCCTTAACTCCCTGTGAAGTAGACACTGATATATAATAACACTCCTTTTACAAGAAATCTGATAATTATAAAGACGGCAGATTACTTGAGTAGAAGATCAGGAATTTAAACTGGCATAGTCTGATACCTGAATTCATATTCTTGTCTATTTCATTTCACTGGTTTACAGTATGAAATTAAGAAACAACATGGGGCCTTTGAACATTCTTCAGGTATAATAAAAGTGAGATTTTTGATGGGAGTAGAATGTCAGCAATATGTATGATAAACTGTAGTCCAAATGAAGAGAAATGAGACAGATGCAGTACTGGAACTACAGAATGGTGACAGTGGTAGTGGCGGTTTAGCAGTACTCCCAGAGACACTTCAAAGGAGGAATGACATAACTAAATAGATTCCTGGACCCAATTCCAACGTGTCTTGTGGGGGGTCTGGAGCTTCCCCCACAACACCAAGCAATTCTTGGTGTTGGACACCAGGCTGGTGTCCTACAAGTCAACTCAATTCTGACACCCTCTACCTACCTGGAGGTAGCATCAGATTCCACAGGTTAGGATTCAGTCTATAGGACTGCCCCCAACCCCCGTCCCCCCTCCACTTTAGATGCCAATCTCAAGCCAGGTTGTTGTCTATGCTACTGACCAATCGGTTACAAACTGGAGGTTCCCACAACCTTCTCCTTGGACTTCAGATGCCAGTCGCAAGACCATGTTTGTTACTTGTACTTCTGATTGGCTATAAATCAGAGATTCCAAAGACCATCCCCTTTTGGGGATTAATTTGCTAGAGCAGCCCACAGAACTCAGAGAAACATTTTACTTACTAGATTACTAATTTATTATAAAAAGATATAACTCAGGAACAGCTAGACAGAAGAAATGCACAAAGCAAGGCATGGGGAGAGGGCTTGGAACTTTCATACCCTCTCCAGGCACACTATTCTCCTCAAATCTACAAGTGTTCACCAACTCAGAAGTTCTCTGAACCCTATCCTTTTGGGGTTTTATGGAGGCTTCACTACATATGCATGATTAACTAAATCACTGGTTATAGATAATTGATTTAATCTTCAGCCCCTCTCTTTTCCTCAGAGGTCAGGAGGTGGGGCTGAAAGCTCCTCTGCTGAAATAGAAAATAATCTCCAAGTTCTGTCTGTATGTTACTTCCTCCATCTCAATGCCTGACCATCTCCAAACATGGAAATAATCTTCCTCATCTGAATTTTGCAGAGGATTGTACCTCTCTTGTAAACAAAACAGTCTACTATGTATTACCTAGTTTTGTATTTATACCTTGTAAATCAATACAAAATAATAAAAACCATTACATACTATGGATCTCATGTAGTGTTAATCCAGCATACCTACTAACATTTATTAATGCTTGTGGAATCCAAAATAAGTGAATCAGTATGTTAGTAAGTGAATAAACAAATAACTGGATGACTGATGATGACCCCACTTTCCAATAGTTTTGCTTTTCTTTGGCCTTCTTTTCTAAGATTGTTTTTTTTTTTTTGATGTGTACTATTTTCAAAGTCTTTATTGAATTTGTTACAATATTGCTTCTGTTTTATGTTTTGGTTTTTCAGCCACCAGACATGTGGGATCTTAGCTCCCCCAACCAGGGATTGAACCCACACCCCTTGCACTGGAAGGCAAAGTCTTAACCACTGGACCGCCAGGGAAGTCTCTGGCCTTCTTTTCTAATCTTGCCTTAATCACCTATTCCATTACTCCCATGAATGGTTCATGCCATTGTGCCTTAACAGACAAACACATTCGTTTCTTGGGGCTAAATAAATACTGACTGAAAATTAGTCAAAAAAAATTTTGTCCAATCTATCAAGATTCACTTTCTTAAAAGTTTCCTAGTTAACAAATTATCAATTCTCAAATAAATGCTATTTCTTTGAACAACATGAATGTCTGAAACTTTCTATATACGATTCATGTGCATAAATCTGCTTATTTGCATAAGCTCTAGCTTTGGGATTATCTATTGCATTTCCAACAAAGGAATAATTGTATCTGTAATGGTAAACTGTCAAATATCTCATATACATAACCCATTTAGGGAACAAAAATTATTGTCTGAGTTTGTGTAAAATCCATTAATATTAATTTCTGAATTGCTCTTTTTCTTTTAATTCATAATTTGCTGTTTGTGTGAACTTTCAGTCCCTTAAAAATCACCATTTCTTGATTGCTCAACCATGCAATACATAGACAGCAGCTATATTAATGACTTCTCAAAGGTGCAGTTCACTGATACTGCTACTTATGCTGCTGTCTAGAAAAAAGCATATTTATTCTGTCCAAGCACCCATAAGACATGAAAACTATTCTTTGTTCAGACTGACAGTGGATAGTCACTTTAAAACTTCAATTACAATTTCAGCATGTCCCCTCCATTACTGTTTCCAACACCACAGCCAGTAATTTCTACTAGCAAATTTCTTTTATAAACCATACACACATGTGCCCTGCATGCAATGAGCAAATAAATTTGTGTATAAATGATTAATATCTGCAGAGATAAGATAAAATAATAACAATATATGAATCTTGAACATTAAAATTTTATACCTCCCAACTAATGACTGATGACTGTTGAATGAAATATATATGTATATCTCTCTCTATATATATGTATATGTTTACATATACATATTTCAATCATCTATCTTAGAATCAAAGAAAATAATCATACAGTAATATTCAACGAATATTTCTTGAGATTTGTCAACACAGCTGTTCTTTGTGCTACAGGGTTTATGAAAAATAACAAAATAACATAACATTAGTTTTGCCTTTGAACAATTTACAATCATAATAAATATGATTCATTCTTTTTATTGAAATGAGAGTCTTGAATGAAAAAAGATGGTTTACAGCCTCAATCTCATTTTATGTAAACCTTAAATTCCATGATCTGGCTATAATTTCTCTTTTTATATGAGACTTTGTTTCTGCATTAACATTAATCTCCTTTTCTAGACTCTATCCTCTATTTTCCTATTCTCTCTTGCCATAAAAAATGCACACATATAATTTATGTAAAACTGAAGCAGGATATGTGGATGCCACCATTTTGAAGCCATGATTTTCAATTTTGTCCCTTATATCTATAATTTGTCTTGAGTGGAGGATATCATAAGAAATCAACTTTAAACAGTTTACTGTTCTATCATTGCCTGGACATTGATGAGAGTAACTCCCACAATACTTATTACTCAGTGTCCACTTTATAAAAAAAATGCAAGATATTTCATATCTTAAAGCCAGGAAAAAGTTTGCTTTTGTTGTGTCATTGTCATATTTCATAGACAATGGTTTTCGTGTAAACTTATGTTTTTTAAATTTGTTAGGCAGCTGTCATATTTAACATGTAAGCCATTCTTAAAAGTTTTTTACTTAAAACTTAAAGGCTTTTGCACAACAAAGGAAAACATAAACAAAACAAAAAGACAACCTACAGAATGGGAGAAAATATTTGTAAACGATGCAACTGACAAGGGATTAATCTCCAAAATATACAAACAGCTCATACAGCTCAATATCAAAAAAACAAACAACCCAATCAAAAAATGGGCAGAACTAAATAGACATTTCTCCAAAGAAGACATACAGATGGCCAACAGGCACATGAAAAGAAGCTCAACATCACTAATTATTAGAGAAATGCAAATCAAAACTACAATGAGGTATCACCTCACACCAGTCAGAATGGAAAAAGGAACCCTCCTACACTGTTGGTGGGGATGTAAACTGGTGCAGCCACTGTGGAGAACAGTATGGCATTTCCTTAAAAAATTAAAAATAGAGTTGTCATATGAACCTGCAATTCCACTCCTGGGACTATATCAGGAGAAAAACATAATTTGAAAAGATACATGCATCCCAATGTTCAGAGCAGCACTATTTACAATAGCCAAGACGTGGAAGCAACTTAAGTGTCTATCGACAGATGAATGGATAAAGAAGATGATATACAATGGAATATTACTCAGCCATAAAACGAATGAAATAACGCCATTTGCAGTAACATGGATGAACCTAGAGATTATCATACTAAGTGAAGTAAATCAGACAAAGACAAATATCATATGATATCACTTATATGTGGAATCTAAAAAAAGGATACAAATGAACTTATTTACAAAACAGACTCACAGACATAGAAAGCAAACTTATGGTTACCAAAAGGGGAGAGGGAGAGAGAGATAAATTAGGAGTTTGGGATTAAAATATACATACTACTATATATAAGACAGATAACCAACAAGGACCTACTGTATTGAACAGGGATCTATACTCAATATCTTGTTAACAACAAATAATAGAAGACAATGTAAAAACTAATATATATTTATATGCATAACTGAATCACTTTACAACTGAAAGTAACACAACATTGTAAATCAGCTATATTTCAATAAATTTTTTTTTAAGTTTTTTACCAACTTATACATAAGCTTTTGTTTAGGATCATGTAACTGTTTTACCTTATTTTCTCATTATCCCTATTTCACTGTTTTTTTTTTTAATGCTATTGAACTATATGGCATTTTGTAAACCTTTTTTTCTTCAATTGTGACTATGAATTTTATTTTATATTTTTAACATCTTTATTGGAGTATAACTACTTTACAATTTTGTGTTAGTTTCTGCTGTACAACAAAGTGAATAAGCTATATGTATACATATATCCCCATATGCCCTCCTTCTTGAGCCTCTCTCCCACCCTCTAGGGTCATCACAAAGCATCGAGGTGATCTCCCTGTTCAATGCAGCAGCTTCCCACTAGCCATCCATTTTACATTTGGTAGTGTATATATGTCAATGCTACTCTCTCACTTCGTCCCAGCTTCCCCTTCCCCTACTGTGTCCTCAAGTCCATTCTCTACATCTTCATCTTTATTCCTGCCCTGCCACTTAGGTTCATCAGTACCATTTTCTGTAAACCCTTGATAATGAGAAAGGTAATGAATAAACATCTACCTGTGACATGAAAGTTTTACTTGAACCTGAGAGAAAAATCTAGGCTCTCTGTTCTTCTTACTCTGGGTTGCCATTGTCAAGTGAGTGGAATATACCTATTTGCTTCCATTTTATTATTTTCTATTCCTTCTTTAATGCTCTGAAATCTTGCTTCTCTCCCCAAACTATGAATAGTCTTTCTTAAGGGCTTTGTCATTTTACAGACATTTGAGCTTGGGTGAGTGACTGGATCTCTCTGCGTCTTACAATACTCATTTCTAAAATGGAGATAATAATGCCTCCATTGGTTTGTTTTGAGGATTTAAATGAGTCAAAGTATATGTAGTGGTTAGCACAGTGCCTGACACATAGTAAGTGCCTAAAAAAATTAAGCCTATGATGAAATCTCCTATACAATTCCATTTTCAGTTTTTTTATACTTATTAACAGGGTAACGTTTTTCTAGTCTCATATAGAGTTGAATATCAACTTTGACTCCTTCTTGTCACTTTCTCCTTCCATATCCAACTAGTTGTCAAATACTTTGTCTTTTTCCCTTTATGAGAGCTCTCAAATCTATCCCTTCTCTATTCACCAGAATCTGCCTGAGAGGACTATACAGAGTGTGGCAACTCAGTGAAAATATTCCCTGAGGGAGATGAAGAGTTAATGGAATTTTGAGTACTAAGACACTGAAATATGCAGAGATGTCATTACTAAAAATAACAACAACAACAGCAACAAACAAGCAACAAGAGAGCCAGTAAGCCAGAATGAGGTGTTAATTTTCAAATATAGCTAAATAAAGTTTAGAATGAAGAGGCCTCATTTAATTTATATGAAAATATTTAATTTGTAGGAAGGTGGTGGAAGTAAATCTTATCTGCAATTACTGGTAATATGAAAAGCCAGAGCACTCATTGATTTGTCTTAGTTTAAATTAACTAATTATAGAACAAGTGCTCTACCTCCACTGCCACCAACATCACTACTATTGGACACATAAGCAATTCAAATGGCAAATCATACAAGTGGAGGTGCAATTATGGTTTAAAAACTTTATATCCACATCAATGACTGTACATGGTAATTCATGATTTTAAAAAAAGGCCAACAAAGTTACCACTGCCTTGTATTACATATTTTAAGATTCCAATTTGTTGCTATATGATTATTAGATTGGGAACTCCTTGAGAATCTGACACAGTGGTTTGCATATTATAGATTTTCAATAAATATTCTTAAATACATGAGCTAAATGTTTCCTGAATTACAGGTCAAAGATTCAACTGAAATTTATACTCAGTGGAATGAAGTTCAAACTATTAAAATGTGTTAAGAGAGCATTTTTATTTTAAAGACTGTTCTTTACCTTTACATACAGGCCTGTGATCACTCCAAGCAGCAAAGACTTCAGCTATCCGTTGACAGGTGATGCTCTTAGCACCCTGTAGGACATAATCTTCATCACAAGAGAACTGCACAGTTGATCCAAGGCTAAAATTGAGCAAAGGATTAAAAAACAGTATTAGAAGAATATAACATAATGGTTAGGCTCCGGTTCTACTGGCAATATCCCATAGTTCAAAAATGTTCCATAGTGACAAAAAAGATTGTTCTTTTAAAAAACCAAAATATGAAAATATGACTTGTACAAATATATAATAAAAATCACAAACAAGAATCTACTATAAATCAATAGCATGCAGGTATTCGTAGGAATTTCAAAAAGCTCTCATCAACTTTAATTATCTTGTTACTAGTTGTAGAAGCCAAGGTTAAATAATTGACTAAATTTCCCATCTTAAGTAAGTGGTAAATGTGAAGCAAAAAGTGGACTTTCTGACTTGAATCCCAGTGCTTGGGTTCATACCACATTATAGTACTTCTCTAGCAGGTATTTATATGTGTATTTACTTGGACACGTATATGTCCATCCACAGACACACATATACAGTTAGGGCTGCAAAACTGTGCTGATTGTTTTTTAGATAAAATTCACCCACCATTTCTTATTCCTGATCTTAGAGGAAATGCTTTCAGTTTTTCACCATTGAGACCATTTGGCTGTGGGTTTGTCATATACGGCCATTACTATGTTGAGGTATATTCCCTCTATGCCCACTTTCTGAAGAGTTTTTAACATAAATCGGTGCTGAATTTTGTCAAAAGCTTTTTCTGCATCTATTGAGATGATCATATGGTTTTTTATTCTTCAATTTGTTGATGTGGTGTATCACACTGATTTGCAGATACTGAAAATTCCTTGCATCCCTGGGATAAATCCCACTTAATTGTGGAATGTGATCCTTTTAACGTATGGTTGGATTCAGACTGTTAGCATTGGGTTGGCCAAAAAGTTCATTCAGGTTTTTCTGTAACCCTTATGGAAAAACCTGAACGAACTTTTTGGCCAACCCAATATTTTGTTGATTATTTTTTGTGTATATGTTCATCAGTGATACTGGCCTATAATTTTCTTTTTTGTGGTGTCTTTGTCTGGTTTTGGTATCAGGGTGATGATGGTCTCAGAATCAATTTGGGAGCATTCCTTCTTCTGCAATTTTTTGGAAGAGTTTCAGAAAGGTAAGTGTTAACTCTTCTCTAAATGTTTGATAGAATTGGCCTGTGAAGCCGTCTGGTTCTGGACTTATGTTTGTTGAGAGTTTTTAAATCACAGTTTCAATTTCGGTACTTGTGATTAGTCTGTTCATACTTTCCATTTCTTCCTTGCTCAGTCTTGGGGGATTGTACCTCTTCAAGAATTTGTCCATTTCTTCCAGGTTGTCAATTTTATTGGCATATAGTTGCTTGTAGTAGTCTCTTATGATCCTTTGTATTTCTGTGGTATCATTTTAACCTTTCCTTTTCATTTCTAATCTTATTGATTTGAGCCCCCTCCCTTTTTTCTTGATGACGCTGGCTCTTTATCAATTTTGTTTATATTCTCAAAGAACCAGCCTTTAGTTTCATTAATCTTTCTATTGTTTTCTTCCTTTCTATTTCATTTATTTCTGCTTTGATCTTTATGATTTCTTTCCTTCTACTAACTTTGGGTTTTGTTTTTCTTCTTTCTCTAGTTGCTTTAAGTGTGAGGTTAGGTTGTTTATTTGTTTTTGTTGTTTCCTGAGGTAAGATTGTATTACTATAAACTTCCCTCTTAGAACTCCATAGGCTTTGGATCATTGTGCTTTCATTTTCATTTGTCTTTAGGTATTTTTTGCTTTCCTCTTCATTTCTTCAGTGTTCCATTGGTTGTTCAGTAGCATATCGTTTAGCATCCATGTGCTTGTGATGTTTTACAGTTTTTTTTTTTTTTCTGTAGTTGCTTTCTAATTTCATAACATTGTGGTGGAAAAGATGCTTGATATGATTTCAGTTTTCTTAAATTTACCAAGGCTCACTTTATGGTCCAGCATGTGATCAATCCTGGAGAATGTTCCACGTGCACTTGAGAAGAATGTGTATTCTGCTTCTTTTGGATGGAATGCTCTATAAATATCAATTAAGTCCATCTAGTCTAATGTGTCATTTAAGACCTGTATTTCCTTATTGATCTTCTGTCTGAATGACCTGTCCATTGATGAAAGTGGGTTGTTAAAGTCCCCCACTATTATTGTGTTACTGTCAATTTCTCCTTTTATGGCTGTTAGTACTTGCCTTATATGTTGGGTTGCTCCTATGTTGGGTGCATATATATTTACAATTATTATATCTTCTTCTTGGATTGATCCCTTGATCATTATGTGTCCTTCTTTGTCTCATAACAGTCTTTATTTTAAAGTCTATTTTGTCTGATATGAGAATTGCTACTCCAGCTTTCTTTCCATTGCATGAAATACCTTTTTCCATCCCCTCATGATCAGTCTGTATGTGTCCCTAGATCTGAAGTGGGTCTCTTGTAGAAAGCATATATACAGGTCTTGTTTTTGTATCCATTCAGCCAGTCTATGTCTTTTGGTTGGAGCATTTAATTCATTTAAAGTAATTATCAATATGTATATTCCTATTGCCATTTTCTTAACTGTTTTGGATTTGTTTTTGTAGGTCTTTTTTCTTCCCTTCCTCTTTTGTTCTCTTCTCTTGTGATTTTATGACTAACTTTATTGTTGTGTTTGGATTTTCTTTTCTTTCTTGTATGTGTATCTATTGTAGATTTTTGGTTTGCAGTTACCCTGAGGTTTTGATATAGCAGTCTGTATATAAATAATAGTGCTTTAAGATGCTGGCCTTTTAACTTCAAATGCATTTCCAATATCCTGAATTTGTGCTCCCCTCTTCTCCCAATTGCTGGCTTTGATATATTTGTGTGCAGATGATTTCCTACCTTTAATTTACGTTTGTCTTTACCAGTGAGCTATTCCATTTGTAATTTTCTTGTTTCTAGTACTGGCCTTTTCTTTTGCACTTAGAGAAGTTCCTTTAGCATTTGTTGCAAAGCTGGTCTGGTTGTGCTGAATTCTTTTAGTTTTTGCTTATCTGTAAAGCTTTTGATTTCTCCGTTGAATGTGAATTACAGCCTTGCTGGGTAGAGTATTCTTGGTTATAGGTTCTTCCCTTTCATAACTTTAAATATATTGTGTCACTCCCTTTTGGCCTACAGAGTTTCTGCTGAGAAATCAGCTGACAACATTATGGGAGTTCCCTTGTATGTCATTTGTTGCTTTTCCCTTGTTGCTTATTAATATTTTTTCTTTCTCTTTAATTTTTGTCAGTTTGATGACTATGTTTTTCGGTGTGTTCCTCCTTGGGTTTATCCTGCCTGGGATTCTCTGGCCTTCCTGAACTTGGTTGGCTGCTTCCTTTCCCACATTAAGGAAATTTTCAGCTATTATTTCTTCAAATATTTTCTCAGGTCCTTTCTCTCTTTTCCTTCTGGGACCCCTATAATGCAAATGTTGTTCATTTAATGTTGTCCCAGAGGTCTCTTAGACTGTCTTCATTTCTTTTGATTATTTTTTCTTTATTCTTTTCTGTGGCATTGATTTCCACCATTCTGTCTCCCAGCTCATTTATCCTTTCTTCTGCCTCAGTTACTCTATTGATTCCTTCTAGTGTATCTTTCAATTCAGTTATTATATTGTTTATCTCTGTTTGTTTGTTCTTTAGTTCTTCTAGGTCTTTATTAAACATTTCTTGCATCTTCTCAATCTGTGCCTCCACTCTTTTCTGAGATCTTGGATGATCTTCACTATCATTACTCTAAATTCTTTTTCCAGTAGCTTACCTATTTCCACTTCACTTAGCTGTTCTTCTGGGGTTTTAACTTGTTCCTTCATCTGGGACATATTCCTCTGCCACCTCATTTTTTCTAACTTTCTGTGATTGCAGTTTCCATTTCACAGGCTGCGGGATTGTAATTCTTTTTTCTGCTGTCTGCCCTCTGGTGAATAAGCCTGTCTAAGAGGCTTGTGTTGGCTTTCTGGTGGGAGGGTCTGCTTCCTGCCCACTGGTGGGTGGAGCTAGGTCTTGTCCTTCTCGTGGGCAGGGCCTTGTTCAGGAAGAATTTAAGCAGCCTGTCTGCTGATGGGTGGCGCTGTGTTCCCACCCTGTTGGTTGTTTGGCCTGAGGAGTCCCAGCACTGGAGCCTACAGGCTATTGGGTGGGGCTAGGTCTTGGGGAGGAAATGGTGGCCTCCAGGAGGGCTCACACCAATGATTATTCAACAGAACTGCTGCTGCCCGTGTCTTTGTCCCCACAGTGAGCCACAGCTGCCCCCTGACTCCACAGGGGACCCTCCAATACTAGTCTGGCCCAGTCTCTTATGAAGTCACTGTTTATTTCCCTGGGTCCTGGTGTACACAGGACCTTGTGCGCACCTTCCAAAAGTGGAGTTTCTATTTCCCCCAATCCTGTGAAATTCCTGCAATGAAACCCTTCTGGCCTTCGAAGAGAAATTCTCTGGGGGCTCCTCCTCCCATTATCAAACCCCCAGGCTGGGAAGCCTGACGTGGGGCTCAGGACTTTCACTCCTGTGGGAGAACTTCTGTGGTATAATTATTTTCCAGTTTGTGGGCCTCCCACCCAGCGGGTATGGGATTTGATTTTATTACAATTGTGCCCTTCCTACTGTCTCATTTTGGCTTCTCTTTTTCTTTAGATATAGGGTATCTTTTTTGGTAGGTTCCAGCGTTTTTTGTTTTTTTTTTTGTCTATGGTTGTTCAGCAGTTATTTGTGATTTTGCTTTTGTAAGAAGAGGTGATCTCACATCCTTCACTCAACCATATTGCTGGCAAATTAGGAGAGATTCTTAAATATATATTTTTATTATAACTTTTTTCAAAATATTGTCATTTAATAATATATAGAATAAAATACATGAAACAATCTCATTTTTTATAGATCTGAAATTACTATTAGTATACACAAAGTATTCCCACATTACACAAGCAGAAATACTTTCTTTATCCATATTTTATTCATCAAAAATTATGTCCTAAATGGAATGTTTTCATACATTTCTAAATATGTATATTTTAAACTTTATTTCAATGAAATACTATAATGATTTAAATGATTTGTAGCCTCAAACTATTCCTTGTATCACTTTTTCTTTTTAATATTTTTACTGTAACATTGGAATAACAGCTTGATTTTCCCCTCCAGTAATGAGGAAACAATGAGGATAAAGCAGACAAAGTATAGATAAAGTGCTAAGCTCCTCAGTAAGTATGTACAGTGTAAGGACTAAGGTTTGTTATTTGTGTTTTCTTTTAAGATTGCCTACCCATGTCAACCATTTTCACAACTCATATTTCCTAAATGTCCTATCAGCTTAGATAAACATACTTGGAATAACTTTCAAAAATCTAGGCTTACTATTTCTTCTATATATTTATGCAACTTAAAATAGACTTTTTAAAATTAGAGCTAGTTTTAATATGATGATATTGTCCTGTGCAATCTGGACCCCACACAACAATAGAGTATTTATGCTTTCACTGCTCTTTGTTTTCAGACATAGGTAATATGTCTTTTATGGAACTCTGTCAAAGAGGCCAGAAACAACTTTCCACAGAGACAATGATAGTAATGATAAGTCTTAATTGTACTGGTCTTGAAACGTAACACCAGAGGAAGGCTGCAGTGCAAGTTTACTCGAATTCAAATAAGCAAGCTTTCCTTAAGCATCTAAACTTTTTTTGACTTGGTGATGAAAAATGTAATAAGCCAATAGCTGCCTTCAAAAAACAGAATAAATTCCAGTATTGTGGTAAGAGAAGCATACAGTGAATATCATTCAAGCCATATGAGCCAAGAGAGCATGGATACAAGTTATGGGAAACCAAGGAAGAAGAAAGTCCATTTGAAGAATGGATAGGATTCTTATAGTCAAACATATTCTAGGAAGAGAGAAAAGCATGTGCTAAATTACTGAGCTGATAAAGTGTAGAGGCATTTGGAAGAACAGTTTGCCTTAAGTAAATGGTTAGTTTCAGGAAATAGTAGTTTGTGGTTTTTTTTAATGTTTCTTTCTAAAAATATGCATCACACAACTAAAATGATTTATTTTCTGAAGAGGCACATTTAGCAGTCTGTAACACAATATGGTAGAAATAGAAATATAATGTCAGAAAGTTAGGTTTGGCCTGTATTAAGGAGAAATTTAAATGCTAGAATGCAAATGTATAAGTGAGGGGGGAAGAGCACCAAATTGCAAGCCATAAGCTCTATGTTCAAGGCATGCTTTTATTACTGCTAAGTGTGCAAACACCTGGCATACAGGTTTACTTATTAGCAAAATAGTGATATTGACACATACAATGTTTTAATTAGTAACAAAATAATGACATGAAAGTTCTTTTAAGTTAATGTATACTATATGTATGTGTGTGATAACTGATATAATTTCTTAATTCAATGAGCCATGGGAGATACAAGTTTATGATCCAGGGGTAATGTCTCAGTAGCTATATAATAATAACCTTTATCTGAAAGCCAAGTGTAATACATCTTGCAGTAGAATAAGAGACCATTACAATTGCACTGGTGAGAAGTTTTAAGTGTATAAAGTAGGATGGAGGCAATATGAATTGAAAATAATTAACAAGATTGAAGAAGCAGGATTTGGAGAAAGAGTGAAGATTTTAAAATCTGAATTCACTGGGGAAATCATAAGAAAATAAAAAAAAGAAAGAAAAAGCTTTACTTTATCCTGGGTACTTCACTATGCAATTTTATGACTGTTAGATAATCTAGTCCTTCACTAAAACAGTACAATTTGGTATTACTCTTTCCATTTTTATTGAAAAAGAAACAGAACTTTGGGGAGAATAAAAAGCTTCTCTAAGTCTAATAAAAGAGTGGCGGCATCTAAAATTAAGTCCAACTGATTCCAAATTCCATGCTCTCTCACTCGTAATGATGTATATGTGTTGTGGAGAAAAGACCAGTTCAATTGTTTTAAGTTAACGTAATAAATATCTATATCTCAGAAGAATGAAAATAATGAAGACCTGAGAGCAACATGGAAAGTCATGATTACTGAATCCTTCAGAAGTAATGCTATTCTTTTTTTTTTTTGCGGTACGCGGGCCTTTCACTGTTGTGGCCTCTCCCGCTGCGGAGCACAGGCTCTGGACGCGCAGGCTCCACGGCATATGGGATCTTCCCAGACCGGGGCACGAACCCGTGTCCCCTGCATCGGCAGGCGGACTCTCAACCACTGCGCCACTAGGGAAGTCCATGTAATGCTATTCTTAAAGCTGAATATATAGTAGAAGAGGGGAGTTTTGAAGATGGAACACTGAGGAATGTTTATTTTTTAGGGAATGGGAGGAGAAAGTGAATTCCTCAAGAGTGAAAAATGGGTGGTCAGAGAGTAAACTCACGGAAACCAAGATATTTTTTGGTCATTTAAAGACCCCCAAAAGAGATTACAATGGTGACAGAAGGATCAAGGGAAATGAGCAGTGAGAAAATTAACTTAATTTAGGGATAGAAAAGTCATTAGTAATTTAAGAGATGATGCAAAAAGTCAGATTACAAAATATTAGGAAATTATTAGCTGTGTGGTGAGGAAGGAAGTGCCACATGTGTAGGCTATTCTTCAGAAGATATTTTGTGGGAAGAGATAGAACACCTTTGAAGTTTCTATTAATGATGTCTTTGCAATTATCAAAGTTAGATATATAAATAAGCATACTACCATATTTACAAATCTTATGCTAGGAGAACGGGTGAAGATGGGTCCACATTTAAAAGTGTGATAGATTTACATCATGATAGTCAGACTTTCCTCATTATAGTCATGTTTTAATATTACCAGATGAGAAGCATATTCCCTGCTGTTTCAATCCCAAGATATACCAGTGTTTTAATAATCCAAATGAAAACCCAAATTTTGGATCCAACATTATTCTTTGCTCTCAAGAAGACAAATTCATGCCCCTAATGGGTGACATCTCTTAAAAGGAAAAGTATCAGACAAGGCCTTTCCTCCAGAAGTAAAGTCTGTGAAACTTAAGAATCTCGGAGGCTGAGCTTTCCCAGACATTTAGTTATAATTTTAAAAGACGTTTAAATTTTTAATTTATTTTTCAGCATAGAAACTGCTGGCAGCTTCAATATCTCTTTGGCAGCATTTCTCCCTTTAAAAGTCTGTTATGCTCCATAGGAATTTCAAATTAGAAAGAAAGTTTTTAAAATTTCAAAACACAGATTCTGGGACTCTCACCTTGGAGATTAAAGCATAAAATGGTAAGTAAAATACAAGTCTATAAGATGCCATACTTTCCCAAGGATTTTCTTATATATTTCCTCAGTGATTAAAAAATATTTATTTTGTGCATACAAGAGTGTTTGTTTTAGCAACTGCTGCCTATAAATCATTTAGATTTATGATGAGTTTGAAGTCCTGCTATAAGGTCATATGATCAGAGAAATTAATGGAAAATTTCTGAAGCTGCTGTTTTAAGCCGTTCAGTTCACTACAGTTATTGAACTCTCTTCATCAGGCATGCAGATATATGAATAATCTTATTTCTGATTCCAAGGATTTTACACTTAGAAAAGTTTCTACAAGACAAGGAAAAAAAATATTTTAAGTACTGTAATGAAGATACACACAATGCTGGAGGAGTTAACCAGATTGTAACAGATTGTGGAAATAAGTAAAGCTTTAGGAAGGAGGATTTTAAGTGAGTCCTTGAAGAATGCGTAAGATGACACAGGCAAGAATGCTGGGACAGAATATTCCAGGAGGAAGAAACAACAAAACCGAGCGGAGAAGTCAGGGAAAATCAGACATATTTGAGGCAAACTATGTGAGGGTAATTTGTCACCATAAAAATATGGTTGGCAGACAAATGTGGCAACATTGGATATATTTTGAGATGTTTTAAATGCCAAAAATGAGTAGTTTGTGAATAAGTAGTCCATAGGAAAGCTCTGCTGGTGTTTGAGTTGAAAAAACACATTGTTGCAGATATTTTTGGAAGACTAATGTGATAATAACTTGTACATGGATGAAAAGAGGAAGAATCTACAGCTAGTAAAGCTGACATTGCAATTACCTAAAAATGTTTAAAAAGGGTTAACTACAATTGTGGCCATGGACACTGAGATGGGGGAGCTGTTCTTATCTGTCAAAAAACACGTCTCAATTGAAATATCTCTTTTCCTTCTCTCTAAAGTTCTCCTTCTCAGAAATTACTGCCATGCCAGGAAAATGAAACGTTTGAGTTTATTATACCAATATTCTAGAGAAGTATTTTAATATGATATTATAGTCAAAAAAAACACACACATGTATGTGTGCATGCATACAGATATATATATATCACTCAGTTCAAAATATAAAATTGCTTGTATGTTTTTGTTTCATTTTTAATACTTTATATTTCAGAACAATTTCACATTTATAGAAAAAATGCACAGAAAGTACAGAAGGTTCCTATATGCACCCTTCTTCCCCCCTCAACACACACATGCACACACAAACACAGTTTCTTCTATTATTACCATCTTGCATTAGTGGGGTACATTTGTTACAGTTGATGAACCAAATCAATATTGATACACTTAATTAATTAAGTCCACATTTATACTAGGGTTCACTCTTTGTATTCTATAGGTTTTGACAAATGCATAATGTCATGTATTCACCTGTACAGTATCATACAGAATAGTTTCACTGCCCCAAATAAGTTTACCTACTCATCCCTCACCCTCTTCCTGAGGAAGAGTTAGCCCCTTGTTTGTTCTTCAATATCATGTAGGCTATTTTGGGTCTTTGCCTTTCTACATAAATATTAGAATTATTTTGTTGATGGACACAAAATAACTTTCTTGGATTTTTACTGAGATAACACTGAAGTTATAGCTCAAGTTGGAAAGATTTGACATCTTACTAATATTAATTCTTCCCATCCATGAACCTGGAATATTTCTCCATTGATTTAGATCTTTGATTTGTTTAATCAGAATTTTGTCATTTTCCTCATATAGAGCTTATAAATATTTTGTTATATTTAAACCTAAGTCTTTCTTTTTTACTTTTTGGTGCTAATGTAAATGATACTGTGCTTTTAATTTCAAATTCCACTTGTTCATTGCTGGTATACAAAAAAACAATTAACTTTTGTATATGTATCGTAAAACCTTGCTATTATCACTTACTAGTTCCACAAGTTTCTTTGTTGATTCTTTGGAACTTTTTACATAGACAATCATACAATCTGCAAGAAAAAAAGTCTGTTTCATTTCTTCCTTCCAAATTTATAAACCTTTTATTTCCTTTTCATGTCTTAGTGTATTAGCTAAGACTTTCAGTATGATGTTGAAAAAGAATGGTGAGAGGGGAAATTCTTGTTTTGTTTCTGATCTTGGGAAAAAGTTTCTCACCACTAAGTATTATCATGTTAGCTCCATATTTGTAGTAGCAGATGTTCTTTAACAAATTGATAAAGTTCTCTTTTCTTTGTAATTTTCTGAGAGGGTTGGATTTTGTCAAATGTTTTTTGGTTTTTTTTCTTCATTCTATTGCAATAGTGATATGTTCTTTTTTAGCCCACTTATGAGATGACTTGAGTTCTGAATGTCAAGCCAGCCCTCTATACCTGGAATAAAACCCATTTAGTCATGCTGTATACTTCTTTTAATACACTGTCAAACTTAATCTGCTAATATTTTGTTGAAAAATTTTGCATCTATGTTCATTGGACATATTGATTTGAAATTTTCCTTTGCAGCAATGTCTTTGATTTTTGTATTAGGGTAGTGAGCACTCGTAAAATGAGTTTGAAAGTACTCCCTCTATTTTTCTGGAAGAGATTGTAGAGAATTGGTATCATTTATTCTTTAAATGTTTGTTAAAATTCACCAGTGAATCAATCTGGGCCTGATGCTTGCTATTTTGGAAGGTTTATTTTTAAATTTATTTCATTAAAAAAATTATTGGCGGGCTTCCCAGGTGGCGCAGTGGTTGAGAGTCCGCCTGCCGATGCAGGGGACACGGGTTTGTGCCCCGGTCGGGGAAGATCCCACATGCCGTGGAGCGGCTGGGCCTGTGAGCCATGGCCGCTGAGCCTGCGCGTCTGGAGCCTGTGCTCCGCAACGGGAGAGGCCACAGCAGTGAGAGGCCCGCGTACCGCAAAAAAAAAAAAAAAAAAAAATTATTGGAGTATATTTGATTTACAATATTGTGTTATTTTCACGTGTACAGGGAAGTGAATCAGTTTCATATACATATATACAATCTTTTTTTTAGATTCTTTCCCCATATAGGCCATTACAGAGTATTGAGTAGAGTTCTCTGTGCTATACAGTAGGTTCTTATTAGTTATCTATTTTATATATAGTATTGTGTATATGTCAATCCCAATCTCCCAATTTATTCCCCCCCCCGCATCCTCTGGTAACCATAAGGTTGTTTTCTACATTTGTGACTATAACTTCTGTTTTGTAAGTTAATTGGTACCTTTTTATTAGATTCCACATATAAATGATATCATATGGTATTTGTCTTTCTCTGTCTTACTTCACTCAGTATGACAATCTCTAGGTCCATCCTTGTTGCTGCAAATGGCCTTATTTTGTTCTCTTTTGTGACTAATAGTCCATTATATATATATGTACCACATCATCTTTATCCATTCCTCTGTTAATGGACATTTAGGTTGCTACCATGACCTGGCTATTGTAAATAGTGCTGCAATGAATATTGGGAGGCATGTATCTTTTCGAATTATGGTTTTCTCTGGGTAAATGCCTAGGAGTGGGGTAGCTGGCTCATATGGTACTTGTATTTTTAGTTTTTACTGTTCTCCATAGTGGCTGTACCAATTTACATTCCCACCAACGGAAGGTTTTAATTATTGATTCAATTTCTTTAATAGTTTTAGGTCATTTCAGATGATTTATTTCTTTTTGTGAGAATTTTATAGAAATTCTCAAGAAATCCATCAATATAACCTAAATTATCAAATTTGTATTTCTTTATTATTTCTCATATTTCTTTATTATCCTTTAATATTTATGGATTGTATCTCTTCTCTTACTCTCTTTTCTCTCTTTCCCTCTCTCTCTCTCTCCCTCTCTCTTTGATTAGTCTGTCTCTAGAGATTATCAATTTCATTGATCTTTTCAATAAAACTACCTTTTGGTTTTATGGATTTTTCTCTATTAATTTCTTGTTCACTTTCATTTATATCTACTCTACTTTTTACTATTCTTCATCTTTGTATTTAATTTGCTCTTTCAAGTTTTTGTATGCCTTTTTAAAAGTAATATTTTTGCTGTGGTATTTTAAAAATATTATGAAAATAATATTTATATACATTATGAAGTGAAACTGTGTATATGCCTACCTAGTGTTCTGTCTTGAAAGTGTTTTATATATTCTAAATCTTGAAAGATTAGTGATTTCATAAATTTCTTAAGATCCCATTTGTTTAAAAAACAAGTATTTATTGAGTGGCTAAAACTTATTTTCAGTGAAGTTGATACTATACCAAAGGCCATGGACTGTTACAGCCAATATTCTAGTGGGGCTTGACAGAAAACATAAAAATAAAATACATATACATTACTTCAGTGGTGATGAGTACTATAAAATAGTGTAAGATAAATGAATAGAAAAGGCAATGCTATTTTATTATAGGATGGCAGGTAACATGAGAAGTTACCTGCTTCAAATTTCAAAGCAGTTCTAACTAGGTTTTGCAATGTTTAAGTAAAAGAAAACAAAACAAACAAAAAAACAAACCACAAGCAAAAACTTTTAAAAGTACTTTAATTAATCCCTTCTCTCTTAGCATCCGAATTTACAGACCAAAGGACACTGACATTTTGATTCTAATCAATCAATTTATATATTTTTATTTACGGTTTTGGTGGTTTATTGATTGCATTGAGTGACACTACACTGAAACCTTGAAGCCTGCAGGAATTGTTAGGGATTTAATCAAATCTGAGCTAAAAGAATAGAAGTGGCAATGGATGAGGGCTCAGACTCTAGAGATACTTCAAAAGAAAAATCTGTGTTTTTTCACCTCTGAGAATGATGTTCACTGTGGATTTGTTGTTCATGGCTTTTATTACGTTGAGGTAGTTTCCCTCTAAAACCATAATTTGAAAAGATACATGCATCCCAATGTCCAATGCGGCACTATTTACAATAGCCAGGACATGGTAGCAACCTAAATGTCCATCAACAGAGGAATGGATAAAGAAGATGTGGTACATGGATACAATGGACTATTACTCAGGCATAAAAAAAACACAAAATAATGCCATTTGCAGCAACAGGGATGGACCTAGAGATTGTCATGCTGAGTGAAGTAAGTCAGACAGAGAAAGACAAATATCATATGATATCACTTATATGTGGAATCTAAAAAAAAGGGTACAAATGAACTTATTTACAAAACAGAAATAGAGTCACAGACGTAGAAAACAAGCTTATGGTTACCAGGGGATAATGGGGTGGGGAGGGATAAATTGGAAGATTGGGATTGACATATACTCACTACTATATATAAAATAGATAACTAATAAAGACCTACTGTATAGAACAGGGAACTCTACTCAATACACTGTAATAGCCTGTATGGGAAAATAATCTAAAACAGAGTGGATACATGTATATGAAACTGATTCACTTTGCTGTACACCTGAAACTAACACAACATTGTACATCAACTATACTCCAATAAAAATTAAAACAATAACCCCCCCCCAAAAAAAAGAATCAGTGGTGTTTGATGCTATAAACAACTGTTCCTACTTTCCTGTCTGCCCCTCACCCCCACCCTGCCCCTGGCTGCTTGTAATTACTACCAAGTTTTAAGTTTGGCTTGCTAGGAAATGGTGTTTCCAATTTAAAAACTCGAAAGCCACCCTACTATCTAAATAATTTTTGTGTGTTATAAGAAAATAATATTGCACTTGAAAATAAGACCTGAATTCTAGTCCGGTGCATAAGAATTGCTCTCCCTAGATCCTATGCCAATACATTCAGGGGCTGCTATAAGATTAACAATGGTAATTGGCAAATCTTGAGAAACTGTCTTGGTAGAGTTTTTTAAGATATAAGTAACAGAGAAAAACATGTTCTTAACAGCTAAGAAGCCAATAAACAAAAGTTGTTTTATATTTATGTATATTTGTCTGCTTATCTTAGAAGCCATATAATTTTAAGATTTAGGAAACACAAACATTTATAGATGAAATCTTAATAAATGCAGCTTATAAACAGTTTAATGTTCTGTTATTAGAACGTCCATTCATTCATTTGTTTTAAAAATCATCTATGGTTAGGTCCTCATCAATTTTTCATACTTACAGATGGCATAGGACTTGTTTCACAATTTTCCCTTCTTCGGAAATGATCATTTATGGAAAAGTATGTTAACAAATGAGACATTTCTGGTTCTTTCAGTTTTAGCTGAAGCCCCAAGGCTGATAAATGAGGATATGTGCTCACACATTCTAAAAGAGGGGTTTCAGAACATTTGTGTAGAATTTGTTAAGGATGTATTAAAAAAAATTCATTCAAGATCATTAGAATAACACATAGCTTAGCTCCAGGAAGGATGTATCAGAAGATTTGAGGATACCAATTAATGAAAAGTTTGCAAGTATAATTTCTTTGGAGGGAATTGGAGCATTTGAGTGGGTGGTCCCCATCCTACCTCAACCCAGTTAGGAGGGAGGCTTCAAGAAGATAATTCAGTGAGTAAAGAGGCACTAAATAGTGGGGGAGACTGACTTCTTACACTTACCTGGATGTTTGCTAAATTGCAGAATGTGTGAGCCCTGGTACCTCAAAGAACTAGAGTATTACATAGATAAATGGGTAAAGGGCACCAGAAGAGATTGTCATGAGTTATTTTTGTGTTTTTTGCTTCTTTGTTGTTTGTTTTAATATTTATGGGGCAGGGACTGGTGCTTCAATCCAACAACCAAGCTTGCTTCCATATGAAGCAGTGATTCATCGTGTACCTGCCTAACAGAGGCTAATTTTCCTTTGAAATGATAGGGGTCCAGTAACAGAGAGTTAATTCAAGCCCTAACTAAATGTATATTGCTTCAAATAAGCTGACACAGTATATCTTTTGTCAGTGATTTTTATTCCTTTACCTGCTTTCCCTTCTCTTATTCTTTGGGGTGCTTCCCATAGCCTTTTATATAAGAATGATTACTGTTTTATACTTTTTAAAACACAAAAAAAATATTTCTTTCCCTTCTGAAACAGATTAAAAATATTTTACCTGCTATTTCTGAATCGGTCTTGTTTATAGCTGAAACTGAACATGAAAGATGATCTAATCCACTTATCTTGTAAAGGACCCCAACCTATAACTCTGCTTGAAATTTTCTTTGCTCCACATCCATGTTTCTATTTGTTATGCCTAGAAGAATCACTAGAAATTTCCTGAATGCACTGAATTTTATCACGCCTTTGCACAATCCTTTTAATGCTTGTACCTGGGAAACTTAGTAATTCTAGACAGAAATCATATAACTAGGCAGATTCATTATCATCAATCTCAAAAGGACACTCAAAATTACTTAGCAAGGTAATATTTCTATATCAAACTTGCTCTCCCACTATTGGGTAATGACTATTTCCAGTTTTTCTCTCAAAGTTCCTCTCCCAACCATTCCCATCCTCTCTCTCTCATTTATATGTATGTGTGTATATATATATATATATAAATTTGATGGTCTTGCTTGATGCAGCCTTCACAGAGTAAAAGTATTAAATATAAGGTCTCTCATTTTCCCTTCACAAAATCTGTTATTTTTGTTTTTTTTTTAATTGGGTCTTCGTTGCTCCGCATGGGCTTTCTCTAGTAGCAGCAAGCAGGGGCTTCTTTGCGGTGCGTGGGCTTCTCATTGTGGTGGCTTCTCTTGTTGCGGAGCATGGGCTCTAGGAAACGCGGGCTTCCGTAGTTGTGGCACGTAGGCTCAGTAGTTGTGGCTCACAGTCTCTAGAGCACTATTCCTGTCCTTGGGATCATGTTTATTTTCTCCAAAAAAGTTATGTTCCTTTACTTATACCCACTAGGAATCTTTCCTATCATCCGTATTTTCCTCTCTACAGGATTATTTGTATCATCCAATAAACAAGCTCTGGTTTCTTGTATCTCTAAAAAGAAAATCTATTTGAGTTCCTAATGACTATAGAACTGCTCCATTATTCTTCTGCTTTATGCAATTTGATGTTCCAAAGCTATTACCTATCTGAACTGTCTATTCACTCTTCAGCTTATTTCAATTTGTTTCAACCTTTGTCACTCCAATGAAATCACTCTTGCCAACAACCTTCATGTTGTCAAATTTAAGAGACAGTCTTCTGTCCTCATCATTTTCAATTGTATTGAAAATTCCTGACCCCTTTTAAAGGACTTCCTTCCCTTACTTCATCCATGCCTATTTCTCTTGCTACTCGTGAGAATGATTTGCTAGCTTCTTTTTTTTTTTTTTTGCAGTACACGGGCCTCTCACTGTTGTGGCCTCTCCCGTTGCAGAGCACAGGCTCCGGACGCGCAGGCTCAGCAGCCATGGCTCACGGGCCCAGCTGCTCCACAGCATGTGGGATCTTCCCGGACCGGGGCACGAACCCGTGTCCCCTGCATCGGCAGGCGGACTCTCAACCACTGCGCCACCAGGGAAGCCCCTGATAGCTTCTTAAAATCAATCATATCATGAAATAGCATAGAACTTTGGACTATGTCATAGATTCACTCGTCATTCTACACTGTCTAACTGATGTCATCTATTCATGCTGCTTTAGGATTCTTAGTAACATCTACATACTGATATTTCCTTGCTATCTCTGAACTTTAATTATGTTCACCTATGAACTTAACATACCCACTTGTAAATCACTAAGTCATTTGAAGTTTACAATCTCTAAACTGAACTCTTATTTTTTTCCCTCAAAACCTCTGGACTTCCACACTTAATTAAATATAATTATTTACCCTAATTTCATGATGTTCAAGCTGAGGAAATTAGGGATCATCCTTTTTTGTTTTCTTACTTTCCACATAAAATATCATTGGACACTGAGACTTTGAGTGTCCAAGACCCAAAAGATATCTTGAGTCTGTCTAGTTCACTGCTATCACCATAGTCTAAGTCTCTACCATCTTAAAACCAGACTGCTGCACTGGCCTTCTAACTAAAACTTGTTTTCTTCAATCCACCTATCTAAAGTATAAAGCATGATGTACTGAAAATATAAATTGAATCAGCTCTCTCTCTCAAAACTCTTTACAGCTTCCCATAATAGGTAGGTGACCCACATGAGTGAAGAAGCCTAGGAGTGACCACTGTGAACCAGAGAGTTTGCTTAGCCTAAAGGGAACATCTGTTAATTGGTTCTAGTAGATGTCGCAATGAAGGTACATTGGTTTTAGCTGCCAAATCTAAAAAGGGAATACAAAAACGTGTGTGCACGTGCACGTGTGTGTGTATGTGTGTGTGAAATCTCCTGATTTTTAAATGTTGACTCACATATTTTAAAAACACTGTGTGTTTAAAACAAAACATATCTTCAGTGCAGATTAAGCAGAATGGCTGCCAATCTGCTTCTTCTGAATAAGAGCTCTGGTTTCCCCACATCTCCTCAACTTCATTCTACAGCTTTTCTATTGAATTCTGTGCTTTTCTTCAATTTACAGTCTATAATTTAGACTCCCTAATCTTTATTTTCCTGGAATGGCTCATCAAGCTCTTCCTCAGTGTGAGGCTCTTCCTTTCCTATAGTCTAAAGGCATAAAATTCTTCTGGTATCAATGAAAGTGGGACCTTCTTACACTGGGTGGATTCCCACTCTGACATCTTTATCCTCTTGTTTTTATCCTCACAGAAGCTTAATTTTTTATTTTACTTTTTTATTTCACAGTACTTTTTAAAACTTGAGATTCATTTCATTGTTTATTGTCTTTTTTGCCATTAAATTTGAAGACCTATGGGGGGCATGTACTATGTCTGCTGTTAAGTGTTTTATTTGTTCCTGGTACAAAGCCAGGTACACAATAGGCAAACAATATATGTAGACAATGAATGTATAAACATATAAATGGTCTCTGGATTTCTCTGCCTCTCTATACCAGATTCCAATCATACTTCATACTTCCACCTCAACATTTGCCTCTGTGACCCTCATCTCCTAGCTGTCCAAAATACCATACCTCTTCTGTCTCCATGACATTCCGCATGTTCTTAAATTATAATGACTCTATTATATCTTAGCCTGACTGTGAGCATCTTGATGACTAACATCTATCAGGGTCTTGAAACATGACTGTAAGATAATCTTATGATTTGAAATCCACGAAAAGGTAATTTAACTCACTATATTCCTATTAAGTCTATTTCTACTAAACCTCATATTTTTGCAAAAAGTGAGACCAAATAAATATTAATAACTATTTCATTTATCTTATCATACTATAATAGAAGCTAGAATTAACTGAATACTTATTTGTCTTAAGCTTTATGATTACTACCATGCATACGTTATCTCATGTAATCTTTCCCTCAATCCATGAAACAAGTATTATTATCCTCGTTTTTAGATCTGACGAAACCAACTCTTGGAGAAGACAAGACAGTTTACTGCAAGGATGGGATGTGAATGAAGTTTGGTTTCAAAGCATAATGTAATATAGTGATTAAAGGGTCAGGATTTAGAATCAGGAAGTAACGAGTTCAAATTTCAATTCCATCAAATTATTAGCTGGATAAACAGAGTTTCAGTTTTCTTATTTGTAAAGTGGGAATAAAATAATAAACACCTTATAGCATTTTATAATAAATAAAGAATACATGTAAAAATACTAGGTAAATTGTTTACCACTCTGCAGTCTATGAAATATCAGTTAATTATTGAGGTTGAGAGATTTAGTTGATTTTTTTTTTTCTTTTTTTTTTTTTTGCGGTACGCGGGTCTCTCACTGTTGTGGTCTCTCCCGTTGCGGAGCACAGGCTTTGGACGCGCAGGCTCAGCGGCCATGGCTCACGGGCCCAGCCGCTCCATGGCATGTGGGATCCTCCCGGACCGGGGCACGAACCCGTGTCCCCTGCATCGGCAGGCGGACTCTCAACCACTGCGCCACCAGGGAAGCCCTGATTTTTAATATAGTCATTTAGTTTATTAAGATCAGACTGACTAGTTTCCCAGGTCTTTTGAATTTCTTTCTAGTGTGATTTTTTCAAACATTATTATCCATATTAATTATCAGACTAGTTAAAGAAAGTTCTGTAAAATTTTTAGAAAATTACAATTTTATTCATATTGAACTAATATTGTTTTCCACTGCAAGTATATCAAAATATAACTTTAAGTTAACTTGAATGATCCATGGGGACAAAATGTTCACAGGTCTTTATTATAAGAACTATCTTTTTATTCATAGGGATATTCTTTAGCACAGCATTTGTCCTTTATACAAACAATATAAAGAAGAAAAGATTGTAAATGTGTGGTATGTGTAACTATAACCATTATCATTTTTTAAATTTAATATATCATGAATATTTTGTGAAAATAAGTATTTGTGAATGTTAACTAAATTATCACTTACTATTTTATAGGATTTTTTGTATCTTTCATTTGTAAAATGTTACAGAGGACTACTGAAAATTCAAGATTTTTAAAAAATATTGTTTGATAGTGTAAGTTAATGGCTACCATATTCTACTACATACATTTTCTATGTTGTAAGTAAACTAATTTCAAATTTTAAAATAAATACTAATTTTAAGATAGAGATAAAACTTATTCAAATTACATTTACTTCTAAAAATTACATATAAAATGTTTATAGAACATTTGCAGGAAGGTTTCACAGGCAGTACCTCATTTGAAACTCACCATTCTATGTGGTAAATTTGATATACATGTTACAGAAGAGGAAACTCAGGCAGAAAGGATTGAATAACTTACCAAAGATCAGACAATTAATAAGCAATAGAAGTTGAATTCAAACTCATGTCTTTCAAATCAAATCCCATGATTTTTCACTTACTACATGACAATAGATTAATCATTTAAACTCCAAAAAGTATCCTAATAAATTTGAGTAGTCACTTTAAAATACTGAAATATTATTAATGGTAACACATCAATGAAATCTAGTTGCCACACTTTTAAGTCACCAGGTCTTCATCTCCATATTATTAGTTATATTTGAAGTTAAAATTAAAATAAACCTTAACAAAATAAATAATGAAATAAACAATTTAAAATCTTACCTAAAATCTGATCCAACTCTCTTCCCATTTTCTGGTTCTCCTGGATCTGGGCATAAATTGGAAGCTGTTTTAATACCTCCCTCATTTACTGGAACAACAGAAAAAAGAAAAGAAAAAAATAATCAAAACATATATGATTAGGAAAACAAGGATGATATTCATTTAAAGTTGTACATAAAATATATTCTTGTATTTTGTTATTGTAATCACTATAGCTTATATAGAGAAAGTTAAATATAGTTTGATAAACCAATAATGAGGACAAAAACATTTTTTCTATTTGTGGACATATAAGAAAGTAAGTTTCATGTTCCTATTCAATGACTTACTAATCTGAATATTAACACATTAACAATTAACATATTTTTAATTACTATCAAATAGTGAAATCTCTTGTAATGTACTCCCAGGGTATCCGTGCCAGAGTTTCCATTAATTATTGGCAGTAGAGAAGTCACCACCAGTTAGGGCAGTGTCGTTTGGGTACTTATTATTTTTAAAGTTGCAATAGAAAAATAAGACCCTGTGGAAAAAAGTGTATTACCACTTTTTATTTGATATATAACAAAGAATTCAATCTGCCAATGTGAAAGTAAAACTGTGGCACAAATTATCAAGCATGTCATTGAATTATGATATAATGATGAAAATCAAAATAAGGGTTTTACCCTTTAACAATTTCCATGACTGTGTTTTACTTAGCCATTGTACACTTTCAGCAGTTTTTTCAGAACACCCAATTATTAAAAAGATTTATTAATATTTTCAGTGAATGTGATCACAGTAAATAAATAATTCCCCAAGACAGCGCTTTTCTTCAAATGGGAAGATCATTAAACCAGATAAGGTCTGAAATATCTGAGTGATACTGTTTCATGAATTCAATCTTATAGTGAATTAGAGAGTAAGTTCTATTTTCCTCTTTATCAACTTATCTGCGTTTTAAAGAAAAGAATGGGACCTGAGTAGAGACTCTAGAGAGGGAAAAATGTAAACTTTGAAATGGTTCTTGTCCTACATTGTGGGTTGGAATCACCTCTACAGCTTTTTTAAAAGAATAAAGACGCTTAACTTTTATGTCTAGATATTCTAATGCAATTACTTTGGGTAGGACCCTGTGGATCTGTTTTTTGTTGTTGTTGTTTTTGTTTGATTTTTTAATAATCCTCCAGGTGATTCTAATGTAGAGTCAATATTGGGAACCACTGGATCCCTGCATCATTTAGTTCAGATTGTCAACTTGTTCATATTGATTAGATAGCAAGATAACTATCAGATGATGGCCCAACAGTCACAGCTCCGGTAAAGTTGCCATATTTTCAATTAGATATGAAATTTTGTGTTTGCACCCTTCATTCTATAAAAATCACTTTCCTAAATATCCTCAACAGTATCCTTATTGCTGCCAAATTACAAGTTCACCAATCCACACAAAGCATGTGATATTTTTGCTTTTCTTGGTCTGCTGACTTGCTAATTAATTTCTTTTTATCTTTCTGGCTTTTGTTCCTTCTTATGTTTGTTTTGGCCACTCTCTTACTTTAGCTGATATCACATACAGAGAGCAAATTCAAAGACAATGACCCATAATTCTCCATATTTTATGTTTTCCTTGTGGCTTGAAAAATTACCTCTTTGCTAAGAATTTCAAATATATGGTTTTGTCATTTTTTTTCCCCAAGCTCTGTCTTGCTCCTTCAATGACCTACTAGGTCAACCCACCAAAATTCTCATAGTCATTTCATGTGCATGCTCAAATCCAGCTTAATCACTGATGCTTTTGTTTCTCTATTATCATTCTCTTCCAATTCATCTTGAGTACTAGAACTAAACTTTCTCAACCACAGTTTTCATTACTGTCCAAATAGCCTATGATTCTAGATTTCTAAGTATATCAACTCTACTACCCACTAGCCACCAATATACATCCATAACTCAAGTCCAACAGATTCTTCATTCTTCTGCAATTTTACTGGTTAGCCATGCTTATTCCATGCTTTGTGTTTTCTCCAGGTCTCCATGTTTTCCATTTCTTCCTCTTCAGCTATCAAAATTCTATGTAATTTTCAAGACTCAGCTCAAGTCCCACTTTTTTTTTTTTTTTTTTTTTTTTGCGGTACGCAGGCCTCTCACTGTTGTGGCCTCTCCAGTTGCAGAGCACAGGCTCCGGACGCACAGGCTCAGCGGCCATGGCTCACGGTCCCAGCCGCTCCGCAGCATGTGGGATCTTCCCAGACCGGGACACAAACCCATGTCCCCTGCATCAGCAGGCGGACTCTCAACCACTGCGCCATCAGGGAAGCCCCAAGTCCCACTGTCATGTTTTTCCAGATTTTCTAATCCCTCTTTTTACATGACATGAACAATTTTATATTTAATTTTTTAATTATTTTGTCATACTTTAATAGTTTCATATTCCTTAGTCATATATACAAATATATTATACATTTGATAGAGATAAGGAAAAACATAATTATTTTAATATTCCCACAGGGCCTAGATGACTAATGACTTCTCAGTAAATATTTCCTAGTAGGTTGATTAAAAGCAATGTGTTGTACACTGTTTTCAATGAGTATTTTTTCTATGGGAAGAACTATCCTATAACTGACTTTTGAAAATATTATAGTGTATGCTATTAAAGTGTAACTTTTTTAACATATGATAAAGATAAGAAAAAGAAGTGGCATGACTTAGGCTTTCTACACTATTATACTAAATTTATAACACAGATTATAGGTAAAAATAGATGTGTCTGTGAATACATTAGAAAATAAAAATAATAAAAAATTTCATTTTTTCCATTTCATCATCATTATTGCCTAGGTTAATATAAATTTTAACAATAGCTAAGACACAGTACTATGTGTCAGGAACTAATCTACACCCTTTACATGTATCAGCTCATTTACTCTTCACACAAATCTGAAGGGTAGCTGCTTGTATTATATGTTTCCTACAGGTGAGGAAACTGAGGCATAGAGAGGTTAAGACACATTTCTAAAGTCCTATTTCCACTTTCTGCCTTAGTCTAGGTTTCAACCTTGGCAGACTGATTCAAGAAATTCTACTCTTAACCCCTGAGCTCTCCATCTTGTACAGAAAGCTCAGAAAGGAGAAAGGGCATCAATACTTAAAATTCAAAACACTTTTCCAAATATTTTATTTTAGAATGCAGACCATATTTATAACTTTCACCATGTTCACTTAATTAATCCCAGTTCTCATGATTTAATTGTCAAATTACTTTTGTCTGTTTGAAAGTGTCCTTTAAACAGCTGTCTTTGGACATCTGCAATAGTGAAAAATTTCCCAACTTAAATTGTAAAGATAACGGGAGAGCTGCTGCATGATACATGTATTTAGTGTTCTTTAATTAAAAAATTTAAAATAAAAAATAAAGAACAAAGTATATAATCTCTTATTTTTCTGATATTTAGATGCTACATAACTGCCCATAGCTAGTGACGCCAAGACATTCAAATGAAGTTAGTATCCATTCAGTCAGCTGCTTTCACTACGTAATGCCATTCAAACAACTGGACAAATATTTATCATTTTTACTTCTTTCAATTTGTAACTTGTAAAAATAACATGAGTGCTCTTTAAAAGTTAATTACATGGACAGGGTCTTGCCTCTTGAAAAGAGCATAACTACAGGGAATATCCTTTTTGCTCTGAACTTTAAGGACAATAATAATAATATTATTATTATTATTATTACTAGTACTAATGCAATATGAATCCTTTTCCCCACACATCAGTGACAAAAAGAGAGGGCAGAATTTATAGAATTAAAAAAATTGGATGAATTATCATTTCTTATAACATTGAAGTATATTTATTATATGTGCTTATAAAATATGCCATAGTAATTTTAATTAATGTACTATATTATTGTATATTCTAGCTTAAAAATACTGTAAAATTAGTCAACATCAAAATAAAATATTGTTATTACAAGCAAGTTTCTTAAGCTTCTGATTTTACATAGCACATAATCTACTCTAAAGATAAATATAACTAGATATTGAAAGTCATCTTACTAAAAATCATCTCTACATTACCTCATCCAGTTGGTGGCATCTTAGATTTTTCTTTATATTAGATTTAAAAATTTTATTCCACCTTATAAAATAGAATGCTTTGGATCTCGTTCTGAACTCCAACATCATGAATGTGGACAGAATGTAATTTTATACTAACTTTATATCCTCCAAAGAGTTGTCACATAACTCATTTAGCTTCCCAATAAAATGCTGGATCCTTGCCAACTGAGACTGTATCTTATTCACTCCTTTTACCTTCTTAGTCTAGCATGGCCCTGCCATGGAGAAGTAGTTCAAATAGAATTGCGCAATGAATGTATAATAAGAATGCATCAAAGTATGGACTTGAAGAAGATGAAATAATTTTTAAAAATACATTATGGAAAGCTCACAGTGTCTTTATAATTCCACCTTAAAATTTTAGAATAGCCTAGTAGAAAAGTTGGCAAGAATAAATGCAGTCAATTCAACATGTTAAAATATAAAAAATTATTTTTATTTTTTAAATTAAAAATATTTTTTCCTTTATTTGCAAACCTACTCTCTTTGGTAACAATGAGGGATGGAAAGAGACTACATAGAGTTCAGGTACCAAAGTAGGAAAAAGAATCTGAATTAGCTATTTAAACAACCAAATGCTTCCCATGAACACTACTGCAGTTTCCTGAATCTCTTATTAATTTGTTTCTTAGTTAAACTTTAAAGGTGCTATTAAGGGAAGATGCAATTTGGAAATGTGTGTAGCTCATGTCCTCCATAATTATGCTCACTCCTGGAAGTTCTAGTGACTGAATTGATAGTTTTTGCAAAGAACACAAGCTTTATTATTATTTTTTTCCTTTGAAAGTTTAATGTCAGATAAAAATTGTCTCCTTTTAAAATTATTTGGCTCTGTGTTAAATTAATGATTCAAAGAGATGAAGACCGAAATGCCTACTTGATAACAGATATATAATAATGATAAAAATTAAAGCATTATAACTTTCTCTGTGATCAACCATAGAGAATATATATTTGTAACTAGCTATTAAACATTTGAGAAAAAAATGTAGGAAAATAAAATAATGTTGGCTTGTTATTGTTGCTAAAAAAAATTGGCATAAATAATCTGCCTTGATGAAAGTTGAATTATTTCTATTCAAAAATAAAAATAAGAGGGCTTCCCTGGTGGCACAGTGGTTCAGAGTCTGCCTGCCCATGCAGGGGACACGGGTTTGTGCCCCAGTCCGAGAGGATCCCACATGCCGCGGAGCAGCTGGGCCCATGAGCCATGGCCGCTGAGCCTGCGCGTCTGGAGCCTGTGCTCCGCAAGGGGAGAGGCCACAACAGTGAGCGGCCCGCGTACCGCAAAAATAAATAAATAAATAAATAAAAATAAAAATGAGAAAGCACAAGAGTATATTTTATCTCCTACATAAGCTGTAATAGATAAATGTAAAATGTATTTTAAAATTATGAAGTAAATTAACATTTTTTGCTTTATGAGTAATTTTTTTCTTTTTGTCTCATTAACTTTACTCCTGACAATTTAAAAGTAAATATTCTTTAAATTAAATATATACATACATACATATATATATATATATATATATATATATATATATATATATATATAATCAGGGTTTATTTGTTTCCCCAGGTACACTGCTATGTCTAAAATTCCCTTTCTTGTTCATCCTCATAACCACTGTACAAGAACAATGAAAATAATATGTATGCCCACTAAGACAATATACCAAGTATAAAAAGTTACATACATATTTTTCTTATTGAATAAATTTGATGTGTAACATTGTGTAAGATTTAGGTGTACAGCATATTACTATGATACATTTATATATACTGTAATATTTATAATTGTTGATGATGTAGAGTTGAATACACCTTAATTTCAGTATACATAGCCTAATTTTCCCAGGACATCTGAAAGTTTGAAGCATGAAGCATATAAAATAACATTTGTGTAACCAAAATGAGGAAAGAGTAAGAAAGTGATAGCCCATAATTCTTCTTAGATTTCCAAAATAAATAGATTAGCCAGACAAAATATTAGGAAAAAAAAGTAGTAAACGTAATTATTTAAGTCTGCATCATTTCCTTCATGTTGACATGATAAAATATGATATGTCAGAATAATTTCACCTAACAACTTTATGTTTATATTTTCTTGTATAGGAAAAATATCTTTCTCTCTGAAATGTATCAAATAATTAATATATGAAAAATACTATAGATTATTTATTTTCCCTAAAAACTGTTATCAATTTTGAAAATATGTTTTAACACTAAAAATATAACAATAAATCATACTTATATAGCTAAATACTTTGAAATGAACTGTTTAATGCTTTCCAAACAGGTAACCCAATTTGACATTTTCCTACTGATATCTGCTATTTTTGGTTTCGTATTCTCAAATCTAACAAAATGTGAAAAATCACATTTTAAAATTAGGACACTTTAAAATATTTGATACCAACAGGCTCCAAGTTTGCTTCTTGATAAGTGAAGTAATTGCTCAATTTGTGCCATTTACTGTTACAAATACAACTCAATAAATATGTGGGTAGAATCCTTTTCTGATATAACTATAATGAATGATTTTTTTAAGAAATAGTTTTAAACTCATTTCGTTAGATGATTTGGAATTGAATAAAAATAAATAATGTTAAAAATGTATTTTTGCTTAAAAGATGATATTCATTTAAAATAACTAATCTTATTTATTATCAATAAGGCATTTTAGAAGTCAGATGTGGTATCATGAATGGCTTCTTTTAAAATTTATAATATGTATCTGCAGGAACAGTAAGGCAGGGTATTTCTACAAACTGCTATTGATTTATATTGAAAAAATGCATAGCTTTCTTATAAATCTTATTTTATGTTCATATATGGTAATATAACAATGAATATTCAAATTCAATGACTCTTAATCTGAGATTCATGGATGAACTTCAGATCATCTATAAATCCCTGAATGTTAAGCAAAATTGTGTATTGGGGCAGCACATAAATATGTGTACCTCAGTTCAATTCATGAGATTTTCAAAATAAAACAAAAATTAATTAGCTAGTTAATTCATTTATAAAATATCTGACTTAAGTGTTTGTATAAATTAACTCAAATTAAAATATATTTTTCCTTAAATGAAAAATTGCTGTTTAAAGAAATTTTTCCTTAGAAAAATAATTATGTTGAAATTTAGATACGTTCAAACAAAAATTCCTACAAGAAACCATTAATTTGATGATTTTTACTCATTTTTTTATCTCACATACTAGAATTAGAAAACTAGAATGCTATCAACATGCTAGATCTAAAGAGTTTTTTTCTTTTACATTTTGAAACAATCTGAGCTCCAAAGTTTACCACAATAAACCAATAACTCAATATGCATTTAAATACAAGAAAATATTGAATAATCATGCATGTTATATAAATATTAATACAGTTAATTTGGTAAATACACAAACATTTTTATAAAACACACAAACAACACAGACACCACAAACTTCACTCTTGCACTAGAGAAAGAAACAAAAAAAAGAGTACACTCACAGATAGAAAACTTGTTGCTGTTGTCTTTCCCTGGAAACAATTTAAATCCTCTAGATTTAAAATCTATGGCCTTTTTCACTAGTTAAGAAAACAAACAAAAACATGTATCAGGATACACAAGTTTAAAATGAAATTCAAGTTAACAAATTTTGTTAGCATGGAATTATGCAAGTTAAAATAACTGCTTTCTTAAGCTTGATATAGGGTACCCAGAAGAAAATAAAGAAAAAAATAGCAATCTGATCACTAAGCAGTAAAAATACCAAGCAGTATAAAAGGATTTTAAGTTTACTATAGGGAGAATCTTGCATACATGTATAGGTACTTTTTAACACTACCCAGTTTTTATAGAAGAGCAAAACATTAACTCTTTATCATAAACTATTTGAATTCATCAAATTTTATAGAATAAATTAAACTAGAAAAATAAAAATACTGATACATTATAAAAGTGGGATGAATTTAAGGAGCTTGGTTTTTAAAATAAACTAGTGTACTTTTAAGGTAATTTAGCCTAATTGAAATATTAGGACACATTTAAGAAAATGACATAATTGAAAAAACTTAAAATACATTCTAGTATTTCTGCCAATAACCATTTCCTTTCATACACATTGCTTGCGAATGATCGATGTTCAGTCCATATTGTACAAAATTTATGAAAGTGAATTATAACTTTTTGGATTTCATCTAAAATACCTTGCTACTCTTTTTGATATTATTATATTAAAAATCAACATCAGAAGAGGCTGGCATATTTCACTGTGTACTATATTAAAGTAGATATGACTGGATTTGCCTTAAAAAACTTATAAATTCAATGAAGTAACTTGGAACATTTTAAAAACAGTTTTTTAAGTATTTTGGATGAAGGAAAAAAGTATTATTTCCTTTTAAGTATAAATTATTTTATTAACTACAGCTGCTATATAATTTTTAAAGGGATAAACTATAGTTCAGAAGACTACTTTCTACTTTATTTAAAATTTTAATGACACCAAGTGAAATAAAGAAAAACTATTTAATTAAAACCTCACCCCACTAATTTAAAATGTTACGTAATCTGATCTAATGAGATATTTAAATAACAATTATTTTCTTTAAAAAAAGCACATGAACAAGAATCCAAGGGATATATTTAGCTTCCTCAATTACAATTTGAATTTTTTACATAATGCATTTTACGAGGTTTATAGGTAGAAATGATAAATTGAAACATTTAGGCAATTAGGTTTTGTTCACTTCCTGAATTTGAAAAAAGCAAAACTGATTTTTTTTAGTTTAAAATGATCATTTCACTAAATCTTACTTGCCATTGTACCCAATTAATGCAACTTAAGGATATTTTACTGCCTTTGAAACATTTTAAGGTGATTTTTTTCTTGTCACTACCTTCAAAAGTAGAGAGGTAGAGGCAGAGTCTTATGGCTTACTGAAATACACAGCTGTAAACTATCGATACATAGTACATATAAAAAATATGAAAATGATCATTGGAGTAGGATTTAAGATACCTGATTCTTAGCAATTAGTGGTTGTTGATTTTTGGACAAGAGTCTGCCTTTTTACCTGTCTCTTCTCTTAAAATAAGTAGCTAGGACTAGATGACTGCTTAGTTGCTTTACAATTTTGAGATTCTTTATCTGAGGCCCTTTATTTACAGTGAAAGAATGACTACATCTCTCTCAAGTTATGTTTTCCGTTGTAATTCTTTTCCACACCCCAGCCCCCAAGGTAAGCTAAAGTTTAGTCCTACTGTTGTATTTGGTTGGCTGCTCTAAATTTAGTTCTGCCACTTGTAAATTTTCCTGCTGCCTGAAAATTATTTTTAACAAAATTTACATTTTGTATTTTGAGGCATAATTCTAGATTCTCCAAATCCAAACATGAATTATAAGTAGGAATTCTACCTCTACTTTTCTCTGCATTATAAGATTTGACTTTAAGTATTACAAAGGGGTTGGAAAATTTCATAGTAGTCTTAACACAAATCTGGAATTCTTAATTTTTTTTTTTTAATGAAAAGATTGTAAACCCAAAGGAGAAAATTGAAGAAGAAAAATCCAGAGGGTCAAAGAGCTCAGTTACTAGAAATAAAGGATTTTGAAAACAACTCTGTGTGTGTGTGTGTGAGTGTGTTTGTATAAACTAGGTTTATGTAATGAGCTTATATCTAAATTTGACTATTTGGTTGGTGAGATCAGGGACAATACCTAGCTAAGAAAATGTCATCTGAGACCAAGAAGTTTTAAACAGTTTCCTGGTTCTGAAGGGACCTAACCTTATTTTTATTTATTTTTTTTTTTGCAGTACGCGGGCCTCTCACTGCTGTGGCCTTTCCCGCTGCAGAGCACAGGCGCTCTGGACGCGCAGGTTCAGTGGCCATGGCCCACGGGCCCAGCCACTCCGCAGCATGTGGGATCCTCCTGGACCGGGGCACAAACCCGTGTCCCCTGCATCGGCAGGCAGACTCTCAACCACTGTGCCACCAGGGAAGCCCCTAATCTTATTTTTTAAAAGCATCTGTTTGTCAATTTAAATTGAAGAAAAGTGAAAAGTATAAATAATTGTAATACAGATGCAGAAGATGGAAAACCAGGAGAATAACTATTTTAGGAGATAAAAAGGAGTGAACAGAAAATAATGTAAAATTTAAATTCACCCAAAACTTTAAAATATGTTAAACAGGAAACACATACTTTAGATATTTTTATAATTTCAATATAAAGAGCATACAGCATATCTCTTCTTGAATAAATTGAAAGGACAAATACTGTAAGCACCAACTGCAAGATGCTGCTCTAAATCATAAATCAGTGAAATGTTAATTCTCAAATATATGCCATAAAAACATATATTATGTATTACAAGGTATATGTATTAAGTACCAACATGACATCAAGCAATGGCGCTTCTAGTGATCCCATTTAACTTATAAAATTTATAAAATTAACCTGACCTTTGTAACAAGTGTATTCCAGTTATAAGCATGTCAAATTTATTTTATCATAAAGATATTAAAATATGTTGTGGTATTTTACATAATTTTATAAATATTAAAAGTGTGCTGTTTGTGTCGATTCCTTCCACTGTACTGTGAGTTTCTCAAAAGCAGCAACATTATTTTACTCAAGTAGTACTATGATTGAATGAATATATGCTATATTGTAAATTCTGATTTAACTAAAGGTATTTTGTTTGGAGGATTTCCTTTGTTAATCATGAATTAGGAAGGAAAGAAGTGATAAAAGAATGAATGTTCAAAATGAAGCACCTTCATGTGTAAAGCTATTTTAAATACATAAAAATATGTATGTTCTAATAAATTTTTAATACATTTCATTAAATGCAAGACATGTAGACATATGTGCCAAGATCCCTTTCCTTTATTTTCTTCTGCTTTTCACTTTTCACATGCTAACAATTTTGTTCATTTTTGTTTATTACTCTTTTGGTTTGACTCATGCTTAGCATAATGAAAATACTTTATAATATAGAAAATGTCTGGCAGAAAGGAATATACTAGGCCAACAATCAAATCCATCTGTTTAGTTGTAAGTCCCAGACACTAGGGAAAAACATTTTGTTTCTGTAATCCTCATTTAAGCAGTTTAAACCACTGTAGAGGATTATAAGTGTACTATTTTCCAGATCAATTATTGTTCAGTTATGTTCAAAAAGAATTTGAATTTTAAAAACTTACTGGTGACTGATGGTGACTGATAAACCTCATCTAACTTCCAGGTTAATTGGCTAAAGTCACTTAATTAAAAGTCATCTAACTTCCAGGTTAATTGGCTAAAGTCACTTAATTGAAATTATTTAAATCACAATGCCTTATTATAAAGATTAATCATATATGCACATACATGGATAAATTGCTAGATTTTGTTTCAAATGTCAACACTTTTTTTGTGAAACAGGTGGCATATGAATTTATTTTTATGTTGAAGAATCTCTGTTAGTAGGAACAAAGCGCTGGTGCCATTCTTTAACATTAGGAAACTGACCACAATACACAGATGCACTAAAGGGAATTCAACCATCACTTGGAGGCTTAGAAAACATGACCTTTACGTGGTCTATCACCCAGCCTCTAAAACTGAAAGTCATAAAACATTCCCCAGCTTCAAGTTCCTTATTTTAAAATTGATAGACTCTTCACTACATAATCTCAAAAGTCACACACCAATATTTTTTTATTCTATTTCACTCCTATATATATACAGTGAAAATCTGTAATTTTTCAGAACATTTATCTTTGAAAAAGAAGAAACAGACATGTTTAATATTAGTGGGCAGAATATTTTTTTCATTGGAAAAAACTACTTTAGATTTGTATGGGACTCCTATAGAAAAACATTGGCACTATTTATTAAATGTTATCAGAACATCTAAAAGCCCTGTCATTTTCTACTTAAATTATATTCAAATACAACAATAAAAATAAAACAAATGAGACATTCTGTTTATTATCTTAATCTTCCAAATTTGTATTTATTTTGACAATAACTTATCTTGCAAGTGGTAGTAGCTGCATTATAAATCTACAATTAAGTGAGAATATGATGGTCCCTGAGAAAAGGAAAATAATTTATTTTGAGAAAGTCATTTGTATCCTACTGATTTATTTTTGTTATTTTTGCTTCAACTTCTCAAATGTACAATTCCTTTCTCTTCTTTTAAACTGTTTTTGACATCATGCTATCTATATAATTCCTATTTTTTATTTTGAATTAAGTATCATCTTTATCTTTATACTTAATAAATAAACTATACTAATAAAATAAATTTCATCAGTTTTTGTTTTGGTTATTAAAACTAATGTGTGCTCATGTGTGCGTGTGTGTGTTCCATTTTGAGAACATGGCACATCTCACCATTGACAGTAGATCCATTTACATGGGTATTAGAATATATAATCAATCACTTGCTAAGGGATTTTATATAGATCTAGATAATGTTAAAACACAGTGTGTTATTTGTGACATTTCTCTCACTGGACCAGGAGTTGGGAAACCTGTATTCTAGTCCCACAAGACATGGAACAAGTTGTTTAACTTCTCTATACATTCCTAAGAGATTCATTCATTTACCCGTAAGTATTTAGGTGTAGAATTTAGAGCAAAGGAAGCAGAAAAGACTAATTAATCAGAATTCTCGAATTCTCAATTCTAGCTCAAAGATTAAAATGTTTTTAGAGATTCTAAAAGTATTTTACTATGTTCAGAGGAAAAGTTTTGTTTGTTTGAAAGTAAATTGTGGCTCCATGTCACAGGCCTAAAGGCACTAAAATTTAACACTTTTTTTCTACATCCTGTACTGGCAGAACTCTTCTTCAGAACATATTTAGCATGGAAGCGGCTATTTGGTCACTCCATCCATATTATCCTTAGAAGAAGAAATATCAAGAAACTACACTGATGCCAGGAAAAACTAGGTAGTATTCTTGTGGTGTCTGTTTTACTATCTTTCATATAAGAGTTACCACTGGATACAAATTTCTGAGAAAAGAATATTTGCTTTATAAATGTTGCTATAGTATAATTTTAGAAAATGATTAAGGTATGCTGCAAGTAAATCATATTTCTGAACTACACAGTAAAAAAAGGTATAATAGAAAATTCAACAGCATATTAGTAAGTGGTTCATGAGTCTTTGTGAAAAATATTTTATTTTAGAATATGTTAAAATAAAAGAAATAATACTGGCCTTCATTTGATGAGAAAATTAGTGGTGCAATGAAATATGTTCAATAGCACTGCAAATTCATTTGTAAAGACATATATTAGGGATATGCAAGATCCAAAATATTCTCAAATTTAAAATGACAGACCAATTAATTTTAAAAGAAATGGTGTATATTCAATTTTATAATTACCTAAAATCTAATGTTTCTGTCTTTTAAAAATCACTAGAGATAAGTAATATGGTTTAGACACTGCAGTATTTTTTTAAGTCCTAAATGTCTACTTATGCTACCCTGCTAGTTTGTGGCTAGCACTTACTCTTGCATATTGAATATGTAAGTATAAAATTTATATGACACCCTATTTTTAGTTGAAAGAAAATTTACAATTATACATTGCACCATATACTTAAATTCTAAAATAAATTCTAAGAATCAGGACATGGCAAAAGTTCAGTAAATGTTAGTTATTTTATTATTATTTATAATTTTAAGATCTAGTCAGTTTCAGATGTCATTCCAATTGGGGATGCACTATACTAAAATTTTTCAACTACTTTGTGTTATATCTTTTTCACTGTGTAGGGATGTTATACAAATTCATAAACTCTCCCTGGATTTCCAACTTAAATTTTATTTTTTATATAAAGTTATAAACCTCCCCAAATTCTTTGGTCAAGACAGTAAATTTAGTATAAATGTATAGAAACACACACACACACACACACACACACACACACACATATATAATCATATTAGTTTATATGAACACATGTGTCGTTATTCAGCATACTTTAAGGTGTTCTTGTAACAGGCCCATTTGCACTTTTATAAAAGAGGATTCTAAGGTTATAACATCTCAAAGTTGTAACAAGACCAGCCTAGACCCCAAATCTTTGAAATTTTACTTTTCAACCACTTCAGACTAAGGAATAAGTCTAAAATTTTTACTTGGAAAACTGAACAGAGTTGCAAGTGTGAAAAGGAGACATCATATTTTATAAAATCAATTTGTTAATTTTCACAGGTCTTCTAGATTGAATTAATTTTGTTATTTTTTATTTAAGAGACAGTAGATGCTAATGAATAAAGACGCTAAATTCTGTATGTGGGCTTTCTTCCCTTCCAGAAATGGAACAACTTCAGAAATCCATAACACTTACGTAGGTACCAGCAGATGCACCAGCAATGCTTGGCGTAACAGGTCTTACAGTTATGGTGTGCAGTAAAATGTCAGGATTATAAGAAAAATGTGGAATTTTATATATTCTCTTTAGGGATTCTTATAATTGGCATATTAAAAGTCACCATATGGGAAGAGTTACCATTGGTATGGTTCACGAATACTTTCAACACTTTTAAAACTGTCTCAGTCATCAATTTAATGAAATTTCAATCCTCATTTTCTGACAGCTTCAAATGAACTATTTTTAATCATCTTTAGTCCTGCAGTTAAATATTAAGATCCACTCAATTCAATCATTTTCTTATGTCCTTTTTTGTTTTGATAGCTCATATTTTTTGAATGGTAATTATTTCATGCTTGTTTTATTTTAATTTCTGTTCTCTTTTCACTAATTAATTTTACCAAATATAATTTTACTATAAAGTGTAACATGAAAAATGATAATACTCAATTTTTCTTTTTTTTATGATTAGAATGACTCTCGCTTTCACATGAATGCCTTAGAGAACATGAAGATTAGGCAAAACTTCTCAAATGACCTCAAGAACAAAAATATACCTGCAAGTTTATAATGTTTTCTAATTCAAAATAAATGAGGTAATTTTATGTCACATATTTGTTTTATGCACAATGTCACAGATCACTTATCTACAATGTAATGCCTTCCAATACGAGACTAATTGGGAAAGAAGCCAACTGCTTGAATAAGAGTGACCACGGTTCATGAGTATCATGACTGATGGCAGTGGAATATATTCTTCCATTACAAATTTAAGAACACTGAATAATTTTAAATATAATATCCAGAAAATGTTATTACTTTAATAAGTAACAATATTCCTTCATCCTTCTGATTTCAGATTATTATATTTTATCCAAGTTTTTCATGAAGGCTTGGTATCACTACCTGGATTGTTTTAAATAAGCATAGATGGACTCTGACAGTGTATCTGATACAGGGTTATGCTGCTAAATTCATGGCTATTGAAGACAGCAAAGCACTCTCATCATAACCCATCTATGTTTTCCTCATAGCCCAACTATATTGTCCACATGCCTTTCCAGACCTATTCTCCTCCTTGTTCTTTGTACAGAGGTTGATCTGTGTAGGCTACATCCTGCTACACAAACTGTGGCATTACACTAGCAGCACTGGCATCACCTAGGAACTTGTTAGAAAAGCAGATTATCAAGCCCCATCCCAGACTTAATGAATTAAAAATTACAGTTTAACAAGACCACTATGTGATTCTTATGAACATTTAAGTTGAGATGCTCTAGACTCTATGAACAGACTCTCTGATCCTCTGGAGAATTCCAGCAGGAGGATGGAGGGAGGGAGGAAAGTAAGATCGGGATTATCCTGCAGGGTCCCTCCCATTATGTTGACTGGAAATGTGCCCTTAACTGAAGGTTACCAGTCCTTTCATGCCAGACATATACATTTCTCTCTGTCCAACATCTCTCCCCTCCCTTATCCCAGTTGGTTGGAAAGGTGACAGCCCAGCTGCTACTACCCTAGCTGCATGATCCCTTGTGGTTCCTTTACATCAGCTCATTTAGAAATAATCCCTTTGTAAGTAAACCTTCCTTGAATTAACCCATGTTCAACTGTTTCCCAAAGGACACTAATTGATATACCACTGGCACAAGAAAATCATTAGAAATTTGATTTTTCAGATACTATATTAAACATCATCTCTTAAGTTGTCTATAATGACTCACATACTTAAACAGATAATATCTAAGTAGAAATAGGGATGGTTGTTGCTCATCATTCTACCATTGGTTGCTTACTTGTTTCCTAGGGAATATTTTGAAATCTAGATCACACATCTTATGTTCTTTTCTAGCAATTATCTCCTCAAGAAGCACAGGAATTCACAAGGAGAGAGGAGATAGTGAGTTGGCTGTCTTGAGGTTGGAGAGTAATTGAAACAAGGGTAAAACTGGCAAGGAAAAAAAAAATGTGGGACTAACAGAAACCCAAGATAAACTGGATGTTGCACATTATTTTAGTAACAACTTAAACATGAGATCTATATGAACAGAGCTAAATACAGCTGTATATATCAGTTGTTTCCATAATTCTCTATCAATATTGCATTAGACTATATATTTTATTTCTAAGGAAATAAGCTATGTAAGAAATTTAAAACTCTGTGCTGATCGTTTCCTTAATTTGTTCACCTATCTTTACCCAATAAAATTTTTATGTAACTATAGCATATTTTCTTCTTGTAAAGACTCAAGAAGGGGACAGTATCATTTATTGGTTGTGTGTCTAAAGCATAGGTACTCTGCCTACTGTCTTATTTAAACCACAAAATAGCCACTCAAAATGAGATTATTTCCCTCCTTTCTGTAGATTGCCCAATACATATACTACTAAAATATATTCACTCATTTGACTTTGAACTACACCCATTCTAGCAACTACACCACCACCTGACTATGAATAACAGCATGCCATATATCCAATCAGAACTCCCAAGTGTATGCCCTGGGAAATCACAAATAGATTGGATTAGTATACCCTATCCTCATTTTTTTTTAATGCAATGCTAATAATAGATAAATTTAAGTAGTCAATAAGATCTGATTTTAAGCATGGTTTACTTTAGTATGGAGCAGAACCAGCTTCATTAACTGAATTTAATACTGAATACTGAATAACATTAATTGTTAACTGATAGTGCCAGACATAATCCCATGGCGTGAAGCTTCTTAAAGGCTTATTTTAAAAGTATAAACAGATGAATAAAAAGGTGTAGCAAAAGTCAACTGCTAGATGAAACTCAAATTACCATACAGTCTTTTTAGTAAATCAACTTTGGCTGCATTTCTTTCTAATAGTAAAGTTCAGGAGAGCTGATGATCACTGCCACCCCCCACCAACACCCTTCTCCGGATGTAAGCCAACTAAATGAAAATTTTCTAACTTCTCTGGACTCTGGATAAAATCAATTTAGAAATTTCTCACACTTTAATCTCATTTGGTATTATTAAGAAATGCCATTTGAAGACTATTTTAAACAACAAACAATCAAACATCAACACTAAAAAACAATAGTCCATGATTTAGAATACAAATGACGATTACATATGAAGAGAAAAATATACCGTATGATCTACCCAAACTTAACACCATGCTGCTCTGCCATATATGAAGGTTCTTCTCTTCCTAAAATTGTAAAGCTTAATTATGTGATTTCACTCCGTGCACAGCAGGGTAGCCATATGCTCTAGAAAACTACATGCAAGGGAAGCAGCTTGTTGCAAAAGTGGGTGAAAATACCCTGAAATAAGTCCGAACAAGATAAAAATGTCTCTAATATAGGACCATTTTTTCATTCTCCAAAAGGCAGAGGAGTCCACTTTGGCACCAGCTTTGAGCACAAATAGGAAGTCTAGCCCCTTCAAAATATTTTAACAAGTAAAAAAGATATTAAAAGTCACAAAGCTCACATTGTGATCATCTCATTCACAGGCAAAATAATTAGCTCTGATAACCATTTGGGGAAATCAGTTACACATAAAACCATTGCCATCTCTGTTCTTTCAAGTTAAGACTCCCCTTTTAAGCTCTACATATTATTATTATTTCCCCTTGTTTGCTCATTCTGTAAAAAATGAGAAATAATATGTTAATATAAAGAATAAGCTATCAAAATGTCTGATTAATGATTATTGGTGGGCATAACAGTGGGGTAGAAAATCTGAAAAAATACAATTTATGAAATAAGATCACTGTTACAAGATGATGGCTGCAGTTAATGCTAAAAGATATACGCTTCCTAAGATTTACTTAAAGGAAAACAAAAACACTGGGTCATCAGAAGTTGTTAAAATCTCTTCAAAGGAATAATTCAAAAGCACGCCTTAAGGAGTAGCACTGAATAAAACTGTTAAAATGATTATTTGCAGATACGTCATTTGTGAAAAAAATAATTTTCACTGCTTGATATTGTCATAAAGATCCTCAGGCATTTGGAGTATTTTTATCCAATACCTTTTAAGATTGCATAAATCTGTTACCGAGTACATTCTAACATATTATTTTTTCTCTTCTTTCTCCCTAAAAATAACGTATTCAATAAAATGTAAAAGAATTGGAAATATAAAAACATATTTACTGTTATGAATGTTTTCACAATTTCACAAATGTGATGAAATGTGAAAATGAAATATGAAGATGATATTCAATAAATAATTATGTATTTAAATCATAAATTGATACATTTCTGGACATGTATTTTTAAGTTGCTACAAATATCAACATTAACACAATTTTCCACAAAATAATATGATTAGGAAAAAAGTCAAGAGAACAGTGAAAAAAACAACAAAAAAGGACAAGATATTGATAAAGAACGCAATAGTCAATATTTACATGTAGTACACCCATCTAAAGGTTAACAGTTCCCTATCTGTTAAATATGTGTTTACTTTAACAATGTCAAAGTTCTTACATAAAAGGCTGAGTTCATTTAATAAATGAAAGTATCTTACAAAAATCATATGTAATTAAATTTTAAAATGTCATAAATTTTCTATTCTGTTATTATGCTAAACATGCATGAAAATCAATACATCAGTTACTCTCATAAAGGACATGGGAATTCAAGCAGGCAAGTGCAATTTCGTCATTTATGTAAAATAGAAGATAATGCTTATTTATTCAATCATGAAAATTTTTGATTTGGCAATCAATTTTTTATCCTTATTTTCATTATGTTTTGTTCCTGTCTATCAGACTTTCAAAGATTTGAAACATGGTCAATAAAGGGAAAGTAAAACCTTGTTCTTTCTGTTATTCAATAACACACTTTAAAAATATCATTTTAAGGTGTAGATTTAGGGTAAAAATTAAAAGTAATAAATGAGTTAAAATCTGACTTGGGAATGCTTTTATCATTTATTCATACATTCATTGATTTTTTTCCAGTAAAATCATAACTAATGTAATCTGCTCAGTCGTTCCTAAGGGTTGACAGAATTAATTACTGTCATTAAGGTTGATCTGGAAAATCCATCTGCCCTAAAATATCCTTTCCACTCATTAATTTCCCACCATTAGAGTCATTCTTACAGAATTAAAGTTTAGCTTTTACTATATTATCTGAGATAGTTTATCAACATTGTGATTCTTCTAGTGGAGAACAAGATCTCATGGAGAATGGATGGAGATCAGGTACTGTTTGGTATGTACTGCTCTCTCTCCATAATAATCCTCATGTAAGTTTTTGCTATTCAGTATATCAGCAGAACCTGCAGTCTGTTAGAAATGCAGAATTTCAGATCTCATCCCAATCCCATCAAGTCACAACCTGAATCTGAGTAAGACTGCAAGGTGATTGTGTTTACACTGAAGTTTGAGAAGCATAGTCTAAGACTTAGACTCTAAAATCTCTATCAATCATTAATTGCACCTCCGTATACATTACTAATTTGTCTGCCTGTTCCTACCTACTTAAAATTTATGTAATTTCTTGCTAAAATGATGTCTTATAAAAAGTTACATTAGACAATATAGAGCCTACCTACCAATGGCTTCCTGTCTCATTTACATTAAAATAAAACTCTTTACCTAGGCCTCAGAGCCTATATGGTCTAGTTCCTGCCTGTTTCCCACCTGATCTGCACTTTCTTTCTTGTCCACTGAACTCCAGGCACCTCAGGCTTTCTTTTTTGCAAGAAAAACTCAAGCTCTTTCTAGCTAGTTGTTTTCTCTGACATCTCTGCTACCATCAGGTAATTATTCATTTATTTGCTTGTCCTTTTCTCCCTATTTGAATATAAACTCAAAAAGCAGTGTTCATTTTGTTCAATGTTGTATAATAAGGAACTAGAAGAAAATATGACCTGCAAGCAGTCAATGAACTTTTGTTGAAGAAAGAAACAAATAAAGACAGCAATAAGGAAGGAAAGAAGTAAGGAAGAGAAGGAGAGGAAGGAAGAAAGGAAGGATGGATGGATAAAAAGAAGGAAAGGAGGAGGAAGGAGAAATAAAAAGGAGAAAAGAAACAGAATGAAAGAAAGAAAAGGAAAAATAGAGACAGAAAAAAATAAAGAAAAGAAAGGAAAGGAAGAAAGGAGGGAGGAGAGGGGAGGGGAGAGAAAGGAAGAGGAGGGGAGGAGAGGGAAGGGCAGGAAAGGGGATGGAGGGAGGGAGGGAAGGAAGGAAAGTCTTGAAGAAAATAACTCTGTAGTTTTGTACACTACCTAAAAGGCAATCTAGAGTTGGATCCTCAAATGGAGAGCTTTTGGAATTTAAGGCAAATGTGTGGCAATGGTCCTGTGAAAAATGTTTATGTGTCTAAGTTTCCATTTACTGGGATAAGGAGAGTGACAATCTAACTTTTTTGATGGTAGTGTCAGCCACTTCTATGGTTGTTTTAACACTAGCTTTACAATGAGATAACCATAAAGATAAGTCCACGTCAATTCAAACATCAAGAGAAAATAGATGATGATGATAAATACATTAATTAATATACAAGATCTCTGGATAGATTCATATACACTTTGGATTATAAGGGACAGTGACAGTCATATAATTTCAACACTCTTTGATGTTTAATGCTTTCTAAATACCCAATTTGTCCATCAAGCTATGCTTGAATACCTTATTAGTGATTTAGGAATTTACTGTTTTCTGAAGCACACATTCTATATTTGAACAAAATTCAAGGCTAGAAAGGTCTTCTCTATTATATATTTTGTACCTTCCTGTGTTTTCATACACTAAGTTCTACAACCTATGGCAGAACAGGTTTGGTCTCTCCTACATATAACATATTACATCACATGTTTAAAGACAGCTATAACTCATCCTCACTCACATATCATGCTGCAGCAATTCTTTCTCTTAGAATTGACCAATAATTTTTCTCTATTATCTTATCTCTACAAATTTTCCTTTGAAAATAGAGACCATATCTTAAATTTCTTTTGAATTTATCATACGTTTAAGCACAGAGATAATATGTTCAATAAATCCTGATACCTGATGGACATATATCTGTATCCACAAAGACTTAAGTAACCACCCATAAACTAAATTCCTCACTGTGATATTGCTTATGAAGATTAATAAAAAATGTTTCAATTTACAAATTTATACTCTATAAAGTATTAACAGAAATTTTGAAAACAGTACTAGTTGCTTGCAAATTGTTGAAAAGATTTAAAATATATAGCTACATGTGGCCAAATAGCCTATTAATGACAGGCACATACTAGGCACCCAAGAACTGCTACTTCCACACAATACAGTTTTTGTCATATTATGGTCCAGTGTTTTAAACAAAATTTTTACATATCACTTCTGAAATACTGACTTTTGAAATAAACTGTAGTTAGTGTAGATGTAAGTCTGATAGTATATTGTTTTCCCTTTTTTGTTGTGCAATCTAAAAGTTCAGATGAGGGCTTCCCTGGTGGCGCAGTGTTTGAGAGTCCGCCTGCCGATGCAGGGGACACGGGTTCGTGCCCCGGTCTGGTAAGATCCCACATGCCACGGAGCGGCTGGGCCCGTGAGCCATGGCCGCTGAGCCTGCGCGTCCGGAGCCTGTGCTCCGCAACAGGAGAGACCACAGCAGTGAGAGGCCCGCGTACCACAAAAAAAAAAAAGAAAAAAAAAAAGTTCAGAAGAGCTTACTTGAAAAACTATTGCTTAAGATAAAATTTTTAAAAATTCCTGCTTTTGTCTGAATTAAAATTGCTGACCTAAAATGAATAATTTATGCTGAATTAACTACTCTTACCTTAAAGCTGAAAACAATAAAAAGTTCTACTTGCAAACTGGTAAATTAAAATAGGTTTTCTTTTATGCTGCCATTATGGGGGGGCTCTACATCATATTCAATTTCAGTTAAACATAATTTCATGTTACTTTATAAACTAAGCTAAAACCCTGCTTGATCCTATTAATATGATCATTAGCTATTAAACATACTATGGAAGAATTGACTACACTATGTCAAAACAAGTAGCGGCAATGACTATAAATGTTTATGACACATATTTGACTCCACAAGATGATACAGTCATCTAAATTTCTGCTAAGAAGAACAATAAAAGAGATCTTATAATTATTATAATTGTATATGGGAACTTTTCCAGAAGAATATATTCACATTTTTACATGAAAATAGCAACTACCATCGCTGCTCATTAACAGCTGACAGAACTTGTCTACATATTGAAAAAAAAGAAATACCATTCCACCACAATATATAAGAAAAACAATGTTTAAAAAACTTACCTAGAGTAAAACACATTTTAATGACTATTGTTTTAATAGTATAACCTCTTAGTATAATAGTATAAACCTCTTGAGGAAGAAAACCCAACTATGGTTGTCATCTATATTACTTTAACCTTAATATCACCTAATAAAAGGATTTGCATTAGGCCCTTTTGAACCATGAGTAAATGGAAGGATGAATGAATACTAGTTTAGCAATATGAAGACTGGGTTTTCATATGGCCTCTTCCAGACCACAATTTCCTGTATAAAAATAATGCTGTTGTAGTAGATGATCTGAAAGTGACCATTTAAAAAGATATAATCCTAGAAATTCAGGACTCTTTACTTATAATTTTGTAATAATATTACATATGTCCCGCTATTATAAGTCAACTTTGAATTGAAATCTCTTAGGGCTATAATAATAAACTATGGGGCTTAGAGATTGCTGAAAAAGGTATTTTAGGTAAATATTGAGAAATAATTTCAAAAAGAAATCATAAAGCAATAAACTTCTGATAAAATTTAAAATATCATTAGATATTATGTTATCTAATTTAAACATCTGTATAATCAATAAGCTAAAAATATCAATTGTTTTTAGGTTTATTTATATGACTGTAAATACTCCTTTAAGCAAAGTTGAACACTTTATTTATTTTGGTATAGGTTCATCATATTTCTATTCAGCACTATCTACTCAAAGCATTCTTTATACATCTTAGCAATATAAACACAATTTACTAGTTTGAAACTTTTGTTCATCTCTCAATAATTTGTACAAATATCTTCTGTGCAGCCTTCCTTGACTTCTACACTTAGAGGTAGTCAGTCCCTCTCCTTTCTTCAATAACATTTCGAAACAACTGCTATGGCAGTGTTTCTCGTAATAAGCTTGTAATTACTCTTTTTTTTTAAGTTATATAGACTACATCATAGCACAGCCTGCTTTGTTCATTTTTATATCTCTACTATACAGCACAATATCATGTACATAGCAAGAGTTAAAACGTATTTGGTGAATAATAAAAATAATAACAATTACTACTTGTTAAACATAAGCCAGCAACTGTGCTAAATTTTTTTCACATAACTACCTATGAGGTAGGTATTCTCAGTTACTAAGAAATTGCAGGTTTGAGAGTTGAAGTTATTGCTCAAGATCATATAGTTAATAAGGGACAGAGTATAAACTCAGCCTAGCTCTCTGACCTCAAAACTAACCAGCAACGGTGGACAATTTGGTTTTTCCTTTCCATTGGGAGAAAATACTTGAAATTTTTTGTCATTTGTACCTAATACTGTGTTTAATCCTCACTATAACCCTAATGTAATACTGTGATACTATTTTACTGATAGGGAAATTCAACCCTAATAGTTCACATTACCTGCAAAGAGTCTCACACATAGCAGGTGACAAAAGTGGACTAAAATCCAGTCAATAAAGCTGAATTTTCATTTTGAAGTCTACTGGGCACTAATAAAGGAAACTGTAGTGTTAATACACTGTTTTTAAAGAAGAGCTAAGTCAACATTATTTATCAGTATTTTTCTCTTTTACTTGTTTATATTTCAACGTTAAAGAACCTTTTTAAATGGAGAAAAACAGAAAGGGTTTTCTTTTACTAAGAACAAATAGAAAGTGAAAAAAAACTTTTAAGAGGATAACTTAAGTTGAATTACTGATGTTTTAACTATAGTACTATAGGAAAAATTAATTGGAACAGTACCCTCTTGGGATTGAAAATGTCTTTGATAAATATTCCAAGTTTTTTTTCAAATTATTTATTAATTGTGCAGATTTTATAATTAACTAGTGATTTAAGGTTTAATTAATCATAAATTAATACACAGATTTTTGAATCTACACACTCACAAGTACCAAATACTATGAACAATTTCAGTGTCTTTGTTTTCTTTGTTTTCATAGTGGTAATAGTGTAAACTGTAAGCACTTTACCTCAAGTTACTGAGAATAGACAAATTAGGAACTAGTAATGATCAAAAGACATCATAAAAATGAAAGTTTCATAAATGAAACTTTCAAAAAATGAAAGTTTAATTGCAGTGTGAATAGAGAAACATGATGAAAAATGCCAAATTATCACAGTACAAAACTGTACACACTTGTAGACATAAAAACAAACCTATGCTATTACAATCTCTATCGTATATATGCTTTAGATGGTAATTAATTTCAGTAAAATAATATCCATTGTATTAAATTAATTATTCATATGAAATTTATTGAATTTATAGCTTGCTTATGTTCATTTATAAATTTTCTTTGATTTTATAAATGTGAAAAGGGCGTAAGCAAGGCATTTATATCTAGTTTTATTTTGTGAATTTTAAAGTGGTAATATAATAAAAAAGCAATATTTTATTGTAAGTACATGAGAATACTTTTGCCTTTCAAAGTAGTTAAAAACACTGCTTTCCATAACTGTAACAAAATAGCTATCTTTAATACTGAAATACATGGATACTTGATTATATTGAAGAATATAATTTTAAGCCTTTAAGTCATTTGAGTGAATACTCTAGCTGGTGAAACTGTAAACATTTATTCATCAATTTACTAAATATTATCTAAATATGTCTATGGGTCAGAAGTTGTTCTAGGCACTGGGAATGCAGCCTGAACAAGACCCATCCACTCCTTACCTTACAGAACTTAAAGTCGCTAGTTACAACAATTTAAGCTAAATCTTGGAAAGAGAATTAGAATGATTTGGTTGAAAGGAAGAAAGAATAGCTTATGGGAGTGGCTTGAGGTAAAAAAGAACATGGTATGTTTGACAAACTAAAAGAAATTCTTTTTGGCCAAAAAAATAAAGAATGACTGTGAGAGAGACGAATTTGGAGATATAGGCAAAAAGCCAGATCACAGAGGTTCCCATGGGTCATCATCAAGTCTCGGCTTTTTTCCCAAGATCACTGGAAAAACAGTGGAAGCTTTAAAGCAGTGGAGTGAAGTGACTAGATTTTCATTTTTAAAAGGTAATTCTGACTACATTGTGCAGAATGGAATAGACAAACAAGAATTATTTTTTCTCTAAAATATCTAGAAAAATTAAGCAAGTTAGTTTTGTATTATTTTTACTGACTCATCTAAAATGTCAATTAAAGGACTCACTGCCTACATGCATCCTGTAACTCCTTTAGTGCTCTGCTCAGCCAGGAGCTTTACAAAATCTTCCTTGTCCCACCAGGATGGATTTCTCTATGTTCTCCACTCTATCTCACTCTCTCGAAAGAAGGGACCATGTAATATTTATCCTTATTTCGCACAGAACAGAGCTCAGTGGGCATTTCAGACATGCTGGCTGAACTGAAATTATTCTTAAAAAGAATACTGTTTTCATGTCAGCCAATCCTAATTTAGAAATTTGGTCCTGCTTAAAGTCTTTGAGGACTGTTTTATATCTGAAAATATAGCTGTATATTGAGGGTTTTAAAAAGCATAATAGATATAGGATAACAGGTTTCCTTTACTTCTAACATTGACAATTTTTTTTCCCCAAATGTTAATAGTTTGTGTGTCAAATATAATAGGTAATGAGCCAACTAAAATCACTGAAATAGCAGGTTACTGAAGAAGAGTCAGAAGGACAAATTTTAATTAAAATAAAGATTTGATGAAAGTATAATAATTTAAGTCACTAAAAAAATGATGAATATAACATTCAAAATGTTTTCTGTAAACATAATTTAAACATCAATGATTAAAAATATTTATGACCAAGGTAGATGGCAGCATTGAATGAATATCATATCCATAAACACTATTTTAGAAAGAATATATGTGAAACAGGTCTAAATGTTCTGAATGCTGTAAAACAGCACTGGGAGATTATGACAACACTTGAGAAAATTTGAGCACTGATTTGGAATTTACCAAGGATGTAATCTTGATGCTTAATTGAAATTTAGCTGAATGTACTTCAAATTTTAGATTAATTTTCAAATCACATTATTTAATCTAAAAATTGACAACTACTTATTCCTTTTTCAATCAGAATTATTTATTCAAGTTCTACAAAATATTTAATTTGTAGCATCAGAGTTTCTCAAATCACTTGATGGCAAACTTTGGCTGAAGCGGCATTTGTATCATTAGTTGATAAATAATAAACTTATGTCCGAAAATTACCTGCCTCTTTTTCAGTGGGTAATAGAATGAATACAGGAGAGTTTGTTAATGTTAATTAGCTCATGCAAATTTCTGAAGAGAGTGAGAATACTAAATTGAAGGGCTTTTTTCTTAATCGATATTTCATTAATATTTACACATTTTTTGTTTCCCAGTAATAAGAAAATCTACTTGATTAAGCAAATCATAAATTTGATAATGATCCCTATATTCACATGAGTGGAAATATTCATGGTAGGAGAGTGAATAGAGAACCAAGATGATATCATTTTAATCCTTTAAAGGAGACTATCACATGCTAAAAATTCATTTTTTTTTTTAATTTTTTTTGGCCATGCCACGCGGCTTGCAGGATCTCAGTTCCCCGACCAGAGATTGAACCCATGACCCCTGCAGTGGAAGCACGGAGCCCTAACCACTGGACCACCAGGGAATTCCCAAGAATTCATTTTAGAAAGCTTCTTATTAAAGAGAATCAAAGTAAGTACTTTCAGTATGAGTTCTGATGGAAATGAGCTCCTGAGATATTTCTGTATGATTTTCAATCAATTTATGTAAAGATATCATGATTTTTCTCCTTAGTGTGTGCGAAGCATTTGAATGGTTTTCTATTACTTATATTTGGAGAATATATGATTATGAGTTGGAAATAGAGCTGGAGTAGATATTTTGTTCTCCAAATATTAATGTGCAATTAATTAATATTTCCACTGATGCATATATCAATATATATTTGTTAGTTTTTGATACTACACTATTTTTTCCCTAAACTGTTCAATGAAACCTGCTACCAAGAAACAGAAAATTGCTACACTTCCTAATTTTGTAAAACATAGGCTTATATTAATTGATTAGAAAATTACCAATATATGATTTGGCTCTGTGGTATTTTTATCTCTAAAAATTAAAGTAGGAAGTTAAGCAATATTAAATTTGGAGTCATAATATCAATGAATACCTGTTACCTTTTCAAAATGAGAAATCTATTCTCAGTGCAATCATATGGGTCAGGCAATAGGTAATTCAGAAACAGTAGAATAAGCTATATAAAATAATCACCAGACATAATGTTTTCATTTTTCCCAATCAAATTATCTATTTTCTCAATAATAAATTAACATTTGTGTAAAAAATTTTTCATGCAAATATGAAAATTACTACATAGGATAAATCATCAATCAGTAAATATGTGCACTTATTAATAGAAAAATGGCTTTTTTATTTTCATGTTATCTCAATACCATAAGTGGTATATAATAAGCAATGGGTATTTAGTACTTATTTTTACTATCTCTTATGCATTATTTTCTTTCTATTTTTACTCCCTCCTCCCTCCAACATTTGCACTGCATTTTGATTTGTTTTTTTTTCTAATTTTAGTACTTTCAAATTATTCAGGTTCTGACTGTTACTGTCTATATTTTTCAGCTACTTTGAACTCTTTCTTTCACTTCCTACATCTTGGCTCTGTTTGAGCTCATTCTCTAATTAGAATCATTACCAAAATATAGCTTTGGCTGTAACTAAATGGGCACAAGTAAAATAACATCCAATACCTCTATGAGTAACAACTGCAAGCTCTTTAGTTCTTTCTATCTGTTCAGCATTTCTTGGTCTTCTCCTTGTACTTTGTATATCTGCTTGATGAGGAGAGAGCTCGTCCTTGGATGTGTTGGGGTCCAGACCTGAATTTCTGATATTCTTTACTTGCACTCGCTGTTCCTCGGAAAGTCTATGGATGGTGACAGCTGTAACACTGGATACAGTAACATCTGCAGATGTGCTAGCAACAGCAATAGCACCAGTGGTAGTCCTGTTATGCTCCTCTAACTCACCAGTGGAGGTAGTGTGGGTCAATGGAGAAGAACCTGTGGGACACAGTAGCACTAGATGCTAACTTTTTCTTTTAAATTTTGTTTTTTTTTTCTGATAAGTTTAATAAATTATATTCCCTCTATCATCTTAAGTATTATCAAACATGAAAAGGCAAAACACAAACACACCACTAAAATGTGAAGTAACCAGATCTGATGTTTGGTCTATATCAATCAACCTATGAATGGATATTATACACAAATATACCACATTTCAATTGTAACACATTAGGGAGAAAAAGGTGAAACAGTAAACCCTTTACATGGCCTTGAATCAATCTTATTCATTATTTATCTACAGATGTTTTTTAGCAACAAATGCCTGGCAAGTGACAAGTTTTGACAGAATGGGTAACTATGTAACCACACTTTTCTCAGAAGTATGCTTTGAATAGTCTGTGCCATATCACTTCATGATTTCTGGGAAAAATATCAAAATTTTCTATTTTAAGACAAAAAAGTGAAGAAAGGAGAATTTAAAAATCAAAGCCAAATTGAAAACAAAATGATTTTAAAAAATGAAGCTCTGAAAAACTACTCTATGTAAATGTCTTTCTTAACCTCATTTGCCAGAAAGCAGTCAACATGATAAAATATTCAATGTCCTGAGCTATACATACTTTAGAATTTACCAGGTTGTTTTGGAAGTTGGGTAATATTTTTCAGAGTTTTAAAGTAAAACTTGAGATTAACCAATTTTCAATTAGTTAAAATTAAATTGTTTTATTTAGAAATGACTGAAAATTAACTATTAGCATGGAAATTTTATTCATACAAAACTAGCTTTAAAAAAAGGTTGAAAGTTTCCAAATATCTCATAAGCATGTCACAGTAATTCTCTACATTCTTAACCTTATTAAAGTTTCACTATAATTTTAAAATTGTTTTAAAGGTACCAAATTAGGATTTTCTTTTTTCTTTCACTTAAACTTTTTCAGAGATTGTGCTTGGTAGTACGTAATTCTCACATAAGGAAAAAAGATGTAACTTTATAATAGAAGCATGAAACAGAATGAAGATATACTTAGAAGGATCTTGACAGCTAAAATGCTTAACAAGAAAAAAATATTGAATTTTGGAGGAACAGCTACTAATTAGGAATAATAATCATGTCCTGGTTAGAAAACTTCTGAGTATTTTTTTAAAGCCAATGAGTGGTATATGTTTTTATATACTTGCTTTCTCAATAAACTGCATTTCAAAATTCTGTCCACAATGTATATTTAGATATTTTAGACAAAAATACATGGGTATATTTTATTCATTTTGCGAGAGAAAAAACAGCTATATCACGTAATGTGGTTTGAGCATGTTCTGCCTCCTTCCCCTCCCCCCACCCCGTAGGCAGATGCTTAGTAGGACTAGTAATTCGGGTTCCTGCTTTAAACTCTAAAAAGAAGTCAAACATGAACCCCTGTCATTCACAAGCAAGCAAAGGAGCACATGTCTATTACTAATTCTTCCAGCCTGTGTTTTCGTATCATTTTAATTTGATTTACAAATTCAAAAAATTAAATGATTGTACTTTGTGGTGGGCAGGGGTAAATGAGGTATGACGATTATCAGATTATTTTAAAGACTTTTAATATACTGTAAAGCGTTAATCAGAAAAAAGTTGCTATTGAATATTCATCCAAGTTACTTTGTGAATATTAAAATCTACTAAATGCATGTTGGTTACGCAAATTGGCCAGTAATATTTATTAAGCTAATATTTGGTAAGGGTTTTCTTTAGTCACATGATTAAGCAATAGCTACACATGCATTACTAACATTCAGTAACTGACCTCATGGTAAATCAGACATTTTGATGTTCATGTGCTCATTGCTATAAAAAAAGTACCTGGTCCATATTATTCTGGGAAGTTTAATTGCACCTTTCTTTTTGAAAGGAAGTATGACAAATCAGGATAAAAACTAATACTTTAGAACTTTTCCTGACTTTATCATAATTTCCAGGCTTTCAGGTTTAGTTTAAAAAAGGAAAGCATTTAACTGTAAACATATGTTGCTAAATGCAATCTAAAAGTATAAAAAATAATGGAATTTGTACTCTCTCAAATCTCAGCATTTCTACCTTTAGCAAGGAAGTAAATTAATAGCTATTTATTATATTTCATCACTGAAGGTCATTACAATTAATCCTAAATAATCTCTTGTATTTGGGTAAATGAATCTGGGGTAATTCTTAGGATGTGTCCAGGTTGCTTCTATAACTAATCTTTAAGCTCTACAGACTAATTTCAAACACCCGTTTTTTGAAGCTCCCAGAGGATAAATACAGTTCTTAAACAAATTTGTGAGTTAGAACTGATCTTTAGTAGTGTTTAGATCCAGGACTTGCTAGCACTCCCAATCTTAAAATCTTCAGTAATAGAGTTCTACTCTGGCTATTGGTAGTGAATATTCAGTATTATTCTCTTAACCTGAATGCAGAACAGGGTGTAATATTTGAATAAAGCATTAAAAAACATTTATTTAATAACCATAGTGTAATTAGCTAGATATTTTACTAACCAGTTCTTATGTTTTACTTATATTTTGTGTTCATAATTTTTCCTCCCCATACTATAATGCAAGGTCCCTGAAGGCTGAGATTTTTGTAAATTCCATTCATTGCTGAATCTCAAGTATCTAGGACAATACCCAGTACATAGCAGATGCTCAAGAAATATCCCTCAAAAAAAAGAATAAAAGAATGAATGAATTTAATAATAATTATAATTACTATTGTTAATAATAACAATAATAAAGAGGATAAATTTCATGAATGAAACATGACTATAATTTTTAATGTGGTAAATCATAGGTCAAACAGTATAATGAAATGAAGAATAATTACAAAGAAAGGAAAAATTGATGGTTTTGTTTTGAACTTTCAAAAACATCACTGAAAAAGTGTGGAATCTGAAGATTTAAATGCATAAGTAATAGTTACTTGAAGATTTGTGTCAACATTCCCAAACCATGATAGTTTACAATGTTAGTGTGAAATGGATTTATTTAGAATGTTCAAATTTCTGTACAGTAAAAAGTAGATGTATCTCATAATGGCAGGAAATAGAAGTGCATCTAAATTTAGTTAGGCACTTATATATACATATATATGTAGTGGAACTATAAAAAACATTGATTTCCTTTATAAGGCAATAGAATCATCCATCACTATACAATTATATCATATATCGTATAATCATTTTATTTAAAATGTAGACCAATTTAGAATACTAATTTTGGTACCATTTTAAATTGGCAGTGTGTGAAACAGATTTTTAAATTGTCAAAATGCATCTTTTAACAGTTTCAAAATACTCAACATTTTTGCATACATAACTGTTTTATGAGGAAATTGCCAATGCTGGAAAAAGGCTTAGGATTATATATATCAACAATTCAATATTAAATATATAATATATCTAATTCAATATTAAACTATAACTTTCTTTTAAAATATTTTAAGTATGCTACACAATTACGTAAGTATTATCTTTAATAGCACAGTATTAAATGCATGTTACAAGACATACAACCCAAATTTAGGAATAAACTGTACATTCAAAAAACCCATTCTTCATTAGAAATAAAACCATGTATACAAGATGTAGTTTATCACAATTAGATTACCCTGTCAATTAACTTGCTAGAGATATATTATAAATTTGATGTTTAAAATATAAATACATCTAAAATATAATTTTATTAATATTTTAATAAAAAACATTTTCAAATATAACAAAAATAAAATGAAATGATTTACACATATAAGCATGCTTCTATAAATCATAACTATATGTCCTCTTGGAATTATGATAATGGAAAATGACATGTGTTACACATGTAAATTGGCAAATTTATATAATAGTACAATTAAATTATATAACTAAATTTGGATTTTATTATGTATCATATTAAAAATTATATTTTTGAAGGCTTTCTTATTTCAACAATCTGCAAGGTACTAAGTATAATTCATGTAAAGCGATTTATAAATGCATCATAGAAAGTATCTTAAATAAAAACTCAAAAAATTGAATTTGAATTTCATTTTGATTAAAATTTTAGTTTTACAGATTTTTTTTAATTATGCTATATTGCTTTGTAATTATTGTCTAACTCATCACAGACGTAAAGAACAGAATATTTTGCTAGAGATATGAGTGGATGTCCCAAAATGCATACAGCTATACAAGTACATGTTAAAGATAACTACGTATCCATAGAAGTAGCTTTTAGATATTTATATTTGGCATGTTATTTTATATAAGACATATATTCTGTTCCATTGATTTTAGCATTTTAAATGAAACATTTGAATAAAAGCTTAAATAACAAAATAATCTTAATTGAATAATTTTGTGGCATAATGATATATAATGAAGAAAAATGCAATAAACATATTTAACATGAAAACATGCAAAAGAAAAAATATACAAAAAACATCAAAATAAAATATAAATACAACTAATGCAGCAATTCTATATGAGTCACATTTAGATATTCTATAAATTTTAGCATATGTATTTTAATTTGTATGTTGTATTTCTTCTTTCATTTAATATTACATGAAACTTACAGGAAAGTGTCAATAAATGAGGACTCTTGAAAACTAATTAAAATATGAGGGGATGAAGTAAAACAAAGCCACTGCTTTGATACATGTTACAGTTAGGAAGCATACTGTAGTTAGGAAAATAAATATTTTGCATTTTAAACGTTATAAATTCCAGTATTCTAAAATCTGTACAGCTTAGCATTTAATAGTATAATCTGGTGGATGTGGGTGTACTATGAATATTCAATTTATAGAAGAGATAAGTAAACAAATAGCAAGTAGCCTTTAAATTGTAGGAAAAATATAAATAATCTACCTTTGATTAGTCATTACCTAATATAAAATTGTCTGTCTGACTAGGAAAATAAATGGACAAATCCTGAAAAAATTAGTTTCTAATTTAGTTTTAAAGAGCAGGTATATATTGGTCTTATAAAGTTTTGATTTTAAATTAAAATGCTTCATTTATTTTGAAACTAAATAAGACTATGATCTTAAAACATCTCATTAAATAAATATAAGATATTCTTAATTATAAGATACATCTCTAAGAAAGAAACCATTCAGCTATTAAAATATGATATGACAATGCAAAAATGCTGCCCCCTAAATCCAGATTTCTGATACAGAGAAATGGGAAAGAAGTTGATCTCACTAATCCAAGTAACAGATTTTCTATGATCATGAATTAATTAAATAAATTAGGTACACATTAATTTAAAAATAGAACTGAGAGTTTAAATAAATATTGTCTTTCTGAATTCACTGACATACTGATATATATTTACATTTATATTATATATTTATATCTAAATTTTTAAGCATTAAAAAGGGACACCAATATTAACTTTTGCAAGTGGACTTGTTATTGTTTATCAGATGCAAGTGATCTTAAATGAATAAATATTTGCAATCTAAGTTGAAACTGATGATAGCAAGATTTAGTGATACATTTACTAAATCCACACTTACTATGAGTAAATAAATGATTATAAAACAAATATTCAACAAAATATGTGCTAATGCCAAGTTGTTTATATACAAGATAAAAACTCCATATTCTGAATTGTTTGCAATTTTGATAAACCCACATGCCAAACCAGCATAAATGTCTTTACCCAAATGAAAAATAGAAAATACCAAGTTTTAGAAAGCATACAGAGAGTACTCTGTTGGTCTACCACAACAAAACTACGTTGTGTGCGTGTGTGTATATATGCACACACACATATATATGGTAATATGGTAATGTGGTATATATGGTAAATACATATACTTGTCATATAACATTTTATGTATGTTATATATGTTATATAGTATAAATCCATGAATGTTACACTAAATATCCTCACAGTTTGTCACAGAATGTGAGAGAAGAGACATCTAATTTCTTAGTACTAAAAATACAGTAAGCTCATGCGAGGGAAAATTTAAGTAGAGGGCTGTATGGGTCTTGAAGATTTTCTCTCTCTAAGAGCCATTTCTTGCTTCACCTAGTTGATTAAAGTGAAGTTGCAAAATGAAGCGTCAGCATCTTATCACTCCTTTTCATACATTTTTGGAAGTCTCAACAATGTGTAGTGGTAGGTCCAAGGTGTCTTTTTTTAATTTTAATGTGCCCAGTCACAAACACACACACACCACTCACAAGAATATTCAAAAATGCAAACTGAAGCCTTTTTTGTGTAATTAAGCATGATGTTAATCCATAAAGTCACAATACTGACAATAAAACTTGAACACCTAGCTTTGAAGTAAGATTCACAACATCCTTGTCATATTTCATAAGAATAAAAGGATAGAATGTCCCTTCACACTTTCCTAAAACCACCTCCTAGAATCCTGCATTTTGAGACCTCTTTCTTGTAGCAGCTCTTACCTCTTAGCAGAACTAGAAGGACACATTCTGGGTTTCCCCCAAACAAAATGTAACTTAACACACACTTGTTTAATTTCCTTCCACACAAAATCTTGTGGAATAGCTGCCAGTTCTCATGGAATATTTAAAGGCATTGTTAGCAAAAAGGGATACCACATATCTTTTATTCCAAAGTGTAACATAAGGAACTCCTTCACTTTCAGAACACTGCTGCCTCTAATAACTGATATGTATTAATGACATTTTGAAAGTAGAAATCATGTCTTATACATGTATATCTCTCACTTCCCCTTCAATGTTTCATACATATATGAGGGAAGAATGAATGTGGATAAATGTACTTCTCTCTTATTTTTCAAAAACATAAACATTTCATTTTATGTTTAATTAATAGTTATTGAGTGTTAAATGTATTTTAAGGATATAAATAAGAAAGAAATTGGACCTGTTCAGATGTATTTAAACAATATAAAAACATAATTATAACTGCAATTAATATTGCACGTGCTAGAACATAAGTAATGAAAAGAGGAAGGGACATCTAAGAACACATAAATCACTCTTTCATTTGTCTTTTCTCAAATGAGGGTAGTGTTTCCCTTTTCTTCCATTCTCCAGAACCTTTTTCCCTCCAAAAAAATATTTTATAATGATGATATTTGGTATTGTGAAGGAGAAGGGAAAGAAGTAAGGGAAAGGAACTGGTGGAGTTACCCTTTATACATATCATGGTTGAAAGAAAAAATAAAAGAAGGCTTTATCCTGACCTAGCTCATCATGTCCCTGAGTCCTGCTTACTTTGACTATCTCAGTGTTTCCATGTTTATCCTCTATTTCCTTCTATAATGGCCTTCTAGATTGGGGAGGGCAGGGGGGTTGTCATTTTCTTACTAATTATAAGTGTTCCTCTTTTTTTTAATACCTAGAGTATAAAGTATACCTAATGCTGGTTTCATATATGTGATATGATTTAAAGGGAACCAAGGAGCTATTTCTCTCTGTGTATCCAGATGCTACTTAAAAAAAACGATGCTCTTTAGGATTAGGCATTGCTCTCTCATAGTTGTTCTCTTATCAGACAAATGCTTTTTTGGTTCAGAGAACACACATAGCAGAGTGATTGCTCAACTATTTAGTTTGAATTAGTTTATTGTAAAGTTTTCTTCTCCTCAAAAGAAATAATAGGGGCAGTTTGAGAAATATATGTTTTGACGAGGAGTGTGAAGCTTGCAGTAAGATCACTGAACACTACTTGTTGAGGCACTTATCATAGGTTGATATCTGATCCCATGTGGTTGTTATATGGTTTGAAATAACTAGGTTCATTATTAACAGGTGAGTGTAATGGAGGTGTGGGCAGATAGGAAAGTGCTGACATTCTGGAAGAAAGACTATTATGGTATTTATTGTGGAAAGGTTGCTGAGCAACTGGTGAATATCTGCATAAATATGCTGAAGTAGAGCAGCCTAATAAGAAACTCAAGCCAAAGGAAGTCTTATTTTCCTGCATCAACACTCTGTAAAACACTTTTTATCCTGTAGCAGCTAATTAATTAGTTGCAGGAGTGATTTTCTTGGGAAAAAAAAATACAAATCTTGGCTTAAAAAAGTAGCATGTTGAAGGAAAGTTTTTTCAAAACCTTTAGAAATGGTAAGAACCTTGAGTCTACCATTAAAGGTTACTATTAACTGGATAGGCAAATATACATTATATATTGGGGTATTATATATAATTATATGTTGGGGTATTTAAAATATGTATTCCCACATTGAAAGGTAAATCTTCATATTTCTTCATGTAATTATTCTGTCTAGTAACCTTTCTTACAAAGACTACATTTTATTTCAAGACTCTAAGTAAAAAGACTGTCTTACAATACCATCAATAAAACAAAGGTATGAAGCCTATACAAGCCTAATAATGAGTAAGAGTATTCTATTTGATTAAGATCACATACAGTTTAATTGACTGACTTTTGGATGAAAAATATTAAAGAAAAGGAAGTTTTCTTAATCATTAAAGTGGTTTAAAATACCTAAAAGTTTTACATCTACCCAGATGAGTTTTGTATATTCCAATTACAGGCAATAATAATGATTATCAAATCATTTTTCTTACATATACTTTTAACTTTTATAAGGATGGTGGAGACTTGGCTTTTCACCTGTGGAATGGTATCTAATCTCCCCAAATTTCTGAATACAGGTGATTAAAACACCATAAATATATTGGTCATTCTAATGGTTACTTTAAATGACTAGATAACAGACTAAATAAATAAACATGTTATAAAGAGGACTCAACATTTACTGAACATTTACTGTGTTATAGACACAGTCCTAAGTACCTATGAGCTGAGGATATTAAAGCTCAGAGTAGTTTCAAAACATACACTAACTCACTTTGCTAGTAAATTAAAAAGCTAGAACTGGACCCAAATTGTATAATCCCAAAACCACAGTCTTAACTCCTGAAAATCAGTACACCTCTACTTAGCCTCCCCAATACAAAATAGTGTGTAAACACTTGTGTCTCAATCAACATATAAGTTATTTATTTATGTTTTGTCTTCCTTGTATTTCTTCCCCCTCCTTCCCCAACACATGTCTGACTTTTACCAGGTCTCTCTTGCAACTCCCTTGCCTCAGGGAAGGATGGTTCTGCAGGACTAAAGGAGAAATTTGCTCTAAGATCTCTCCATAGCTTTTGTTTCCTAACAGTCTAGAATTCTTGAGGGGATTATCAAGTGACAGGAGAGAATCAATGACTTGGGTAGAGGTTGGGGGCCAAGGAGAGGCACTGAAGATTACATACACAACCTCCCTACTGCATCTCAGGAAGTGGAAGAGTCCAGGAATCTGGACTCTCACCTTTGGCTAAGATTTTCTACTCAGGCTTGTCATGGGAAGCCCAGGATTACCTGATTTCATGGGAAATTCGGGCTTGGACAGTGATGACAGGGTGCCACTGTCCAAGCACTGCAAATGCCCCCTGGATTCTTCTGCAACTCAAGGGAAGAAGAAGGTGCCAATGTTTTTTCTACCCTCACACACAATGACCTGGATAGAATTCTCCTGTCAGGGACAATAAGGTCTCTCAACTTTATCTGAATTTAAGAGAACAAAGTGACATTTCTTGTTCATGCAAGTCTGTGGATTAAATTTCATACCTGTTTCACTTGCAAATACAGCAAAAGTTTATACACACCCCAACGGCCTGCCTTGTTTTTTAATAATTCAGTTTCAGCTTAACATGATGCCTCTGTGTTCTTACTATTTCCTCCTTTAACTATTATAGTTTTTCCTCTCATAACAGTTATAAGTAATCTAATTTCACTTACCTTTGAAAATTACTTGCTGCTCAATAGTTACAAGACTTGTATTACTAAGCCTTCTTACCATGTTACAAAATTGGATCACTTTTTTTTTCCTTGCTGCATGAACAAAAGCTTCTGTAAATTTCTGGTTCCTAACTTTTACCTACAAGGACTTCTCTAATCTTCAGAAAATTTCATAGGAGGAATAGTTTTTCTTAGCTTCACATAAATTTTATTATTTATGGAGAGTAGATACTTTACTATGAGAACTTTTGCCCTAAAGACCCAGGAATCACTTAGTCCTAAGCAACTATTCCCCCTGATTCCAAGTTCTAATAATCATAGCTTCTAACAATTACGGATCACTTACTTCATGCAAGTTCTATGACAAACATTTTCCATTTAGCCTTCAAAAATCATATGCAGAAGATACAATTAAAATTAACATAGTCCAGGATAAATAATTTGATTAAGGGCATTCATTCATGTATTCACTCAAGTGTTTGTTGTCTCAAGTCATTCTTTCATTCAGGTATTCATCTAACAAGAATATATGAGTGCCCACTTTATGTCCGTCAGGCACTGAATAATTCAGAGGTGAGTAGTACAGACAGTACGTTTCCTAAGAAAGATTACATTCAAGTGGAAGAGATGAAGAATGGACAGATTAATATAATAGCTAGTAGTAAAACACAAAGTGACATTTGAGCTAAAACCTTAATAAAATGAAAGAGTGGGAAATAAAAATAAAAGACTTGATACATCTGGCACTTTTATTCAGACTGTCAGATTCCATAGCTTGTATTCTTAACCTTGGTGACATACTGCTTCTTATTCAGTCAGAACTTGGGAATTTCACTTTATTTCTCTATAACTATGTTCCATGGTCTCTCGTGCTCTATATTTCTATGAAGTAATATGTATTTTCCTTTGAGACAATATTACATTTTGAGAGTAAAATTTATATATTTGAATTCACATTTAAGGAATAAAAATTAAAATAATAGCAATAGGGTCACTAACTTTTATTCAATGAACATCTATATTAAACTGCTAGCTAGCCATTGTTCAATGGTAGGATACAATGATGAGTGAGAGAGATAATGTAAACATAAAAGTCTGTCATACAAAGTGAACTAAGTCAGAAAGAGAAAAACAAATACCGTAGGCTAACACATATATATGGAATCTTAAAAAAAAAATGGTTCTGATGAACCTAGGGGCAGGACAGGAGTAAATACGCAGATGTAGAGAATGGACTTGAGGACACGGGGAAGGGGAAAGGGGAAGCTGGGACGAAGTGAGAGAGTGGCATGGACATATATACACTACCAAATGTAAAATAGCTAGCTAGTGGGAAGCAGCTGCATAGCACAGGGAGATCAGCTCCGTGCTTTGTGACCACCTAGAGGATGGGATAGGGTGGGTGGGAGGGAGATGCAAGAGGGAGGAAATATGGGGATATATGTGTATGTATAGTTGATTCACTTTGCTATAGAGCAGAAACTAGCATACCATTGTGAAGCAAATATACTCCAATAAAGATGTTAAAAAAAAAAAAAACAACAAGTACCGTATGCTAACCCGTATATATGGAATCTGAAAAAAAAAATAGGTCTGATGAACCTAAGGGCAGGGCAGGAATAAAGACGCAGATGCAGACATAGCGAATGGACTTGAGGACAGGGGGAGGGGGAAGGGTAAGCTGGGACGAAGTGAGAGTGGCACTGACATATATATACTACCAAATGTAAAATAGATAGCTAGTGGGAAGTAGCCACATAGCACGGGGAGATCAGCTAGGTGCTTTGTGACCACCTAGAGGGGTGGGATAGGGAGGGTGGGAGGGAGACGCAAGAGGGAGGGGATATGGGGATATATGTATAGGTACAGCTGATTCACTTTGTTATACAGCAGCAACTAACACAAGAATGTAAAGCAATTATACTCCAATAAAGATGTTTAAAAAGAAATAAATTTTAATTAAAATAAAAGTAAAAAAAAATAGACAAACAAGAAAAAACAATAAAATATGACACCACTATGTTGGTGTGTTAGATTAAATGTGGCCACACATTCTTTGCAACTCTTTCCATCAAGAGGTACAAACTATTTCCCCATGCCCTTGGATCTAAGTAGTCCTCCTGCCTTACTATGACCAACAGAGTAAATCAGAAGTGCTATTGTGTAAATTCTTGTGTCTCAGTTCCAACAGTCCTTACAGCTTCCACCTTGGCTGTCTTGGAATATTTCCCTGAGACTACCATACAAGGAACTATGTCTAGCCTACTAGAAAATGAGAGGCACATGAAGGAGAACTGAAGTGCTCCAGTTGAGAATATTGAGGCACTTCAGTAAGTGAGGCCATAGTGGACCTTGCAGTCCAGTAAACCCTGCAGCTTAATGCAGCTATACATGTGAGCTCAGAAACATCCTGCAAACCAAGAGAATTGTGAGAAATAGTAAAGTACTGTTGTTTTAAGCCTCTAAGACTTGGGGTGGCTTTTACAAGCTATGGTTAATTGACATAATATAGGAAATGCAGAATTTTATAGGAATACATAATAGAAGCACTAATTTGATCTTGGGGATGACTTAATAAAGAGAAGCTTTCTGGAGGAAATATTTTATATTGAAAGCAGAAACATGAATAGGAATTTCCAAGGTGAAGACAAAGGAAAGAGATGGTCCAGACAGAGTGTGCTCTATGAACAAAGGTCATGAGACAAAATAGATCTTGTTAGCTTCTAGGAATTAATGGTCATTAGTATGGGTAAAACAGACTGCAAGCAGAAAACTAGAATTTAAGATGAAAATATAGGTAGAGGGCATATTGTAAGAATATGGTACAGCAGATATGGTACAAGGCATGAGATGATATTTGAATTTTGTATGAATCCAACAGAAACAGTCCCTTGATTCTACTCACTCTAATCAGCACCATATTTCTCTCATCCCTTCTCAGAACCAAATGTGTTTCTTGTAAGAAAGTATTATGATAGTATGGATTCTCTTTCCACTGATGGAAAACATAATAAGCATTCTTAAGATTGAAAAAGTAAACTTCTAGTAATTCCAAAATGTGGTAACCGTGGGGTCATCTCTAAAACAAAATTTAAAATTATAAAATATTTGCATTTTTAACCCACAAGTCTTATATGTCTGTGTTCATTTCCCTTTGTTGTCATTTTTCTATTTTCCAGTGCATCACCTATGAGGACCTACTTCATCCAGTTTTTCAGAATAGTAGGTGGAATTCTCTGTTGAAGTAAAAATATATTTCACAACAAGGTCAAACAAAGTCTTTCATTAGAGGATGAAATTTGTGTTACAGAATTTCAGTCACTAGCTAGAAGGCTGCATAGAATTGGGGCAGATGTTGGGGGTTCTCAGTGCCCCCAGTCATGTCATACAGTCACCTACAGAGTCTATCTGCAAAAAGTCAGCTAGAATGTATCTTTATGTGTAATTACATTCAAAATATGCTCTCAAAAATTGTATTTTCCTTTCAGAAAGATGATTTCTGCTATAAAATGTTACTGAATCTGTGCAGTTTCTGGCTTTCCTGGTAGAGAGAATACTTTTATATTCAGACGAATAACTTCTAAAGTTCATTTCAGATGAAATTTCACATGGTGTGCCTTGAAACAAATTAGAATTAAAAAATAGTATGCCAGTCAGTCAGTAACATAAACTGAGGTTTGCAACATAGAAAAGAGAGAATGAGATACTTAAACTATTATTTTGTGATCCTAAAATAGTACATACAAGTTATATACAGTACATTTTCTTGAGTTGGCCTAGTGAAGTGATCTATAGCAATTAAAGATTATTTATAATGTGACTACATCTATACTTCTGCTTTTTGCAAAATATGATTATTTACAATCATTTTTAACACCACTTACAGATTAGAAAGAACACTGTTTTGCAATTAGTTCTTGGTTCGATACTGGCTATGCTGAAACTAGGAATAAAATTGTGGGTGATTTGCCTTAATTTCCTCATTTATCATGAAAAAGTTTGGACTGAATTAGTAGTTCCTAAATCTGTCACCGTGAAATGCTCTTTTCATTACATTTCCCTAAGAAACTATTTTTTGGAAAACTTCTGTCTTACATATAAACTAAATCACTTTCACAGTAAGAAATGGATGCTCATTTTAAAAAAACAATCATGTCACCTGGTAATCAGCACTTCTAATCACCATGAGGCAACCAATATATCACTGTGTTAGTTATAGTGCTAAGCAAAGAAAACTGATATTTTAGTTGGGGTGATACACTGTAATGGGTAAATTTTAAGTAAACTTTTTGAAATAAGGAAAATAATGGACCATTACTATTCTTCCAGGGAATCTCAAAAAGGAATCACTGGACTATGCAAGATGTTTAAGGTCCTTTCCAGCTCTACAAACCTATGAGTACAGAAAACTGAATTTAAATAATACACTTATTTTAATATGTTGTTCACCTGCCATCCTCTCTCTCTCTCTCTCTCTCTTTCTCTCTGTCTCTGTCTTTCTCTCCCCCGACTCCTCTCCCTTACCTCCTTCTTCCTTCCCTTCCTCTCTTTGCTCTTTCTGTTTTTTTCTTTCTTTCCTCCTACAACTGTACTAGACAGTTAATACATTCCAGGCCTGCCTCTGGTTGCTAAAATGATCAAAGGAAGGGAAGAGATACCAAGAAAGTACATGTGGTGATTTCAGCAGTGTTAGCACTATGAAGGCACAAATATAGGAGGCAGAGTGCCTAGGCTGTTGAGGGTAGCCTAAATCACACTGACTTATCCTCTCTAAAATGGAGATTTTTATGCTGACTCCTGAATGGTACCAAAAAAAAAAAAAAAAAAAAAACCTGTCACAGGAAGACTTGAGGGAACACTTTTCCACTCAGAGAAAATGGCAAATACAAAGAACCTAAGACAGAAAAGAAGATGGTATGTCTAAGAGGGCAGTGAGAAAATGTTAAGTAGTAGGAAATGAGGGACTTGTGTGCCATTTTAAGAAGTTTGGGTTTTATTTTCTGATTTATTCTAAGTAAGTAATATAAGGGAAGAGCTGATTTAAATTTAAACAAATCAATTTGCTATTAATGTGCATGTGTGTGCATGCTCATGTATGTGTATACGTGTGCATGTGTACCGGGAGTTGATTATGGTAGTAGTTTGCTGCTATGACAAGTAATATGTGACAAAGTGGCATGTGGAAGAAAATGAGGTAGGTTTCCTGGCTTTTTTCCCACTAGAGCATTCCAAAGATGAAAAAGTCTGAAAATAGCTACTACAGAGCTTCTGCACCAGACTTCATATTTGCAAAGGTTGAAAATGTAAATACATCAGACCAGAGAGTCCATATTAAGAGCCAAGAGCAGATCCATGCAGAATGAGGAACTGCCTGGGATGATACAGGAAGTATAATGAGTACTGAGGTTCAAAATATATCCAAATGGCTAATTGAAACTAATGTTCCAAATAAATAACAAAGTGATGGGAATGCTAAAAGCTGAGTAGCACAGTCCCTGAAAGAAACAGATGCTGTGAGCAGCAGGGAGACACCAGAGTAACTGGAACAAATGTGACTGTGAATAATGCTCTTTCATGACCCTTACAGCCTATCATATATGCTGGGAAAGTGTATCCAAGATATTTAGAAAAATTTCATCTTTGAAGTTTTAAGGAACAAGAAGGATGCCAAGGCTAAATAGGACATAAAAAGAAAATGAGATTATGTCATTCTACAGAATGACATGAGATGTGGTAATTCTTGAATTAAGAAAATGGGCTAATATATTTAACAAAAAGAATGCATTTCTTTGTTGGTTCATTTAACAAATATTTATTGAGTGTTACCATGTGCTAGGCATTATTATGCTGAGGATATAAAGGGAAAAATCACACCCCATCTTCCTTTCAAGGAACTTACATTTTTAAAGGGGAAGAGATACAATAAAGCAATAAATTAACAAAGAAAGGAAATGTCCAATAGTGAACTGAAGAAAATTTTTAAAGTGGCATAACAGAGAGTGCCTGGTACCTGGTCAATGAAAGCCTCTTTGAGATGAGGATATTTATATTATGACCTAAAGGACAGGAAGAAGTCAACCACATGAAGGCTGGGGGATAAGAATTCCAGAAAGCCAGTGTTGCTGAGTCACAGGCAGGGAGGAGACGCATAGGGATGAGTTTGGTGATACAGGCAAGGGGTGAACATGTAGAGCCAAACAGTCAGCTGTATCAGTGAAGTTTTTAAATAAATGTGCTAGGAAGCCATGGTGAGGTTTTGAGTTTGACATGGTTTGTATTTTTTTTAAATCACCCTAGTTTGGTATAGATAATAGATTACAGAGAGGCAATAGAGTCAGAGGACAGACCAAAGAGAAGGCTAGTGCAGATATAAAGGATAGAGATAATATTTTTGATGACTGGGGACAATGGGTTGACTCAACAGGCAAACCAATGATCATGGGATAATTAAAATTTAAATGAATTTTAAATTAGATAGCATTTACCTAATTTATTATAAATATCAAGTATAAATGTGTGATTGTGCTGGTTGAAATGATCAATTTAAAAGCACAGTCCACATATGTGAAGTAATGTCCTATATTTTCATCTGATATGTCCAACTCAATGAGTATGTATACTTCCAGCTACTAGCAGAAACAGAGTTGTAAAGGATAGCTGGATGCAAAAGGCAACTGAAAATTGGAAAAGACCACAAGCATATACTTCATTATTATTACTCCAATGAAGAAAATAAATAAATACAATAAAGAAAAAAATACAATACTATTTTGTCAATCTTTTTCATGAAAAATAATCATATAGGAAATTAGTTAAATTAGCATGTAAGTCCCCATTATGTCTAAAATGGCCAGGTACTGTGATAGATGCTTTAAAAAATACCATGGGCTATAATTATCACAATAATATTATATGTTAGAAATTATTATTTTTGTTTTATAAATGATAAAATTGAGATTTCAAGAGCTAAGAATTTCATGGGCTTGACTGTAATTCCAATAAATGCTCTTTGTTCTATAATACTACACTGACGCCCTACATCTTCATGTCCATCCCTTCTTCACATTATACTACTGATAAGTGTAGAACCAATACACCTATGCATACAAACCATATTTATTTAGAAATTAGAAAACTTAATAAAAACAACTCACAGCATTCCCAAATGGGGAATAATAGTAGCCTTGCCAATCAAAAATAATAGAATTAGATATCACCAGTGGTAACAATGTCTTTTATTTTTATATTTGGAAAAAATACATGTGTAAAAGTCTGGAAATATATAAAATATAACTGGCTTAAAATATTCTACAAAAAATTAATAAATAAAAAATTTTTACCTGCACTTATTGTATAAAAGATACCTATATTTATAATTTCCAGGGCACTATTCTCTGTCTGAAGGTTAATAAGACATGTATTTTCCACTAAAGGAGATATAAAATTTCTAAAAATTAGCTAGAATCAAGGGAAGGTGGGAAAGGAGACAGATCATATCTGAATCTCTATATAAGAAAAAATATGGAGATAACTGCATTTAAGAGATGTAGGCAACTGATGGGATGGGGCAGCTGAGGTTGAGAGAAAAGTGTATGCAAGGATGAAGAAGTATGAAAAAATTAAGAAACTGACAGCTAGTTCAGTTTTGGTGCAAATAATATGAGAGGAGTTGGTAAAGGAGAAATCTATAAAGGGTAGCATGAAAGATATTAAGCAGTTTGAAGCAGTCATCTGTTACTCCTTGGCCACCCAGAAACCATAGTTCTAGTAAGAGAAATTTGTTTGAAGGATTTTAACTTGTCACATCTTTTAGCTTTTATCTCTGATTTCTAATTCTAAGTCTCATTTGGAGGTGTGATGAATATTTAATTATAATTTGCATTAAGAAATTTTAAGTAACTGAGGAGTTTAAGTATTTAAATTCTAAGTAATTAAGGTACCTTAAATAAATAACCAAAGTAGCCCATATAACCATGACTTAGTCTAATTCATATAACATTTTATGAAATCATGGGAATGGAAGCAGAAATAGTCAAATGAAAAGGAGAAGCCTTGTTTGTCATTTTCACATCCTTATCATTTCTAATACTGAAATTCTATTCAGATAATTTGAGCTGCAAAATGTAATTGTTCCATAAATTTTTTTATATCTGATTTGAAGGGTATATTTGCAGCTGTTCTTACTAATCTCAGAAAGATATAATTAAAAATAACATTTTGTCTCTTTGTGAGACAGGACAGTTTAGGTTGCACTTCCACCTTATGAGGTTCAGGATCTAATTTGAAGTCCATGAGGAGAAAGAAGATTTTGAAGGTGTGCACTGATTCAGTGGTTCTGGGAGAGATGTATGTATGCATAGACAAGGAAATACCAACCTTTACCTCAAATTTACTAGGAAGCATACATGTATAGCAAACCACTTAATGGGAGACACACTGAGAATGATTAAGTAGTTTTTTGATATGACTGTCACTTAGATATTTTCAACAGGGTTTTGAGAAGAAAAGCTAGATGGGTTTGTTTCAAGTGGATGGGTGAAAAATATCACATAGTTTTAGACAGAGGATGGACAGTCATGAAGGAATCTGTGTAACTGTGTACACATACTCTGTATCTTAGCAGCCTTAAAAAAATTCGATGAACTTTGGGATAGAGGTGAACTCTTGACTCAAAAAGATAAATGTATTCTGTTAAATTTTAAGCGTCAATGGAACCATATTTCTGGATACTGAAAGAAGTCAATCAAGACAGTGATGATAGTGTAATATATAACAGTGGTGGTTTCTGATGGAAGCCATACAGCACTTTGTTCCTCTTGTATAGTGGCACTGTACCAGGTTAGAGCATATGCTGCGATGTCAGACAGATCTGGCTATGAATCCCTACCCCAACAGCTAAGAAAACTTCATGAAATTGATTAGTAATTAGGAATCTTATAACTCCTAATTTGTAAAATGGAGAAAAGAAAACCAGTACAGCATATGTTGCGAGGATGTAATGAAATATATGGAATAAAATGTTTGACATAGTGCTCAGCAGAGAAGCAATGTCCAGTGGTAATGATGAAAAGAAAAATTTGATACAACTTATTTAAAGGTAGTGATGGAAAGGCACAAAATTCTTTTATTCTATTCTAAGATAGATTCTAGCTCTTCAATAAACGTTACACATTTAAAACATTTTTATTAACTAAAAACTCAATTTCTAAATTATTTATCCTGGAACATCTGTTTCACCCACATTTTAAAGCAATTAGACATTTCACTCAATCAAAGTTGTAATGCGCATTAATGATTTATGATTACTGATGAATACCTGTTTTCGTCATGCAACTGTCTCTATGAGATATAGTATGAATTTTTGTTGTATGAATATCTGAATAATAGCTAATAATCCTGTGGCAGGTAGTTATTGGCTAGGGAATTTACAGTCTGCAGAATAATTATATCAGAACTCCAAAATATAAAAATGGCAATTTAATGGTCAAAGGGATATCATATCTGCACTTTTCTTTGATTTTATATTAGTTGACATTATCAGAGGCTAAAATACTAATTAACTGAAGATGCTTTACAAGTTTAATTGTTTGACGCCTATACGGAACCGCTTCTACCATTTTGGTTGTCAGAAAATGGTAGAACTAATAATACAGGAGATAAAATGTATTTCCCAAATCTTGTACTCCTTCTTTCTAAAACTTCTTGTATATGTCATTTCTTGAAAATTTGTACAGAAGTACTTAACTAAATATTATAATATTCACACACAAAAAAGTTTAAGTGAAATACATAGTGAATTGTATTAGAAAGAACATGAGTTTTGGAATAAAGAGACTCAGATACAAATTTTGTCTCTGTTCCACTTTATTTAGGACTTCTTTCCTAATTATCTCACCTACTGCTTTTATTTTGGGAGATACCCACATTGGTGAACATCAGACTATGTGCATTTATCTTTTCTTCCATTCTTATAAATGATTTTATAAAGTAAAATCATTAAAAATTTAAAATTTTTTAGAATGTTGAAATGTGTGACTCTTTCCAAATTGAAAAATAACCTTGAGTTAGCTATCATTCCTTGAGAATAATTTAAATAAAGAAGCATTTTTAATGACATTTATTCAGTAAATATTTATCCCCCTCTTCCTTCTATCCTGGGAGAAATATCCTTCTTCTTATCAAAGAAAAACAAAGAAGCAAACAAAAAATCTACGCATTTGTTCTCTGGATCACATCCAATGACACATCTAGAACTTTGGTCTTTGGTTACATTCTTTGCTCCCTTGCATTATTAATTTCTTATTCTATATGGTCATTTACATAATTATAGAAAAATACTCTCAATCTCCAATGTTAAAAAACAGAAAGTAAAGTAAAACCTTATCCTGACACTTCTAACCACCTTCACATTTCTCTGTTCCTTCTTAGCTGGATTTCTTGAAAGCACTGTCTACAAAATCTGTTTTTATATCTTCACTTCATATTTATACCTCAAACAAGTTCATTTAGGGTTCTACTCAAATTTTACCAGAGAAATTACCTCTATGTTACCAATTCTATTCTATTTACTGCGCACCTACTATATGTCAAGAACTTGTCTAGGGATTCAGCATATAGCAGTGCAGAAAATAGGCAAATATCCCTATCTTTAAGAAGCTTATATTCAGATGATGAATAGCACTATAAAGAAAAATAATACAAGGCAGGAGGCAGGGATCTGAAAGCCAGGAAAAGAGATGTAATTTAAAATAGGGTGGTACAGAAGACCCCACAGAGAAAATGAGATTTAAGTGAAAATGTGAAATATATCAAAGATTGAGCCACACAAATTACTAAGGGAAGAACCTTCCAGACAGAGAGAACAGCAAATGCAAAGGCCCTAAGACAGGTGCACTTATGACACTTGGAGAACCAGCAAGAATGCTGCTGTGACAAAAGAAAGAGTGGGGAAGGAAGGGGTGAGGTCAGCCAAGGTAAAAAGGCTAAGTCATATAAGTAAATTAGACACAATTTTACAGCAGTTGAGATTGAATCATTACAGGGCCTTAGCTGAGCAAATTTTCAAAATACTATTTTGGCTGCTTTATTTCAAATAGACTACAGAAGGCCAAGGATGGAAGCAGGGAGACCTTTTAGGTAGAAGTTGCAATGACTGAGGCACGAGGAGATGGTAGCTAGAAATTGGGTGGTTGCAGTGGAGGTGGAAGGAAGTAGTTACAAACATTATGGATATTTTGAAGTTAGAGCTGATCATGACTGGCTGACATGAAATATGAGAAAAAAATGAGTCAATGATGATTTCAAAGATTTATTCTGATGACTGGAAAAGAAGAATTGTCATTTGCTTAATGACAGAAAGACTGGAAGAAGCAGACTTTTCAAGAAAATATCCATTCAGTTATGGAAATGTTAAGTTTGAGAAGCATATTAGAAATCCAAGTGGAGATGTTGTACGGCATTTGCACATGCGAAGCTGGAATTCAGGGAAGAAGATCTGAGCTGGAGATATAACTCTGGTAGTCATCAGCATAGAGTATTTAGAGCCACAGGATTGAATGAGATAACCAAAGAACTTCAGGCAAAAGCCTGAATGCGGATCAGAAGTCTGGGGGGAAACCAGTACGTGAGACTGAGGTTTCAGCAGTGAGTTGGGGGGGTAGGAAAAGAGTAGCATTCTAGAGGCAGAATGTGTTTCAATGAGGAGGGGAGAATTAATTGGGCCAAATTCTGTTAATAAGTTAAATAATACAAAAATTGAGAAATAGTGACCTCTGTTCATTATAGGGATAGACAGTGATTGGAAGTGGTCCAGGAGAGAATGAGATGAGAAGAATAGAATAGAATGAATATCCAAATATTCTTCTAAGAATTTAATGTAAAGAAGAGCAGAAAAGCTTTTAGAGCATGTCATGCTTGACCACTCCATTTTTCATGGAACATTCTGTTGTCTGGACTTCTACAAAACCACTGTCTTCTAGTTTTCCATCTACTTTACAGATACTTGGTAGATTCTTTTCAATATCTTGTTGGTTCCTGCTCCTCTACATAAAATTTAAATAGTGAGTTTCTCAGGGCTCAGTTCTGGGTTGTCATTTCTCTGACTTTGCACTTTTGTGTCTTTGGGGAAACTCAACGAATCCCATGGTTTTAAATGCTCTCTTTATGGTATGAATCCCAAATGAAACTTAGAACTCCTTATGAACTCCATATATAGATACTCATCTTCCTTCTTTACATACCTATATACGATCTTTTCTGTGATGACACAAATATACACAAAATATATTTGATGAACTAAAATATAAAAGGACTCAAAGAGTGTTTTTTCTTTCTTTTCACTATAAAATTTTTTCTCCTTAGAGTCTTTTATGTCATACCAAGGAAATTTTAGAAGTCATTCATAATTTCTTCTCTTCCCTCGTATCAACATCCAATTAATCAGTAAGTCCTGTCCATGTCAACTCAAATTTATATCAAATCTGCCTTCATTTTTACCTCCTTATCCTAATTCGGGCAGTTGTTTTCTCTCACCAAGCCGTTTTCCCACTTTCATTTTTGCCCCTATTTTTCCACACATATGTGAAAAAAACCTCAAAGTTAAATCATACTGCCAACTCTCTCTTGCTTAAAATTCTTCTATATATTTTATCATTGCCTGAGGACATGATTCTACAACATTACTTCAGGTCACTTAATTCTTTTTTTTTTTCTACCAGTGAGTAACATTTTATTGTAATCATTTTTGCAGTGGGAAGAGAATTTTCCACATTGGAAAACCCTTTCATAACTGTTATCTCAGTTGGTCCACCCAGATGAGTGGTGCAGAAGTTCATGGTACCTGTTTTTTGTTTCTTTTCTTTTTTTTTAACATTTTTATTGGAGTATAATTGCTTTACAATGGTGTGTTAGTTTCTGCTTTACAACAAAGTGAATCAGTTATACATATACATATGTCCCCATATCTCTTCCCTCTTGTGTCTGCCTCCCTTCCACCCTCCCTATCCCACCCCTCTAGGTGGTCACAAAGCACCGAGCTGATCTCCCTGTGCTATATGGCTGCTTCCCACTAGCTATCTATTTTACGTTTGGTAGTGTATATATGTAAGCTGTGACAAAGTGAGAGAGTGGCATGGACATATATACACTTAATTCTTAATTCTGCTATGCTTCAGCACATGGGTATTTTTTAGATCCTTCAAACATGTTAAGCTTTTTCTTCCACAGGGCCTTTGTTTATTCTGACTGGCCTGTTCTCCTCAGTCCCACTGCTCTGGGACTGCCCCACTCCACTCTTCTCATACTAAGCTTCTTGCTTTTTCATTACTTCATCAGGGAGCTATGTTCCCTGGGTATCTACTTGACCTAGGTCCTACATTCCCTATCTTATTCTCTATTCCAGCCCCCTCCATTTTTTTCATTTATAACAGACGTTTGCACTTACAATTCCTTTCTTTATTCATTCTTTTTTTTTTTTTGGTCTGTTTAACATATATATAATTTTATTTAACTGTTTACTCAACTATATTATAACAGTCATGAAGGCAAGGATTTTGCACCTCTCTTTCATCATCCTGTCCCCTAGCCAAGTACACAGAACATCCTCAATAAATGTTTGTTGAATAAACGAATGAATGGATGGATAAATGACTGCCATGGGCAGGTCACAGTTGAGACTCTGTGTGAGTGAATTTAACGTGTCTCTTAAGGAACTTACTGAGAGAGGAACCTACAAATAACATGAGACAAAATATCTCAAGTGGCCCATTTAAGTATATTCTACTGGGAAGAAATTTATAATATTAACACTACGAGCTGACTTTTAAAATTCTTAGTATGTGAGAAAATGTGTTAATTTCCTTGTATACAATTTCATCCAAAAGGACAACTCTTTTGAGATACACTGTATTAACATCTCTATTTTACAGTTGAAGAGACTAAGTTTATGAGGGTCCTAGAGCAGCTAAAAGGTAAAAACAGGATTTGAACCTAGACCTCCTTTTTCTAGAGTTTGCAGTTAGAACCATTTATCATAAAAAAATTCACCACTCACAAACTATATTTAAATTCTTTCATATTTTTTTCTGATACATGTATTATTTTTTTCACTTGTGTTAAACTATAGTTTTCTTAACTGTCTCTGTAAAAACAAAAAAAATGCTCACTCATGGAGAAACAAATGTGGAATCAGAGCTATGAACCTTCTTTAATGAGGCAATCAGCTTTAATTGAAAAGAAAATTGAAATTATCACTTGGATCTAAATGTCTATATTACTCAACTATCGTATCGAATTTAACTTGGCTGTGTTGATGAGAAAGCTGGAGGTCAGAACTTACAGAGTTAAAGGAAGACTCAATTACCTCATTAATCAAGTTGGGCTCAAGGTCTGAAAAAAAGATTTAATTTGACTAGGTTATACCTTTTATCACATGCTACACATCCTTCTCATGTTTCCTGACATTTATTATAAAGAGATATGGATTTTCCTGTCAACTTGTCTTACTAGGGAACATGTCATTATTCCTCTGACATCTACCACAATTGACTTCAATCTTTACATAGACTTCCAGTTTGTAAAAAATGTCTAAATAATTACATGAGGTTATAAACCATAGTAAGTGTGAGAGATAGTGGGAATTCAGAACGTACTCATATTTAATAACATAATATAGAAATTAACTTGTGTTGAAGTTACCAATTTTTTTAATGTTTCACACCTTATAAAATCAGAGTAGCATATGGTATTCTAGCAAACACTTTCCTTGTTAGTATTTTTTCCTGCAGTATTTTTATTAAGTGTTTTTGTCAGTTACCTAACCTAAAACACGGATAATATTAATGTTATACAGAAATGGAAAAAAAAAACTACTGTAATAATTATAATATCAGTAATAGTTTATGGTTTAATAAAAACCAAAATAGGCTCTGAAAAAATAGAATATAGAACAGAGGTTTTGAGGTAAGAGGAGTAAAGAACAAATTCAGGAATCTGAATTATTTAGTGAGATATTTTTAGAAGAGAAAATGAAGAAAAAGCATATTTTTGGAACAAATGGAAAAACCAAGATTTAACTCCAGACATTCTGATTCCAGAAATACTATTTACTACTATGCTATAGAAACCAGTGTTCCTATTATCTTCAAATTACATCATATAAGAAACTGTATATTTCAACAATGTATCAATCAAATCTTTGTGTGTGTGTGTGTGTGTGTGTGTGTGTGTGTGTGTGTACAGACTTGACAACATATCTCTATCACTTCTTTGAAAGACACTGGCCTCCGAAGATATGAAACATTTATTTTCCTACTGATATATTTAAGCTATCCCCACTCTATTCCCCTGCGAAAGCAGTAAAGACTAGTGACAGAAATGCACTGTAACAATATAATTTATTTTGAAAGCGATATCACTTTTTTTTTTGGTTTTGTTGACATCATCTTGATTAAAGAGGCCCTCAGGTACAGGTATTTTTGTAAAGTTTTCTATTAAATTAAAATAATAGAACTTGTACGACTTTAAAATATGTTAGTCTCTAAGTACCAACAAAACACTAAAGAATGAAATTCTCTTGTAGGGTACGAAACAAATTGGTCCCATTCAGATTCAGGTTGATTTTGGCCTACAGCCTTACTTATCATTTAATTAAATGGGAATGCATTATGCAGAGCTATTAAGTAAGTCCTGTAGCAAAAGAAGCAAAGAAATGTAGCATGAAAATACATCATAAATTATATAGAAAGAATTCTCACAGGAAGATAAGAGTATCACGGGGTCATCTATATACAAAGGTATACTAAGAAGTATTCAACATCCAAAGAGAAAACATGAGAGAAAACAGAAGAGTTACTGAACAATGTTAATATACAGGAAGACTTAAAATATTGGGTCTTTTATTTTCAAAATAACATTGTCATAAAAAAGGACCTTGACCTCACTTCCTTTACCTCTAATCAGTAGTTTTGGAAAGATCATTCCATTTCAGAATATTTAGCACTAGATTTAGTTAGTGTCTTTTTTTCCAAGGTAACTTAATAGCTGTGGAATCAATATTATAACTCAATGGAGAAAGTTAAAAATTAAAATCTGTGTACTAAGAAAGAACTTTAATTATTTTGGCAATTCTTATGCAGAATTTTAGGAAAAGGAAGTAAATGAATCAGAGGCCACATTTTTAATTTGCTTATTAAAGTATTTATTCATGGTTGGCAACATTTAGTGAATAATTTCTTAAAGATTTAAGTAATTTAATTAAAAAAATGTCAAACACATTTTGATAACGTTAGATAAATTTGGTGCCGTGCTTAAACTTCCATGGATGAGTAATTTAACTTGCATCCAGTGACTGTCTATCTATCAATCAACAGAGATTGAGAGAAAGAGATGGCAAAATAAGCCCCTCAGCAAGTACTACTGAATCACTGTGAACCAGGAAAAAAAAGGACATCAGTTTCCTCAGTCTGGTCTTCAATTGCCATGTCACACAGTCAACAAATAACTATGGCTACATAACCATGGTTTAGATGCCCTGGGACTTATTAAAAATAAATGTATAAATGAATACAATCATGTCAGGACAGACATATGCTATATACTGACATATTCATAAAACATGGACTATGTAACTTAAATTAAGACCATATAGAAATCAAGTTCATTTGATTAATTCTTTTTTAGAGTCAGAGCTGCAAAACAGCCCTGAATAAATGAGAACATTTATTCTCATAACCATATACACAAATTTTGTAAAAAAAATCTAAAATATAAACATGCCCTCAAATGTTTTGTCATCTGCAAATAATTCACTGAGTTATAATTTAAAAGAGAAATGAAATCATTCAAGATTTTTTAAAACTTAGCCAAAAAAGAGAATGATGATTATATAATCCATCTCCTTCAGTTTCTTTATGAGCAAATTAAGACTCAAAGATATTCAGCAAATTTTCTACAGTTAACATACATTATACACTGTATAATATACCATTATACAGTGACATAACTGGGATTCCAATACATAACTTTAGATCTTCAGCTTAATATCAGTGCCTCTCCAAATTTCTCTTATTGAAAACAAAGAAATTTTATGTGCATAGCCTTCTATTTACCTCAGATCCATCCTAGACTCCAGAAATTCCCAACTACTGGCTGATTTTGTATTATCTATTCCTTGTTGGCTTTTCATGTTTAGTTTATGAGCTACACAAATCATAGGAGTTCAACTGCGGTGTGAGAAATAGATTATTGGGAGAGAAAATTTTTACAACTAAAAGAAGATGCAAATCATATGTAAAAATAGTATACTGTAGAAAAATTAATAAACAGAAACTTCAATTAAAGGGGTTGCAGGAATTCCCCAGTGGTTAGGACTCCGTGTCTTCACTGCTGAGGGCCCAGGTTCGATCCCTGATTGGGGAACTAAAATCCCACAAGCTGGCGGTGTGGTCAAAAATTTTAAAAATTTAAAAATTTAAAAAATGAAACAGTTGGGAGATGAGAAGAGGGCACTCTCATGCCCTGCAAGATAGCAGAGCCCAGCAGGAAGAAGAAAGATTCCTCTTCTTTCCTGGAAAGGACTCAGCCAATGAAAAGCCATGGATGGACACTCTGTTTACTGTATCTCCTCCAACTTCGTTTCCCCCCTATACAAGAGGTCTTCCCTTGCCATGTAGGGACTTGCATATGGTTCTCCAAGACTGCAGACCCCTAACCCTAATTGCAATTCTCTGCTGATCTCAGACCCATCTTTGCTGGAGAAATATCTGGCAGTCTATTTGCTTTAGATCAATGATACAAAGTACTGAAAAAGATAAATATAGTTTCCATTGGCTATTAAACAGTCTGACAAGGTAAAAGTTTGATTTCAGCAAGTGTGTAAACATTTCCATATATATGTATGTGTATGTGTGTGTGGAGTGTGTACTAGGAGGTTAGAATGGGGCTCTTCCTGATTCAGTTTCAATGAATGCATTGATTTAGCGGATATAGAGATATTTAAGTGAATGTATGATAGATTTAACTTCTTATATGAATCATTTTCAAAGGAATTGTAGGATTATCTGTTTTGTGACTCATGTACTCTTCAGACCCAGCAAGGATGTAAAAGGGAGACAGGAGAGAAAGAAATTGATGAAATTGTTTCCTTTAAGAGAGCCCATTTAGATTAGAGCCTTTCTGAAGAACTACCTTCTAGTGCTGGTCTAGTGAGTTGGGCTTCAACGGGATCACTCAGTTATGAAATTTGTTTCATGCAGTTGGCACACAAAAAAGACTGGTGTCTGTTCATCTCTGAGAAAGCTAAAGTCAAATTCACACAGTAATAAGCTAAAACTGACATCTGTTGAGGAAATCTTAGAGGGTAAAAGAGAAGAAAAAGCTTCTGTGTTGAGATAAACCTGATCTTTTTGTGTTTCTCAGAGCAAGAATTTGTCTCCTGTTTCACCAAGGATTACAGAGATTCAAAATGGCATCATCTGGGGACCTGTCCAGTTAGGCCACATGAGGGGTAAAAAATACCTTAGCACAAGAAGACTGAGGGTATCCAATGGCTGGGGACCAAGTTGGGCAAGTATCCCTTTAGAATACTGATGAATCCCCCAGGGATAAGGAATTTCAGAAGAGAGAGGCCCACTGAAATCACTGAAATGGCCCCACGACTGCCCATGACAGAGTCAGCCTGAATATTAGGATGAGAGAGGCTGTAGCCCGCTTAGGACTTAGGTCCAGGCCAGTCCCTTTACCTCTTCTCCAGTCTACCTCTGTTTGATCTCAGAAAAACCTAAAACAGCAGCAAGGAAGGAGTTTGGAAGAAGGAAAATATCAAGGTGGAGAGACCAGAACAGCCAATCTCAACATTTCCCTTTCTTTACACAGGTACCTAGCTAGCAAGCCTGGGATGGGAAACAGGGTAAAAAGTTTGGCATTCAATCACACTTACTGTTTTGAGTGATATCTGGGGCTTGGTTTTCTAATTATAGAATTGAAACTGTGTTTCTAGTTTTATGGGCGAAATTATATTCCTTTAAAATTCATGTGTTGAAGTCCTAAACCCCAGTGCCTCAAAATGTTACTGTATTTAGAGATAAGTTATTTAAAGAGTTGGTTAAGTTAAAATTAGTTCTTTATTGTGGGCCTTAATCCAATATGACTGATATTCTTATAAGAAAAGGAAATCTGGACATACAGAAACAGACACAAGTCATGGGCATGCACAGATGAAAGGCCATGTGAGGACACAGCAAGAGGTGACCATCTTTAAGCCAAGAGAATGGCCTCAGAAGAAATCAAACCTACTGACACCTCAATCTTGGGTTTACAGCCTCTAGAATGGTGAGAAATACATTTCTGTTGTTTAAGCCAATTAGTCTGTGGTAACTTGTTACAGCAGCTCTAGCGACCTATTTCACTGGTATAATGTGACAACAGGACCTAACTAGGTTTTCATCCTGGAGGAGATGTATGTTGAGGGTGTCTTTCTTCTATAAAACTGAAATTATTTATTAGCTTTTGTCCATATATATTAGCTTTTGTCCATGAAAACTAGAAGAAATTTGAGGCTCTTCTTAAAACTTAATATGCATTTGTGACACTTTGCTTTTTGTATACAGTTACCACACTTTCTGAAACAATGAATATCTTTATAGGGAAAATGAAACAAACAGAATGTATGAAATCAGGCCCATGGTAGAGAATCAGAACATACTGAATCAGAAATATTCATTCAATTTCTTAAACATGAGGTTAATCTCAATATCTTTGTGGTAGGAAAAGACAAATCTGTGCTACACGTCCGAGAGAGTGAACATATGTTAAAGGGCACCAAAAAAAAAAAAAAAAAAAAAGAAAGAAAGAAAGAAAGAAAGGAGAGAAAAAAGAGAAAAAGAAACTGGTTTTCAAATAAATTAATGCTTCTAAAAGTACTAAATAGGAAAAGATGGAATTTTGTTAAATGCTTTTATGTATTTATTTAAAAGTTCATATGGTGGGGAGAGAAATCATAATTTTAAAAATTAATTATGGACTCTAAAGTTCTGAGATAAGGCAGATATTGGTGGATAATAACAACAAAAAGTTGAGGAAAAATGATAAAAATGACACTATATCATGTTCTCTCATTGTATTTACTGTGATTTTTGAACAGATTTCCTACATTTTTTATAATTGCAGAACACTAACAGCTGCCAAAAGAAGACTGTGGAGGCTGTACAGTCCAATATGGCAGCCACTAGCCACCTGTGGCTTTTGAGCATTTGAAATGTAGCTAGTGAGACTGAAGAACTGAATTTTCACTTGTATTTCATTGTAATTAATTTTAATTTACATTTAGAAATAGGCAGCACAAAATATTTCATCCATTAAATGCAACTTTATTGTATAGGTAGACTACATATTAACTGCTGCATTGTGTAGGATACAGTATTGTAGGCAAAGTATTGGAAGCATACACTAATGTAACATTAAAATGTGTTTATCTGAATATTTAATTCAGACAATAGAATTATATTGAAGCCTAAGTAAATCATAATTGCTAACAAAGTATTTATTATTTTAAGTATAAGTAAATGTTTCTTCTGGTCTATAAAAAAATCAACTCTTCCCAATGAAAACGTAACAATCAGTATGAGTTGTGCTGTGAGTGTAAAATATGCATTTAGATTTCAGACACTTAATGACATATTTTGCATTCTGTTTTTCAATTATCATTTTTATGTTGATTAAATGTTGAAATGTTAACATTTTGGACATATTAGTTAAAAATAATTAAAATTAACTTCGTCTGTTTTACTTTTTTATGTGGCTACAAGAAAATGTAAAATTATATATATATATATATATATGTATATGTGTGTGTGTGTATGTATACATAACACTGTGGAGCTAAGCTATCATTGTAGCAACTTTTATGAGTTACTGGCATTGGGAACAGTAAATTAAGCCAAAAATTTTAGAACTAGAAAGAAGTGTATTGTTCCATTATCTAATGGCCTCAGGGTCCTGAGATGTTAAGGAATCCATTCAAGTTCACAGAGATGGGTCTGTACCCAGATTTACCAACTTCCAGTCTAGTGCTCTTTCCAGAACAATACTTGTGTGAAGGAAAATATAGCCCTGGGAATCATAGTTTTTATTGTCATTTCTTATTTAAAAATCTGCTTCAGAAAAGAGTTTACTGGCTTTTTGTTATACTGATAAGCTAGAAAAATAAGTATTTGCTTGGAGGTTTGACAGAAGTACATGACTGCAAAGTCTGGAGGCTCATGTTAGTTATAGAAACTCTAAACGGTACTTGTATTTTTTTGTGGGAAGAGAGCATATAACAATGCAAAATGGTTGTTTCCTTGTTAGACCAATAGTATAATGTTTTAATTTGACCTTTTCCAACAAAAATATATGGGGTATTATGAACTCATTGCCTTTCCTAATAAGGGTTATTATACTTCTTTCATCTTAAGCTGTTTTATAGCTACAGATTTCTTCTCGGATTTTCTAATAACAATCAGTAGTACCTGATCTAATAAAAGGATAAATAAGCCTGTAACAGCAGACTATTTTGTCTGTTTCACCCCATACACATATAGTAACAAGGAATATACTCTGCTGATATTTAACATGTTTAATTCATAAGATGTTTGACTGTTAAATATCTGATATATTTTTACTCTGAGTAATTTTCATTATAATATCTACTGTATTGAAATCTGTATTAATGGATTTTTTTTTAATTAACAACCAACCACTTATATTATGTAATGATATAAATGAGCCTCCAACTAATTACCATGAAAGGTTGGGATATTTTTATTTCACATAATATTCCTATTACTCATAATACACTTGAAATTGCCTTCTAAGTCATTTTTAGTCAAACAATAAAGATGATGATGCTTCTCCTGCTACTGCTGCTATTAGTAATAATAGCTAACATTTTATATAATGCTTACTATCTGTCAGGTACTATTCAAAGTGCTTTACATATGTTAACTAATTTATTAACTGACATTGTTTTATGAACATGTCACTTATAGTCAAGGACAGTCTATTTTCACAAATTCATTTATTTTATTCACTGAATTTGATTCTCAATGAATTTTAGCCTTTTCTAAAAGTAAAAAAATCCATCCTGTGAATTTGCAAATTTGAGTATAACTAAGACTGGAGTTCATAGCGGAATAAGCACAGGCCTTAGAAGCAGAAATCTCTAAGGGTTGAGACCTGGTTCTGCTAATTCCTAGTATGACATTGGGTTTAACACTATTTTGACAGGGCTGCAGCTAGCTCAAATAGGATGTCGGAATGAATCAGACAAATAAGCCCCTTTCCCTGGGTGATGCAGCATTAGGCAAAGGGCTTAGCCAGAGGTGCACAGCTCCCACTGCCACCTTGCCTGGGTGTCCTTGTGCAAGGCATGTCTGCAAACTTGTCCTAGAGTCTTTGTTTCTTGTTTGATAAAACAGAGATAATGCAATAGATAGATATTGTGAGGATTACATAAAATAATGCATATGCAAATATTTTGTAATTTGTGACACATACATCTGGATGTACAACAGTCAATCATTCTTTCAGCATATACTGGGCATCTATAATATGGTAAACTCTGGGATGCAGAGATAAAAAGATACAGTCACTGTTTTTTGAGAGGTGCAAATTATAAAACCATAAAACAATTCAGAATCTGCTTTCCAGCTTTTATACAGTAGGTAGAATATTTATATCGTCCATACATTTTAATTTACACAGAGGTGTGCTATTCTTTTAATTGAACAATACATTGTAAAAGGCATCCAATAGTAATAGAGAGTAATAATTTTTGCTACTTGCTGGTCACTTTGAATTTGTCATAAACCAGAAGGTCTGGGGTGATACTGAGAATACTGAGTAACAGCTGGTAGGGACTAGAAACTGAATTGTGAATGTTGAACACAGAAGTATCCAGAAGGTGCCCAGCTATGCCAGCAATTAGCCATTTGCTGTATTATAGGACAATCGAGGGGGTCCTGAAGGAGATACGGCAGTTCAGGAGTCAGGAAGGCAGTGCAGGTACTCTGGGCCTAGTGGGAGTGGCTATTTACCAATCAATACTATTTCAATATTTTAATTATCTGTAGAGCCATAGTGGACTAACACAGTTTTATATCACATAGTTATCACGTGTCCATTCTAACGGAAAACTACTCTGCATCCTTGAGACACAAGTCTGAAAGCTTTCCTGGACCATGCATTCTCCTTCACTCCCCACATGCACTCACATTTTCTTAATTATAATACTTCAGAAATTATTTTTCTCTTAGTGGAATATTTACTCATCATTTACATACTAGACAAAAAACTCTCTTAATTCAGGGATTGTGTAATATCAGAGCCTAGTGCAGTGTCTGGTACAGAGTAAGTGCTCAGTAATATTTTTGTTGAACAAAATCGGATGGATAGGTAAATAAACAAATAAATAAATGTGCTATAATACATCTCTAATGGGAGCTTTAATTTAAAAAATCATTTTAGTTTAATTAAACAACATTAGCAATTGGCCTGCCTTATTTATAACAAGTTAATTAAATAACTGAAGAAAAGAACAGGCTAAGTAATGGTAAATTTATTGACAGATAAAGTCAATCCTTTCTATCATAACTTATAGGATCATTTCCCAAAATGTGTCCCGAGGAGTCATAGTTCCAAAATATGCTAAAAGGGCTTATCTGCTTAAATAAAATAATTCAGTTTAAATTTGTTTAACCCAGTGCTTCCAAAGCATTTTGGGCCACAAAATTGGCTGATCTGCTTTGTCATACAGCAGAAACTAACAAACCATTGTAAAGCAATTATACTCCAATAAAGATGTTAAAAAAAAAAAAATTGACCTCCGCATAACTATTACCATACAACTCTAAACTTCAGGAAAATCCTAGGTTAATAATATCTTTGTCATTTAAACAAACTTTTCCTAAATTGCCTTTAGCTATTTCTGGGTATCTTTGAATTTGAATTTAAGAGTCTAGGGATTTTAATTTCATGATGTCATTTTCAAATGGCATGGTAAAACTGCCTATGAAATAAATGTAATAATTAAAGTCTATAGGCTTATTGTCTCAAACTCCATTTTCATACCAATATGGAGGAATCAATCACATACAGTGTTTTTGACTACTTGTACCTGCTGTGCTTGATTGAAGCCCTTTGGAGGTCATTTTGAGCAATTATTGAATCATTACTAAAAATAAAATTACTTGTTCAATATATTTGTCATCTCAACAGAATTATAAGACAGTGAATTTTGTTTATTAAACACTAATTCATCAATTATTTTTTGTTATGTGCTATTCTTTAGGTGATGTAACAAAACTGCCCTCACTAGAGATAGTAAATGTGAACATTTAAGACTCCTTATTGTGAGTAAAACCCTATCATATATATTCATATACAAATGAATGCTAAATTGAATAGTATTGAATCACCATGAGGTACCACCATAAAAGAATGGCAAAAAAAGAAAAAACTAATAAAACAATGGCAATTTTTTGTAATACTTCATGTTAATTTTTTGTATACTTGAAAATACAAGAAATTCATACAAGTAGAGACTAAAAAAGTATTATTCATTAATTCATTACATTATAGTAATTTAAAGTATTGGATAGAAATCACATTAACTGAAAGGAAAGTGCTAACCCAAAGTTAGTTGGGATAATGAAGACAGTAAATATTGTAGACAATGTATTTAAAAAAATAACTGCAGCTGTAAATGTTCAATAATGTTGAACATTATTAAATCAATACAGAATAGATTTTAGGCTTATGTAGGAAACATAATATGTATATTTCCTTGAGGATATCAGTTTCTCACTTAATAAAAGGTAGGATGTTTTGAACATCTTAAACATTTGTTTTTCTTGTTACTATTAATCTTGATTCTGTGGACTTCCCTTATTCTTTGATTACCTTGGATTCCTCTAATTTGGGAGAGTTCTTGTACAACCTTGACTGAAAATTACATTTTTTAAAGTCCAACCCAGATATTAATCTTGAGAGTCATGCTATATTGAGAGAGATTATGGAATATAAATTTCAAACAGTTCCTTTTTCAGATCAAAAGGCAAGCCTGGAAGACTAAGTTAATAGAGCTTTACAAAAAGTCATGATTAGTGAAAACTCAGGACATGACAAGAGAAAAGTTCTCCCACCATCTGATAGTAACGAGAAGTCTAAGCTGCACCTTCATATAAAAACTCTCATGGAGGTTTTAGGTTAGTGAGGGACAGTACAAACTTTTATATAGATTTGTTAAACCCCATTTGCTAAAGGAATTAATTCTGAAGTCTTACAGCATTGATTTATGGAAAAATGTAAGCACCTTAAATACATACCCACATTCAGTAGAGCATCAAGAATAATATATGTCCAAGATGGCAGTTTTGCATTTTGTTGAAGGATGGGTTTTGGGTGGCAGACACATATGAGTGAGTTAACAGAGAGCCAGGAACCTGTCATGGGGCTATGATGGTAAGAGAAAAATAAAATTTATTGTAGAATATGTGGTTTAAAGAGTTCTAGCTAAAGAGTGAATGGAAGACCCAGCAAAAAGTATCATGGAGTCGAGTCAGAAAGGTGCACCACTGACGATGCTAAAACTGCAAACTATAAGTTGCCTTGTGGACACCAGCAGTAATGTCTACAGGATTCTCAGGTACCAAGAAATGGTGTCTCCACTGAAACCAGCTAATTTTCATGAATGAGAACAACGGTTTACATATAACTAGTAGGTTTCACCCCATTACTATTAGGCCTCATAGAATATCACTTATAACTAGAAGCTTTCTTTAAAAAGGAAGGAGGTGACCTAAGCCCTGAAAGTTTGAACGTTTGCCCCAAGGAAGCTAAGTTAACACAAAAGAGACTTTTATCCCAGAAGAGACTGTCAAATTTTAAGTTTATTCCATCACCAGTAGGCATGTGTGATCCAAATTAAAATAATAAACAAAAATATTTTTTTTCAGTTTTATATTCATCAAGTACTACATTTTAAACCTACTAGATGTTTTAAATGATCTATATTAAAACTGGATATTTGATCAATTATCTCCTGTTAATAGCAGTTGCTGTATTTGAAGAAAGTAATCTAAATCACGTTTATTTTACTAAGATATTTCTTGATTTTCACAAATTCCATGAGATTTTAAAATAAGGTTAATATAATTTGCCTTTCACTTTTTAAGATATAGCAATAATGGGTTTATATATATTAATTAAACACATTAAGAAAGAACACTTAGCAAATGTAAGCATTATAGACCTTTTTTTAAATAACAATCTATAATATTTTCCTTTTTGACTATAAGTCAGAGTCCCTCAAGTATCAAGGTTATGGAGACTGATTCAATTCCTCAGAAAATAATGAAATTTTTATAACAGAATCTCAATCCACTATTTAAGTTTATGTGACTATTTCTTTACATACTTCAATCCACTATTTAAGTTTATGTGACTATTTCTTTACATACTTCAAATTTCTTTTGAAATGAAATGATAACTACCCAGTTACTGTTAAACATATCCACAATTTACGAACAAAATTTTGGGCTGGGAGATATATAAGACTGGAAAATAAATTTTAAGGATTGGAATGAAAATATAAATATAGTTAGCTATGGAAGAATTTAATTCTAACATCATTATCAACTAATATGATAAAAGGCCTTAAATTTTATATTGGCACAACTATGAAATATACATTTACATCACACAAGAAAATGCTATCAAAGAGTTTTTTTTTTTTCCTGGTAGCTACCCTATTTATTTATTTATTCATTTTTTTAACATCTTTATTGGAATATAATTGCTTTACAATGGTGTGTTAGTTTCTGCTGTATAACAAAGTGAATCAGCTATCCGTATACATATATCCCCATATATCCTCCCTCTTGTGTCTCCCTCCCACCCTCCCTATCCCACCCCTCTAGGTGGTCACAAAGCACCGAGCTGATCTCCCTGTGCTATGTGGCTGCTTCCCACTAGCTATCTATTTTACATTTGGTAGTGTATATATGTCCATGCTACTCTCTCACTTCGTCCCAGCTTACCCTTCCCCCACCCCATGTCCTCAAGTCTATTCTCTACATCTGCATCTTTATTCCTGCCCTGCCCCTAGGTTCATCAGAACCATATTTTTTTAGATTCCATATATATGTGTTAGCATATGGTATTTGTTTTTCTTTCTGACTTACTTCACTCTGTATGACAGAGTCTATCACTTCACACCGGTCAGAATGGCCATCATCAAAAAATCTGCAAACAATAAATGCTGGAGAGGGTGTGGAGAAAAGGGAACCCTCTTGCACAGTTGGTGGGAATGTAAATTGATACAGCCACTATGGAGAATAGTATGGAGGTTCCTTAAAAAACTAAAAATATCAGGGAGTTTTTAATGGTTGCTTTAGATAGACCAATGGTTACTCTTAGACCATTTTGATTACTAAATATCTTCTTTTAATTATCTCTATCGGTTGTGTAGACATTATACTAGTTAAGTTGATGAATCTCATAGACCAGATAGATTTATAAAGACAAAAGTAAAAGAAGTTATTTTTTTTAATCCCACAAAAATGTTTAAGTATTTCAAGATAAAGTAATTATTTAGCATTAAAGGATACTTAAAGATAAAAAGGTTATATTGTTATTAAAATCAAAAGGAAATAAAGTACAAGATTAGGAATTATTTTCAAACACTACAGGCCAATAGAACTCAACCTCCTATCCTCTTAAAACTCAGTAAATGAAAATAACTAGCTTACTTTATAAGCTTAAAATACTGCAGTTTGTCCATGTATGAAAAGGGGATTATTTTGAGATAAGGATTCAAATTTGCTTATGAATTTTCCCCCAAAATGTACTCAATTAAAATTTAAATAATAGGGACTTCCCTGGTGGTGCAGTGGTCAAGAATAATCCTGCCAATGCAGGGGACACGGGTTCGATCCCTGGTCCGGGAAGATCCCACATACCTCAGAGCAACTAGGCCCGTGCGCCACAAATACTGAGCCTGTGCTCTAGAGCCCGTGTCCCACAGCTACTGAGCCCACGTGCCTAGAGCCTGTGCTCTGCAACAAGAGAAGCCACTGCAATGAGAAGACTGCACGCCACAACGAAGAGTAGCCCCCGTTCGCTGCAACTAGAGAAAGCCCGTGCACAGCAACGAAGACCCAACGCAGCCATAATTAATTAATTAATTAAAAAAATAATAATACCTTCTATTATATATATGCATATATTCACTGAATATTTCTTAAACTGTGCTGACAAAGCTGTGTCCACTGTCTTTATCAGAAATAGCCCATTGGGCCATGTGCTACATTCCCATGAAAGTAAACTATACCTAAACTGTCCAAACCAAAAAGTTTGATCTTCTCTTATTATATCACACTCCCACCTACAACTGTGAAATCATAAACATGACTCACATTGATAGTTATAAAATTACAGGAGAGATTTCATGATTAGATAGTGAAATATGATTCCCTCCCTTTTTTTAAACAATGTAAATATGAGGTACAATAAGAAACAAAACGGTGTCTAAACAAAATTAGAAAAAACTGTAATTAAACAGATTGCTTTGATGCTGTGCTCTATTTTTAAACTTGGATTTTATTTGTGATTTTTAAAATTCTGCTATACAGAGGAAACTGTTTCTCAGTTACAGTTCTAACAAAAATCCTATTTTAAATTTCGGTTCTAAGGATAAGTGCTTTTTTCCTGGAGAAATATGGACACCCTCATTTGTGACAGTGAGAAATACAAAACCTAACATTTTCCATTTTTTTTTTTTTTTTTTGGTGGTATGCGGGCCTCTCACTGTTGTGGCCTCTCCCGTTGCGGAGCACAGGCTCCGGACGCGCAGGCTCAGCGGCCATGGCTAACGGGCCCAGCCGCCCCGCGGCATGTGGGATCTTCCCGGACCGGGGCACGAACCCGTGTCCCCTGCGTCGGCATGCGGACTCTCAACCACTGCGCCACCAGGGAAGTCCACATTTTCCTTTTAATTGTGATTCCTGGATTTAAATGTTATGTTTGGTCACAATTTTTTAACTATTTGTACCTCATTGTTAGACAGTGTGTTTCTCACTCATTGCATATGGTTGATTGTCTCTTTCATAAAACAGCATCTTTACTGACTGCATGTCTGAATTTTACTATAAGAAATCTTAATGCCTTTTGATTTGCACAACAATAACATGTCTAGCCACTGTGACTATTTTTACTCTTTGGGAAACCAAGGCTCAAGACAACTTAGACAGCAGTTAGTAACTTCGCAGTTCAACGCTCATCTTCTGACCCCCAAATCCTATTCTTTCCCACTATATTACGTTGCATCCCTGATAATCTTATTTATTTTTGTTCAGTAACAGTGCACACACGTTTATGTCAAAACATTTCCAACTGTAAAAAACAGAGTAACTAGTCTGAAGTTATTTCCCACTTAAATTATGTGCGTCTAAAATGTCAAGCAAGGGCCTCTGTGTAACTGGGGTTTATGACAGTGAATTTTCAATACGATTTGAAAGTTTTGTCCATTAAATGTTTTTCTTACCAAAAAGAGGCACAGCTGATCCTAAAATGATAATCTCTTTTAGACCCTATATGAAATATTTTTCTACATAAATTGAAAATACACAGTATTACTATTGACATACCTTTGTTAAATTGCAACTGTCTCTAAAATGTTAACCTGCATAAGAATCATATCAACAAAATTATGAAAGATAAGAGAAAAATCAAAATGTGATAAAATCTATAAGGATTTAGAAAGCTTAATCTATAATATAGGAAAATTCATATACTTAGATATTTGGAATCAATTAAATGCTGTAATTCCTAAACTTACATGTCAAAAACAATTTTATAAATAACTACAGCTGTAGTATCTTTGCACATTAAAAATGTATGATATGCTGAATAACTTAAAATGAAAAATGTAATAATTTTCACACTTGAATAACTGATCTTTATGGATAAAAATAATACTTTTTAATAAACACGATCTAAAGGTAAAATTTTCTCTATTGGACAGTTGTCATCTGAAAATCTCCTTCCAATTTAGAAATTAAGAAAACTTGATCAATTATTCATGTAAATGGAAAATAATAGATTTTAGGTTTATAATAAAGATCAAGTGACAATAATATAGGGATTTCAATAAATAGGGAACTTCCAAATACCACAATTAATGAAAAGTTATACTATTTATGTGTGAAGTAGCACTATTCAAGTTCTCATTAGAAGAGACTTAATGGAACTTGAATGTAGGAATCTCATTTAAAATCAAAGACTAATATAGTAAAATGACATTGAAGTGATTTTCTTTGGGGGAGAATTGAAAAATTTTAAAGCATAGAAGAGATAAGAATAGAGTTTTAAAAGAAGAGATTTCCAGTATAAATAAACTTGGTGGGGGCAGGAGCTGCTTTATTTATTTTAGATACATGTGAATATTTTCAATGTGGGATCTGGGGGAGGGAAAACATATTCTGTATCAAAGTCATTTCATTTAAATCATGATTTTTCTCAGTACTTTTGAGTCAGAACATACTATATTTGTTAATGTGTTATCCTCAACCTCTACTTAACCTGATTTAAGTTATTATATCTAAAAAAATAAGCCAGACTATAACACAACTGAAAGGAGGTCCTATGGAGGAAAGCATGTTGCTGTGTCTATGTGCCTACTCCATCAATTAAGGATCAATTAAGGGACAAGCCATAAGAAATAGCTAATGGTATTTAGGAATCCTTAGGAGTTTTCAGTTAATTTTCACGGTATTTTATAAAGAATACAGATTAAACAGAAATGCTATGGGGAAAGTCATCAATCTTTGGAAACTCAGAACATTAAAAATGAACTCAAAAGACTAGATAAATCAATAATAATTACTGAGTACTCAATAAGTATTTGAGTTATTAGGAAGCTGTGCTACATGGAGACTTGGCTGTGACTTTTGAATAGTATATTCTACAAAATTTTCTATCTTGAATTAGTTATAATTTAGACACCACTGAAATTATATGGTAGCATAGAACAATCTAAAAAGCAGGATTATCAGTTCATGCCAGGGCATGTATTCAGCATGTCAGAATTATGAATTTTATAGCTATTTAAGTTAGCCTAGTAGAGTTTTTGTTAATCAAATTTCTTTGCTTATAGTTTCAAGAACTGCTTTTCCAACTGAGCTTATGTTTAGGTAAAATATTATTTGGAGATAATGCAATTAGAGAAATCAAGCCTGAATCTGGCAAGTTTTGAAAGGATACAGTGCAAAGGTGTGTTTTTATATTAAAACTTTTCCTTGATTTTATTATAAAATTATAGCTTACACTTTCTCAGGCCACTTTATTCCCTCTACAGTGTGAAGATACAGATTACACCAAAAATTATCCTCTTTTGAGCTCCTTTTCCTGCTGAAAATAGAAATAATTCATACCCCATAAAACACTTCCTTTCTATTTTACTACAGTAAATTCATTGATATGTTATTCTTCAGTGCTAAAACCAGACAGGCAATGCAGGAAAATCAAACTGCATCTTGAAAATACTATAAAAGTCAATTTAAGATTAGTGAGTAGAATACTGAAAATGATAACTAAGCACACAAATCTACTAGCAGCTTTGTACTACTGTCTTATAATGCAAAACAACCTATATCTAAAGATACCAGTTTCATGAAACCATACTGCATAAAACAAACAAAATACCATTTTATTTTTTAAGATAAGAGACCTATGTTTGTTTTTTTCTCTCCAGGCTGTACATTTAAATATAAAATAAGTGCTACTTCATTTCTATTCAGATAAAGAGTAGAAGACATCTTACTGAAAGATTCCATGAATCAAACAGAAAGGATCACCACATGAGTCAAAGATGATAGTCTTTTGAATTTCTGCCATGCCATCTGCCTTAATTCATTGAAGAGGGAATCAGAGCCATAAAATTATGTGAGTGGAAAACTCCACAAGGAAAGGGGTGAACCCAGAGATAAAGAGGCTCTACAACAGCTAATTATTTTCAATAAAAATTCCTATTTCTGAACTACACAAAAATTTTAGAAATTTAAATGGAAACTCAGTAAAATATAATTGCAAATTTAAAAGTGACACTGGTTGAAACTGGTAAGATTCGAGTTACTATGCCCAGTTATTTTTAATAAAATAAAGGAAAATAAATTTCTTTATAAACATTTTACTTTTAAAATATAATGTTTTATGATGATAACAGATATGATAGACAATATATTCTATCATGAGAGATGTTAATACAATGCATAGCTTTAAAAACAAATTTGCATTCATTTTTCCATTCGAATTAACTACTTTACAAATAGAAATTATAGGTTTTTCTACAGTGGACTTTGTCTAAAATCTTCACTTTTAAGTTACAATCTTAGGAATTTTTATTACAGTGATACCCAATACAATCTTACAAATACAATCACAATAATCTGTTGCTATTACTGTGAGAAACGTATCGATAGGGCATCTGTAGAAAGGTTACTGGTCTCCAAAGTATAAATTGTTGAAATTTGTATTCCAGAAAACAATATGTAGTCTAATACTATTTTAGGTATTAACTATAAGCTGCCTAAAGTCATCATATTCAATTTACAAAGTGCTTCAGCTGAAGATTATTAAAAAGGAAAGCACTAAAAAAAACATAAATGGAAATATTTAACTGTGGCAATATTCACTATTCTCTGAACAGTAGCTAATATACTGCTAAGAATGAAATGAATTATTAACACAAGTAGTCTGAGAATAAGTGCACCAAACCCACATAATATTACTAAACATTGTAGAACCTACATTTTTATTAATACTCCATCTTCATAATAATCAAATTCTAAACAAAGAGTTTTTTCAAGTTAATATATCAAATACTATATCTCACTTATTCAAAACTTATACCTGTAAATAATAATACTAACGAAGTTAATGAAAGTAACATTTGCAAAAACACTGTATATGGAAATGGATTTCAACTGATGAAGAGCCTATTTACAACTGCAGTTTTCTGCAGTGTTTTGTGGTACATATTTAGGTAGTATGTTCAACTACGGAAGCACTTTATTAAAGGTAAATATTACACCTATTACACATTACCTTTTAGAGGTTAACAATATTCTTTATTCTGGACAGTGTACTACAAAACTCAACTAACTTTTATACTGTAATTTAGTTATGATCACAATATTGCCTCAGCAAGAAAATGACCATTTTTGCTTATTCAAATTACCATGGGGTAATGCCAAAGATATTTTGCCTCTATGATAAAATGCAGTTGTGTATACCAAAATCATTTTACACATCAAAAGAGGCAGAGGTATTCATTAAATATACCTTGATATGGAGCACTAAATCCACGGTATCGGTGATTGCTGTCTGTAACAAAATGCAGTCTGAGCCAGTTTTTGTTGCTGATAATTGGTGGTGGTATATTCATTCCAGATAACCTGAATTACAGAAGACAACAAAAAAAATTTAAAAAGCTTTTAAGTAGTAAACATTTTCACTGAATTGGGACCCCCCAAAATGTCTACTTGTATACAATATTCGTGACTTTTTGCCTTGCTAACTTTTTAAGCACAAGTGAAATAGTTATTTTATGCATAGAGAAGTCAATCATAGAATAGTGTAATTCCAAAATAAGCTATTCCAATCAGCTTGCATATATTAGTAAAATCAACTGTAAACTGCATATAATTTTGATTCTCCAAAAATAGACAATAATAACCATAATGGCTGCTGAGCTGACAGTGCTGGTCACAGCATAACACATGTATGTATCAATACAGTATAGTTACAAAACAGAAAGACTTTAAAGCAATTGATATACTTTTTCCATTTAACATATTTTCAGCATTTCACATTCAATGGAAGATTTCACAGTTTCAATTCATAGAACAAGCACTATTTTAATGTAATTTCACAATATTGTACATTTAATGATTAGCTCTCATTATAATGCATACTTCTATAAGGCTCTGGAGGTCTGCTCCAACTGATAGATAGAAAACAGGCTGTACTTTGGATATATAGTCACCACATATCTAGTCACAAAGGTAGCACTACATAATCTCCTTAAAGCAAAAATTTTAAACTATGCCCCAGATACTGGTCACAATTAATAGATGAAATAACTCTCTTGCTCTCTAATCTTTTGAAGATTTCCAGCAAAGTAGTTTTGCTGATTTAATTCAACAAAGGAATACCACCCCTACATACCTAACAATTTCAATACTAGGTGTGTGTTATAAAGCCAAGGTAAAATACTCTCAAAAGACTATTACATCATGAAAGACAGTTTTAGAATAAGGTTTCCTAATAACCAGTATATGACATATCTTTCCCGTTCTTCAAAGCTTACACTTTTCTTCATAGGAAGGCAAACTAGACAGCTGGTGTGTGTGTGTGTGTGTGTGTGTGTGTGTGTGTGTGTGTGTGTGTGTGCGTGTGTGTGTTGGAGGAGGTGATTTCTTCTCTCAGTGCTTGGCAGTCATTCATTCTAGGGGACAGGTAGGGGAGATTGGAATATCCATCCTTGCACATGTAATCAGCAGGTGTAGACACAGTGATGCAAAAACCCTTTATCTTACATTCTCCTCCTTTATTTCCTAAAACTCACTTTTCCTAGGATATTTGGGAGCTAGCCATCACTTTTAGTAGATGACCACCTGCCATAGCATAAAAATATGAATTCACATTTATTTTATCATTGTGCCCATGAATGAATAGAATGGGCTTGGCAACATTACTGTGTAATCCAATTTTTTTGGATTCTAACATGAACAAGTTGGGTTCTATCCCGTATAGTTCTCATTTCTCCACCAGCTTTGGAATGAATTTTCTTTAATTTTTCCCCATCAATGCCTTATTTCCTCTCTTCATAGGGGTGACTGTTTACTAGTCAAGCCAGCTGTTTTTTTCATATCTGAATTGAGTAAAGACAGACATATAACATACCTGTATAATTTTAAAACTCATGTTTTAAAAATTTACTTCATTACTTTCAGAAAATGCAGTTATCCAGGTTATCTTTACTTTTGTTTGCTTGTTGGTTGGTTTGGTTCAGACAGCAATTCAATGAAAAAAAAAAACAAAACTTGGATTTGGTACAATTATATTTGCAGTACAGTAGCATGTTTTATGCCAGATTTTGATTTACAATTTGATTCTCTTCAATTCCCCGATTCAAGGAGCATAAACATCCATTAGGAAAAGTTTAAATTATTTCTGACAGGCTGCACACATTTCTAAATGTAATGAGAGTATAATACATGAATGGTTGTGAAAGACTAAAGAACAGAGTTTGGAGAACGGTCCTTAAAAAATCCAACAGATGAGAAGCAACACAACAAGGACATCACGAAAAGTGTGAGAGGAAAGAAGATGAAACAGACAATGAAAAGGATAAACTTTCCATCTTTCTCAGGAACATCAAAGATAATTTGAGTAAGAGAGTGTCGTAAAAGCAAGTAATAGCTACTATGGAACTATAGTTTTTAACCTGAATTCACCTTCAGGAATTGAGAAAGATAGAATTGAAGATGTTACAGAAGCAGCAGCTAGGAAACACAATGTACATTAGGTGGAGCAAAAATGGCAATTTAACAGAGGTGGAACTAAGAGGATATTCCTGACAGCCTCAGTGCTTATTCTCATGAAGCATAACTGTAGATAAGCCAAGACAGTGAACTAGAAATAGAAAGCAAGTGCACCAAAGACTCATTTGCCACCAGAGAATGAAAATAGCTTCACTGGTTATAAGGGAATCACACGGACCTTCCTGACTGTGGTAACTTAATATTGCTCACTATTTAAACATGATTTACACAGTATGACTCTGTGGCTTATGGAGCAATCTAGTAAATGAAGTTACATATATCTGCAACACATTTCACATGTTATCAGGAGGTATGAGAAATGGAGGACTAAGATGTGCCAACTAGAAAGATTCCATTAAACTAATTAATTGAGATAATTAATTTCTTAAATACTAAAGGAGATATTTCGTAAATATAAATCACTGTTAATCCTATATGACATTACTATGGTCATTTGAAGGTAGGCAATATGGATTAATTCTAGTATAAAGCCAGTGAGAATCACCCCTTAGTACTGAAAAGATTAAGTATACGCAACAATTATTAATTGAGCACTTACTATATGACAAACACTGATGCTAAGGGTTGGAAATATAATTGTAATCAACACATACAAGATCTGTGGTCTTACAAATAAAGAAGGTAACATAAACAAATGAGCGAGATAATTTCAGAAGGTGGCAAATGATGTACCAAAAAAAAAAAAAAAAAAAAAGAGTAACCTGATAAAGAATGTCTAGAAATGAGGTTTCAATTGGTCTACTACCTTCTCTATTTTACACTCGAAATAGCCATACTCATGATTGTATGTCACAAATTACTATACTGGATTTTAGGAGAATTAAATCAATGAAAATAATCATAATGATAAATGTCATAAATCTGTATCCTACAACAGTTATTTGTACCCAAAAAGAGTTTAAGACATGGCTTTTGTGTAATTAATAAATTTGAATGAACACTGTAAATTAACAATGATATAAAATTTCACTGCATATTCAATATAGAATACTGAAAATAATACAGTGTAACTGGCCATAATTAATCTTTGCTAAATTTATTTTTATTTACATCATTTTCCACAGAAATAGTAACTAAATAATAAATTGATATTTAAAAATAATGCAACATTGGGCTTCCCTGGTGGCGCAGTGGCTGAGAGTCCGCCTGCCGATGCAGGGGACACAGGTTCGTGCCCCAGTCTGGAAAGATCCCACATGCCGCGGAGCGGCTGTGCCCGTGAGCCATGGCCGCTGAGCCTGCGCGTCCGGAGCCTGTGCTCCGCAACGGGAGAGGCCACAACAGTGAGAGGCCCGCGTACAGCAAAAAAAAAAAAAAATGCAACGTTTTCTTTTACAGATAGTACCTTGGAGAATATGATCATAACCCTTACAAGATTTTTTAAAAAATCAAGTGTAAGAATCCTGAGAGAACCAGAGGTCTTTACCATTTTTTTCAAAAGTCCCTAGAACTACTATGAACTTACACCTTTGGTTTATAACTCTCTTGACAGGTACTCATTGCTGTCATCTGTTGACTTTGGTTCTCAACTTTCTCAAAATTAGCATTTGCAACAACAGGTGTCATCTTTGGTGGCTCTAACATCTATTTTTCAATCTGTCCAGTTCCCTAAGATCAGTCAAATCTAATGATCTGTTTTACCTCATCTTTAGTACCTATAGACAGTCAAACCTAAACCCATGACTTTTCAAATAATCACCTGCCTGACTCCTGTCATAGAGTATTCTGCCTATGCTTTCCTCTTAAGAGTTTTATAGTGCCTGGCCTTACATTTAGGTCTTTAAACCATTTTGAGTTTACTTTTGTGTATGGTGTTAGGGAGTGTTCTAATTTCATTCTTTTACATGTAGCTGTCCAGTTTTCCCAGCACCACTTTTTGAAGAAGCTCTCTATTCTCCATTGTACATTATTGCCTCCTTTATCAAATCTGAGATGACCATATGTGCATGGGTTTATCTATGGGTTTTCTATCCTGTTCCATTGATCTATATTTCTGTTTTTGTGGCAGTACCATACTGTCTTGACTACTATAGATTTGTAGTATAGTTTGAAGTCTGGGAGCCTGATTCCTCCAGCTCCGTTTTGCTTTCTCAAGATTCCTTTGGCTATTCGGGGTGTTTTGTGTTACCATACAAATTGTGAAATTTTTTGTTCTAGTTCTGTGAAAAATGCCATTGGTAGCTTGATAGGGATTGCATTGAATCTATAGATTCCTTTGGGTAGTATAGTCATTTTCACAATGTTGATTCTTCTAATCCAAGAACATGGTATATCTCTCCATCTGTTTGTATAATCTTTAATTTCTTTTATCAGTGTCTTATAGTTTTCTGCATATAGGTCTTTTGTATGCTTAGGTAAGTTTATTTCTAGGTATTTTATTCTTTTTGCTGCAATGGTAAATGGGAATGTTTCCTTAATTTCTCTTTCAGATTTTTCATCATTAGTGTATAGGAATGCAAGAGATTTCTGTGCATTAATTCTGTATCCTGCTACTTTACCAAATTCATTGATTAGCTCTAGTAGTTTTCTGGTAGCATCTTTGGGATTCTCTACATGTAGTATCATGTCATCTGCAAATAGTGACAGCTTTACTTCTTTACTGATTTGGATTCCTTTTATTTCTTTTTCTTTTTTGATTGCTGTGGCTACAACTTCTAAAACTATGTTGAAAAATAGTGGTGAGAGTGGGCAACCTTGTCTTGTTCCTGATCTTAGTGGAAATGGTTTCATTTTTTCACCATTGAGAATGATGTTGGCTGTGGGTCTGTCATATATGGCCTTTATTATGTTGACGTAAGTTCCCTCTATGCCTACTTTCTGCAGGGTTTTTATCATAAACAGGTGTTGAATTTTGTCAAAAGCTTTTTCTGCATCTATTGAGATTATCATATGTTTTTTAGTGTTCAGTTTGTTAATATGGTGTATCACATTGACTGATTTGCATATATTGAGGAATCTTTGCATTCCTGGGATAAAACCCACTTGATCATGGTATCTGATCCTTTTAATGTGCTGTTGGATTCTGTTTGCTATCATTTTGTTGAGGATTTTTGCATCTATGTTCATCAGTGATAAGGCCTGTAGTTTTCTGTTTTTGTGACATCTTTGATTTTGGTATCAGGGTACTTGGTGGCCTCACAGAATGAGTTTGGGAGTGTTCCTCCCTCTGCTATATTTTGGAAGAGCTTGAGAAGGACAGGTGTTAGCTATTCTCTAAATGTTTGATAGAATTTGTCTGTGAAGCCATCTGGTCCTAGACTTCTGTTTGTTGGGAGTTTTTTAATAACAGTTTCAATTTCAGTACTTGTGATTAGTCTGTTCATACTTTCCATTTCTTCCTGGTTCAGTCTTGGAAGGTTGTGTTTTTCTAAGAACTTGTCCATTTCTTCCAGGTTGTCCATTTTATTGGCATATAGTTTCTTGTAGTAATCTCTCATGATCCTTTGTATTTCTTCGGTGTCAGTTGTTACCTCTCCTTTTTCATTTCTAATTCTGTTGAAATAGGTTGCAGATAGACTCATTATAACCACATTATCTTTGACATTTTAGGGATGTGTGTTTATGCATTTGTATGCATAAACTACTATTCACGTATATTAAGTAGTTAGGGTTGACAGGTTGGATATTATTAAATTAAAACTTCTGCTCGTTGAGTGGAGCTGGGTGTTAGCATTGAGATGGAGGTCGCTGAGAGGGCTTTCGCCATTTGATATTATGAGGAGCAGGGAGCTCTCTGGTGGAACAATATCCTGCACTCTGCTCTCCCACCTCAGAGGCTCAGGCCTGACACCCGGCCAGAGCACCAAGACCCTGTCAGCCACACGGTGTATAGTACAGGGAACTAAATTCAATATCTTTTAATAACCTATAATGGAAAAGAATCTCTCTAGTGCTGATAAGCAATTCCAGAAATTCTGTTCTTGAGACAGGCTGAAACTGCAATTAAGTCTTGGTTTGCTGTCCTGGGGGCTAGTGGCTCTACCTTGAGCCTGTTTTTCTTTCTTCTTCTTCACACCGTGAGCCACGGAGGCAGTGTAGAACTAGACCAGCTTCCAGGACTCATCCTGACAGCTGCGACTCTTCTCCGACTCTCACGGGAATGAGGTTTGGCTGCCAGGCGTTCTGCCTGCCAGACACATGGTAGCGTACAACTCTCCACTGCTTGGCTCGGCCACTTTGCTGAGCTGCTTGTTTTTCAATGCTACCTAATATATCCAAATTTTCTACTCAATATCCCCACTTGGGTTTCAAATAGGTGTCTCAAACTTAAAGTCTAAATCAGAATTTTTGATGTCCCCTTCACAAGTATGTTTTTCCTCTATTCTTCAATACTCGAATATACTTCAATATTCGTCAAATGGCACCAACACACATGAGTTGCTCAAACATTTAATTGTCATCTTTTAATTCTCTATTCTCCTCACTCCCAGAAGCCCAATCCATTTGCAAATCTTCTTCTGCCTCTAAAATCCATCTTAAATTTGTTCATTATTTTTACTGCTGCTTTTATCATAATAGCCAGGTCCCCATGGTCTCACATAGACCCTGCAGTAGGGTCTTCTTTTGATTCTACTGAGCATTCCTACAAACTGCTCCTTATCCAGTAGCCAAACTGTTCTTTTTCCAACCTACTTATTACTGCCATGCTTAACTTTTCATTAAACTTGAATTAAATTTGGACTCTTTACCCAGGCCTCAGAAAGCCTGGAAATTCCGGTCCTTGTCCACCCTCCTCGCTCATCTCACACGAAGCAACTTTACCTTTAGTACATTCTAGCCACACTGACATTTCTTTTTCCTTAAACATGGGAAATTCTTTGCCACCACAGGGCCTTTGCACTTAACATTTGCTAAGTTTTGAATGCCATTTCTCCAGATGGTCCTCTGGTTACCTAACCTCATCTTTCATTATTCAATCAAGAGTTTATTCCTCATGTGACTGTACTAGGTTGATCCATATCAGGCCCTCCCCACTCTAGCACATTATGCTACCTTAATATTCACATTTTTTTCAGTTTTTGAGCTGGTTCTTTTATTTACTAATTTAGTAATTTTAGAAGCCCTTCCTTTAGAGTACCAGATCCATGCAAGCAGAGACCTTGTCTATCTTGATCACCAATCTATCTTAGAACTGCAGAGTAGTATAGAATCCAATTTAAATGAATTTCTTAAAATTCAATTGAATAGAAACTTTAACATCAATTTATAATTTAAAAAGAAAATTTAGGTCTTCTGTTTCAGTCAAAAATATGTACATCCATCAGGCATTCTGTGACAACAAAGTAAGATTCTCTATAATCTAAAAGTTACCAGAACATGGATCTATAATAATTCATAAATATTAATGGAACTATAATTTTGGCCATATAATTATCATGTACTATTACTCAAATCATAAATTAGAAAAGACACAATGAAGTTATCAATAAATAATTTCATTAGAAATAGCCATAAGAGAATTTTCAGTTATAAGTAATGTTAATAAAGATGAAAAAAAATATGTATGACAACCAAGAATCCAATATTTCATAACTAAAATAGAAAGTTTTTTAAAATTGTATCCTCCTACATACCTATATAATAACTACTTCAAAACTACTACTCTTAGATGCAGAGGAGTGAACAGAATTAAGTACTCCAAGGCTGAGTATCTAGGATGTGAAACTTTTTTTTTTTTTTAATAAAACTGCTCATTTTGTTTGATAGCTGAAGTAATGAACTAAATAGTAATATGCATTTTGTCAACACATCTTCAAACACTTTGATTTTCCTATTATGGAATCACTAAAGAAAAATCTCAGCCATGTTTACCTGTTAAGGGGATTATTTTAATGAGTTGATAGGGATTTCTTTAAATTGAACTCACTGTTCTTGGTAAATGAATACTTTTATTGATATGGAAATATTTTAATTAAAATATTAAAATTCCGTTGAAAATTCACATTATTGGGTACACAACCTTCTTTTAAATAAATTTCATGACTTTTTATCAGGAAAACTTGAAAATCATGATCTAATTTTGTTTTTATTGTTATTTTTAATTAGTAAACTACTTTCCTCTGAATATTAGCCAGTTTAGAACATCAGGTATTCTGTGTTCCATTAGAATATCGCCTGAGCTTTAAATATTTCCACTTAAAAATTTAATGAAATAGCTACACTTTAAATAAAATTCAATTATTATGTTTGTAAAACATTTTGTGTAACATATTAAAATTTTCATCAGTCTGTGTTTTTTTCTTTCAAACCAACAAGGAAAAAACTTAACCTCTAATCCAGGATAACAGAGAGAAATATTGGAAATAAATCCCTTAAGTTCAGTTTGTCTAATATTGATATATGATCTGGAATATGTCAATTCATCTGTTTCCATTCCAATCCCTATGTTAAAAACATGCACTACTGGGCTTCCCTGGTGGCACAGTGGTTGAGAGTCCGCCTGCCGATTCAGGGGACATGGGTTTGTGCCCCGGTCCGGGAAGATCCCACATGCCGCGGAGCGGCTGGGCCCGTGAGCCACGGCCGCTGAGCCTGCGCGTATGGAGCCTGTGCTCCGCAACGGGAGAGGTCACAGCAGTGGGAGGCCCGCATACCACAAAAAAACAAAACAAAACAAAACATGCACTACTAAAATGATATGCTTAAAGATTCTGAGGTGAATAAAAAAAAACCATGGAAATATTTATATTATAATTTTATAGTCAAATATTCCCTTAAGTACTCTTTCTACTTTAATTAAAATTATTTTATAAATCTAAAGAAGCAGCTTCCCTACTGATACCTGTAATCCAGTATCTTCTCATGGCTTCACTTATTTGAAAATGCTGAATGAGGCAAAATTATACTTTTGCTCTACGGTGGGTTTTTAATTTAAAAATTCAATACCACCTACAAAAAAATTCTACACACTCAAAGTTTAAGAAAAGCATATTGGAGATAATATAAACTTCAATAAATGATTTGTAAGTATTCCAGATTAATAACTAACACATTATAGCTAGCATAGTGAAAGGTAAGCAGGGTTATAATCACCTGGAAATTAGCAAATTTATTCAAGAAATTACACAGGGCAACATTAATGTTTTGTAGCACAGAGTCTACTCATGATCCCCAGAGACATTCACAACGGTTAAACATCTAAACAGTTTAGAAATTAACAATAAAAGCACAAAGGTCCATCTCTCTAGGCAACTCAAAGCAGATTAGATGATTTTATTCTGTCAGATTATATAAGCCAAAATTTACATTCCCATCACTGCATGAAACAAAGTCTATTAGATTTATGTTTTGAGACATAAATATAGCACTTGGAAAATGGAAAGATTTATTTCTGATTTGGCCTTCATATGTAACTGTCTAATCATAGTGCCCTGATAACAGCTGTCCTTCAATTATTGCATCCTACTTCCACAGTCTCCAGTCTACCCATTTCCCCTCCTACTTTTTAGATATTGCCTTTGTTTCAGGACAATAAATGCTTACATATAAATTAGATAAAATTTTCCCTGCTGATATTTTTGCTAACTACTGATTCACTAAAAGAAAACTACTACTTAAAATTGTATTTGAAATTCCTTTGTCGCTTACTAAATTCTAGAAGTGGCTATTGGCTGAAACATTTAAAAGAACCTGAGACTGTAGCTATATGGAAGATGAAGGTATTACTTGCTAACTTGAGTTTTAGAACCATGAATCACTTTGGAAACACCAGTTATTTTTTAAAAAGTCTGATTTACAGAGAACAAAGAAGAAAGAGAGACAGTGATTTAGACATGGGCTATCACCTTTGCTTCCAGGTTTCTCCTGGCAACATTTGAGTTGGAAACAGAAACAGGAAATTTCTACTTGAACTGCAGAGGAAAGCAGAATCTATTTCTCGGAAGCAGCTAGGGACTCAGCATAAGATAGAGTTTAGTGTAATACTTTTTTGCTTTTAATAAGATATACAAGTTAATTAAGGGTAATTAACCTAGCAGTTGGTTCTAAAGACTACAGGGCCTTGTTTTCTTGCCAAGGTTTATGTGGGACTTTGAGGGCTGCAGGTCCTTGGAACAGAATACCATAAACCTGAGCTTACTTAATTCGTGACAAAATACAATTAAACCATACAAAAAATTTTGATACTTCTCCCACCTATTTGTGCCTATTTAAAATCTTTGATTTTAAGCTATGGTATTCACGTATTTCAAAGAAGTACTACATATTATAAAGAAACATCATTATATTTGTTTTAAAAAAAATGGAAATGGAAGAAAAGGAGGTTGTACCAAATGATAATGCAGAAAATGTGCAGTTGGCCCCCTGGAAAACATCTCTTTCTCTTCTCTTCCATAAGGCCATAACTGTTATTTCTTTTTAACTCTCTGTCAGCTTCTCCTCAGTTCCTTTATGGTCTCATATTTCCCTGCTCTCTAATGTGTAGAGTCCCATGCTCACTATTCTTGTGCTTTGGAAGGTATCCCTGAAAAACCTTCCTTACTTCAGAGGTTTCTGCATCAGCTTTATGTACAGGATGAACTTTAGTGTCAAACAGACTGTACTGGAGTGTTAGAGGGACCATCATCCACATGGATACTAAAGTCATCCACGATAACTGTTTGAATCACAATGCAGAGCAAATTTGTGAGTTTGCGAGTTAAGTCCTAGGAACATGACGTGGAATTACAGGAGGAAAGGAAATATGAGGCTGAGACAAAAAAACAAACATATTTTCCTGTATTTTGTAACTGATGGGAAAGAAATAGATGGAATTAACTGTTCACACATTTCAAATGGACTTTTCTCATAAAGTTCTTTTAATTTTTAACAGCTGGTTTAGTTCCCCATGTATTTTTGATATTTGATTCCTATAGCTCTATGATATTTCTTCAAGAAACATATATACATATTCACACTAATTCCCAAACCTATGGTCTGTGAATTTGTTTTACAAAGTTGTATTCACTGAATTCATCTGAAGCTACACAAAAGTATTTTCTGCTTTTGGAGGTGGTTTACATACATATATATGAAAGGAGGTATACTTTATTACAGATTTAGTGGCTTCTGATTGTCATATTGTTAAAGGCCAACTTACAAGTAAGAAATAATTTGAATAATAATTTTGACTGTTTACATAAGTCTAACTAGAAAAAGACAAATGAAAACAAAGCTATATACCCTACAGTGATAAATTGAGATTAGAATTCAGATTTTCTAAAATCCTTTGAATTTGTACAATAAGGATAGAATATTCTGCCTTCTTCCATCACACTTTTTATCCAACTGATATTGTCATTGCTGTGACACTATAAGTTATTTAGTTAAAGCATATCTTCACTTCATGGATATTCATTTGAAAATTCTACTGATTTAAAATACATGTTACATTTTATACTAAAAATACCATGCTCTACATTTAACACATGTTTTGTTTTCTGCATTGTCAGATTTAATTTGGTGATGAAAGTGCAACTCAATCCATGTCGGACTCACTATTTATACACTTGGTTTCCTTTGAAAATCAAAACCCTGACCTAGAAAACAAGCATGCTGTTCAGGGACACCATCTTATAAGTTTGGTCGTTAGCCACCTGCTGTTCTCAATAAATCAGTCTGCAAACTACTGATCCATGTCACAGCATTTTCACCTATTTGTGGAAAGAATTGCTTACAAACCCACCATTCTTCCACTGAGTTTGTTCAGTTGAAGATATCCTACTTTCTTTAGGTCTAATTTATGTTTATAGACTTTTAAATGTAATATTGTAGTAAGTATTAGTTAAAATGGTATATTAATAGGCTGTTAAGTACTGTTATATGTTGTAATATATTAAAGGACTTACCTAAATTCATTGCTTAAATGATATTATTCATTATAACTATAATGGTAGAGGCTTATTATAATCAGTATATTTTAAAATCACTTCATAGTTTTACATTATACCATTTGCTTTGTCTTCAATCTCAAACACTGTTAAGTAGCTTAGATAATTACTTAGTCTTTGAAATGGTGGATTAAATTTAAAATAAATTTATGAATACAATTAGTATGCATCAACAAGTTCCCATTTTTTTCATTTTGCTAAAAAATATGTATAAATTGTTTTGTTCTTTTTTGTTTCACTTTGCTTAATGTATAATCTACTTAACATGTTTACAGAGCAAGCACCCCATAAGGAAATAATAAACAAGTTACACAGAACTTGAGATTCTTTAAAAAGATATGTTTCTTTTTAATTGAATTACTTAAGCCCTACCTTACTCTTCAAAAGTCTATGATACTCTTATCAATAATACCACAGGATAAAACTAAGTTATCAAGGAAACTAGTAAAGGGTATTTAATAAACGAACAAGATAAAGTCATCCTCTGGTGAGCTGGAGCCCCTGGTCCAGCTTGAGAGAATTTGCACATCTCTTCACAACCATATTCAGTGACAGGAGGTTACTAGCTTGGTTGGCATGGAATTGGAACACTTCACAGATCAGTAATTTTTTTCCGTTATTTTGGAAGAGGAAGTTTAGTAGCTTATCACTAAGGCCATCCCACCTCTGCAAGTCTAGAAAATATTCTGGATGTACTCTATTATACAGACGAAATGTTCGACATGACAAAATTATGTACCATAGAGCAGAGCCACCATAAGTTCATCTTGGATGCTTTTTAAAGTAGTACAGCTCACTATGTTTAATAAAGTATCCATACAATGATTATTTCTAAGCTATGTGATTTCCTGCTGTATCTTCCACAATAAATTAGTGAAAAATACACAAATATATAATTGGTGATCTAAAGTTTTTGGATATAAATTAATTAGGTATCTGTAAATATATACCAAACATAGTGCTTTGGGCTTGTTTAGATTTTAATAAGCTATTTTATTTGGCAATAAAAAGTAGCTGGATATGTTATTTCTTAGGTCACCCTTAGTTTGTAACAATAAAACCATAAAACTATCTAGAAAAAATGTATCTTGCTATTTTAAGTTCCAAGTACATCAAAAAGCTGTTTCATGTCATTAAGTCCAAATAAGAGACATGGGATGAGGGACAAAAATAGCCTGTTATTACTTTATCTGGTTTCTATAATACATTCCTTCAAACCCTCCATTATGATGTCATGAAGAGTTAGGAGATATTACAGCATGAGTAGCTGAAGTTATGAATTAAGTTCATAAAATTTAGAATCAGTAGTCTCCATATCAGGTGTGAAATGCGTATGATTTATTAGTATTGGTATCTATTATGTAGTCAATACTCTATATCATATTATGGTTACATTTTATAATATATACTATGTTGCTGTATATTATATATAATAATATATTAAATATTTGTATATATACATATATACTTTGTAAATGAATAAACAAATAAGCAAACAAACAGATATTGGCAATGAATACTCAATTGTTTTTTTCCTGATAGATGTGCAAATTTAGAAAGCATGGAGACTTTTGTTCTGTTCTTTCTTGTCTGAAGACCAAAAGCCCAGGCAAAAGCAAATCATCTTGCTCTATATTTTGTGTTACAGAGTAATGATCAGCAGTAGAACAGTCAAGTTACTATTACAAGCTTCAGGTTCTTCATCCATAAATTCTACAGGAATTTCAAGATTGTTGTGAGGATTTTAAAGGTTTTAGCATATATCTTAGAGGGAAAAAGTGATTTTAAGTATTAGGTCTAGGCCCTATATATAGTTTGTTGTGGAGGGATAAAGTAAAGAGTGAGGAGGGGACTGTGGTAGAGAACTTCAGTTTAAAAAAAAACGAAAATAACAGATGCGATACGCTATCTAAAACACAGATAAGATTAAAGGTGTGTTTGGCCAATCAGAAAGGGAAAATTTTAGTTGGAGTGACAGAATTCTTTCCAAGGCATTTATTTAATTTCAGACTTTAAAAAAAATTAATTGAAGTATAGTTGATTTTCAATGTCGTGTCAGTTTCAGGTGTACAGCAAAGTGTTTCTGTTATACACACACACACACACACACACACACACACACACACACACATATATATTCATTTTCAGATTCTTTTCCATTACAGCTTATTACAATATATTGAATATAGTTCCCTGTGCTATACAGTTGGTCTTTTTTATCAATTTTATATAAAGGAGTGTGTATCTGTCAATCCCAAACTCCTAATTCATCCCTCCCCCTCCTTCAGCCTTTTAAATCAACTGTGCCTTGGATTCTAGCTTTCACTATATCAGAGAAGAATCTATAGTATACCTTGTTTGGACTTGTATTCCTACTATAAATCTGAGAAAACAAGCCTCACTAACATCAATCACATATGTCATATGGGAGGATAAACCAGAATCTGTCTTCATTCCTGATTCTAATGTAGAGGACTAAATTGTGGTATAAGAAAAGAATCTGTTGACAAGGGTCATCTAAAAATCATGAACTATCTCTGAAGAAATGAATAGCTGTTGGTTTAAATTCTCACAGGTCAGGACTAAGGAAAATGCTTCTTTGTAATGCTGATATACTATCCCATAATAAATTAGGTATGGGTGGGGTGGAAATTAATGCCATTTTCTTTATTTCTAATGGAAGAGAACAGCCTCAATTTGGGTCAGTCAATGTAAAGGCCTGAATCCTAAAGGAACATTTTTTTATTTTCTAATAATCCAAGTTTGGTTTTTGCTTCCTCTTGAAATGGCAAGGAAGGAAAAAGAGAATTCCAGCATTGGTTATCTTCTTGTGCTCCAATAGTTTACCTGGGAAAGATGAATAAGTGAAATGTTCTAGATCCCTTTAATCCTCACGTTCTCTCAGTATCCAGATTTTTCAGTAATGATCCAGTCTAAATGGAAGTCACTGGCCCTACTCTAAATTGGAATTCTACAACTCTAGTCTGTTACTACCCCTGGTTACCTTATTCTTGTCTATCAATAATGCGCCAACAAAGCAGAAGGATACTCTCTTACAATCATGAAGATAGGGAAGATGTCCCATAATGAATTTAGAAGCGCATGTCCTAGTTTAGACAGTCAAGTGCCTTTTATAGTTTTCACTTAAATCAAGTAGAAAAATTCTATGGCCATTCCTTTTCAGATGAAGAAAAACTTAAATAGGTTAACTAACTATTCAAAGACACATGGCTAATAATTAGTAAAATAGGGCTTGAGTCTAGGCCTGTCAGTTTCCAAAACTTCAGCACTTAAAACTACTACCCCATGCCTCTCTCAGGAATACTGGCCAGACGGTTCAGCAAGGCCTTAGCCCTTTTCAAAGTCTATTGGGCTTTTTCTCCTATAATGTGACAGATGGCCTATTTGCACAGATGGCCCTCAAATCAGTAGCTATTTACATCTGAGTCTAAGGATTTTATTTAAATTCGTTGTTGCTGAAAGTACATTTATTTACTTAAATGTTGAACTCTTTAGTATACTAAAATAATACATGTAAACCACTCTCCATATGGTCAGAAATTGTGTTATCTTTTACTAAACATTGCTAGCATGTATGCCTAGTGTTTGACAAAAGGTGGATAATCAATAAATGAACATATACATATATTCTTCCCCTGAATGTATACATAAACAAATGATCATCTAGGAGACAAAGAGAAATATGTGTGTGCATGCATGTGTATATGTGTGTGTGTGAAGGTCGTACTTATTTTAAAGTATAAATATATTAGTCAAAATAGGCAATTTGAAGGCATTCTGTTTGAGCAGAAAACTATTCAAAGTTTAATCATGAACTTTTGTGGAAATAGCTCATCATACGTTAACAGGTAGCAGGTGAAATAAACCAACAAACTCTTTGAATCTATCTAATATTCCAGTAATTTTTTAAAGATACAACATTAGAATTGTTCGAAAATCTTAAAGAAGCTTGAGAAATTACTACAAAAACCACTGGGGGTAGTTTTTGGGCTGTCCATACATTGCAGCCATTATAAAAAGGAAAATTTTAAAAGAAAGAATAGGCTAACTATAATACAATTGTATGAATAATAATAAGCAGATTAAACCACTGTCAAACATTAAAAGAAAGAATAAAAGTTAAAATGAATGAAGAATAACTTTGAAAATTAGATTTAAAATGCAGATAAAACTCTAAATCAGTAAAATCAGATATTAGGTACATAAGAAAAATAAATTTTTATGTTAGTGTTATTGTTTACATATATACCTATTTTTATAATAATCATATATAGAAATAAATACCTCTGTTTAATGATTTTTTACTATTCAACCACTTACAATATATGGAACATTTTCTTAAATTTAACCAAATTATTTTTCTTCTCTTAGTTCTTAGCTCTTTAGAGATAATGTTTATTCTTTTGAATGTAACTGACTTTAATATATTTTTACAAAGATAGTCACTAAGTCAATATTTCTTTCATATTTTTCTAAATCAATATGTTTAACCACATTCAGATTCATTCATTTGGTCTCTTCTCACAGTTTTTTATTAATCTACTTCATTCCCCATATCTCTGCAAATGTGGAAAACAAAGCTAAAGTTCTAACTGGATTCACATTCTTACACAACTCTACATTAAAGATTTAAAATATTTTTTCTTATTTTACTTTACCATTTTTATTGAATACTGGTTTCTAACACTATATAAGTTTCATGTGTATAACATTACAGTTCTACTTCTATATAACACAGCATGCTCTCCACCAAAAATTTAGTTTCCATCCATCATCGCACAGTTGATTGACTTTACTCATTTTGACCTATCCTCACCTCTTCTCCTCTGGTAACCACTACTCAATTCTCCGTACCTACATGTTTATTTTTGTTTGGTTCGTTCCTCTACTTTGTTTTTTTATAGTCAACATATGACTGAAGTCATACTGTATTTTTGTCTTTCTCATTCTAACTTACTTCACTTAGCATAATACTCTCAAGCTCCACCCATGTTGTGGCCAATGACAAGATTTCATCTTTTTATGGCTGAGTAGTATTCCACTATATATAAATACCACATCTCCTTTATCCATTTATCTGTCACCGGGCACTTAGGTTGTTTCCATATCTTGGCTATTGTAAATAATTACTGGATGAACATAGGGGTGCATGTATCTTTTCAATTTAGTGTTTTCATATTCTTTGGATATATACCCAGAAGAAGAATAGCTGGATCATATGATAGCTCTATTCTTAATTTTTGGGGGGACCTCCAGAATGTTTACATAGTGGCTGCACCAATTTACATTCCCACCAACAGGTTATGAGGGTTACCTTTTCTCCAAATCCTTGCCAACATTTGTTATCTCTTGCCTTTTTGATAATTAGCCACTCTAACAGATAGGAGGTATTATCTCATTGTTGTCTTGATTTGCATTTCCCAAATAATTAGTGATGTTGAACATCTTTTCATGTGTCTGTTGCCCATCTATATGTGTTCTTTGAAAAATGTCTATTCAGTTCCTCTGTACAGTTTTAATCAGGTGATTCATATTTCTGTTGTTGAGTTGTGTGAGTTCTTTATATATTTTGGATAATAACCCCTTATTGGATATAACATTTGCAAATATCTTCTCCCATTCAGTATGTTGTCTTTTTGTTTGTTGATGGTTTCCTTTGCTGTGTAGCAGCTTTTTTTTTTTGGCCATGCCATGCAGCTTGTAGGATCTTAGTTCCCCAACCAGGGATTTAACCTGAGCCCTCAGCAGTGAAAGCTCAGAGTCCTAACCACTGTACCAGCAGGGAACTCCCACAGAAGCTTTTTAGATGATGTAGTCTTATTTGTTCATTTTGCATTTGTTTTTCTTGCCTGAGGAGTCATATCTAGAAAGATATTACTAAGACGTGTCAAATAACATACCACCTACGTTTTATTCTAGGAGTTTTATGATTTCAGGTCTTACGTTCAAGTTTTTAATCCATTTTGAGTTGATTTTTGTGGTTTGAAAGAGTGGTCTAGTTTCATTTTGCTGCGTGTGGCAGTTCAGTTTCCTTAACACCATCTAATTAAACAGACTATCCTTTCTCCTTGTATATTCTTTGCTACGCTGTTGAATACTAGTTGTCCATATATGCATGGGTTTATTTCTTGGCTCTTAATTCTGTTCCATTGATTTATGTATGTTTTTCTACCAGTACCATGCTGGTATTTTTGAAGCATAGCTGATTTACAATGTTGTGCTAGTTTCAGGTATACAACAAAGTGATTCATATATATATCTGAATCTCCATAAATACATGTATCCTTTCCCAGATTCTTTTCCATTAAAGGTTATCACAAAATATTAAATATAGTTCCCTGTGCTATACAGTAGGTCCTTGTTGTTTATCTACTTTATATATAGCAGTTTATATCTGTTAATCCCAAACTCTCAATTTATCCCTCCCCTATCTTTCCACTTTAGTAACTATAAGTTTGTTTTCTACGTTGGTGAGTCTAGTTCTGTTTTGTAAATAAGTTCACTTGTATCACATTTTAGATTCTACATATAAGTGATATCATATGACATTTGTCTTTCTCTGTCTGACTTACTTCTCTTAGTATGATAATCTCTAGGTCCATCCACATTGCTGCAAATGGCATTATTTCATTCTCTATTATGGCTGAGTAATATTTCATTGTGTGTGTGTGTGTGTGTGTGTGTGTGTGTGTGTGTGTAGGTATACATACACACACATATACATATATGTACCACATCTTCTTTATCCATTCATCTGTCAATGGATATTTAAGGTTTCTTCCATGTCTTGGCTATCGTAAATAGTACTTCTATGAACACTGGGGTGCATATATCTTTTTGAATTAGAGTTTTGTCTTTTCCAGATATATGCCCAGGACTGGGATTGCTGCATCAAATGGTAGAGACTCTAGTTTTAGTTTTTTTAAGGAAGTTCCACACTGTTCTCCATAGTGGCTGTACCAATTTATGTTCCCACCAACAGTGTAGGAGAGTTCCCTTTTCTCCACACCCTCTCCAGCACTTATTATTTAGACATTTTCATGATGGCTATTCTGACTGGTGTCAAGTGATATCTCATTGTAGTTTTGATTTGCACTTCTCTAATAATTAGTGACATCGAGCATCTAATCATGTGCCTGTTGGCCATTTGTAGGTCTTCTTTGGAGAAATGTCTATTTAGGTCTTATGCCCAATTCTTGATTGGGTTGTTGTTTTGTTTATATATATATATATATATATATAGAGAGAGAGAGAGAGAGAGAGAGAGAGAGAGAGAGAGAGAGAGAGAGAGAGCGTGAGCTGTATGAGCTGTTTGTATATTATGGAATTTAATCCCTTGTTGTTCACATCATTTGCAAATATTTTCTCTCATTCCATAGGTTGTCTTTTCGCTTTGTTCATGGGTTCCTTTGCTTTGCAAAAGCTTTTAAGTTTAATTAGGTCCCATTTGTTCATTTTTGCTTTTATTTCCATTACCCTAGGTGGCAGATCCAAATATATATTGCTGCAAGTTATGTCAAAAAGTGTTCTGCCTATGTTTTCCTCAAGGAGTTTTATAGTACCCAGGCTTACATGTAGGTTTTTAATCCATTTTAAATTTATTTTTATATATACTATTAGAAAATGTTCTGGTTTCATCCTTTTCTTTCTTTTTTTTAATTGAAGTATATTTAATTTACAATCTTTCAGGTGTACAGCGAAGTGATTGCTACACACATATACATATTGTTTTTTCAGATTCTTTTCCATTATAGGTTATTACAAGATATTGAATATATTTCCCTGTGCTATACAGTAGGTCCTTGTTGTTTATTTAATATATAGTAGTGTGTATCTGTTAATCCCAAACTCCTGATTTCCCTGCCCCCTCTAGTTTCATTCTTTTACACATAGCTGTCCAGTTTTCCCAGCACCACTTACAGAAAATACTGTCTTTTCTCCATTGTATATTCTTGCCTCCTCTGTCATAGATTAATTTACCATATGGGAATGGGTTTATTCTGGGCTTTCTATCCTGTTCCATTGATCTATGTGTCTGCTTTTCTGACAATACCATACTGTTTTGATAACTGTAGCTTTGTAGTATAGTCTGAAGTCCTCTAGCTCTGTTCTTCTTTCTCAAGATTATTTTGGCTATTTGGGCTCTTTTGTGTTTCCCTACAAATTTTAAAATTATTTGTTCTAGTTCTGTGAAAAGTGCCATTGGCAATTTAATAGGGATTGTACTGAATCTGTAGACTGCCTTAGGTGGTATGGTCATTTTAACAAAATTGATTCTTCCAATGCAAGAACATGATATATCCTTCCATCTGTTTGTGTGGTCTTCGATTTCTTTCATCAGCATCTTATATTTCTGGAGTACAGGTCTTTTGCCTCCTTAGTTAGGTTTATACCTAGGACCTAGGTATTTTACTCATTTTGATGTGATAGTAAGTGGGATTCTTTCCTTAATTTTTCTTTCTGATATCTTGTTGTTAGGGTTTAGAAATACAACAGATTTCTTTATATTAGTTTTGTATCCTGCAACTTTACCAAGTCCACTGATAAGCTCTAGTAGTTTTCTGGTGGCATCTTTAGGATAGTCTATGTATAGTATCACATCATCTGCAAAGAGTGACAATTTTACTTCTTTTCCAATTTGGAACCTTTTATTTCTTTTTCCTCTCTGATTGCTGTGGCTAGGACTTCCAAAACTATGTTGGATAAAAGTGGCAAGAGTGGGCATCCTTGTCTTTTTCCTGATCTTAGAGGAAATGTTTTCAGCTTTTCACTGTTGAGTATGATATTAGCTGTGGGTCTGTCATATACAGCTTTTATTATGTTGAGGTATGTTCCCTCTGTGCCCACTTTCTGGAGAGTTTTTATGATAAATGGATGTTGAATTTGATCAGAAGTTTTTCTGCATCTATTGAGATAATCATATGGTTTTGATTTTTCAATTTGTTAATGTGGTGTATCACAATGATTGACTTGTGGATACTGAAAAATCCTTGCATCCCTGGGATAAATCTCACTTGATCATGGTGTATGATCCTTTTAATGTATTGTTGAAGTTGGTTTGCTGGTATTTTGTTGAGCATTTTTTGCATCTATGCTCATCACTGATGCTGACCTGTAATTTTCTTTTCTTGTGTTATCTTTGTCTTGTTTTGGTATCAGGGTGATGGTGGCCTCATAGAATGAGTTTGGAAGTGTTCTTTCTTCTTCAATTTTTGGAATAGTTCCAGAAGGATAAGTGTTAACTCTTCTTTAAATGTTTGGTAGAATTTTAGCGGGGCCTGGTCATAAGGTGACTGGTTACAGAAACCTAAGGAGCCCCAGAGCTAGTTCTGGCTTACTGGTGGGCAGAGTCCACCCCTGATTCGGGCTGTTGCCCACCCCCTGGCAGGTGGAGCCAGATCCTAGAGTTAGTGCTGGAGTACTGGCAGGCAGAGCTGTTCCTGGAGTCTGGCTGCAGGCAGGGCTCAGGTATCCCAGAGGTCTTTTCAGATCACTGAGGGTGAGGAAGGGTGTCCCTGTTCCTGACACAGTTGGATATGAGGCCTGGGGTGTGCCAAAGGTTGCACTGGCCTGTTAGTGGGCAGGACCAGGGCCCAGCTAGTCCAAGGGCAGGGTCTGGACTGCATTGGTGGACTTGTTCCATCAGCTCTGGGATCATAGTTTTCTTGCTTCTGGTGTCTGCTCCCTGGTGGGTGAGGTTGGCTAGAGTTTTGTGCAGTCTTCCTTATGGTAGGGGAGCTGGGTCTTGGCCCTCTTGTGTGCAGGGCTGTGTCTCGGGGCATGTCTGGAAGTGGGTGCGGGCTCAGGAAGTCTTTAAGCACCCTGTCTGCTGATGGGAAGGGCTGTGTCCCCACCCAGTTAATTTGGCCTGAGGTGTACCAGCACCAGTGTTTACAGATTATTGAGTGAGGCCAGGTGTTGGCACTAGTGAGCCAAGATGACAGCCATCAGGAGTGTTCGTGAGGTTGAATGTTCCTAAATATGTCTGCCACCAGTGTCTATATCCCCAGGGTAAGACACAGCCACCTGTCTCTCCAGGAAACTCTCTAAAATCAGCAGGTAAGTCTGGCTCAGGCTCCTATCAAATTACTGCTTTTGCCCTGGGTCCTGGTACGTGTGAGATTTTGTGTGCGCCCTTTAAGAGTGAAGTCTCTATTTACCCTAGTCCTTTGGGGCTCCCGCAATTAAGCTCTGCTGGCCTTCAAAGCCAAATGCTCTGGGGGTTCATCATCCCAGTGCCAGACACCTGCGTGGGGAACCTGAGATGGAATTCAGAACTCTCACTCCTGTGGAAGAACTTCTACAATATAATTATTCTCTAGTTTGTGGATTGCCCACCAGAGGGATATGGGATTTGATTATATCACGAGTTTGCTCCGACTACCTGTTTCATGGTTGCTTCTATGTATCTTTAGTTGTAGAAGATTTTTTCTGGTAGGTTCCAGTCTTTTTTCATTGATAGTTGTTCTGTAGATTGTTGTGATTTTGGTCTGCTTGTGAGAGGAGATGAGCTCAGTGTCTTTCTACTCTGTCATCTTGGCCATTCTGTCTCAGATTTTTTAAGGTTAATTTCAGAAGTGGTTTCAAAATTTCCCCTCCTCCTCCAGGCACTCCTCCCAACATTCAGTGCCAGGCCAGCCACTCACTGAATCCAATACCATGCTGTTTTGATTACTATGGCTTTGTAATATAGTTTGAAGTCAGGGAATGTAATAATTCTAGCTTTGTTCTTTTCTCTCAGGATTGCTTTCACTATTTGGGGTCTTTTGTGGTTCCATATAAAAAATTTAGCATTTTTTGTTCTATTTCTGTGAAAAATGTCCTTGGAATTTTGAAAGGGATTGCACTGAATCTATAGATTGCTTTCGGTAATATGGACATTTTAACAGCATTAATTCTTCCAATCCATGAACACAGATTATCTTTCAATTTCTTTGTGGCTTCTTCAATTTCATTCAACAATGTCTTCTTCAATTTCTTTCCACAATGTCAAAACCTGTACAGTCTTCAGTATACAGGTCTTTCACCACCTTGGTTAAATTTATTCTTAGGTATTTTTTGTTGTTTCAATTGAAAATGGGATTGTTTTCTTAATTTCTCTTTCTGTTAGCATACAGAAACACAACAGTCTTTGTATGTTGATTTTGTACCCTGAAACTTTACTGTATCCATTTATAATTTCTAACAGTTTTTTGTGGTGTTTTTAGGGTTTCTATATATAAAATCATGACATCTGCAAATAGGGATAGTGTCTAGTGTTGTAAAGTTCGGTTAGAGGGCTGGGACTGTAGGCACCACCTCTGCTGTTCTCTTGGTTCCACTTTCTCTATGTGTTCTAGTCTACCCGCCTTTAGATATATAGATGTGTGGAATTATCTGGTGTACTGGTGTTTTGGGAACAGGCACCTTTGTTGCACCATGGATATTTTATTGGTTGTAGATTAAAGGGAAAAGACAAAGGTATATTTTCACTCCACCATGTTGCTGACATCAGGCTAAAACTATTTTTCTATTTATCATCTTATACAATTTATAATTTATCTGTTGCTGGTGTGGTTTCCTACTGTATTGTTCCTGTTTCGTATATGTAAGTCATCACTCAACCACTCCCATCCCTATCTGTGAACTTCTTCCTATAAAACATCTTTCATTTTCTGAGGGATTATCAGAATTTTCAAGTGCTAACTTCTATTTCCACTTTTCAAGGATATTAGTGCTTTATTCCATTCATCTGTGTTTATATGTTATGAACCAATTTATTTTCACTTAACTGGCAAAACTATATATATATATATATATATATATATGTGTATATGTATATACATATTAAAATCAGGCAGTATACAGTGTTTACAAACACAAGAAACATTTATTAAACAAATAGTATGCTAAAACATTACTAAGCAATGATCTACAAATATACAAACTGCTCTTAAGGAAACAGGGAGACCTACGTCATTAATAATTTGTGGCTAAAATTTCAGAAGAGAATTTTAATGAGTTACTGAAGAGGTAAGAACTCTTTAAAAACTGTCTGAATGTATAACTCTGAATGTATAACTAGCTGAATAAGTCATTAGTTCAGTTAACTGCCAGAATATTCAATTATTGGTAAATTGGTAAATATTACTCAGGTATGAACAAGTACGTATTCCTGGTTCATCTCACAGTCAACTCTGTCCTTAGTACAATGCAAGATTCTGGTGTGAGTATCACCAAAAAACAATGATTACATTACTTCAGACAAAAGAAAAAACAAACACATGGCCATCAGTATTATCAATCCATACTGAACACAAAATTGTATAGAACTGACTGAAATTGCAGAATACAGATTTAAGAAGAATGTGCCAGTTTTTAAAGTTGGGAAAGTGATGAAATTTTTATACTTTAAAGCCTTGAAAGACAAAATGTATCTTGGTTGCATACATTATTAACACAGTTCCAGGCAAAATGGACAGAGAAATACATGTATATTAACAGAAAATTTTATAGCAGAGAGAAACATTCAAAAATTATAATTTATTTTCATGCTTTTCTAATATTTCACAAAATATTTCCTATATGACTTTTTTCTTCTAAATTCAGCACCAGGAAGAGTGGTAGATGTGAGTTTATACATGGTGTGCTTATGATTTGAAAGCGTTAATATGGCTCTTCAACTTGAATAAACGGCCTGAGTAAATCTCATATACCATTTTCCTAAAATCACCCGGGCAACATTCTGCTTCAATGGTTTAAATGTACCCTGGTAGTTTAAAACATAATTGCACTTCTCTGGACACCTAATTGACTACAAGGGACTGACTGAGGTACTTTAAATACAATTTTATTACTTTAATTATTGTTCAGTGAGGTGTTCCAAAGTTTTAAAACAAACTGCTCATGTGAAATTTTGTTTCCAGGAAAACAGAAAAAAAAATGCTATCTGAAGTAAATTTGTTTTTTTTTAAATAAAATTCCAGCTTTACAGAAGATAAAGTGAAAAATTTTGGGTGAATTTCAGTAAAATAATCTTTATTGATAAGGCTTATTTAGTGAATGTGATTCTCATTGTCAAACAACAAATGTGAGTATTTGGAAAACTGAAAATAATAATAATAGCTAAACTGTATTGAGCAAAGTAGGCCCATACTGAGGTCTCCTGGGTACAATTTCATACTCCCATTAGGTGGGCATTCACATTATGTTCATTTTAGAGATAAGGAGAATTAAGTATAGAAAATTTAAGTATGTTGTTCGAGGCCAGACAGCTGGAAAGCAGTGGAGCTGGGATTCAAAGCAAAGTTCTTTGGTGCCAGTGATTTTGACCATTACATTATAAACAAAATCAAGACTAAAATATCAGTAACTGCAATGGCAACACCATTTCCTGCTTACTATGTGTGACACATATAGTTTTATAATAACTGATAAATGTTTTATACATTATCTTATCCACATAATAAACCTCTTCTCTCCACATTTTTACTTGGTGCACAGGAGAGGAATCACGTCCCCTGACACTTTGGATTAGAGTTTGCTAGGGTACCATCACAATGTACCACACACTGAATGATTTAAATGACAAAAAATATTTTTTTTTCACAGTTCTGTAGGATAGAAGTCTAAGATCAAGATATCAGCAGTATTGGTTCCTTCTGTGTGATGTCAGAAAGAATCTGCTGCATGCCTCTCCCCTAGCTTCTGGTGATTTCCTAGAAACCCTTGGTGTTCCTTGGCATGTAAAGGCATCACCACAATCTTTGCCTTCATGTTCACAAGGCATTCTGCCTGTGTGTGTCTCTGCCCAAATTTCCCTGTTTTATAAGGACACAGTCATATGGGATTACGGTCTACCTAATGACCTCACTTTAACATGATCATCTGCAAAGACACTATTTCCATCCAAAAAAGTTTACATTCACAGGCTCTAGGGCTTAGGATTTCAACAAAAAAAATTCGCTGGGATACAGTTCAACCCATAACACAGGTCCTGTACTCCCTACCACTTATTTTCAGTTCTCCTGAAAAAAAGATAAATGCTACTAATATGAGTGATGAGACCCAGAGCCATTTTTACATCATTTCTCAACAATGGGCAGGATAATTGACTTAAAGGTCTACAACCAGTCTTCATACACTCCCTGTTTCTTTCCATGTGGTAAACACACCTAGCCCTTAGGACTGGGCCAGCCATCATCTTTGTGTGCGTGATTAGAAAAGTCAACTGACATTCTTCTCCACAAAAGCAATTTTGTTTTGTAGAAATACAAATTAAGAATCATGTTAGACTTTTAGAACTAAGCCTCCTATGCCAGAAAGTTCCCTGTTACACCTGCAAACAGCTGGGTCTTTCTTAAATGTTAAACAAAAATAGCATAATTTATTTTCTGTTTGAAACTGTTGATCTTGCTATTGATGGCTTTGTGGCTGTCAAATCCAGAGTTGAAAAAGTGTGAATTGAAAAATTCTAGCAAGAAAAACCCACCCTTAAACCTTGACAGGTATGATTTGGGTCTCACTGTTAATGCTATTTTACAGATAAGCAAACAGTACAAAGGTCTCAAGCAAACAAATGAACAAACAAATAGAAGGAAGAGTAGAGAAGACAAAAGACTTTTCTGATATTTATGCCCTTCCTCCCTGTCAAAAGGACCAAATAAAATAAATTTTATTTAAGTTCCTTAATTTATTTCACAACGGGCTTTAATTTTGTATATTAGAACAGGCTATTTTAAACTTCACATATACTCACAATGACACCTAGCAGTTTAGAAAATAAATATAACCCTAATCTATTCCAGGGAAGTCCTGTTATCTAACAGTGAAGAAAACAGCAGAGCATAGGAAACCTCTGGGTTTCACTGTCTGCAAGCTTGGAATACCACGTGCTTCTCCATTTCAGTGCCCATTCAGTTCTGGTGCTAGCCCTGTCTGCTTAGTTTTATAACAGAAATATGGAATTTGAACTAAAAATATCTAACTATTTTTAAATTCTATGAATGTAAAACAGTATTTATTTTGAAAGCTAATCTAAAGTAAATTAAACGTATTTTTTCTTGAATCTGTTACGATCATGTTTGGCTTCAGGGGATAAAACTCTGACTTATGGTAGCCTTAATGAATAGAAATACATTGTTCTTATTTAGTAAGATGTCCAGGGGTGGGCAGTACACGGCTAGTATAATTGCTTAAGGTGACTAAGAGTATTGCACTCACTAATGCTCCCTTGTCTCTGGTACCCCTGCTCTTCCTGAGCTCAATGAAGACTGTACCACTTTCTTGCCCTATTGCAGCGAGGCAAGGTCATGTGACTAGTTCAGGCCAATAGACTAACAGCAGAAGTCTTGTGTCACTTTCAAACTAAGGTAGTGAAAAGTCCCTTCATGACCCTCTTGATCTCTCCTCTTCCCTCCCTGATTTAGAAGGCTTACGCTATAATTGCACTAATAGGAGAGCAGCAGACTAGATCCCCTAGCCACTGTTTAAAAGGCAGCTGCCCTAGAGAGGACCTGATACTACAACTGACTATGTTTGAGTCAAAAATAAACTTTTGTTTATTAAGCAATTGAGATGTCAGGGTTGATTTGTTTCATTCCATATCCTAGACCCTGACTGATACATGATGATGGCTTTCATCCTCATGCTTGCAGTAAGGTAACTGCCAACCTTTTAGCCATCACTACCACATTTCAGGCAAGAAGTTGGGGCGGGGGGAAGGTGAAAGGGAAATTGCCAAAGGTAATTCTAGCCAAGTATGCTTTTTCAAACTGCTCTCCTAAAAGGCAATCTCAGTGACCTGTACATGAATTCCACTGGCCAAAATTCTTTGACATAGCCATTACAGTTGCCTGGGAATGTTGGAAGGTGAATATATTTAACTGAATACTCTGACATCCCCCAAACAAGTAAGAAAAAAGAGAAAATTGGCATAAAGCAGTCATCCAGTAATATGTGTCTCAATCAATGGAGTTCTTCTAGAAAAGAGCTATTTCCAAATTTTTCTGGGACCTTCTAACTTTCAAATTCTTCTAAGTATTTCTTCCTTGATCTTTCTCAACTTTCAACACTCTCGGCTACTATCCTCCCTGAAGATGTCTCCTCTTGCTTCCATAAAAACTCTCTTTCTGCATTCTCCTCCTTCCTCTCTTACAACTTTCTCTTTGGTTCCTAATTTCTCTTGCTGCCCATCTACCAAGGTTGCTCCTTCTCTGTTTTTATTATTCCACTCATTCCCTTTGAGCTCATGTATTCCAATAGCTTTATCTATGATTCCCTAAAATTATTCTCACTCATATTCTAAATCTCTTCTACCTACGAAGTCATCATTTGGACAGTCAATATTTAAATAATTAAATGCTTTTCTTCCCATCAATCTCCTCCTTTCCTATATTCCTCATTTCATTTAGAATCAGAAAATTTTGAGACATGACCAATTCCTCTATCTCTTTTATCCCATCTTACTTCCAACTGATTTTCAAATACTAAAGACTAAGTTAAGTTTAAATCATTCTCCCGATCCTCAACCTGAGTATAACTTGATTGGTTCTTGTTCTTTTCATCACTCACAGGGGCCAATTCTCAAAGCTTCTGAGCTGGTACACTTGTCTACAAATATTCACTCCATTCTCACACAACAGCCTTAATGATAATTCATATTCCAAATCTGATTATGTAACTCACCTGTTTAGAATCATTATGTGTCCCTGTTCCCCCCCAATTAACCTTCAGAATAAAAGCCAAATATATTAGTAAGATATGGCAAGATCTTCATAATCAGGTAACCTCCCTGGAATTTTCACTTTTCATGGACCAAAGAACATACTGTCATTTATCTACATGAGACTTCTTAGGGTTGTTTTTTTTTTCTCATTAAATGTTTCATTTATTTTGTACATCCTCTATAAACTTTTTTCATTTTTAACAATATTTCTAATGGTAAACATAGAATTGTTTCTCACTTTCTACTCACATGTGTATAAAAAGCAAGATGAAAAACACAACATACTATCTAATCTCTTAGAGATTTACATTTGGTTGCTTCTGTTGAGAGCCAATTCATGAGTCTCTCTCATTTCTTCACACCTTATAAGTAGATCATTGACTTCCTTCTTCCCAATCTATCTTTTCAAGGAGTTTTTAATCACAAACAGCCTCACAATTCAGTTAAGTGGAGCAAAGGGTAGGTTTCATCACACAGCCCTTGAAAGACAGAGATAGCATCTTACTCCAGAGGAATGGATAGGCAATTCTTACTGTTCAGTATAAAAGATTCAGGTTTCCTCAATTCAGGGTTTCTGTCTTAAAGGGACCTACCACATGTGCAGCTATCACTTGGTCCTCTTCATGTCACCCTGTGGGAAATGGGGTAGGAGAAACTGACAAAAACCTGAAGTTCACCCTGTTGCTGTGCCATGGTTAATAAAGTCCTTTGGATCTGACCTAGATGTCTTGTGTCTTCTCCTGCATATTTGAAAATATGTCAGGCTAACCTATTAGTTGACAAGTAGAATACAATTTATGAACCTTCACAGTTGACAGTTTTCTCCCTAGGGAATGTTGCCTAATTTTGGATCCTATGGAACTCAGTCTTGTCATCCTAATTAAGCAAAAGCCTTGCTTTAAGACTTTGCTGAAATGTACTCCCTACATGAAGTTTCCCTTAAGTTCTTGAGCCAGTCTCTTCCTCCTATATTACTCCAGATATGCTTTATGCATATCTATAAGAATCTCTCAGGGAATTGTTGATTTATAGATGTTTTCCTTATGAGCCTGTGATCTTCTTACTAAATATTATACCTTTTTTGACTGTATATTCTGTACATGGCCTGGTATGTAGTAAATACTAGATGACTCTCCCTTTAAAAAGAAAATTTATTGGTAGGTTATCTTACATATGCTGTCTCTAAAATGTTACTTAAAGTGCAAAGACACACATATACACACAAAGAATACATTGGTTTCTACTGATCTATCATCACCAGTCTCTTTTTCCTACAAGAACTAACAGTTTAATCTCACTGTTCTTCTGAAATTGTAATGCATTATTAATTCCATCTTCTTAAGCAAGTTGCCTGTAATTATAATTGTCTTTCTAAAAAAGAAAATGCAACAGCTGCACCTACTCTGAAAATGGACCCTTGGAGAATGTAATTAAGTTATTTCAATTTGGAGACTGAATATTATCAAGAGCTATGGGATGCTAACCTTAAGGTAGACCTTTCCACCAGGTTTTTAATAGTATGTCATTTGCAGAAACCTAGATAGGTACAAAATTAGAATGTAAATTTTTTGCCTACTCCAATCAGAGTCTTAATAAGTGGAATTATATATCATATAATCTTACACGCTATAGTTAGAACACTTGGTAGACCACGGAGCTGAGGCAGTTAAGGCCATGTGTTCACTACTTTTGTGACATTCATTATAGCTTTATTTACTTTGTTTTATGGCCATGGAGTTTCCCCATAACCCACAAAAAATATTGCACAACTGTTTTTTTTGTTGTTTTGTTTTTTGCGGTACGCGGGCCTCTCACTGCTGTGGCCTCTCCCGCTGCAGAGCACAGGTTCCGGACGCGCAGGCTCAGCAGCCATGGATCACGGGCCCAGCCGCTCTGCGGCATGTGGGATCCTCCCAGACCAGGGCACGAACCTGTGTCCCCTGCATCAGCAGGCAGACTCTCAACCACTGCGCCACCAGGGAAGCCCTCACAACTGTTTCTTAAGTTACAAACTTAATGCAAAAAGAAAGCCGTTATAAATTGCTCATCTCTCTAGAAAATTCTATTCCGAGGGCATACATATTTTTCTATAGATTATGCCTTCATATATGACAATAGAATGATTTTATAATTGGCAATTACTTTAGGGGGAATGAAAATTAAATATGGTTTAATATTATGTTTAAACAGTTCAAATACTAAGTTAAAACAGTGTTTTCAAACATTACTTCATCTTATTTATTACATTTTGCTTTTGATAATGGTCTACATCTTTAGGCCTGAGATGATCAATGAATGGCTAAATGACTGGTATCATAGCAAGCACTGACTAAGCAAAATTCAGGCTAGATGAAGTTTTATTTGATGAACACACCATTTAATATTAATAACACTTGGGAAACACTGATGAGACTATCAATGAAAACAGAAGCCTCAAATGTCATGAAAAACCTAGGGGTGAAACAAGAATAAAGACACAGACTTACTAGAGAATGGACTTGAGGCTATGGGGAGGGGGAAGGGTAAACGGTGACAAAGCGATAAAGAGGCATGGACATATATACACTACCAAACGTAAGGTAGATAGCTAGTGGGAAGCAGCCGCATAGCACAGGGAGATCAGCTCGGTGCTTTGTGACCGCCTGGAGGGGTGGGATAGGGAGGGTGGGAGGGAGGGAGACGCAAGTGGGAAGAGATATGGGAACATATGTATATATATAACTGATTCATTTTGTTGTGAAGCTGAAACTAACATACCATTGTAAAGCAATTATATTCCAATAAAGATGTTAAAATAAATAAATAAATAAATAAAAAAGGTATCAGTATTGATTTCATGAATCCTTTACTGCCAATAATAAATTGCTTACCTCTGTATAAGTCTTTTCAAAGAAAAGGTCTTACTACCTACAAACAATCATCTATTTGGGGCGAAAGCATTAGTCACTTAAAACGTTTACTTATTTTGAGCCAAATTCTCTCCCTTTATAATTTATAACTGTTAGCCTTAGTTTTTCCATTTATTCGAACTGGCTAAGTATAATCTCTCCTGCATTATCAATATTTTAAACATCTGAAATGATCTCATGTGACCATCCTAAGTGTTAAATATTTCATGCTTAAGATTACCATGAAATAGCCTCAAAATATATATTTAGCTGGTAAACCAGATCTAATAGGGCCTTGGGCTAATTCATTCTTATCAACAGAAAGACAAATAATTTAATATTTGAAAGAGACTTATTGAAGATAATGGTCATGAAATATGCTTATAGTATTCAGAGTAACTCATCTATCTCAACTTATTTAAGTGGCACCCAATATTATTAAGATAGTTAAGATGGATACATGCTGATATTGACCCTCACATGAAAACAAATAACAGGTTAAAAAATATTTTCAGAGTTTGTCACTGTTACAAATGATTTACTGTTACACGTAAAAATGATAAATGCAATGTACCAGTGATTTCCTGCAAAGATCAAAATTTTCTATTAGTAACATAAAAGCTGAATACTCTGTAAATTCTGCGTTTAATCAAAGATGATTTGACATGGGGAAATAGTAGATATAAAAAACAGCATCAAGCAGTCACCATTTCTTCTGGTCTCTACAACTACTGTATTCCCACTGAGCACTATCACTAGAAACCAAACTTGAAGGAGTTTAAGAAAACAAACACAACAAAAGATGTTACCTTATAAAGTAAAGCGTAAACTCATGCATCTCGGTCTTTATACATGGCAGTAAGAACATGGAAATAAAAAACTTATTCAACTAGAATCTAGAATAAATTCATGGACGCTAGATATACAGCAAGTTATCTGTGTAGATATGTAAATTAAGAATTCTTGTGGACAAAATTAACCTTTTGAACTTGATGCCTAGTTATCAAAGTTGTCTACAATAAATCCTTTGCTGCTACTGTCAAGGATAAATTTGTGAACCGACTGTAACATTGGCCTAATCCTTTATAATTTAGAGTTTGAGTTAATGTAAATAATAAATTAAAGCTAGAGGGCAATGTTATAATACCTAGAAGACCAACATTAAATAGTTTTTCAGTTTGAGGCAGTTTTACAATCATAAAATATAAACCTTCTTTTGATCTTCAAAAGCTTTAGAAAAGTGTAAAACCCAGAAAGAGTAAATCTGTTGCCTATGCTTACCCCAAAATTTAGTGGTAGAGCTAGCACATGCTGTATATAATAATGCTTTATATTTTTAAAATATTCAATGGTCTTTCTTAATAGAACATTTATAAATAAAATTTGAGCAAATTTTATCTCATTAAAGCATATCCTTACAAGGATATACAGTGGATTCCAAATGAAAGGTTGGTAATAGAACTATAAACTATGGTTATAATGACACAGCCAATGTCTTGGGAAAGTCTAGGGAGACAATATGACAAGAAGGAGGTGAGAGAGTAGAGTCAGAAAAACTAGTTTAAAATGTCTCCAATGCACAAGAAAGGCTAGAGGTGAAGCGAGGATAGTTTAATGTCACCAGGAATACAAAGAAAAGAAGTGATATGAGAGAAATAGCAAGGAATGTGTCAACTAGTAATTGAACTACTTGGAGTGGACAACAAAAGAAGTCAGAAATTACTAATATTTGAGACTGAATTTAAGAATTATAGCATTTTTGATATGGGAGAAACCAGTGAGAATGTATGTCTCCGGCACAAGATTATGTCTTTGTTTTCTGAGATGCCTAATTGGAGTTTCTAGAGTGAAATGTCTAAGTAAAATCTGGAACAAAAATAAAGAAGGGGAGTTTGAAGTTAGGAAAGGACGTTCTCTCACTCATCAAAAATAACTGATTTTAAAAGCTTTTTGTTCACATTAGTACAGTCTGGGTAGGGGAAGACAATCCTGGCAAGAAATTACACTCAATGCAAAGAGGAGACCATTTACAGTCACATGGGCTGTGCACTGTACAACACAAAGATGTGTCATTTACATAGACTATGATATAACTGGAGTCTCCTGGAGTTCTATGTTGTATCACCTGCCCAGCTCTACTTGTTGGATGGGGAGTACGGTATATACTCTTTTTTCCCCCATGCCACACAGATCCCCTTAAGACAAATCAGAGATAAAATAGAAACGTAAGTATGCTTTTATGGCATCAATTCTTTTGAACATCCATTGCCTGGTACATAGTTTTCATTGTGTAAATAACTCCAATTTAGTAAATTAAACATGAAATATGTTCTTTGCCTTAAAATATTCTTAAATTAAAAAAAATAAGCTATCATGAAAGTTCAGCCTACCTTTCATTAAAATATATGAACATAAAACAAATTATATCATGATTTTTATTAGCCTTATCTTAGTCATTCTGCTTTTGTATAAATTTGGGGTGTTTAAAAGCCTCACTTGTGGTTAATTTTTGGATACCCATGTTGGCTTTAATGAAAGTGAAAATCTTCATTATAAAGTCTGTATTTTATTTCATTTTGTTTCTCTTTGAGGAAAACTATTTTGAAAATACTGTGAGTTAGCTAAAACCGCTGTATCATTTTCTTATTCTATTTGAAGAGTAAGAGATGGACAAACTCCTCCTAAGAATCCCATCTATATGTAAATGCCACAGACAGGAAGTGTTCACCGAACACCTTCAGAACCAGACCATGTAGGAAACCAAGCCAGGGCTCCTGAGGCAAAGGACAAAAAAAAAATTTGAATACTAGACAATTTGTACCTGTTACTCTCTGAAACATGCAAGATTATGGACACAAAGCCTGTGAGAACATCTTTTGTCTCACAAGCAGTATATATTTTAGATGAATGGAAATGCTGCTTTGTGCAAGGATTATGGCAACTTTTTAGCAACCCTGATGCAGGAAGAAAAGTATATTTGAAAGTATTTGTCTGTCATTTACCTTTTCAAAAAACATTTACTATCCTAAACTGTCCCTTAAAATCAAATATTAAAATTAAACAAATGATTGAGACGGTAAAAATAATTTGGAATTTCTCAAAATAAATATTATTCAATATATATTAGATAACATACTTTGGCAAATATATTCTTAATAAATTATAAAATTAGCAAAATTTAAATTACTGAATTAATATAAAACCTACATTTATATTTTCACCACAGGTAATCTTATTCTCAATGAACTTGCTAGAAGTAGTGAAAAAATGACCAGAACAATTTTCCCTAGTATTAAACTTTGATTTTTCTTCAGTTCAACTTAGTTTCATTTTTTTCTTCCTAAGTAGAGAGAATGTTATATATATAGGCTGCCAAAATTTACATTTATACAAAGATTGAAGTAACACAGTAAGTTTATAGGATTTTATATATTGGCTAAAGGAAAATGAAGATTCTTCGAGTGTTAGAAATGGAACACCAATCTTTTGTACAAACTTAGATGAAGACAAATCATACAGATAGGATAGAGCTGAAGAGCTGCACACTAGAAGAACATACTCCAAATCTTTGTTGAAGTAAAAATTAAGTAGTACTTTCCCATTCAACATTATTTTTGGAGTTCTTTGAGGAGTCACTGAAACCACTGCTTCAGTTCTCTATTATAATATTCTGACTTCTTGATCACTTACAATAAGACACCCTAGTTTAAGTGCATTGTTGCAAAGAAACCTGGAGTGGTTATCTTCTAAACCATACTGATAAGATCTTAAAGTGTTTTAAATTTATAATAAACTGCCTTGGTATTTTAATATATTTTTCTTTCTCTACATTCTACCACTTTCAGGTAAACACACTCTTTTTCTGGGCTTGCATAGAACCTTTTGCCTCATTCTTTGGAACTGTCACTGTTCTCTCTCCTGTGGGCAAGAGCAGGGTCTTATTTTATTCTTTTCCTTTAGTTCTCAACATATATATTGGGTGATGTCTGCCGAATAGATGGACTTCAGCACTTCTTAAATGAAACAAAAAACTTTGTCAACCAACTCAAGCGTACACAGGAAAGAATCTAAACTAAATGCTTAATGACAGAATGCCTAATTAAATTATACTATATCTGCCCTCCTTAATGGAGTAATGTCAAAGAACAGTTTTGAAGCTTTTGATTATTTGAAGATTACAATAAAATAAACGACACCTGGAATGGTCATGGCTATTCAAAGTTGTGAATATCATAATTATTTTAACTAACAAACGTTTATCATGCATCTACAATATACTAACTAGGCTAGGCACAAGCCATACACATATGAGTGAATAACTTAATTTGTCTTTGAGGAGCTCACTATCTAACAGAAGAGAAAGAAAAAACACTCCGCAATACACTGTGATGAGCACTACAAATATTACTTAACAAATATAATAAAACCCACATAAGTAAGTTATTAACTCTGTAGGTACAAAATGAGTCTCTACTACTATAAATATTTTCATTATAAAAAAACATGGTCAGGAAAAAACAGGAAAAAAATTACATGTTTTTCATCAAGTTTAACAGGTTTCATTAAGAAAAACCAGGTTTCTTGGTTTTTCAAAACCAAGCCAATCAAAAAACAAGACAAATTTGATTGACAGAGAAAATACAAATGATGTAAATGTATTTCCTTCAGTTCTAAGTAAGATTTAACATAACAAAAACTCATGATCATATTTCACATTCTAAATATAAATTATTTCCATCTATATCATTATTTCTGTTACTTTTTAAGCAATGAAAGAAAATGAGTAAAACCTACTTTTCTACTTTCCAGTTCTCTGTTGTAAGAACTGGGAAACTTTAATGGCATTTCTCCCACACTGAACTTATGTAATGGAAGTATGGAAACATTAATTAGCACCATACTTTTATTTCATGTTGTTATTTGTCCTTGAACCCTTGAATAAATTTTGTACACTATACGAAAGAGCTTATCTATTCCTTTAAATGTGCTCTGAAAATCAAACAAATTACTGAAAATCAAACAAGTTACTGAAAATCACTGTTAGTTCATTAATTTCCAAGGAATTCTATTAAAAAGTACCATAAACTAGGTGTCTTAAAAAAACAGATAGTTATTATTGTCTCACAGTTCTAGACACTAGAAGTTTGAGGTCAAGGGTCAGCAGCACTATGTATGTTCTATCTGAAGTCCCTACCACAGGATCCTTCCTTGCCTCTTCCTTGCTTTCGTATGGTTGCTGGTAATCCTTGTCATTCCTTGGCTTATAGACACATAATTCCAATCTCTGCCTCAGTACCACATATCCTTCTTTCCTGTGTGTCTATATCCAAATTTTCCTCTTCTAATAAGGACAACAGTCAATGGATTAGGGCCCACACTAATCTAATCTGACCTTATTTATACTTGAATATATCTGCAAAGACCCTATTTCCAAATAAGGTCACATTTATAGGTAAAGGGATTTAGGTCTGAATATATTTTTAAGGGGGACACGATTCCACCCACTTAACGTGGGTGGAACAAAGAAGTGGTAGTTTGGCATAATGGAAATAGCATGAGCAGGAATTTTAGGGAACTGGCCAAAAGGCTACTATCCTTCAACATCCAGTTCAGGGTCTACAAGTTCTGTGGAAGTTTCCCTGACAACCACAATCTGAATGCTTCTCCATTTTCTGAACTCATAAATACTTCTACCCTGTACCTTGTATTTGGGGCTTCTATAACATTTCTTCAAATATATAATACAAAAACAAAACTAGGATGCTTATTCTTACATTTCTTTCTTTATAGGATACTCTAAACTCCAAGAATACTCTTACATGTAATAACTACTTAAAGATAATTATTTAAATTCTAAATGTTCCATTATATTTTATTTAGAATGATGAATTTGTACATGATTACATAACAGAAAGTAATAAAACAATGGCTTAACACCATAACATTGTGTGTACAGACAGTTAAATGTGGGACAAAAAGGAATTTTGTTCAGCAAAGGAAACCAAAAACAAGACAAAAAGACAACCTACTGAATGGGAAAAAATATTTGCAAATGATGCTACTGACAATATACTGCCTATAGAAGACCCACTTTAGGGCAAAGGACACACATAGATTGAAAGTGAGGGGATGGAAAAAGATATTTCATGCAAATGGAAACGACAAGAAAGTGGGGGTAGCAATATTCATATCAGACAAGACAGACTTTAAAACAAAAGTCTTAAAGAAAGATAAAGAAGGATACTATATAATGACAAAAGGATCAACAAAAGAAGAGGATATTACACTCATTAACATACATGCACCCAATATGGGAGCACCTAAATACATAAAACAAATACTAACAGACATAAAGGGAGAAACTGACAGGAATACAATGATAGTAGGAGACTTTAACATCCCACTCACATCTATGGACATATCTTCCAGACAGAAAATCAATAAGGCAACGCAGATCCTTACAGTTAGACTTAATTGATATTTTCAAGAAACTACATTCAAAAAAATCAGAATATATATTATTTTCAAGTGCACATGGAACATTCTCTAGGACAGACCACCTACTGGGACAGAGAACAAGCCTCAACAAATTTAAGAGGATAGAAATTATTTCAAGCATCTTTTTTGTCCACAACAGCATGAAACTAGAATCAACCATAGAAACAGACACAAACAAACAAACAAAACATTTACACAGCAAATAAACAACATGCTACTAAAAAGCTGATGAGTCAATGGTGAAATCAAAGGGGAAATTAAAAAATGCCTTGAGAAAAGTGACAATGAAAGCACAACCATACAAATCTATGGGGTGCAACAAAAGCAGTTTTTAGAAGGAAGCTCATGTGACACAGGCCTTCCTCAAAAAACAAGAAAAATCTCAACCTAACCTACCACCTAAAAGAATCAGAAAAAGAAGAACAAACAAAACCTAAAGTTGGTAGAAGGAAAAATGTAATAAAGATCAGAGAGGAAATACATAAAATAGAGATTAAAAAAACAATAGAAAAAAACAGTAAAACCAAGAGATGGTTCTCTGGCCAGGCTCACCAAGAACAAAAAAGAGAGAGGACTGAATAACAAAAATAAGAAATGAAAGAGGAGAAATAACAACCTACACCACAGGAATACAAAAAAAAAAAAAATACTATGAACAATTATATGCCAACAAATTGGACAACCTAAATGAAATGGACACATATCTAGAAACATACAGTCCACTGAAACTGGATCAAAAAGAAAAAGATAATTTGAACAGAACTATCACTACAAGTGAAATAGAATCTGTAATAAAATAAATAAATAAATAACTCCTTGCAAACGAAAGTCCAGGACTGGGTAGCTTCACTGGGGAATGTTACCAGACATACAAAAAAGAACTTATACCAATCCTTCTCAAATTCTTCCAAAAGACTGAAAAGGAGGGAGCATTCCCAAAGTCATTCTACAAAGCCACCATCACCCTGATACCAAAATCAGACAAAGACACTACCAAAAAGAAAATTACAGGCCAATATCTTTGATGAATACAGATGCAAAAATCCTCAACAAAGTATTAGCAAACAGAATGCAACAATATATAAAAGGTATCATACACTATGACCAGGTGGATTCATCCCGGGGTCACAAGGATGTTTCAACATATACAAATCAATCAATGTCATACACCATATCAACAAAAGGAAAGACAAAAAACCCATGTTCATCTCAATAGACACAGAAAAAGCATTTGATAAAATTTAACATCTATTCACGATAAAAACTCTCATGAAAGTGGGTATAGAGGGAACATACCTCAACATGATAAAAGCTATTTATGACAAACCCACAGCCAACATAATACTCAATCCTGAAAAGCTGAAAGCCTTCCTGCTAAAATCTGGAACTAGATAAGGATGCACACTCTCACCACTTCTACTCAACATTGTATTGGAAGTCTTAGCCACAGCCACCAAACAAGAAAAATAAATAAAAGGTATTCAAATAGGAAGGGAAGAGGTAAAATTGGGTTATATGCAAATGACATACGTTATATAGAAAACCTTAAAGATTCTGCACAAATACTATTGAAACTGATAAAAGAATTCATCAAGGTAGCACAATACAAGATTAACATACAGAAATCTTTTCCATTTCTTTACACTAACAGTGAAATATAAGTAAAAAAAAAAAATTTGTTTATAATCACACCCAAAAAAAAAAACTATGAATAAACCTGACCAAGGAGGCAAAAGACTTATATGCTGAGAACTATAAAACATTGATAAAGGACACTGAAGATGATTCAAAGAAATGGAAAGGTAGCCCATGCTCTTGGATTGGAAGAATTAGTCTTGATAAAATGGTCATACTACCCAAAGCAATCTACAGAATTAATGCAATCCCTATCAAATTACCCATGACATTTTTCACAGAAATAGAGCAAATAATCCTAAAATTATATGGAACCATAAAAGACTTATCAGAATTACTAAAATCAATCCTGAGGAAAAAGAACAAAGCTGGAGGCATAACCCTTCCAGAGTTCAGATAATACCACAAAGCTACGGCAATCTAAACAATGGGATATTGGCACAAAATAGACATATGGATCAATGGAATAGAATAGAGAGCTCCCACATAAAACCCACACACCTACAGTCAATTAAATTTGGACAAAGGAGGCAAGAATGTACAATGGAGAAAAGACAGTCTCTTTAGTAAGTGACACTGGGAAAGCAGGATTGCTGCATGTAAATCAATGTTAGATGTGCAAGTTGAACCATCTTTGTGACCCTGGGATGCACATCAATGTAGCTGGATGTGCAAGATGGAACACATCCTCACACCATACACAGAAATAAACTCAAAATGGCTTAAAGACTTAAATATAAGACATGACCCCATAAAACTCCTAGAATATAAGACATGACCCCATAAAACTCCTAGAAGAGAACATAGGCAAAACATCCTCCGACATAAATTATATCAATGATTTCTTAGGTCAGTCTCTGAAGGCAATAAAAATAAAAGCAAAAATAGGACCTAATGAAAGCTTCTCCATAGCAAAGGAAACCATAAACAAAACTTAAAGACAACCTAACGATGGGATAAATTATTTGCAAACAATTCGACTGACAAGGCTTAATTTCCATAATATACAAACAGCTCATAAAACTCAAAAGCAGAAAACAAACAGCCCAATCAAATAATGGGCTGAAGACCTAAATAGACATTTCTCCAAAGAAGACATACAGAGGAACAACAGGCACACAAAAAGATGTTCAACAGTGCTGATTATTGGAGAAATGCAAATCAAAACTACAATGAGGCATCACCTCACACCAGTCAGAATGGCCATCATCAAAAAATCTACAAACAATAAATGTTGGAGAGGGTGTGGAGAAAAGGGAATCCATTGCTGGTGGGAATGTAAGTTGGTGCAGCCACTATGGAAAACAGTATGGAAGCTTCTCAAAAGACTAAGAACACAGTTGCCATATGAGCCAGCAATCCCACTTTTGGGCACATACCTAGAAGAGATGAAAACTCGAATTTGAAAAGATACCAAGAAATAGTCAAGAAATGGAAGCAACGTAAGTGTCCATCAACAGATGAATGGATAAAGATGTGGTACACACACACACACACAGACACACACACACACATATACATGCAATGGAATATTACTCAGCCATAAAAAGGAATGAAATAATACCATTTGCAGCAACATGGATGAACCTAGAGATTATCATACTAAGTGAAATAAGTCAGAAAAGGCAAATATCATAAGATATCACTTATAAGTGGAATCTAAAAAAATATAATACAATGAACTTATTTACAAAACAGAAACAGACTCACAAACATAGAAAACAATCTTATGGTTACCAACGGGGAAGGGATAAATTACGAGTCTGAGATAAGAGTTACACACTACTATATATAAAACAGATAAAAAAACGAGGACTTACTGTATAGTACAGGGAACTATATTCAAAATCTTGTAATAACCTATCATGGAAAAGAATCTGAAAAAGAATATATATGTATATATATACACACATATATATATACACATGTATATATCTGAATCACTTTGCTGTACACCTGAAACTAATACAACATTGCAAATAAACTATACTTCAATAAAAAAAATTTAAGTACCTATTATTTTCAAACATAGGAGATACTGAATATTATTAAAATTATCATTCTTATGGAGAATAGTACAAATATGTCTAAAGTCTCCATACCTTCCTTTATTATACCCTTTGTAATTTGACTGTGCAGCTTCTCCCAAGAGTCTGCCATCTGCCTTCTCTTGAATTGAAAAATCCATATCAGTTTGTAAGATTCATTGTCTCTACTGTTCTGTGCTTCATCCAGGAAACAAAACAAAACAAAGCAAAACAAAAAAGAAAAAAAGAAAATATCTATATTTTCTAATCACTATGACTGTTGAGTATATTTAAAATATGTTTAATAAAGTTATGTTGAACAGAAAATGAGTGTTCAGCAAAAAGATTACAGTCATTGAAGAAGAGAGGGGCACTGCATAATAATATGATTTATAAACAAAATCTTTCACTGCTCAATCAGAAGTGAGTTTAAAATAGGTTTTAATATTTAACTTTTATGTTGTAGTTTGTATGTAAGTAATTCTATATGAGTTTACTAATTATAACTTTGGAATCTATGCTATAAAAGCAATTTTGGTATAAAAATTTGCCTGTAAGAGTTTTTGAGGGTCACAACACCATTTTCTGTATAAGTGGATTTAATCAAGTTAGGCATAGGCTAGTTTTATGGAAATTATTATGTTAAAGGAGGAAAGAACTATGGAAGGTAACTTACAAAAGCAATGGTAAGTCAGGAATTACAGTTCCACTTTAACTAGAATGAAATCACTAAGAAAAATATACTGTTAAAATGAACAAATACGATATATTTCAAAGTTCATAAAATAATCTAAGATATTTGTGTATTACAAACATACCAATACATAAAAACCTATATAACATTAAAACTTTATATACCATATTATATAGATTTCTAGACTCTTAATTAGCATTTACCTTTTTTTGCAAGCTCTCAAGAATAAATGGTTTATACTAACTTACAGCTAAAATTCATGGATTAAAAAACAGTGTGCTTCAACACTGTGAAAATGACTATACTACCCAAAGCAATCTATAGATTCAATGCAATCCCTATCAAACTACCAATGGCATTTTTCACAGAACTAGAACAAAAAATTTCACAATTCGTATAGAAACACAAAAGACCCCGAATAGCCAAAGCAATATTGAGAAAGAAAACTGGAGCTGGAGGAATCAGGCTCCTGGACTTCAGACTATACTGCAAAGCTACAGTAATCAAGACAGTATGGTACTGGCACAAAAACAGAAATACAGATCAATGGAACGGATAGAAAGCCCAGAGATAGACCCATGCACATATGGTCACCTTATCTTTGATAAAGGAGGCAAGAATATAAAATGGAGAAAAGACAGCCTCTTTAATAAATGGTGCTGGGAAAACTGGACAGCTACATGTAAAAGAAGGAAATTAGAACACTCCCTAACACCATACACAAAAATAAACTCAAAATGGATTAAAGACCTAAATGTAAGGCCAGACACTATCAAACTCTTAGAGGAAAACATAGGCAGAACACTCTATGATATAAATCACAGCAAGATCCTTTTTGACCCACCTCCTAGAATAATGGAAATGAAAACAAAAATAAACAAATGGGACCTAATTAAACCTAAAAGCTTTTGCACAGCAAAGGAAAACATAAACAAGATGAAAAGACAACCCTCAGAATGGGAGAAAATATTTGCAAACGAAGCAACTGACAAAGGATTAATCTCCAAAATTTACAAGCAGCTCATGCAGCTCAATACCAAAAAAACAAACAACCCAATCCAAACATGGGCAGAAGACCTAAATAGAAATTTCTCCAGAGAATATATACAGATGGTCAACAAACACATTAAAGGATGCTCAACATCACTAATCATTAGAGAAATGCAACTCAAAACTACAATGAGGCATCACCTCATGCCAGTCAGAATGGCCATCATCAAAAAGTCTAAAAACAATAAATGGTGGAGAGGGTATGGAGAAAAGGGAACCCTCTTGCACTGTTAGTGGGAATGTAAATTCATACAGCCACTATGGAGAACAGTATGGAGGTTCCTTAGAAAACTAAAAATAGAACTACCATACGACCCAGCAATCCCACTACTGGGCATTTACCCTGAGAAAACCATAATTCAAAAAGAGACATGTACCACAATGTTCACTGCAGCACTATTTACAATAGCCAGGACATGGAAGCAACCTAAGTGACCATCAACAGATGAATGGATAAAGAAGATATGGCACATATATACAATGGACTATTACTCAGCCATAAAAAGAAACAAAATTGAGTTATGAGCAGTGAGGTGGCTGGACCTAGAGTATGTCATACAGAGTGAAGTAAGTCAGAAAGAGAAAAATACTGTATGCCAACACATATATATGGAATCTAAAAAAACAGAACAAAACAAAAAAATGGTTCTGAAGAACCTCGGGGCAGGACAGGAATAAAGACGCAGACATATAGAATGTACTTGAGGATATGGGGAGGGGGAAGGGTAAGCTGGGACGAAGTGAGAGAGTGGCATGGACATATATACACTACCAAATGTAAAATAGATAGTTAGTGGGAAGCAGCTGCATAGCACGGGGAGATCAGCTCAGTGCTTTGTGACCACCTAGAGGGGTGGGATAGGGAGTGTGGGAGGGAGATGCAAGAGGGAGGAGATGTGGGGATATATGTATATGTATAGCTGATTCACTGTGTTATAAAGCAGAAATTAACACACCATTGTAAAGCAAATATACTCCAATAAAGATGTTAAAAAAAAAAAATCCAACCCAGAAAAAACAAAAGAAACAAACCAAAAAAAAAGTGTGCTTAGAAGAGGCAAACTCCATTGGAAATCACTCTTTCCCTCTCCAGGCCATGCTCTACCAATACCTTCAATCTCCTCCATTGTCCTAATGTAGTTTGACCTAATGTAGCAGTAATGTTGGTGCCTGCCTCATTGTACTTATATTGTTGCTAAGTAGTTTTGTAGAAATATTGAAGTGCATCAATTATTGCCACTAAAAACTCATGTTTTAAAATCTCAACTGGATTCAAAACACTGCCCAACAATCCTTCGATTTCCTTAGTTGTTTGTTTTTCCATTCTCCAAAGAAGATATTTCAAATAATCCCACTCTCCTTAAATATCCTAATTTATCACCTCCCCTCAGTTTCAGGAGATGACCTTGAATCTTTCGTCAGGGAAAAAATAGAAATCACAGAAAGAATGTATCTCGATTTCTGGTCACTACAGTCATAAACTTTAATGCAGACACACCTGTTCTTTCACACTTTTCTCCTTTCTAAATGGAGTGGTGTCCCTGACTAAGGCTAACGTACAAGTTAATAAATTGCAGAAAAATGAATCAAATGAATATGACAAGCACTAGAGTTTCTGATGAAATTAAAAAAAAATACACAGATGAAGGGAGTAAGCAAGAAGAACAGTGGAGTTTCAGAGTTGTAGTGGCTCTAAGTAATACTTATCTAGGTAATACTATAGGGAATACTTTATTAGAGAGGAGACAAAAAGAGCAAGGAATTATGAAAAGGGCATATTGGGACTTCCTTATGAATAATAGTGACAAACAAGTGGTGTTTGATTTTTATGGATTAAATAAGATGATAAAATTAGTCATGTATTTCACATACTAGAGCTTTGGTTTAACCTTAGAGATCTGTACAGTTTTCCAGTCTTTATGAAAGATCACACAAGATTAAAAAAGAAGTGGAATCAGACATGACATCTTTTTCCCTTTGATGTTGAAACATATTTTTGATGAGTGCATTCCTTAATTAAAATATTATGTATAAGTAAATGAGTTTCTTAAATTTAAAAACAGAAGTAGTATTCGTTTACTTCTGCACTTGCATTAAAAATGCAATTTATTTGGCTTCACTGGTGGCACAGTGGTTGAGAGTCCGCCTGCCAATGCAGGGGACGTGGGTTCGTGCCCCGGTCCGGGAAGATCCCACATGCCGCGGCGCGGCTGGGCCCGTGAGCCATGGCCGCTGAGCCTGTGCATCCGGAGCCTATGCTCCGCAACGGGAGAGGCCACAACAGTGAGAGGCCCGCGTACCGCAAAAAAAAAAAAAAAAAAAAATGCAATTTGTTTAATTAAGATGGAACAATGAATGCAAGGTCTGTTTCTTAAAGGTATAAAAACATCACTAATAATAATTAGTGTACACACTAATAATTAGAAGGATAACTTCAAATTTGTCATAAATAATTATATATAATATATATACATGAAATTTGTATTTTTTTATTTTTTATATATATAATTGGTTTTACATCAAACAATGATGTTTTATCTAACAACTAACTTTTTTCAACCTAAGAAGTCAAAGAGGAAATATTTTGCATTTACATGGAAGTGGTCTGGTTAGAAACCTTTCAAAATGCTTCTCTCAGTAGTGAGCTGTTATTTGTGTTAATTCTGGTTTCATCTATTATGTAATTCTTTTTTTAATGGATGAGCAAGCCTTACGTACATTCTTAACGCTTCTTGCTGCACTGTCAAACAGGTTGTCCTTAAGGCAGAAAAAATATATTTAATTGTACTAAAAATGGTAAATTAACCATACTCGGGATTCTCAGATATCTACAAGAATTTCTAACTCTTTGAAGCAAACTTATATTTAAGTATCAACCCAATATATAATGTCAACTTCAGGCTATATTTAAAAACATTAATCCATACTGTGGTATTTATATGTCAAAGTTTCAGGTTTTCAAAATGTTTTGCTGATATACATACATAGTTTTAAGAAAACCCTGGCTGTATGCCTAAGGAGTACTTTTGTAAAAAAGTACACTGCAGCAAGCATTAGGAGATCTTAATTTTCATCTTGAATTTTCAACAGACACAATGAGCCTCAAGATTCATTTCCCTCAAAGGGGAACACTGAGCAGTCGGATCCTTAAAATTCCTCTGGCTCTCATCACTTTATGACTACTCTGTTTGTCTAAAGAGAGGCAACCATGGATAAAGAAAATGTAGCATATACCTATAAAGAAATAATATTCAGCCTTAGAATAGAAGGAAATCCTGCCATATTCAACAACATGGATGAACCTTGAGAACATTACGCTAAGTGAAATAAGCCAGCCACAGAAGGACAAATACTTCATGATTACACTTACATGAGATAGCTAAAACAGTTAAACTCATAGAAACAGAAAGCGTAATGGTATTTGCCAGTGGATGGACGAAGGGGAAATGGGGAGTTGCTATTTAAAGTTTCAGTTATACAAGATGGATAAGCTCTAGAGATCTGCTGTAACAATATTGTGCCTATAGCTAACAACAATGTATTGTACACTTAAAATTTTGTTAAGAAGGTAGATCTCATGTTAAGTGCTCTCATCACAACAACAAGAAGGTTAATTCAAAATTATGGAATCGTAATAGATATTTAACCAAATTACTGTTATGCATAAGCAATAATATGCATGAACCATAGCTTCATTGTATGTTTTAGTCTAATAACTGTCAGAAATAAGGTAGTAAACAGGAACACCTGTTTGATAGGATTAGTATCTACAATATTTACTTTGTAGAATGAATATTATAGCCAGTTACCTCTAATTAATTTATCTTATTTAGTTGGACAATTGTTGATTCACTAGCACAGTCTTTGTGCTATCCATTACATAAATTCATACCACATACATATGTGTATGCATCATAGAATTAGTTTAATTAGCTTGATATATCATGTTAATTAGACCTTCAGCTTTTTGAGTACTAAGAAATATTTCAGCTCTTGTGGGATAGCTTAGAGGACAGTTATATGACAGAGTTGCAATACTGATAAAACCAAACTTACTGCTTTATTTGCTATAGCAATGGACTGGAATCATCTAGTTTGCAGAGTTACTAATTTCATGCCTATAGAATGTAAATGAATACATTTGTGTGGGAGCTCAGAAATCCACACTTTAAGAAATGCTACAGGCAATTCTGATGTAGATATTACAAGAACACCATTTGAGAAATACTGCTAAATTTGGAACTATTAGCATATATAATAATATATATATTCCATATATATGAATGATAATATACCACATATATGTATATCTGATTTATGTATTTGTATGTAACATATACGTACCTATCTGTATCAATACATATCAATACGGACCCACACATAGTTGTATTATATGTAAAATACTAATGAATATATATTTTCTCTGGAGGGACTGCATCAGTAAAAACAATGTGGAAGTTTTTTAGTTATATCCTAATATTTCTCCTTTTCTTTCATTAACAGGTTTTTAGCTGAGCAAAGGCCACCTAGAAGAAGAGTCATACTTCCTTGTGTCTCTTTCAGCCAAGTGGCCATGTAAGAAAATTTTGGCCAATGAGTACAAGCAGAAATAGTAGAAAATGCAGGGTAGCAACTAGAACCTTGTTTAAGAGACAGTTGAATGATGAATACCCTTTGGCCCTTCCCTTCCCCTTTCCTTCTTCCTACTGTCTAGACTGTAAACTAAATGGATGTAGTCTGGACATGATATGATCTTTGGAATGAAGGCCACCTACAAATAGAATAGTAATATAAAAGGATCCTGAGTATTTGATATCAGCGGTTTCCACAACTGTCTTGTACACCTACGTCCAGACTTTAAATTTAAAAAACAAAACAAAAACTTGCATCTCATTCAAGCCTGTTGGTGTTTTTTTACTTTAATTTTCTTTTACAGTTGAACCTAATCCAAACTAATGCATATGGCTTTCTTAAATCAAGTGTAATCACTGGGTGAAAGAGGTAAAAACAGATGGTCAACTGATGTCCTTTTTATAAAGGGCAAAAATCATTTATTCATTTCACGAATATATTCGAAATACCTAAGGTGTACAATGTAAAGTTCTAGATATTATGTATAACTTGAGATCCAAGCTGTCCTTAAGATTCTGTTATTTTTGTAACAATATGTATACAACTAGAAACAAAGTACGACAACCAATAATCATGAACATCAGGAGAACTGCAAGTTCTTAAGATCACTGAAGCCATGGAGATTTATGCAAATTACAAAGTAGAGTGAACAGAAAAAAAAAAAAAAGAGAGAGAGAGAGAGAGAGAAACAGACAAACGTTGGACAAATGCGGGAACACACAGAAAGGATAAAGAAAGAAAATCCACTCAAAAAGATTCTGGAAGATACAGTCAGTAAGGAATAAGAAAGGGTAAAAGACAGGACTTCATAGTAACAAGGGAGATGGATGTTCTTGAGGAAATGATCATTCAAATGTTGCAAATAAATCAAGTAAGATAAGTATTAAAGTAGGAATTCAGATATCATTGGTCATTTTGGAAAAGGCAGTTTTAAAGAAATGATGGGACAAACCAAGTTACATCTAGTTAAAGAGTGATTAATCAGGGAGCAAAAATTGATGGTGTAGAAGAGAATTAAAATTGTGGGCATAACACTCCTCAGTGAGAAAGGATAGGTTCTAGTGTACACATGGAGGAACTAGCTTTCAATGGGAGTTAGCCTATGATGGAAAAATTTATCAGCTCAAATCTAAATATTAGGTAGTTAGCATTATTTAAACTACCTAATAAATATAAATAAATGTGCATATATAGTTTAAATAAAATACACTATATACTTTCTTTTATTCTTAATTTGAATACAATTAATTTAAACAGGTCTTCCTATGTTATATGATCTGAGTATGTTTTTGCTAATATTCTGATTTTGATAACTGTGTTAATTCCCTTGATTTTATCCAATACTCCATTTTTTTAGATACTGTAGAGATTTTTAACTATAGGAGAGTAGGAATAACTATGCCAAATAATTATTCCTACCTCAATCTCTGTCAGAATTATGTTACATATTACCAGTTTCTGGGGGGAACATGCTCTGTGGAAATTCTGCTGAAGCCTCAACCTTATACCTTACAAAATGAACTCATTTCCCTTCTGTTTAAAATATATTAATGGGTCTTCCTGATCTTTCTATTATTGTTCACATGTGTACTGTCATCCAACCTGAAAAATTACAATTATTATACAATTCTTTATTACTGTCTGTGATAATAACTCATTCCTTGTGGTCTTTGATTGCAAGCCTTTGGTCTTTTATTTCTATGTACAGGGCTTCCAAATTGGTTAAATTCCTTATAACCTCTGCCATGGAATCATCCCTCACTTGACCTTTTAATCTTCATTTTCATGGTCTACCTCACTCTCTAGTTACTGCTGCTTTTTCCTCCTTCCTTCCTTTCACAAACAGATTTTTAAAAGGAAAGATTAGTTTCACTATCTCCACTTCTTCACTTTATTACAGCAAGTCTCCCCACTCTCTCCATCACCAATTTTTTGCACTTTAGCAGATCATTCCCACCAGTGTGAACACAGGGTTTTACCTATCCCAGTTTAACAAACCAACCAAAAATTAAAAAAAAAAAAAAACCCTCTTGACTCTACTTCTTCCTTCAGCAATTGCCCTATTTCTTTGTTCACCTTTGGTTACAAATGTCCCTGAAAGGCTTATGTATACTAATGGCCTACAATTTTTACTTTCCAATTCTCTCTTAAAACCACTCCAGTAAGACTGTCACTGACAAAACTCCTTTCATCACAGTAATCAATAACCTCCATATTACTAAATCCAATGATCAATTTCAGAGTTCATCTTACTGGCTTATCATCAGTATTTGACACAGTTCATCAGTTCCTTCTCCTTGATATACTTTCATTTGGCTTTTAGGAAACCACGCTCTTGGTTTTCCTCCTATCTTATTAATTATCCTTTTGAAACTCTTACCAGTTCCTCCTAGCTTTGTTGTGTTTTTAGTGTTGGAGTGTCCAGGATTCAGTTCTTAGTCTTTTTCTCTCTCTTTTTTTTAATTTAATAATCACTTCCCCTTCTAGACTTCCAAATTTAGATCTTTATCCCACAACTTTAATTCTGCACTAAGACTTGTATAGCCAACTGCCTCCTTGAAATCTTCATCAGAATGTTTATTAGCCATCTCAAACTGCACATGTCCAAAATTAAGCTCTGGAGCATCTCTCCAAAAATGTTTCAACAGCCTTCTCAATATTAATTAATGGCTATTTCATGTCCTCAGTTCTTCAGGCCAAAAGCCTTAGAGCTGTCCTTGCTCCTTCTTTTCCTTGAGCTTCACCATCAGTTAGGAAATTCTCTTAACTTTATCTTGAAAACCTAACAATTTCTCATCACCTCCACTGTTATTTCCTCATCCTAATAATTATAACATCTTACCTAGATTACTTCAAGTAATATCCATTTTTCTACCTTTCCTCTCTATAGTTTCTTCCACAGAGTGATTCTTTAAAAACTAAGACCAGGGCTTCCCTGGCCGCGCAGTGGTTGAGGGTCCGCCTGCCGATGCAGGGGACATGGGTTCGTGCCCCGGTCCGGGAAGATCCCACATGCCGCAGAGCGGCTGGGCCTGTGAGCCATGGCCACTGAGCCTGAGCGTCTGGAGCCTGTGCTCCGCAACGGGAGAGGCCAAAACAGTGAGAGGCCCGTGTACCGCAAAAAATAATAATAATAATAATTAAAAATAAAATAAAATAAAAAAATACTAAGTCCAATCACTTTAATGACTTCATATTTCACCTAAAAGCCAAATATAGGTCTTTATCTGGGCTCCATTAATTCTCTTTTGCTTCTACTATTTTCACCCATGTCAATACCTTTGTAGTCACAATCACCTCCTAGATGTTCCTTAAACACAATGAGGCACACTCAAGATTATATATTTTGTTCTAGACATCATTTCTGCCTGGAATGCTCATTGTTTAGCTATCTTACTTGTGTCCAGACTTTGCTCAAATCTCAACTTATCAATTAAGTAACCTACACACCCATCACCCTACTACTGCTCTCCTGACCTCTCTTACCCTACTCCACCTGTTCTTTCTTATCACTCTCTGAACAGAGTGTGTTATTACTTTATTTATATTGATTGCTTTTTAGAGCCTTTTTCCCGTCATAGGGCATAAGTTCTACAGGAGCAAGCCTCTCTGCCACTTTGGTCACTGATGCATTTAGGACAATAGCTGCCATGTAGTAGGTATCTAATAACTAATTGCTGAATGAACACTGAATGAATAGAATTCTAGTAACAACCCGAAAAGATTAAGTTTGGAAACAATTTTAAAGGGTATCTAATCTAACTCTCCATCCAATGCTTTGTAAATAAGGCAGCACCTAGTTACTTTCTACCTCCTTGATCCTGCCATAGCACCTAAGCAGATAATGCCAAACAATATTAGAGTTGAGAGAAGCCTTAGATATTACAGACAAAGAACCTGAGATCTAGGGAGGTGACATAACTTACCCAGTTTCATCTATCCACAAAGAGTCAAAGCTAAAACTAGAACTCGAGCTTCTTTATGCTATGTTATTTTTCATTTCACTGCAATGGAATTAGCTAATATTCAACAAGCCTCATAAAATTCTGCCATCCAGTAATGACTGAGTAGATCTTCCATCCCTGTTGGATCATGCAACGGTGCTGCTGACTGTTGTTTAATAAACAAGAACTTAATGAGTTAGCATATATAGCTTATAAGAGAGGCATTGGCTAACTTAATATTCTCCGTGCAGCACAATTACTGGGCTGATTTATTCCCTGTTGCCAAAGTCAAAGGCAGGTTACAGTAAGCCCTGCTTCACTGCCTGAACTTCCAGAACAGAATAAAATGCATAGTGGCCAGTGGCAAGTTCCCAGTTCCTCAATGAAGGGCCTGTAATCAAGGAATCGTCTGTAATTTTAATCAAAATAATGTAAATGGGTCCCCTGTTCTCATTTATCTTTTCAGTTCTATTAAGGATTGAAAATATTATATGAGCAATGCATACTCATAAGAAAGAACCAATGTAATGCCACCTAAAATGTCTCACTCTGATGACTATATGTTTAAAAAGATATGAGAACATTAAAAAATGTAAAGGGATTAGAGGGCCAGGATTAGATTTAAAGTTTTAATTATTCACAGATCATTTTATACATCAATTCTGTAACTAATACAATTAAAAGGAATGTTGTTTTATTACATTTAAGTGACTACAGACAATATTATTTACTGACACTGTATCTTTCAATTGCCATTTATAAAAATATAACATAGTTTTGGTATTTGTATCATTTTCTTGAAAAGTGCCAAATGACCTTGGTGTTTATATTTTACAACAAGGAATTTAACAAGTCTATCTAAATATTCATGGTAACATTAATTTAAAAGGACAGTAAAACAATTAATTTCTTGCTATTTTCTTCCTGAGGAAGGGGGAAATAAATAAAGTGGTCCAGTGTCATTTAATGAGAAAATGGAGAGAAAAGAAATTTGTAGATCTGATACTATTATTGAATAAGCTGTATTTATTCCAGAAACTTGGAAACATACGAAGGATGTTCATTTAGATGATAAACAAATTATTACTAAGAATGCTTAATCTGAAAAGAGAAAGTAACTATTATGAACATAAATGGGTATGTAATGATCCCTAAAGTAAATGTGTTAGATTTGGTTTCTAGAATGCAGTGGTAACAAAGGAACAGGTGCCAAGAAACAGTGTTTTCTAATTTCCTTCTAGTAATCAAATATGTTGCAAGTTTAAAATTTTTCATTTTTAATGGGATCTCTTCTACACCAAGAGATAAAATTATTGGAAAATCCAAGGCATTATCATCTACCTTGATATGACTCAAATATGTAACACTGTAGAAGTAGCAATTTATGAAACAATAGTTTTTGAATTCTCTAACATTTTTAAACCAGGATTCTGCTGAGTTTCATTGTACCCAGGCACAAAATTATCATGGGAAGAGTTAAAGTTATATAAACTTGGGTATCGAGGGACTGAAAGATAGAGGAAAACACAAACAAACAAAAAAACAAAGTTGGTAGAGCTAAGTGTGTTATTTTCATCTTACCTAAAAAGGTATGACTAAGCTGATAGAAACACGGTACTTTTGCTGACGTCTAGCCAACTATGAATGTATTAAAACACATACACACACACACACACAAACACACACATTTACCTAATGTCCTTTCAACAGCAATCTGCAATGTTGTCTTATTCTTTCTTCTTCACATTTGTCTTGCCTGTGTGACAGCTTATTCCCCTAGATTTCCTCCTGTCTCTCTGTCTTAGTCTCCTTTGCTGGATCATCCTCCTAAGCCTGGGCCTTATATGCTGTTGATGCTCCAACTCAATCCTAGTGCCCTCTTATCTTCTCATTCCATCCTGTCTCTGTCTAGCCAATGTTATTGATGCCTTTTGGTTCTATTACCATCAATATCAACTACACTATCAGTGATGCTTCTCCTCACAGCTCCTGAATCATATAGATAGATATTGTTGTCTATTAGATGGCTTTAACAGCATGTCTCAAAGAGACTTCAAACTAAATATATGTAAAACATCTCTCAATAACCATAGCATTCCCATCCCAAACGTGACCTTCCTTCAACATTTTCCAATTCAGTGAGTATCTCTCCTGCCTTTACCCATTTACGCAAGCCAGAAATGATGTTTTATTTGAACACCACCTTCTTTATCACTCTTCAATTCACTACAGAGGTCTTTATCATTATACCTCCTAAAAATCTCTCAACTCATTCTACTTCTTTATCTCCATCAGTACCATCTTAATACAAGCTACCATGATTTTTTTTCTTGGATTACAGCAGACATCTCTTAAGAAATTTTCTTACAGCTAATCGAGCCCCACTTCAAATCAATCTCTATACTTCAGCAAGAATCATCATTTGAAAACACAAACCTCTTCATGTAATTGCTTTTGATAAAAATCCCTTAATAAGTTCCTGCTATTCTTATTAAATATTTTACCTGGTTTAAAAGGCCCTTTTAGTCTAGAGTTTACCTATGTCTTCATTTCACTAATCCCACCATTCTTCAATTACTAAGTCTACATTACACTTCAATGATATCAGTGCATTTAAATTTTTAAAACAGCATAAAGAAATATTTTCTTTTTACAAATACTATATCCTAAAAGTATGTTCTGAAAACTCTAATTTTCATGAGACCATGCCTTGAGTCTCTAAAGAAACAGACCACATTCACCCAGATCACAGTGTTTAATTTTTGCCTTCAGATAACAGGATACATAAAAGAGCTATCTACAAAAACAAAGGCAAATTACTTCCAAGACTATTCAATTAATCTGAAAGGAACCAGATTATGAACCAGAGTATGAACTGGCACACTAAGGAACACAATTGTAGGAACAACTCTTATTTCCTTATACAAGTTTTGATAAAAATCACATTATTTTTCATTGATTGAGTGATAAAGAAATACTGATGGAAAGCTTCATCTTTCAAAATTCCATTCTATATATTAGTACCCAATCTCCAAAATCTTCCTCAGCTCTGACAGCTACGCCTTACAATTTTCCTGTAACTGTTAGTTCTTTTAAATATTTAATCCTTTAAAGGCCCACATACAGTTTTTCTCTGATTCCCAACTGGCCTCAGGCAATGACATCAAAGCTAGATTGATAGAAACTACTTACCATATTGTAGGTGGCTCAGAACCTTCTATTTCTAAGTAATCATACTTTTCTTCCATTTGGAAATCAGTAAATATGAGTGAAATTGTGTCCCCAGGCTCTGCTACAATGGTCCAAGTGCAATCAGCATTATTATGATACTCATTAGGAAAACTAGGGCTTGATATGACGCCACTAGATCCTCTCATTGTTCCTCCACATGCATCTTCAGCTGTTGAAAACAAAGATGAGATGTTCAGATATAAATCATTAAGAGAAATGCGATTAAATCAACTCTGTTAACATTATTGGATAAAAATAACAGGACAAATGTTGTGATACCAAGTGCATATTATAATAATAGAGATTAAATGAGAAGTCCATGAAAAATTTAAGCACATATATAAATACAAATGCTATCTTGACTATTTTATAACCATTGATTGAAACAGCAATGAAAGTAAGTAAAAATCTATACTCCAATTAGATCTCAGGATAACAGAATTAAGATTTCCTTTTCATTGATTAGGTGATGAAGCAAATAAAACAAATGAAACATCATTCTTAAGGTCTATAATAGGAAATCTTTAGTCACTTTGTGCATGTTCATGGTAGGTCTGAGCTTTGTTTTTATTTCCTTAATGTAGGTATATACCAAATAAATGATGTAAGAGAGAATATAATATAGTTTCTGTCATTGGCATTTTTCAAAAGCTACTGAAAACATTTGTGGAAATGCAGTTTAAATAGAATACATCATCACATATCTACAAAACTTTAATTAGAAAGAAATAATATAGTAACTTCAATAATATATTCAGTAACATATCTTTAGTAACACATTCCTATGACTCTATCAAACAATGTAAACATATTTTGCTAGGTATTCATACAATTATGTATACACAACATTATAAATGCAATGGCATCAATGCTAGGTTAAATAGAAACTATCTACTTATAATATTGTAGGTGGCTCAGAACCTTCTATTTCTAAGTAATCATACTTTTCTTCCATTTGGAAAGTTTCTACTAATTTTACATTTGGACCTGTGGTTCTCATTTCCCAAATAAGGGTCATAGATTATCCATGAGTCTACTTTTGGCCAATGTTGTATGTAACCCCAACAGAGGGGTTACATGACCACCTGTGTTTAGTGTTAAAACATAAGATAAAGCTCCTTGCTTTATAAAGAAACTGAAGCTATAAAATTTGTCTTGTCATAACACTGTTTAGGCCAGTCAATAGGCTACTAGATTATTTGTGCAATCAAATTTCTCAAGATTTATGCTGTTATCTTGAGCTACTCAGGGAATTCCTTCCATTCAAATCAAATGTCTGAGGAAATATCTAGCTCTATAAAGACCACTTATTATTTGATGTAATAGTTAACAATCTGTAACTTTAATAAATAGAGATGGCAGCATCCTGTTTAACTCCACAATGGGCATAGAATGGCAACATGCTTTGGTACTGGGAACAACTTTCTTACCATATTGTATGCATTAAATAACATTAGCTTCTTTCTGTCCCACTCTTTACCCACCTAGCTCCATAATTCATAAATTGAAAGCATAAATAATATTGTTCTTAAAAGATACTTAATTTTCATCATACACTACTGTGTATATGATATTTATTTTCATGATGCCCTCTCTATTTTTTTAAGTCTGTTGAGTAATTAGAATGAACTAGTAGTGGTCCAGTCTAGACTATGAGATATATTACTACAATTTTCTCGTCAGAACATACAATGCCTTCCCTCAATACCTTAACTTTAACCTCTGGTGAAAATGTCCTGCTGCCCCCAATCCCCAACCACAAATTATTTCTACTTTTTGTCTTCTCAGTACTAACACCAACGCTGAGTACTGCTTCAGAAATAAAACGTTACATTATTATATATTTGTAGTGTAGCTGGCATACAACATATTCAAACCAGCTCTGTGAGCTATTTACTTCCCTGTCTCTAGATAAAATCTCAGGCAGAAACATTTCAGTTCACACTCAGATTAAGAAAAAATTCCTCCACTTTTTTTAATTCAAAAATATCAATTTATCAATTAATTTGTCTAGTCCTGGATACTCACAAAAAATTGTGACTTCATTTAGGTTAAGGTTCTTTGCTCCCCTGGGCTTGTGGCAGATGGGGCAGAGGTGAGGCAGTGAAGTGGGCTCTTCTTCCCTGTTTCCCCTCCTAGAATTTCTTTTCATCCACCCCTGCTCACTGAGCTCTCTATGATTCATCCTAGATTTGGAAGTAGAAAGGATCAGGGGAGATGAATCTTATTTGCTTGGCACTGATTTGGTACTGGTTTCCAAGGGCTTTGGCAGATGATTAAAGAAAGATGGTTCATTTTGTTCATGAACCTTTTCATGGGACCCTCAGAAGTAACCCAATCAGTTCCCTTGTTGTGGGTGAATGTGTTTCTCTAGCTGGCTGCTTATTTTCTCCCTCATACCATGGGTATAGAATGGTATCCTTCCACCCTCTTTCCAACTATGTCTCCTTATCCTTCTAGGTGGGCCTCTTGGGCAGGATCTAGGACAATTCCAGGCCAGAACTCCCTCACAAAAGTCCTGCATATGGTTAAGAAAACATGCCCCATTTATTTATCCTCTGTGGACATGCAATTTCTTCCCAAATGTAGCCTTCTGGGTTTACAACAGCAGACATTTAAATATTTCAGCCATGGTCTTAATGATAATACACTGTGTCCCCCAAGCTCCAGGGCAAACAAATCAATTTCTCTGCATGGTCTCCTTTAAGAAGTAATCTAGGCTCACAAAAGAGAGAAATCACCCCAAACTCCTGACACATGAGATGGAGAGCAACTAACAGCATAGTTCACTCCAGGGAAAGTCTTCAACCCAAAAGCATGACTGACTTGCAGTTGAAAAAAACAGGATGGGAACTGAGATCTTCCAGCATTCAAACCAATGCTCTTGCCAATTCCTGTATCAAGTTCTTTGTTCAGCACTCCTGTATGATCTCTTTATTACTACAGAGACTATCATAGAATCAGTATCTGACAAAATTGTGAAATAAATAAAGTTTGCTTTTAGTACACGTTAGATATACAACATTTTGGCTAGGTAATCTACCTGAATGCTAGAACCTTTGTATTGCAATTCAGACTGGATTTACTATAATATTTATAAAAAAACAATACATTTTCTGTAATCATAGACTCTTATAGTAAAATGTATTATCTAAATTAAAATTTTTACTTTATACCAGAGTTAGAACAAGTGAAAGGCAGAATTAGGACAAACCATGAAACCCTTAAATCTAGTGCTGTGCTCTCTCTGCTAAGTAATATTGCCTGGTCTCTGGGCAAAGTGAGTTGGTACAAATCCTGTCAATGATAGAACTTTTATTCTTTCAGCATCACTCTGTCCTGGCCACCAGGCTTGCCCGTTTGATTAGTGTTGTCTGTAGTATCTTCTGTCCCACAGGTCACAGAAAGGGCAGGGTTCACAGGCTATTAAATAGAACCATTTTTTAACATACTCAAGATACACATGGGGTCATGTTGGTTACTTGTATACACTTTCTGTGAATTTTAAAGTTTATTAATTTGGTTATCTATTCAAAAAAATATTCATTGAGATCTACTAAGTACCAGGAGGAACTGCGTTAGTCTCTCATGCTACGGTGGTGATCAAAAGTCAGCACAATACCTGCCCTCATTAAGCATCCTGTCTAGAAGAGAGTAAGGCTCTAAACAAATGACAAGATAAACATATAAAATTACATTTCTGTCAGGTACTTTGCAGAAGGAGCATTTAGTACCGACATTGTATGTTTGGGGCTTTGCAGTAGTTAGAGAATTCAGAAACAAGGATTCTTTGAGGAAGCAATGATGGACTAGAAACCTGAAGGGTGAATAGTTAATGAGGAAAAGGAATATTGTTCTGAGTAGGTACACTTATGCTTTCACCAGAGGAAATGGGCATTCTCCAAAATTTTCCAAACTGAAAGAAAATCTGTGTGCAACTGCCAAGTGGTACCAAATGAGGTGGAAAGGCAACTAGGTGCTAGACCTTGCAGGATCTTTCTGACAAAACTATTCAGAGCAGTGGAAAGTTACTGATGGGTTTTCAGCAAAGAGATGACATGATTGGTTTTGAGTTTTGAAAACATTCTGGCTGCTCTATGAAGAGGAGAGGGAAAGAAGATAATGGAGGATACAGATTAGGGGGCTGAATCAAGAATCCAAGCAATTTTTGGCATGCTTTATTGTTTCCTAAAGATAAACCACCTCTCGTTTATTCAGTAGTTTAGCATATTATTATCTCAATATCTTCAAAAGATTAATTTGGTCTTTGTAGGCACTTTGGAATAAATAGTATCACTGCACAATAAATCAGAATAATTCTCTTAGGCCCATTTTTAAGAACAGTATTTTTTCATCTAAAGAGTAAAGCAACGTGATTAAATATCTTACACTTCTCTTGAGGTTAACTAGAAGTTATGATTGCTTCAAAATGTAGTTATTTAACATACAGGGAATATAAAAAAGGTTGGTAGTTTCTCTACTCTTGTCCTAAAATCTGTATAGGTTGTAAGATTTTAGGTGTGCTTTTTTTTTTTTAATGCAATACATAGGCTGAATGATGGCAAGTTGCATGTTAAGAAGTTTGAAGACTCAGTCTGTTGTAAAACATGAAGGAAACAACCAGTTCAGCCAATAGAATCAATGAAGGCAATGTAGTCTTTTGAGAATAAGAATTTTTTAAAACGTGATCATTTGATTTGGGATTTATTCCAATCACCTGGAGGAAATACTAACAACTCCCTCTTAAATTCTTAGTGTACTCAAATCTACTGATAAAAAAATATAGCTATTAAATTTAAAATATTAAACCTAATTTTGTTTATAATATTATAAATCTATCATCGAATACTCCTATTTCTACACTTTAAAATAACTAAATTTATACAAACTTGATAAACAATGTCCTTTAATCTCTTACAACATATAGAGCAGGGAAAAAAGTGACAAAATAAAATCAAAATTACTTGTACTTGTTTATCCCATTTGTAAAATTTATCCCATTTGTTTATCTTTGTTTTTATTTCCATTACTCTGGAAGACAGATCAAAAAATATATTGCTTTGATTTATGTCAGAGAGTGTTCTGCCTATGCTTCCCTCTGAGAGTTTTATAGTGTCCAAGCTCACATTTAAGTCTTTAATCCATTTTGAGTTTTTCTGTACGGTGTTAAAGAATGTTCTAATTTCATTTTTTTTACATGCAGCTGTCCAGTTTTCCCAGCACTTTACTGAAGAGACTGTCTTTCCTCCATTGTATACTCTTGCCTCCGTTGTCATAGATCAATTGACCATAGGTGCATGGGTTTATTTCTGGGATTTCTATCTTGTTCCATTGCTCTGTATTTCTATTTTTGTGCCAGTACCATACTGTTTTGATGACTATAACTTTGTAGTATAGTCTGAAGTCAGGGCTCTTGATTCCTCCAGCTTCGTTTTTCTTTCTCAAGACTGCTTTGGTATTCAGGGTCTTTTGTGTCTCCATACAAATTTTAAGGTATTTTGTTCTAGTTCTGCAAAAAATTCCACTGGTAATTTGATAGGGATTGCATTGAATCTGTTGATTGCCTTGGACAGTATAGTCATTTTGACAATATTGATTCTTCCAATCCAAGATCACAATATATCTTTCCATCTGTTTGTGCTGTCTTCGATTCCTTTCATCAGCATCTTATAGTTTACATAGTACAGGTCTTTTGTCTCCTTAGGCAGGTTTATTCTTAGGTATTTTATTCTTTTTGGTGCAATGGTAAATGGTATTGTGTCTTGAATTTCTCTTTCTGATATTTCATTGTTAGTGTATAGAAATGCAACAGATTTCTGTGTATTAATTTTGTATCCTGCAATTTTACCGAACCTCATTAATGAGCTCTAGTAGTTCTCTGGTAGCGTCTTCAGGATTTTTTATGTATTGTATCATGTCACCTCCAAACAATGGCAGCTTAACTTCTTTTCCAATTTGTATTCCTTTTATTTCTTTTTCTTCTCTGACTGCCATAGCTAGGACTTCCAAAACTATGTTGAATAAAAGTGGCAAGAGTTGACATCCTTGTCTTAGAGGACATCCTGATCTTAGAGGAAATGCTTTCAGCTTTTCACCACTGAGTATGATGTTAGCTATAGGTCTGTCATATATGGCCTTTATTATATTGAGGTATGTTCCCTTTATGCCCACTTTGTGGAGAGTTTTTATTATAAATGGGTGTTGAATTTTGTCCAAAGCTTTTTCTGCATCTATTGAGATGATAATATGGTTTTTATTCTTCAATTTGTTGATGTGGTGTATCAATCTGTTGGTGTGTTGTTTGATCTGTGGATATTGAAAATTCTTTGCATCACTGGGATAAATCCCACTTGATTATGTTGTATGATCCTTTTAATATATTGTTGGATTCATATTGCTAGTATTTTGTTGAGGGTTTTTGTGTCTATATTCATCAGTGATATTGGCCTGTAATTTTCTTTTTTTGTGGTATCTTTGTCTGGCTTTGGTATCAGGGTGATGGTGGCCTCACAGAATGAGTTTGGGAGTGTTCCTCTCTCTGCTATATTTTGGAAAAGTTTGAGGAGGATAGGTGTTATCTCTTCTCTAAGTGTTTGATAGAATTCGCCTATAAAGCCATCTAGTCCTGGACTTCTGTCTGTTGGGATTTTTTAATAACAGTTCCAATTTCAGTACTTATGATTGGTCTGTTCGTATTTTCTGTTTCTTCCTGGTTCAGTCTTAGGAGGTTGCACCTTTCTAAGAATTTGTCAATTTCTTCCAGGTTGTCCATTTATTGCCATACAGTTGCTTGCAGTAGTTTCTTATGATCCTTTGTATTTCTGTGGTGTCAGTTGTAACTTCTCCTTTTTCATTTCTAATTTTATTGATTTGAGTCCTCTCCCTTTCTTTCTTGATGAGTCTGGCTAAAGGTTTCTCAATTTTGTTTATCTTTTCAAAGAACTTTTAGTTTCGTTGATCTTTGCTATTGTTTTCATCTCTATTTCACTTATTTCTTCATTTCTATTTCATTTATTTCTGCTCTAATCTTTATGATTTCTTTCCTTCCACTGACTTTAGGTTTTGCTTCTTTTTCTTTCTCTAGTTGCTTTAGGTGTAAAGCTAGGTTGTTTATTTGAGATTTTTCTTGTTTCCTGAGGTAATACTGTATTGCTATAAAATTCCCTCTTAGGATTGTTTTTGCTGCATCCCATAGGTTCTGGATCATTGTGCTTCCATTTTCATTTGTCTCTGTATTTTTTAATTTCCTCTTTGATTTCTTCAGTGATCCACTGGCTGTTTAGTAGCATATTGTTTAGCCTCCATATGTTTGTGTTTTATACAGTTTTCTCTTTCTTGTCATTTATTTCTAATCTCATAGTGTTGTGGTCAGAAAAAAGGCTTGATATGATTTCAGTCTTCTTAAATTTACTGACGCTCTCTTTGTGGCCCAGCATGTGGTCAGTCCTGGAGAATGATCCATGTGTATGAGGGAAAGATGTGTATTCTGTTGCTTTCGGATGAAATGCTCTATAAATATCAATTAAGTCTACCTGGTCTAATGTGTCATTTAAGGCCTGTGTTTCCTTATACATATCGATAATTACTTTAAATATAAATGGATTAAATGATCCCACCAAAAGACACAGACTGTCTGAATGGATACAAAAACAAAACCCACATATATGCTGTCTACAAGAGACCCACTTCAGACCTAGGGACACATACAGACTGAAAGTGAGCAGATGGAAAAAGGTATTCCATGCAAATGGAAATCAAATGGAGTAGCAATACTCATATCAGAAAAAATAGACTTTAAAATAAAGACTGTTACAAGAGACAAAGAAGGACACTACATAATGATCAAGGGATCAATCCAAGAAGAAGATATAACACTTGGAAACATACAGGCACCCAACATAGGAACACTGCAATATACAAGGCAAATACTAACAGCCATAAAAGGAGAAACCAACAGTAACACAATAATAGTGGGGGACCTTAACACCCCACTTTCAACAATGGACAGATCATGCATCTATTTTTGTTCACATCATATCTGTTTTATTAAAAGAAAGACTGACATATAGTAGAGGTTTATAGGAATTTACTGAATTAAATATGAAATAAACAAATGAGTAAATATAACCATTTAAGCTCATCATCAAATTAAATTCTGATGTCTGAGCCATCTATGGGGTAGAATAAAAAGAAAACACAAGTAATATGTCACTATTACAAAAGAGATTAATTGATAATTGGAACAAAATGTCAAAACAAAATAGAAGAATGAGAAGGACTGCCAAATAAATTTTAAGAACAAAATGTATGTTGCAGGTCAAAAGCTTTATAATAAAAAGGTGAGCATAAACAGAAACTGATTATTGCTATTCAGTACCAAGCAAGTGGGAGTTAACTAATTTTTAGATTTTTCTCCATATTTAACTTCAATAAAGTACAACTTCTTTAATTACAGATAGCAGAATTATGTATGTGGAGTATTCAAGAAACTCACCAGATAAACTACATGACTTAATCTGTGAATTAAGCAAGGTTACTGAATACAAGGGCAATATACAAAAATATATCAGCACTGAACAATTACAAACTGAAATTTTTTTAAATATTATTGCTAATAGGATAAAATTTCAAAAATTTAGGAATAAAAATAGAGAAGGAAAGCCTGAGTAAAGCTCTAATTATATTTTTGAGAGAAAATATAGACCTATGTAACTAAATAGATCTATGTAAATAAATAGATATTCCACGTAATCTAAAAATGTCAGTTCTCCCCAGATTAGTCTAGAGACAAGCCCAGAAATTTGCAATTTGAAACTATGGTTTCAGTAAAGATAGTAGCTACCAGCTCAGTTCTTTCTATTTTATAAAAGCCCTGTCCTTGTTTATACCTTATTTTTAACCTCCATTGCTCTCCTTGAGGCCCCACTCCATGTGCTGATTACTACTCTCAGAAGGCAAACTTTAATGCTACTTCATTTAAAAAAGAATGTTCAGGGTATGATTTCTCTCAGAATTTCCAAAGTCTTATCACTTCTGTTTCAACACAGACTGAATTATCAGAAATCTGTGTAGAGCATTTTAAAACACCTATACATCAACCCCAACCCCAAGATTCTTATTTACTTGCTTGATAGTGGGGTTAATAGTAGGGCAATCTTTTTTTACATTCCCTAGGTGATTCTACTGCATAGTTAGAATCAACAATCACTGTAGTAACTCATGTAAAATAGCTAATCCATTCATTTGGGTACTTGACCCTATCTTCTACCTAACTCCAGGTCTTTACTTGGGATCACTTAAGCTGATAAGTACCTCTCTAATACCATCCTAAAAGTCCATATAAGATGGAAGCCAACCCCATCCACCTCCAAATAGCAAGACAAACTAAATTTATCTTGGTCTATTAACCTCCTTTTCCTCTTCCCTTTCCAAATTCCTCTGAAAATGTACCTTTGCTTAATGTTTCTACTTATTTACCTCCTAGTGATCCCTCAATTAACTGCATTCTTGTTTCTCTTCATACTTTCTATTGAACCCCTTCTCCTAAGCTCAACATTGACTTCCTAACGGACACATACTTGTTAGTATTTTTTAAATGGGTCTCTCAGTGACAGCTGGCATTGTTATTAACTCATTACTCTCCTATTCTTTGGCTTCCATGTGAAATATTTTACTGGTTACCCTTGTAGCTGTCTAACGCTTCTTATCCATCTACCTCACTGCCTCCTCTTTCTCTACCAGTTACTTTAATATCAGAGCTCCCTAGGCTTCTACTCTTCTTTTAATATACTTTCTCCCAAGGTGATATTATCCACTCTCTTTAATTCAACTATCCTCCAGGTAAACTGACAATTCTGTTATCTATGTCATTTAGCTCAGTCTTTTTCACTGTCCATTCAATTGTCTAGGGGGAATCTTCAATGTTAATAAAACATATTAACCAGTTTGGGTAGCGATTAGCCTTTCCAAAATCTTTGTCCATTTCATAGTGATGGACTGCATAAATTTCAGTAGGAAGGGTTACTAATTCTCACCTGGAGACAGAACTCTCAAACACTGTAGGAGTTTGAAGCAGTAGCTGGGAATAAGTAAAAGAGAAGAAATAATTATCATTTAGACATGAGGAACTTTTGCTTCCAAGATTCTGATAGCAAATGTTGTGAAGCAGAAACAATATTATGTGTTTACTGCTCCATTTTCTCAGTAAGACTGCATATCACCACCGCCCAGGAAGCTAGAATGGTGCCCTGAAGCTAAGGGCTGTCAGATGGGAATTGGGCAAAAGCGACTTAAGTCACATCCAAGCCTAGTTCTTAAGAATATTCTTTGACATCCTTTCTGCTTAGGAATGATACAGACCATGACTTCAATCCCATCTCCTTCTCTTGTACCTTTATAATTTATTTTCTAAAGGGGAGCCTAGAATATCTTTTGAAAGTGGAAATCAGATCATTTTATGCACACTCTCCTGTTTGTAACATTTTAATGGCTTTCCTTGAATTTAGAGTAAGACCACTGTCTTTACTTTGGCCTTAACCGATCTTAATTCACAGACTTCTCAAGATAACAGCTATCACAGATGGCAAAAACTACAAGATCAAGATGGGTCACCAAAGCTACATTAGATATTGCATGGGTGAGAAATAAATATTTGCTGAATTAGACAATTGTAATGTCAAGATCTGTTTACTTTTGCAACATGGACTATTAGTTATATAGACAATAAAAATCCATTCCACTGGAACTCATTTTGTCAAATAATTTACTTTAATTAAGGAATTCTCAAATTCATATTTAAATCTGATGTATTTTTGAGGATTCTTCTCCCTGTTCTACTTCATAGACCAGATCACTGAACAGTCATTTATGTCTTGTGTTTAGTTTTATAAATAACTTGGAGTACTTCACCATATCTAAAATTATAGAACTTGAGCCCCATTTACTTGAAAATGGAAATTTTAAAATTTGAGTGAATCTGTTAATTTAGTTTAAAAAAGACAAGGCTTATTTAAACAGCAAGAATTTAACCCTGCAGGGACAGAAGCAATTTATGTCTTTTTCATCCCTGTATTTTCAGTGCTTAGAAATATGCCTGACACTTAATGGGGAACCAAAATATCTATCTTAAATGACATTGAATAGAACGGCTTTGGAGGATATATTACTGACTTTTATATGAACTTTGAATGATTTTTTTCATAAAATTAGAGTATTTCCCTCATCCAATTCAAGCTTGCTGAACTTAGGAGTATGTTTATTTCTCAAATCTTTCCAGATAGGTACTGAGTTCTTTGAAGATAGGAATCATGTTTAATACAACTAATAGTAGTTATATATTTAAGTATTAATTTTATGCCAATCTCTGTGCTATCAATTTTAAATATATATAAATATTTATCTATTTCCCTATATATTTTTGGTTGATTTACTTATCCATGTTCTACCATTTCTCAGTGTGACCAAATTAATATCCTTCTAATGAGAGCCTACTGTATAGCACAGGGAACTCTACTCAGTGCTCTGTGGTGACCTAAGTGAGAAGGAAATGCAAAAAAGAGGGGATATTTGTACACGTATAGTTGATTCACTTTGCTGTACAGTATGAACTAACACAATATCATAAAGCAACTATACTCCAACAAAATTTTTTTTAAATATCCTACCAACATCAATTCCTCTTTCCTCTCTTCTGCCATTAAAATTTATTTGCTACAAGGAAGTAAAGAGTGCTTTTTTAAAGTGGAAATGAAATGATGTCAATCATACTTTCCTATTTGTAACATTCTACTAGCTTTTCTTGAATTTAGAATAAAACCAGTGTCCTTACCATGACCTTAATGATTGCAACCACAGACTTCTCAGTAAACTCAATCCACAGTGCTCATTTTCCATTTCCTTAAATTTAACAAAGCTCCCTCCACCTTTAGGACCTTTGTTCTAAACTATTATCTAAGCTGGTGGCTTCTTCCTCAAGATCTTCCCAAGGCGTCTCAATGATGCCATTCAAACTAGTGAGGTCTTGCTTCACTAATGATTCTAGGTAAAACAGTCCCCCATCAGTCTCTGTCACAACATCTGCTACAGTCTCTTCATTCAACTTATCACTATCCAGTAGTTTTTGTTGTTTTCTCATTTATCTCTAGAATATAAATGTCGTGCAATCTTGACTGCATTACTAATACACTAGTCACAGAATTATCCCAAGTACTCAGAATGGGGCTGGCTTATAGTAGGTACCTAAATAATACTTTATCTGGTTAAATATATTTTTTGCTCCCCAGTGTGTCCATGAAATTTCTTGGACAATTATTTGACAGTTTTATGGTGAGCTTAGAAATGGGGGCTCTAAAATCACAGAGACTCAGGCACAAATGCAACACTAATAAATTGGGTGACCTAAATCAATTTACTTAAATTTCTTCTAAGCTAGATTCTTATTTGTAAAATTATCATTATTTTGAGAGTGCACATTTATTGATTTCAATGTTGCCAACAATCTCTCAGTTACATATTTTCTATATTCCTTATCAGTGTCCTGGAAGCTTTATTTTTGTAGGTAGGAAGGTTCCTACAAGGTGATGGCACAATTGACTTGTTACTCCCTCTGGCAAAATTGCCACAGCAGGGAGACAAGAAGGCACTCTCAGTCCCATATAGTTCATTTCACTCTTGCCATCTCTACTGATTAAATGAGTGCTGCTCCTTGTTTCTCATTTTCTGCTACAAAATAGAGTAGTAAGAAAAGAAAAGAAAAGAAAAGAAAGTGAGAAAAAAAGTAGCAAATCCTTGTCCATGAGGAGCCCTGAAAAAAGGCAATTAATTAAAGTATTTTACTGTAATTTGAAGAGTTCCACAGAACCTGATTGCTTAAAAACTGTCTCTCTCTCAATCTGCTCCTGAATTTACTATATTTTAAATATGTTTGCTTTGAAATCTATTTCTAACCAATGATATTCAGAAGAAAGTAGATATTTAATGAAACAGTTAATTTCAGTTAATAATGGCTAATATTCATTGTGTACATGAAGGTACTGTTCTAAGCTTTTAAAATAGTGTTTTTAATGGGATTAGGCAATATTGACATAACGCTCTTGTGCAAAGTCATGATTACAGTTGACCCCTGAACAACATGGGTTGGAACTGGGCAGGTCCACTTATACGTGGATTTTTTTCAATAAATATCTACTACAGTACTATATTATCTATGTTTGGTTGAGTCCATGGTTGCAGAATTCAACTAAGCCATGGATGGCTCACTATAAAGTTATATGCAAATATCAACTGTGCTGGGGTCCATGCCCCTAACCCCCACATTGTTCAAGGGTCAGCTGTATATTATAGCAATGCTGACAAAATTTACAACACATTGAAATATTTCCACTTAATTAACAATCACAGGCCTTTTATGTGCATCAAGAAATTCATTCTTATTTAAATTAACTGAACAAATCTGATCCCTTAATGATATTTTTCTTTTTTTATTATTTATTCTAAACTAAATGAGTATTCATATTTTTTGTATCTCAAATGTACATTCTTAGCAATAATGCTCAGGATGTATTTTCAGGTTGGTTTAATATGATTGTTGCTTCCTTTTCTTTTTTATTCTTTTCCTTTTCTTTTTTGGGAGGGGCGGAATGGTGTAGTCTACAACTATCTGGTGACATGAGATGGAATGAAATGGAAAATTATGCAGATCATTATTGTATATTTTTTTGTTGATGACTGTTCTTTAGCTGTAATACAACTTCCTATTTCAAAACAAAGTGTTTTTTATATACATGTGAATGTGTTGATCAAAATTAGATTTTCATCTGATCAATTTTAAAATTCAAAGTTAAGAATGAATAAAATGAAAACCTTAATACCTCTTAGTTAATAAGTATTTACAATATTAGCATTTACTTTTACATGTAAAAGTAAACAGTGTTTTCATTTATTCAATTGATAATCTGAGCACCAATTTTGTGCAAGGCATTACTATAAGAAATATGTATCAGATTCTACTACAACAAAAGTTGCTACAGCAAAAATGCACTGATCAAAAATTATAGGTGATCCACAGTTCAAGTGTAAATTTTTAGCTGTGTGCTGTTCATCCAAAATCTTGCCACCTACTACTTATCTGGGTCACCTTTTCGGGATGTCAGTTGCCATGTGGTTAGAGAAAACAAAATAATTTTTATAGAGTCCAAAACCAATTATAACTGGGAAGGTAAGTCCAAAGCCAAATGTAAATGAGTTTTGGATACTCTGCTCTTTTGAATAATTTATCTCTTGGCACAATAAATGAAAACTTGGCTGCACAGTCATACCAAGGGTGAACAGAGGTATAGAACATGCACATTTTCATGCAGGGCCCCAGGAACAGCAAAGCTTATCTGTTTCTAAATGGTTAATTTTACCATCCATCCAAAGTGTCAGTGAGCCAGTTAGTGAGGTGAAGCTGCACTTTAAATGATGTCCAAGTGTTTTTTTATACAGTGTTATTTAACATTTGCATAAAACCAGCTTTTTTGTGCCTTATGTTTCCAAATCAATTTAGCTTTGTGTGCTAATATTTTACTACAGCCCTGGAGATAAAGAAGCATGCAGGTCAGCCATGTGTGTTGCTAAATCCCCAAAGGAAACCTTCACTAAAAACCAAAAGATTGACACCAGACAAGATTAGCAAAAGAATTAGTCATGCATAATCAACTGTGTTAAATACTTGGGGAAAAAACATCTGCTTCTCTTGTCCTTCAGGAAAAGGCCATCAGGGTAGAGTGTTAATGCTTCTGGCGTATATTTTTACGTGCTTCTGAGTGTGCCATTGTTTTACAAAGATGGATTTGTTAGAACCAACTACCACAGCTACTTTAAATGCTACTAATGAGGAAGGCAAGTAAAAGCTTCCATGCCCTGTACTATTTAATTCCCAGACCTAACTAGACCCAGAGACCTCCCTAAGGAATACAACAATTAAGTCTCTTTCTCAATCTGGAAATGAATAGGTTTGGGCTCTATCTTCAAAAATGCTGTACAATGGCTGAAATTTTCCAAACCAACAAACCAACAAACAAAAATATTCAAGTAAGTCCTTTCCCTAAAGGGCTTATTATCTAAAATTGCTGATTAAAACAAAGGAAGAAAATCCTACCAAATAGCTAAAAATCATTCAAGCTCAATTTCTGGGAAAACTGGGGATTTGTGCAGTTTTTCTTTGTTTTTTAATATGCTAAATTTTAAGATCTCAAAGAATTATAACTAAAATAGGATGATTTTTAAAAAAAATATTTATTCAAATACCTCTCATACCATCTAATAATATTTAAAATCTGGATTATTTGGGAGGATTATTTTATTGTTACTATTAAGAAATAAACCAGAGAATAGAAAAGTAAATGATGCATAAAAAGAGATATTCTATACTTTAGTTCTTATATGTTCAGTCCATCTCTTTCCCTTCTTAGGTCCACATCAAGAAAATAAATCATTTTAGCAGAAGTGCTTTAGCCAATTAGGTGGTTACTTCTTTTTTTTTTTTTTTTTCCAGTACGCGGGCCTCTCATTGTTGTGGCCTCTCCCGTTGCAGAGCACAGGCTCCGAATGCACAGGCTCAGCAGCCATGGCTCATGGGCCTAGCCGCTCCGCAGCATGTGGGATCTTCCCGGACTGGGGCACGAACCCGTATCCCCTGCATCGGCAGGCGGACTCTCAACCACTGCACCACCAGGGAAGCCCGGTGGTTACTTCTTGAGACATCATCTTTCTTTCTACCTGAAATCTACAGGGACATAGCGAATTGTGAGGTACACTGGATTCGGTGGCTTCATTGATTAAGCATATATATTATGCAAATCCTCTGGTTTACACTTTACTTGTGTTGTTAATTAAGCCTTATTCACAGGCTTATTGTAAAGATGAGGAAATAAGCTCAGAGAGGGTAATGACTTTATCCTCCATTACACAGCTACTAAGCATGTGGATTTAGAAAAATTGTGTGAACACTGTGTGCTAGGCAAAGTAATACCTCCCCTCATAGATGTCATCCCTGGTAACCTATGACTATGTTACTTTACATGGCCAAAAATAATTAAATGTTGCAGATGCAATTAAGGTTGCTAATCCGCTGACTTTGAAATGATGGCAAGATCACCCTGAATTATCCCAGCAGGAGACAAATTGAAAGAATGATTAAATTCATACACACATACACACTATAAGTATATACATATGTGTGTGAAAATATAATAATGTGTGCAAAATTATACATTTGAAAATATGTAAAGTATAACTATATTTGAAAAAATATATTAACAAATATAAATATTATATAAGGTTAATACCAAAAAACTTTTAAAAATTAATAATTTGGTTGGAATTAATAAATGCAATTTTGATGAGAGTGAGATTTGAGACAGATTGTTAAGGGAATGGTAACACAGATTGGCAGAAGAATAAATAAGGAGGAAGAAGAGCAAAGGGAGGAGAATATACAACTCTTTTTACATAGTTGTTGACTGTTTGACAAATTTAGGCATTTTTATCTTTCATAAGAAACAGCAGAAGACTCCGTTTACTTTCCCGACTTCAGTTCTTTCCACACCTCCCCTCCACGCTTCCTCTCCTCCCAACTAACAAGCAAGCGCTCCCACCACCAGCATGAGTCCCACTTTTTTCCCTTCTCCTCTTAGATAATCCCTTCCCCTCTTGTCTCCTTCACTAACTAGATAACTCTTAACTTTTGCTTTCAGCATAATCTCAGTTATTATTTCTCTTAATCCTTTTCTGACTTTTCCAGGCCAGGCAATGGTTTCCATCTAAGTGTTTACATTAGCACCATATAGCACTACATTACAGTAATATGATTATTTGTGTCTTCAGGATACCATAAGCTCTTTGAGGTCAGGGCTGTGTCTTACCTCTCAATTCCCTTTTGTCTAGCAGAGTTCCTTGCTTCTGGGAAGTGTTTAACATTTGTGGCAAGGAGATTACTGAATGAACAATGATTCAGAAATTAGAAACTGGAGTTCTAAAATCGCATGTTAACAATCACCTGTCAATGTCCACTTGGATATCTCGCAAGCATCTCAACGTTACATCAATAAAATGAGGTCACAATTGCTTTCATACTTACCACCTTTTCTTGTGTTTTCATATATTCAGTCAGCCATTCAGGCATGATACAACATTTATTTATTACTGACTGTGTACCAGAATGTATTTAATGCTTTGGGGACCATCAGCATCACCACCTACTCTGTGGCTCGAACAGGAACTCTATGTATTTCCTCCTTTCCCTCATCCCAGTCCCCCATATCTAAGTCACCAGCAAGTCCTATTCATTCTATCTCCAATAAATACTGAATATACCAACTTCTCCATATCTCTAGGTTTAATCCTTTGATCCAAGCTGTCATCTGTGTCCTCCTCCTGACTTGTCTCCTCATTTAAAGTCTAATCTCCTTTAATTTCCTATGCAGCAGCACAACTGATATTCTGAGAATGTAAATCAGAACATGTTCCTCTCCTCCTACAATGCTTCAGTGGTTTTGATTACATTTAAACCAAAAGCGGAATTCTTTCCTGTAAGTCCCAAGGACCTGCATGACCTGGTCCCCCAATTTTGCCTTTCCTATTGTGTTGCCAGCTCCAAAGCAACCACTAAGGTCTTCTTTCATTCCACTGAATACTCCAACCAAGTTCTAACTTCAAGGCATTGTATGACCTTTCTTCTGCCTAGAATATTCTTTACTCCGCTCCTCACTGGAAAATATCTCTATCAGCTTTTAGAGTTCAGATTAAATATCACCCACAGAGAGAGGTCTTTTCTGACCATTTTACCTTAAAAAGTTATCCATTATTCTTCATTTCTGCCCCCTGTTTCTTCATTTCAGCCTCTTGGTTTTTTTCTCTCATAACCTATTACTGTATTTTACAATTTTGTAATTACTTTGGTTTGCTTTGTTTTGTTTTTCTGTCCTGTACCATGAAGGAACTAAGAATGCTGAGTTTCCTACTGAATATTTAGTTCCTAGCAGAGTGCTTGGCATTTACTACACGCTTCATAAAATTTGAAAATGATGAATGAAGAGAACAAGAAAAAAAAAGATAGGAAGGTAGGTAGACAAGAAGCAATACAGAATTATAACTTGTTGCTTATCTATTAAAACAAAATCCGTAAAAACAGTCTTTTCCCCCCATGGGTAAAATTCAATGACTAGCTCACTGGAGAAAAGATTTTACACTTAAAAAATAGAGTTAGGAAACAAAATTTGCATGTAGAATTTTTATTCTATTAATCAATGACTATGTCAATTTAAAGTTTTAAAAAATACTCCATTATATAAATCATATTAAGTAAAAATGTGTTAAAACTGTATTAAAGAGGAAGACCTAGATGCATTGATTTAAATAATAAATCATAAATATAATTAAAATGCATTTCCAAATATAAAAAATAAGTTAATTTGTTTAAAAACTATAAAAGATACAGTTAATACATGCACAGAGCCTTATTAAAATTCTAAACATAATTTAATATATAAATCAATTCCAATCACTTTTTCTCATTTCAAGAACAATTTCAAAATATTGCTCTTCATCGTCTATGCTTTCTTACTTTCAAATTAATCTATAGCTACAGATTGAATGCTTACAAGCAATGTGTGGTGCTAAGTGAATACAGTTCCTCAGGCATAGTGAAAATGTCAACTTTATGGTATAATTTTTTTATGTCAATGGATAATACAATATTTTATAAAACCTAAAAAATGCATTTCTGCTTAAATATTCTGTTTACTGATAAACTGTCTTCCATTGGAAGTGATCAGTACTTTCATATTTTCTTAGCAATGATGACTGCATATATGAACTGTTGCATACAGAAAATATTAAAATGCATAATGAAGACTGGATTTTCACATACACAGAGTTCAATTTTACACACATTTTTATATTTGTCTTTTCATAGTGTAAGCATAAACTTGGCCCACAGAAACTCAATGACTACAATTCACTGACACATATTTTCTCATGGTACTCCCACCTTTTGAAGATATAGGCGGCAAAAGAGTGGGAAACAGGTCATAGAAGGCATGGAAAGGAAAGCTTCATCCATTTTTTTCCAGACCTCAGAGAAATATTCTCTATTTTCTTTCAGCATTCCAATGATAAGGAAGAGACCTAGCCAAAGGATTCAACAGCAGGCCACTCAGCCCCCCCAACTGATCAGAGTTAAGGATGAAAAAGGAAATCTATCCCATCTTATTAATATGGGCAACTAGATAGAGGCTTGTGATGAAATTCCCATTAACTGAACAAATATTTATTGACAACCTGTTAAGACCTACCACTGTGCCAAGCATTAAGGATAGAAAGATGAAGTATTATAGCCTCAAGAAACTTCACGTCCAGTAGGAAATTATAAATTACATGTAAAAAAGCATTTTGGAAATACTGAGGAGTAACAGCTACCCCAAAGAGGCTTCATGGTAAAGTATACACAATTGTATATTTTCTTGTATAGTCATTAAAACATGACTATGAAATTAGCCAAAAAAAAGAAGGAAGGGAGAGTGGAAGACATTTCATGCTAAGAAGGTAACCAGAACAAAGAAAAGGAAGTGAAAACAGAAGGATCTGAGTGGGGAAATCCAACCTATAGTTAGAAATAAAAATTTCACATTGGGCTTGCTTTTCCTACATGAAAAGATGTCTCAGGAGTGACTATGGCAACATGATGGATGGAGCCTGGAATCTTGTACTTGGCCATGAATTTGTTCTCTCAGAGACAGGAAGATGGATGCAGCCAGTAATTTTGCAGAGAACTTTTAGTTTATACATGTTTTGACTTTATGATATTTTGAAAATCTGACATATTAATAAATTTATAACAGTAATGTGGATATAATTAATACTATTATCATACTATCATTACCAGCATTATTAATCATTAAGGTTAAAAATAATAGCATCTTATATGTCATTGAGCACTTTGTGGCATGCACTGTACTAAATGCTTTGCATGCATTATAATTATAATCCTTTAAGGGAAGTAAAATAAGATTAATCTGCATAAGATATTGGGTTGGCCAAAAAGTTCGTTCGGTTTTTTCTGTACGATGGCTCTAGCAGGACTTAGTTGTCATTAACTTCTTTTGAAACAATTTTGTTAGCTTGTATTGTGACAGCTGTCGTATCAGCGTGCATTTTAAAAAAACTATCAAAATTGGTGAATTTTTGTGTAGCCATTTTAGTATTGGAAATGGAAGAAAAAAAGAAACATTTTCAGCATATTATGCTTTATTATTTCAAGAAAGCTAAAAACGCAACCAAAACACAAGAGAAAGATTTGTGAAGTGTATGGAGAAGGTGCTGTGACTGATCAAACATGTCAAAAGTGGTTTGTGAAGCTTCGTGCTGGAAATTTCTCGCTGGACTATGCTCCACGGTTGGGTAGACCAGTTGAAGTTGATAGTTATAAAATTGAGACATTAATTGAGAACAATCAATGTTATACCACATGGCAGATAGCCGATATACTCAAAATATCCAAATCAAGCCTTGAAAATCATTTACACCAGCCTGGTTATGTTAAATCGCTTTAATGTTTGGATTCCACATAAGTTAAGTGAAAAAACCTTCTTGACCGTATTTCTGCATGTGATTCTCTACTGAAACATAATAAAAACGTTCCGTTTTTAAAACAAATTGTGATGGGTGATGAAAAGTGGATACTGTACAATAATGTGGAACAGAAGAGATTGTGGGACAAGCGAAATGAACCACCACGAACCACACAAAAGCCGATCTTCATCCAAACAAGGTGATGTGTATATGGTGGGATCGGAAGGGAATCCTCTATTTATGAGCTCCCTCTGGAAAATCAAACGATTAATTCCGATAAGTACTGCTCCCAATTAGACCAACTGAAAGCAGCACTCGACAAAAAGCTTCCGTAATTAGTCAACAGAAAACGCATACTCTTCTATCAGGATAACGCAAGACCGCATGTTTCTTTGATGACCAGGCAAAAACTTACAGCTTGGCTGGAAAGTTATGATTCATCTGCCGTAATCACCAGACATTGCACCTTCAGATTTCCATTTATTTCAGTCTTTACAAAATTCTCTTAATGGAAAAAAATTCAATTCCCTGGAAGGCACCTGGAACAGTTCTTTGTTCAAAAACATAAAACGTTTTGGGAAGAAGGAATTACCAAGATGCCTGAAAAATGGCAGAAGATAGTGGAACAAAACAGTGAATATGTTGTTCAATAAATTTCTTGGTGAAAATGAAAAATATGTCTTTTATTTTTACTTAAAAACCGAAAGAATGTTTTGGCCAACCCAATAGCAATCATCAGAGAGAGAAGTAGTTAGGAAAAAGAAGTGAAGTCTCCACAGGATGAGTAAGAGTTTTCCAAATAGAAGGAGAAAGCATTTTTCAAAGAGACAACACATGAGAATTCACAAGAATATTCAAGACATATTCTGGAAACAGAAAGACCCTTGTGCGGCTGTGCATTGGGAGTAGGGAAGGGGACTTACGTGTAATGAAATTGAAAATTCATGCTGAGTCCAAATTAGCAAGTCATTTGCCTTAGTTAAGAAGTGTGAAGTTTATCTTGTAGCTTCCAGTTTTGTTTTGTTTTTTTCAGCTAGTGAGTAACAGGATTCCATAAAGAAAACATAAAGATCAGTCCAAGGTTTCTAGCTTAAGACAGCATCTTGATAGTAGATAACGTTTCCCCCAGTATGTTCTTGGAATAAACATAAAGCCAAGGACACAGGCTTGTAAAATAAAATAAAAGCAAAAAATAAATAGACAAAAACAGGACTACATCAAACTTAAAAACTTTTGTGCATCAAAGGACACAATCAACAGAGTGAAAAGGCATCCTACGGAATGGGAGGAAATATGTGCAACTCATATATCTGATAAGGGGTTAATGCCCAGAACATATAAAGAACTCCTACAACTCACTGACCAAAAGAATCAAATAACCCAAATAAAAATGGGCAAGAAGCTTGAATAAACATTTCTCCAAAGATGATATACAAATAGTCTACATGCATATGAAAAGTTGTTCAACATCATTAATCAACAGAGAAATGAAAATCAAAACCACAAGGTATCACCTTGTGGGATCGTCACACCCATCAAGATGACTACCGTCAAAAAATAACAAGAAAATAGCAAGTGTTGGCAAGGATGTGGAGCAACTGAAACCCTTGTATACTGTTGGGAGAATTGTAGAATGGTGCAACCTCTACAGAAATCAGTATGGAGGTTCCTCAAAAATTAATAATAGAACTACCATATGATCCAGGAATCCCACTCTGAGTATAAATCAAAAAGAACTGAAAGTAGGGTCTTAAACAGATATCTGCACATCCATGTTCATAGTAGCACTATTCACAATAATTACAGAGTGGATGAATGGATAATCAAAATATTGTATACACATACAAATGAACATTATCCAGCCTAAAAACAGAAGGAAATACTGTCACATGGTACGAGTCAAATAACCCAGTCACTAAAAGACGAATATTATATGGCTCCACTAAGCTATCTAAAATACAACTGACCCCCAAACAGCACAGGTTTGAACTGTGCACGTCCACTTATACACGGATTTCTTCCACTAAATATTCACTACAGTACTACATGATCTGTGATCTGTGGGTGCAGAACTGTCTATACAGAGGGCTGACTGCAAAGTTATATGCAGATTTTCAACTGCACAGGGTAGGCGCCCCTAACCTCCATGTTGTCCAAGAGTCAACCGTAGTCAAATTCATAGAAACAAAATAGAATGGTAGTTACCAGAGGCTGGGAGGAAGAAGAAAAAGGGGAGTAGTTGTTTAATAGGTATAGTTTTATAGTTTTGGATTTGCAACATGAAAACAATGTGAATATACTTCACTCTACTGAACTTCACACCACTTAGAAGTGGTGAAGATAATAAATTTTAAGTTTCATGGTTTTTACCACACACACACACAAAAAAGCTAATGAGCAATACCAGCATTTAAGAATTACAGACTGCAGCAGTTTGCAGAGTTAAGCAATACCAGCATTTAAGAATTAAAGACTGCAGCAGTTTGCAGAGTTAATAAACTCATATATGATCAAATATCAAAATGCTTTTCTTGTTCTGGGCTAAATTGTAGAGTAGGTAAAGTCTTTCTATCTTATTGTCATTCTTCTACTTTACCTCCTTATACTACTTTTTTCATTACAACCTCAGCTCTTAGAAGGAATGCCTCATATAGGTTTAGTCCTTTTTCTTCATCAGGATTAAAAAAAAAATGAAGAATCCTCTTTGGTGTTCTATGTGCTATGTGTCCTAGGTACATTTATTTCAGTTTCAATAGCATGCTTTCAGTTGAGGTCAGTGCTCATTCCATTCTATCTCATAGTATTCATGAATACTATTCATATGAATAGTATTCATAGAATACTATTCTATCTCATAGTATTCAGTTGTTGACACAGACAGTCCACTTGTTACAGGACAACAGTCAAAGAAATCAAAGGGTTTGGTTTAGAAAGGGTGTTAGAACATGGCTAGCCATTTATAGGGTGTAAACTAAAAGTAACAACTGTAATCTTATTAGAGGGGTATTGTATCTACACTATACATATACATATACATATACCTACCTATGCATGACACATGCCTGTACACATGCACACATACATACATATACATTTGTGTCTACATATATTTATATATATTTTTTAGGCCTTTATAACTTTTTAAGATAATCTCAGTGCAGGGGATGTGTGTGCTGCCATGCCATTTATATTTACATATACATATACTCAAAGAGGGACTCCAGCTGTGTTTTTTAATGCGAATGTTGATGTATACCTGACACATATTAGGCTATAGATGATCACTTCCACACTAATTTGGCTATATGTAGACCGAAACCCAATATAAACACCATTTTCAAATTACTGATAAATATGAATAATTAAATGAGTGATAAAAATGATAATTCCAGCATATAGGCACATAGTAAAAATATAATTTAAATGACTACAAGCTCAGTCATACATCCAGTTCTTTGGCCCTTGTTATGTTTCTTTAGATTGAATAATTTTCTTGATTTTTGATATCAAGTAATATGTATTGTGTTCCTACTGGGGAGGTGACTCTGTATGAAAAATGGCTTTGTGAAACTCAAAAGAATACTTGAGTAGACTGTATTTCTAATCACTATATAATTTAGCTCAGTTTAAGGAGAGTTGGATTCTATATTCTAATCAGAATATGTGAGTTGCTTCTTATTGCATAAAGTCTGTATTATTTAAACATTAGGAATTCCCAAATGCTTAGAAAAAATATATTTAAGTCCTGAGGGCAATTAATTTCACTTTCATTTATGTATTTTGCAGGCAAGTCATTATTTTCTTAGAAGCCAATCATTGTTTTCTTGATTTGAAATGATCCAAATCAATGACTCTTAAAGAACCACCCAAGGAAACTGATCCTTTCCCCCACAGGCCACTACTGGGTTGACCTCTGCAGAAATATGTGCTAATAAATTTGAATTAAGCCCTAAAATATGAAGAAATTTTAAAATATGAAAAATGTATTTTATGTCTGAATTTAGCTGAAAAGTGCTTAATATGTCTGATTAGTATTTCATTAATTGTTTCATGTAAAAATATTTTGAATGTCTATTATATATCAAGCACTGTGTTAGATACTGAGAATGCAAACATGCACAATGTAGCCCTTGAGAAACTTACAAGAAGTATGGGGGAAAGACCCATGACCATAATAAAATAAATTATCGTAAGTACTGTGAGAACAAATTAAGTATGAGAATAGCTAGAAAATGAAGGAGGGGATGGTCAAGTGTCTCTGGTATTGGGAAGCAGTGCTGATAACTGAATATTTAAAGATGTAGAAAAGTGTTCTGAGACACAGGAGACAAGTAAGTATTTGCTACTAACTGCTTTGCCCACTATGATAACCACTAGACATCTGAAGCTCCTGAGCATTTAAAATGAGACTACTATGACTGATGAAGAGAATTTTTAATTATAGCTAATTAACATTTAAATTTAAATAGTTATCTTCAGGAAGTGGCTACCATATTAGGCAACAGATCTCTACAAAACTGTGAATAATTTGGTATGGCTGGGACATAAATCATATCGTTTAAAGATCATGGTAATAGATGGAGCTGAAGAGAAAAACAAAGGCAAGAACTAAGAAAGCCTTCTTTGCCACAGGTAAGTCAGATAAGTAGGATGACAACACAAAAGACCCTATCAAGTTTATTAAATGATCATAAGTGACAGAAGCAAAGGTAGTTTTTCTTGGAGTTTTGGAAGCAGAAGGCTGGTTTTAGTGGATTAAAGAAGTTAGTGAGAAGTGAGGAAGTGAAAACAGTAAGAATTTATTATTTTTCAGATATGTTGAGTATAAAAAGAAAGATCTATAGGAAGGTGGGGTTGAGAAAACATGGGTGTAAGGAAGGATTGTAAATTGGGAAACTAGAGCATGTTCACAGGTAGTGGAGGAAGTCAGAAATACGGATCATTTTATAGACAGTAGTTTGAACTAATAAATTCAGTAAAGCTGCAGGATACAAAGTCAATATACAAAAATTCGTTGGGTTTCTTTACACTAACAATGGATCATCAGAAATATAAATTAAGAAAACAATCCATTTATAATGTATCAAAAAATACCTAGGAATAAATTTAACCAAGGAGATAAAAGGCTTATATATTGAAAACTATACGACATCAATGAAAGAAATTGAAGAAGACACAAATAAATGGAAAGATATTCCATGCTCACAGACTGCAAGAACTAATATTGCTAAAATGTCCATATTACCCAAAGCAATATACAATTCAATGCAATCTATATCAAAATTCCAATGATATTTTTCACAGAAATAGAGCAAACAACCCCAAAATTTGTACAGGACCACACAAGACAATCAGAGAAGAAAAAGAAATAAAAGGAATCCAACTCGGAAGAAGTAAAACTCTCACTGCTTGCAGATGACATGATACTATACATAGAGAATCCTAAAGATGCTACCAGAAAACTATAGCTAATCAATGAATTTAGTGAAGTAACAGGATACAAAATTAATGCAAAGAAATATCTTGCATTCCTATACACTAACAAAAAAATATCTGTAAGAGAAATTAAGGAAACACTCCCATTTACCACTGCAACAAAAAGAATAATATATCTAGGAATAAAGCTACCTAAGGAGACAAAAGACCTGTATGCAGAAAACTATAAGACACTGATTAAAGAAATCAAAGATGATACAAACAGATGGAGAGATATACCATGTTCTTGGATTGGAAGAATCAACATTATGAAAATGACCCTACTTACCGAAGCAATCTACAGATTCAATGAAATTCCTATCAATCGACCAAGGACATTTTTCACAGAACTAGAACAAAAAATTTCACAATTTGTATGGAAAATCAAAAGACCCTGAATAGCCAAAGCAATCTTGAGAAAGAAAAATGGAGCTGGAGGAATCAGGCTCCCTGACTTCAGACTATACTGCAAAGCTACAGTAATCAAGACAGTATGGTACTGCCACAAAAACAGAAATATAGATCAATGGAACAGGATAGAAAGCTCAGAGATAAACCCACCCACATATGGTCACCTTATCTCTGATAAACGATGCAAGAATATACAATGGAGAAAAGACAGCCTCTTCAATAAGTGGTGCTGGGAAAACTGGACAGCTACATGTAAAAGAATGAAATTAGAACACTCCATAACACCATACACAATAATAAACTCAAAATGGATTAAAGACATAAATGTAAGGCCACACACTATCAAACTCTTAGAGGAACACATAGGCAGAACACTCTATGACATAAATCACAGCAAGATTCTTTTGGACCCACCTCCTAGAATAATGGAAATAAAAACAAAAATAAACAAATGGAACCTAATGAAACTTAAAAGCTTTTGCACAGCAAAGGAAACCATAAACAAGATGAAAAGACAACCCACAGAATGGGAGAAATCATTTGCAAATGAAGCAACTGACAAAGCATTAATCTCCAAAGTATAGAAGCAGCTCATGCAGCTCAATAACAAAAAAAACAAACAACCCAATCCAAAACTGGGCAGAAGATCTAAATAGACATTTCTCCAAAGAAGATATACAGACTACCAACAAACACATGAAAGAATGCTCAACATCACTAATCATTAGAGAAATGCAAATCAAAACCACAATGGTATGAGGTATCACCTCATACCAGTCAGAATGGCCATCATGAAAAAATCTGTAAACAATAAATGCTGGAGAGGGTGTGGAGAAAAGGGAACCCTCTTGTACTGTTGGTGGGAATGTCAATTGTCACAGACACTGTGAAGAACAGTATGGAGGTTCCTTAAAAACTAAAACTAGAACTATCATACGACCTAGCAATCCCACTACTGTGCATATACCCTGAGAAAACCATAATTCAAAAGGACTCATGTACCACAATGTTCATTGCAGCTCTATTTACAATAGCCAGGACATGGAAGCAACCCAAGTGTCCATCAACAGATGAATGGATAAAGAAGATGTGGCACATATATACAATGAAATATTACCCAGCCATAAAAAGAAACGAAATTGAGTTATTTGTAGTGAGGTGGCTGGACCTAGAGTATGTCATACAGAGTGAAGTAAGTCAGAAAGAGAAAAACAAATACCATATGCTAACACATATATATGGAATCTAAAAAAAACCAACAACAACAAAATGGCCATGAAGAACCTAGGGGCACAACGGGAATAAAGATACAGACCTACTAGAGAATGGACTTGAGGATGGGGAGGGGGAAGGGTAAGCTGGGACAAAGTGAGAGAGTGTCATGGACACATATACACTACCAAATGTAAAACAGGTAGCTAGTGGGAAGCAGCTGCATAGCACAGGGAGATCAGCTTGGTGCTTTGTGACCACCTAGAGGGGTGGGATAGGGAGAGTGGGAGGGAGGGAGACACAAGAGGGAAGAGATATGGGGATATATGTATATGTATAACTGATTCACTTTGTTATATAGCAGAAACTAACACACCATTGTAAAGCAATTATACTCCAATAAAGATGTTAAAAATTTAAAAAAAAAGAATGGGTTGAAGACCTAAATAGACATTTCTCCAAAGAAGACATACAGAAGACCAACAGGCACACGAAAAGATGCTCAACATTGCTAATTATTAGAGAAATGCATATCAAAACTACCATGAGGTATCACCTCACATCAGTTAGAATGGTCATTGTTAAAAAGTCTACAAATAATAAATACTGGAGAGGATGTGGAGAAAAGGGAACCCTCTTACATTGTTGATAGGAGTGTAAATTAGTGCAGCCACTATGGATGACAGTATGGAGGTTCCTCAAAACACTAAAAATAGAGTTGCCATATGATCCAGCAGTCCTACTCCTGGGCATATATCTGGAGAAAACTCTTATTCAGAAAGATACATGCACCCAATGTTCATAGCAGCACTTGTTATAATAGCCAAGAAATGAAAGCAACCTAAATGTCCATTGGCAGATGAATGGATAAAGAAGATGTACTATATACATACAGTGGAATACAACTCAGCCATAAACAAAGAATGAAATAATACTATTTTCAGCAACTTGGATGGACCTAGAGATTATCATGCTAAGTGAAGTAAGTCAGACAAAGACAAATATCATATGATATCATTTATATGTGAAATCTAAAATATGATACAAATGAACTTATTTACAAAACAAACTCACAGACATAGAAAACAAATTTATGGTTACCAAAGAGGAAAGGGGGAAGGAGAGGGATAGTTTGGCAGTAGCAGATACAAAGCACTATATATAAAATAGATAAACAACAAGGTCCTACTGTATAGCACAGGGAACTATATTCAATATCCTGTAATGAACCATAATGGGAAAAAAAAAAAAAAGAGCCTAACTGATTAAGTCTTTGAAAAAAAGTATCAAAATACTTAGGTGTAAATCTAACAAAATATATTCAGGTACTGTATCTTGAAAATTATAAAATGTTGATGAAAGAACACCTAAAAAACAGAGACTCATTCTGTGTTCAATATAGTAAAAATTCAACATAGTATAGATGTTATTTTTTATTAATTTGATCTATATGTTTAATGTGATTCCTATCAAAATCTCAGCACACTTTTTGTAGACCCAGACAAAAATATTATAAAATTTATATGGAAAGGTAAGTGGACTATAAGAGCTAAAATGATTTGGGAAAAGTAGAATGAAAAGGAATGAACTGGTCTATCTATCTAATTTCAAGCCTTACATAGCTAGAGTAATCATGACTGCATGCTTTTGTTGGGGAGAAGACACACAGATCAATGGAACAGAGTGAAGAACCCAAAAATAGACACACACAAATATGCCCAACTGATTTTTGACAAAGGTGCAAAAGCAGTTCAATGGAAAAAAGAGAGCCCTTTCAACAAATGATGCTGAAGCAACTGGAAACCTACAGAAAAGCAAGATGAAGTCGGAGAAAACCTTTAGGATCTAGGACTATGTAAAATTTTCTTAGACATGACACCACAGGCAGGATTTATAAAATGAAAATTTGATAAATCGGATTTAATGAATTTATTTTTAAAGAATGTTTTGCAAAAGACCAATTAGGAGGATGAAAGAAAAGTTACAAACTGGGAAATAACATTTGCATACCATATACCCAACAAAGACTGGTATCATAAATACATAAAAAACTCTAAAAAATCAGTTTAAACCATTTTGAAAAGGGGCAAAAGACATGAAGAGACATTTCACTGAATAGGATATATAAATGGCAAATGAATACCTGAAAAGATATATATTATTGTACAGTATTGAAGACCTAAACATGTTCTGAGTTCAGAGACTACAGTGAGTATATGTAACTTTGTCTGATCACTATTCTCCACCCATCCCATTCTTTCTGGTAGCAGCTTGCTTCCTTTGAGGATTTGCCCTTTCATCATTCTAGGCAGTTCCACTGGGACCAACCAATCACAGTATTCCCACTCTCATCCCCATTACACCTTGACCTTAGGGCAAGAGGCATTTCAGTTTTGTTCAATCAAATTATCTCTCTTGAGAACCTGTATTTTGACTAAAGATGCACAGATTTAAAGGCACTGAATATGAATTTGTCATTCACAAACTATCTTGTCTCTGACAGTCCCAGAGATAGTCTCACTCTTTCCAAGAGTTGAATGCTTAGCTCTTCCCTTAACATGACTGTGATCCAACATCCTTCAAATATTTTTTTTTCTTATTTGAATTATTCAGAATTGTTTTCTGTTGCTTATCTGCCCCTCCCATGGCTCCAAAAGCAACAAAAAATTCACTAAGACCAATTTACTTGGTTGTCTTAAGTCCCTATATTTTAGTCTTTAGGTACCTGTATTTCAAAATAATTTTAGCTACTCTAGTCCTCTTGCCTTTGCATATAAATTTTAGAATACTTTTGTCTATGTCCATAGAATAAAATACTTAGAAAATACCAACTGAGGTCTATTATGCGTAAGGCTCTGGTCTAGATGCTAGAACCAGGAGGACAATCAATAAAACAGACCAAGTCTCTTAATCTTAGAGGTTACATTCTAATGGGTGAGAAGGAAAAGAAACAAATGAAAGTATATTACTGTTATTAAAAATATAATAAAGACTATGAAAAACAATTAATTTGAATATTCAGAAAGAGAGTATGTGATAATGCTGGGTACTGTTTTATATAGGGTGGTCTGACAAGGCCTATCTGACGAAGTGATACTTAAAAGAGACCAGATGGGAATGGGGGAGTGAGCTATCGTATGTCCGAGGAAGGGTCTTCCAGACAGATAGAATAGCAAGCACCCAGGTGCTGAAGTCAAGAGTATACTGGCAGGGTAGAAGAATCCCAAAACAGTGGTTGGGATGGCCTGGATGGAATGGGTGATGGGAAAGTGGTAGGAGATGGACCAGAGAAATAACAGGACCATGTGAAAATCTGAAGGTCAAATTTAAGACCCAAGGCAAAGACTTGGCCCTTAACCAAGTGTGGTGGAATATAATCGGAGGGTTTTAAGATCTGGTGGCCTTACAAAATTTACTATGGGAATTTACTATGGGAATATTGGACTTATGGTTGATTAATAAATCCTTTTGAAATGGATGAGTGAAGTCCAAAATATTGTATTTTGATTTATTAACTGCCAGTTTTTCTTCTGACTAGAATGTAAATCTCAGGAAAGCATCTACTTAGCTTGTTTTGTTCACTTTAGTTGTCCAGTTTCTAGACTAGTTCATGGCCCAGAGTAGGTATTTAAAAATTTGTTAAATGAGTAAATGAATATCCTAATTTTACTGATGATAAAGCTGAGTCCAAAAAATATAAAGTAAATTGCTTTTGGTCACACACGCACAGTTAGCAGGGCAGAATTCAGCTACACCAGATCTATAATATGCTGTCTTTCTACTACAATAATTAATTTAGTCATTCTTTCAACCAGCAATTATTGAGTATAAGGTAGGTGCTTAATACCATAACATTATTCTACAAGGAGACATGCTGTTTTTATTTCTCAGTGAAAGAATCTGAGAAATAGCATAGAATGTAAAGACATTATGGTATTCATACTTCGGTTCATTCAAAGTAAAATAAAAGTTGACTAACATAAATCAAAAATATATTAATGCATAGAAAATGAAGGGCCAAAAATCAATACCGTGAAAGTTGATTTTATTTTTACAGTCAAGTATTCAAGAATATAAAAATGAGTATACACAGTATTTACTAACTTCAATACAACTACTTGTTACATTGGCAATAGGAGGTACTATAGTACTAGGACACCCTGTTCACATTATAATGTGAATTGTACCCTCTGGAGCCTTGCATCTCAGCAGTGCTGAAGAAGTAAGAGTATCAATACATACATTCTAATTTACCAGTAAGTCATCTGATTTACTTTACAACTCAATGTATCAGAAAGAAAAATTTAAAAAACCTAACGTGAGTACATAAACAGTGAAAGAATTAATGTCAGGATTAAGGACCTAATTTGAATAATTCCTAAGATCAGATACATTTTATTCAACATGTAGAAGGTGGCAAAGAATACAGATTAGCAAAGGGGAAAATAGAAGCTCTTACAGAGAAGGAATGCACGTCAGAATGAACAAATTAGGGTTGGCAAAATAATAATAATAATAGTAATAATAATTGTAGCTGTAAAAGAAGATCTAGACATTTTAAAAATGTTACAGCGGGACTTCCCTGGTGGTCCAGTGGTTAAGACTCTGTGCTTCCACTGCAGGTGGTGCGGGTTTGTTCCCTGGTCAGGGAAGATCCCATATGCTGCAGGGTGCAGTCAAAAAATAAAAAATAAAAAATTTTACAAAGCATTAGTTATGATTATTCAAAAGGCTATTAAAATATAGTTTGCAATTCTTCAGAAGTACTGAGTTATAGGGAATCAAAAGTGTTCCTTGCTTGACGGCAAAAGAAATTCATGTATAATAAAAACCGGCCAGGGTCAGAATCACTATGAATTTAAGTGAGAACTAAACTGGGCTGACTGTACTTAAAAGATAATATGCATAATTGAGCACTTTCACTGTGTACTACTGGAGTGTTTAATTACATCATAGAATAGAAATGTAACATTAAACATTATAGATCTTATGGTCTGATTGTTAACTGTGAATATTTTAGCATGATTGACATCACTCGCTAATAAATAAATAAACTAAAAGGTAGCATATGCTAGTACTTTTCCTTACATAGAAATAAAAGAGAGATGATTTGAGGAGAAGCTTTCTGATTATAAACTGTTTTTACAGTTTAGTCTAATAACCATTTATCGAGCTCTAAAATAATTGATGGGAATAAAGAAAAATAACACTTAGACTCTGCACTCAAAAACTGTATACTGCATGAAATTCTTCCTGGCCTCATTCTTCTAATTATAAAATTTAACCTTAACAATTGACAGTTGGCACAACTTTTTCTCAAAACATTCACTTCTTTTTATTTTCATGATATCACACTCCGCCAGTCTTTCTCTTACATCTCTGGGAGGTTTTTCTATTTCTCACTTCTTGGATCTCCCGACCATCGTAGGTCTTATACTCTTCAGTGCCTCTGGACATATTCTTGGACGTGCTTCTCTTCCCATTCCATACTTTCCAACATTTACATTCCAAAGATCTCCAAGATTATAACCCCAGCTCACACTTCTCTATTCTGAGCTCCAGATCCATATATCTTACTCTTTGTTTTGTTTTTGTTTTTAACTTTGTCACTTAGATATCTTTAAAGTACCTCAAAATTAAAATATACAAAACTAATATTTCCTGGTTTAAATATATTTCTCTTCCATCATTCTTCATTTCAATGAATGGGGTGTTTTCCCTCACCTCTGTTCTCTTGACTGATAACTCTTCATCATTCAACCACACATCCACTGATTTAAAAATCTCTAAATTCTGTTAATTCTCCTCCCAAATATATATCAGATGCATCATGTCACTACCTCTCCTCTCTGACCACCCTTGGCTAAGTCACCAGTACCTCTTCCCTGGACCACTACAATAACTTCCTCTCAGTCACCACTCCCATGTATTCTTGGTCACTAGAATCTTTGAAAATGCAGGTTTGATTCTGTCACACAACACCAACACACTGTCTCTTTCTCAAACTATTTAGTTGCTTCCCATTGCTCATAGGACAAAGTTAAAAACTTTTAACATAACTTACAATGTCCTACAGCAAAGTCTTATTTCTAAATTGTTGCATATCCACATTTTTCACTCCACTTTCTCTCACTATTTTCCCAATGCACCAGAATTTTTTATTTAGTTCCTCAAAAGTACCAAATTCATCTTGTCTTCGACCACGTTGTTCCAACTGCTAAAAATACTCTCTTTATCACTGTTCTTATGCTTCTCACAGCCTTTTGCAATGCTGGCTTGCTTTATTCTTCACACTGAGCCTGATTGTCATTCAAAGCATTGGGTTGCTTTCTCTAACCCTAAGCATCACTTATATCCTCTCATAGAACACAGAACACTACATCATTTCCTCATAGTCCTTACAACAATTGGAACTGTATCGTCTGTATAATTATTTTAATTTTATATTTATCTGCCTCTTTACCCCTCAGTAATGATGTGTAAAACAAACCAAAAGTCAGCGTTTTACTGGTTTCTTCATGTATGTTATAAAGTAACAAACTTTAACTTTATTAAAACAATCCAAATAGTAGCATTTTTTAAAAGAGAATTAAAGCTAAGTAGACACTAATTTCTCATATGATGCATTAGTTTTTACATTAATTACAGTTCTCTGAAGATTTATATAGGTATTATCAATGGCTTCATGTATATAATATTTAAAATAAATAAATCATGTCTGGCGATGCATGGTACAAATCTTGAATATGTGTATTTTGTGAAGTCAAAATCTTCTGAGGGGGAAAAAAAAATCTTCTGAGGAGCAGGTTGCCATTTCAGAGTTTGAGTGATGAAACTTAAAGTCTAAAATTTTAAGCTCAATATAATCTCTTACAGTTTCATTTACATTATGCCCAATATCTGGAACTTGAAAGATGCTTACCACAATTTTGTATCCTCTAACTGTTGCTTGTTTCTTCACTATCACATCAGCCAAATTCCTAATACAGGATACGTGGACTGCATCCTCATCTTTCAAGTTTCACTGCCTTCCCGCACTGTTTCATTGCTATGTATTAAGACAGCTCTTTTATAATCAATTATTTTCCACTTCTAAAATCACACTGCTTGTAGAAAAATCCAAAAGTCACTGCTCAAGCTAGTGCTAATCAAATTCAATTCCTTTATTTAAGTTAAAGAGCACTTTTTGCTTCCTTGAATTCTATGCAATTCCTTATACCTCCAAAGTCTAAAAATATATTTTCCCAGAGAAAAGATTTAAATGTTTTCCAAAGTTTCATTGTGCAACATCAACCTAGCCCAAGTCCTGTGACTATTCATGGTGTAATCCTAGGCTCTACTTTTAGCTAAAGAATGGAAATGGTATATTTCCCTAAGATCTAATTAAACAATTTATGAAAGAGGAAACTCCTTTGAAAATAACATGAGCTTTCACATATGCTATCCCTCAAAGGGTCCTAGAGTCTCCAAAGTGTATCAGCTGTGGTGCCATCTGTGATCTGAATCAATAGCAAATGCCATCAATATAGAATTTAGGCCAAAAAGTTAGGATTCTGTCAGAACTTATTAATAGATTAGTAGAACACTGCTACCTCCTAACAAATTTAATACTCTGCATTTAATACTCTAAATGCACCGTGTGAAGATGAAAATTTTTTGAGCAACAAATACTTTCCTACGTAGTTGCAAAATTACCCAGGTTCTTTGATTCATTCACCTGGAAAATATTCAGTGATGGTATCATGATAGGCCATGATCCTATGGCTACAATAACAAACAAAATAGAAAAGTGTATCCCACTCTCTAAGAATATTCTACATGGGTTGTACACTTCCTGTATAATCTCCTCTGCTTGAGCAAAGGCTGAGCCGGTGAATATGAAAGTATATCACTTCTGTGATTATTCTGTGTTCTGTTGCAAAAAGAAAGGGCTTTGCAGATGTGATTACAGTTCCCAGGTAGTTGACTTTGAACTAATCACAAGGAAGCATATCCTTGGTGTGCCTTATCTAATTAGCTGAGCTCTTAGAAGAGATGAAGAGTGTAAGTGCAGCAAGTACTCTCCTACTGACCATGAAGAAGCAAGCTGCCATGTTAAGGAGAGTGCCACATGACAGAGAATGGTGAGAATCCCCTGGGATTTGAGAACCTCAGTCCTAAACTACAAGGAACTGAATAATAACAACAACCAGTGAGCTTGGAAGATGAAACTGCAGCCCTAAGCAGCAATTATTTCAGCATGATGTGACCCTGAGCAGAGGATACAGCTAAGCCATGTCCAGATTCCTGACCCACAGACATTGTGAGAAAAAAATTTTGTTGTTGTTTTAAGCCATTGTTTGTGGTGTTTTGTTATGCAGCAATAGAAAACTAATATGGAGGGGGAAAGTCTTGTACTTTTCACCTCTTTAACTATTGAAGGATCATATTTAGTTCCTCATGATCACTACTGGACTTAGATATATAGATACATGAAGCATCCTATGAAAGAGTCACAGTAATATATTAATAATATAAAGTAACAGAATATATAATTTGAAATATACCACAAATTTCCTTGATTTTTATTAACAGAAATTTCTGGTAAGTTCAGGGGAATTTAGTTAGTTTTATAACTGACATTTTATTTCAACAGAAGCTCAACAACAGAATCAAACCAAAAAAACTGTATTATTTTACAGATACTTTGATATGGTAAAAGAAAATCTGTGGTTTACAGTCAAGAATATTTAAACTCAAATTTTATTTCTGCCATTATCTTACTGTATGATCTTGGGAAATGCTTAGCTTCTCTGGAAAATATTAGAAATTTTGATTATGCCATAATTTGGCAAAATATAACAGTAATTTCAATACATTATTAGTGGGACTATAACAAGGTGTGTCTATTTTGGAGAACAGGTTAGAAATAATTGGTCAAACAAAGAATACATGTGTACCAATGACCCAGCATCACATTTCTGAGTACATGGAGACCTTAAAGTTACATGGGTGAAATGTTCATCACAGGGTTATTTGTGGTAGCAGGGTGTCAGAGGCAATCCAGGTATCCTTCAGTGGTACTAGAATGGCTTAACACTATGTGAAACCATACAATACGGCATTAGAACCACCTGAAGAGCTTTCTAAAAAGAAATATTGATATTCTGGCCTTACCCTCAGAGTATCCAGTTGGTCTGCAATGGCCTGGGATACTAGATGTTTCATGGAAGGTTGTGCAGCCAAGGTTGAAAATTTTGGACAAAGCTTAAAATCAGGGTGCTGAGTAAAGGGTAAGGAATAGTAAGAAATCTACAGCACAATACGATTTATGTCAATACCACTTATGTAAAAGCATATAAACACAAAATATCACTCCATATTTTATAAGGACACAAAAATAAAAGATGTAACTGACACATTTGAGCAGTTCCTTACGTGGGGAGATGCATGGGAGTACAGAATGAGGATAAAAGGTAGTTCAATATACACATATTCACACATAACTACCTGCATCCAGACAGGAAAGAGGTCTGACAAAGAATTCTGATAACAGCATTCCAGGAATAAGAAATGTGATTAACTCATTACTCTGTAACTGAGCTATAAATAATAACAATGACAACATAAAATTGCAGGATGAGACAATCTTTAAAGACCTATTTTATACTGTGCATTTCTTTTTTTCCTCCAGAGAGTACTTTTTAATGTATATTTCCATCTAGTAAGATGAAAAGTTCTCTTTACTCACTCACTGCCTTTTCAGCTTGAGACACTTTTTCTTTGGCTGAGTCTCACCTACTGAGAATCCAACAGATACAAAGGAATATGCCAAGACTTATGATTATTTTAAGAGGAATAATTAAGAGAACAAACAATGATTGCTCTGCAGAAGGAAAGACTTGGTAATAGGCACTGAGACTATGAGAAATGTTTTCTAATATTTGAAAGGTCTTCATCTGTCATATGCAAAAAAGATGACACTGATTTTGTTTGGCATCAAATGGAACAATGGGAATCACTAGATGGAAGTTACAAGAACTTCACATTTCAACATAACGTGGCTTCTATTTAGAGTTGTCCAGATAGGGAAAGATATGCCATTGAAGATTGTGAGCTCACGATCATTAGAGCACTCAGTTACTTTATTAACCTTATAAGAAATCTAAGTGTATTGATAATCTCCACATTCAGGTTCCCAGAGTGCCAAATAGAAATATATTGTAAGTAAAACTGGATATAATTTCAATATATCTGAGTAAGCTATGATCATATGAAGCAACTTAAAATTTCCATTCCAAACAGCAGATAGTTTTTAATGGTACCTTACCTTTTTTATAGACTTTTCCCTTTACAGTACCCACCCACAGCACCCAGAATGTAATTATATAATTTGGTGGTGATTATTTGTAAATATCTATCTTCTTCACTAGGCTATTCTCTTCATGATGGTAGGACTATGATTTTGTTGTTGTTGTTGTTGTTTTTATACAGTAGTATCTCCAGTGTCTAGTGTATTTTTTAAAAATGAATAAATTGTCAGCTGCTCCAATCTATCATTTCTCTAATCCTTAGTTTCATAATATCTGGCCTTAAAAAAGGGTTACCATATTCTAAATAATGTTAGAAAGAGAATAGTGGTTTGATTATATTGAATTTTGGTCTTTTAAAAATAGGGTTGGGGGTCACCTCACACTCATTGGAATAGTTACTATTAAAAACAAAGCAAAACAAACAAACAAATAAAAAACAGAAAATAACAAGTGCTGGTGATGATGTAGAGATACTGGAACCCTGTGTACTCGGTGGGAATGACAAATGGTACAGCTGCTGTGGAAGAGGGCATGGTGGCTCCTAAGAAAATTAAACATAGAATTACCAAATGATCCAACAATTCAACTTTTGGGTATATACCCAAAAGAACTGAAAACAGGGTCTCAAGACATCTATACACCCATATTCACAGTAGCTAAAACATACAAGCAACCCACATGTCCATCCGTAGATGAATGGATAAACAAAATGTGTTATACAGACACAATGGGATATTATTCAACCATAAAAAAGAAGGAAATTCTGACATATGCTACAACATGGATGAATCTTGAGGACATTATGCTAAGTGAAATAAGCCTGTCAAAAAGAGACAAATCTTGTATGATTCTATTCACATGAGGTAGCTAAAGCAGTCAAAATCAAAGGGAGGAAGAATGGTGCTTGCCAGTAGCTTGGGTGGGAGGAAAGAATGTAGAGTTACTGTTTAATAGTTATAAAGTTTCAGTTTTGCAAGACGAAAGAGTTCTGAAGATGGAAGGTGGTAACGACTGCACAAAAAAATGAATGTACTTAAATTGAACTGCATGCTTAAAGTTGTTTAGCCAGTAAATTTTTTGCTTTGTGTATTTACTACAATAGGAAATAGGGCTAAGAGAAAAAAGATTTTGTTACTATAAAACAAGAAAATTCACTAAGAATGTTCAGCTCTGTCATGTCTACTGCTTACCTTTTAAAATAATTTAAAACTCAAAGGCATATACTTAACTCCCAAGTGTAAGGACGTCTTAGGCCACTATTAAAAGGGCTTTGGGAAAATATCAAACTGTATTACTGAGGCAAAAGAATGCTCATAATTCCTAAAGTACATCAAAAGGCTTAGTCCAGACTCTCTCAAAAGAGTGAGGTATTTGTGTCCCACTTATATTTTACCCACTAAAAGTACTGGAAACATCTGAGAACCATCTAAATCAGCTAGATTTTATCATATTTCTTAGAATCCCTGATATGAATTTTGATTTATAATGTGATATATCTAGAAAATGATCTTTTGGAAGTATTTTAAGATGTATTTTTCAGCATCATAAGCTTATTAAATATGACAAGTAACAGAATACACAATAACTGCATAAAACAGTATATTATATTTCTATGGGGACATACGTGATTATAGTATTTAGGCAAACACCAAAATATTTAACTTCAATATTGAAAAGAAAAAGAAAATAGTATACCTTGGGAAGAATGTATTTGGATCTTAGTACAAAGAAGCCTTTTGTACAGAATTTAACATTATCTGTTAGATGCATTTTGAAGCAAAAAAAACAGCAAGAAATTTAGTTTGTGCTTATTAGATGACAAGGCACTTCTGAATTTTATATCAGCATTAACAGGGCCAGAAGTAAAGTTAAGTGAGGCACTAATCTCAGGTGCAAAAAATTCAGTAATTAAGATAAATTATAATTAAAATTTTTATAAAAATTAATACAAAAATTCTATAATGAGCAAGTTATCAAAGTCTTAAATAAAGACAAGATCAATACTCTTTTTTTTTACCCCCCTTTTATCTCCTTTGACTCCAATATGACTGGGCACAATATCATAATAAGGATGTTTGTATAACAAAGAGTATTGGAAGACAAAGACAGTATCACCCTCTGGAGCAGAGGGGAAATTTTCTTACATAAATAATAAAAAAGAGTGTTTCCCTTTGGGGCAAATGTTGAACATGTTTGCTAGAAGTCTGCATTTGAAATACTGGGGTTTCCTAAGTTTGTGGCTCCTCAACTCTGACACAAACTCACTGCATATACAGTATCCACTAGTGGCATTTTACTTTGTCTTGTGGTATGTGGAGGGCAACTTCTGCAATAAGAACTGATTTAACTATGAAGCTCATGGTATTTACTGTGCTTTAATTAATAAAGTCCTTTGTCTCTGACCCAGGAGTCTCATGTCTTTGCTAATATATATGACACTGTGGCAAGTTAACTTCTTAGCTTCCGAGTAAGGCAAAATGTTACAACTTTCATAGCTGTAGCATTTTGTTTTGTTTTCCAATTTCTTCAAAGGCAAATAAAATCTTGGAACTTTCTGCATGCTACAATACTGGTGTTTTCATCTGATACAGTTTACTTAAGCCCCGCAAAATTTTAAATAGCTTTATATATAATTAATATTTAAAGGTCTTTAAATATATTTTCTTCAAAAAAATTTACACTAAATTAGATATTGATGGAGTTGAAGAAAACAGTGGTGCATTTCATATACTTTCTATGTTTGCATTCAGCATTTCAGAAATAGATGCTCAAAATGCAGAGGGAGTTGAATTTTCAGAGGATGCCATATGTATTATAAGCATAGCTCTCTGTGAATACATAACTGCCCTATGCTGAATTTAAATCTAATTTTGTGACAGCTGTAAAAATGGTTATCTCATAAAGAAAAGCAAAGAAATCAAATTTGTTATTCTCTGAAAAGTTACAATGCTAAATAAAGCATTGTTCTGAATTTTAAACCATAACATTTCCGCCTCTAGTGCAGTTCCTGGGAAAATGTAATCTTTAGAAAATATTTATAAATCACCTTTCATGATGAAGAATTTTGAAATAATTTCCAAACATAAGTAGAAGGAAAAGTAGAGTGGAACTTCTCACAGAAAGTATTTGTTCATAAACATCTGGGCAGAAAAAGAATACTGCAACCACAACCAAGGGTGCTGAAAATTATGATTGAATAAATCAGGTATGTACTAAACCTACAAGATGCCAACACTTCCTGACAAAAAAATGAAAAAGAGGAAAAAAAAAAAAAAGAGATGTCAACATAGAGAAAGGCTGACAACACTGATTCTAGGAGCATAGGAGTAGGAACAAGAAAAATATTCGTGAATCACATGTATGGCAAGGAAGGTCCCCCCGTAGATTATTTTCAGCTTTTTAATTTTACTTTTATCAAATGATGAATGAGAACATAATAAAATAAAGTTGAATATTATCACTTGAGTTGACTCTAAGCTCATAGTTTTCAAGTGCAAGTTACCCAATTTCATCCTTGAAGCAAACTGAAACAGGTAGTTTCAAAGGTCAAAGAGTCTATCCCTGAGTACAACTGCAAACCTAAGCTTAAAGTCATTATAACCATCCACTTGGGACACAGCATATAAAATATTATACTATGAAAAGATATATGATCAGAAAACATTTGGGTTATAAATATGTATAAACATATATAGATGTGTATGCATATGTATAAAATTTTTAATGGGCACACGATAAGAAACTAATGATAGGGAAAATGTTTCTTAAATTTGAAGTAATAATCTTTCTTTCACCACATTTAGGAGGGAAAAGAATGGTGGAAGAAAATAAAGATGGTGCCAGATGATATCTTAAAATCAGCAAAATCTTCTAAGGAGTCCCAGTACTCAAGTGTCTTTGAGATCCCTTAGCCCGTTAGCCAATATTGATGGTTTTTTACCTAAGAAAAGGGGGTGCCCTCGTTAGAAACTCCAGATGTAATATCTGTTCCTAAAAGCCATGTTGGAAGTATTATGAATATTTATAAATATTCTGCTACTTCTATGCTTGTGTAGGATGCAATTCTATACCATTTGGAGTCACGTGGCTTGTTTTAGCCAATGAAATAAAAAATAGATATATCCTGTCTCACCTCCTGACCAAAGTTTTAAGAAACACTATCTAGTTGCCATTTGTCCTTTTTTGCCCCTACATTAGAAGTTATGGGAAAATGTCCTGAGATGGGGCCTCTATAACCCTGAGTTAGCCAATGACTATGGTAAGCAGAGCCCCTCTGCTGCTTGCATTCTATAGCTAGACTGAGAAAATATTTAACTTTCATTATATGAAGGTACTGAGATTATAGGGTTATTTGTTGTTGCCGCATGACCTAGCCTAATCTAACCGATACAAGCCACACATTAGTCAATTTTGATGTATTAAATAAAATGAAAAGACATTTTTTTCTTACTTTTTTTCTTCCTGAACTGCAGTCACTTTATCTCAAACATCTCCACAGATGTTCATTATAATATCTCTCTTGAGCTGAATTACTCATGAGGGCAGAGGAATTAACCTAAATTTAATTAAGAAAAATCGATGAGGGCTTCCCTGGTGGCGCAGTGGTCAAGAGTCCGCCTGCTGATGCAGGGGACATGGGTTCGTGCCCCGGTCCCGGAAGATCCTACATGCCACGGAGCAGCTAGGCCCGTGAGCCACTGCCACTGAGCCTGAGCATCCGGAGCCTGTGCTCTGCAGCGGGAGAGGCCACAACAGTGAGAGGCCTGCGTACCGCAAAAAAAAAAAAAAAAGAAGAAAAAAGAAAAATCGATGAAACTGACTGAGGTTCTCATTAAATGATTAAATTACTCCTCACTAATAATTTGTTCCTACAAAATAATAGAAAATACACTTAAAGTTCACTTGATTAACACTGTGGGATATAAATTGATTGCATTATTGTTCAAATGACGGAAAATAATGAAAGTGGCCTCTGCTCACTACTCCTGCTAACTGAAGTCAGAGTATTATAGAATGAAAGCTTCATCTCTTATAAGCTAATCAAAACACTGGTGCTCAGGAAAAACAACACTAAAAAAGCCATATACCAAAGAGTAGAGAAATGATGGTCATTGACCCTTTGGTAAATAACTGTAGGTGAGAATGATATCTTGATTTTACTGAAAACACAAGTTGATAGAATAAATGTTTTTTGAATTTATGGAGTCAAGTACTTTCAATTGCTTATCTATATAACTTGTTAACAAGTTTTACTGGGGAATAATTTGGAAAATCATAATTTATACTAATATGAGAAATAACCTTACTAAATTTTCCTTCTATAATCATCTGGGAAAGACTCTGCAAGGTTGTTTAACATATTCCTCAATAATAAATTACTTAAAATGGAAGGCTCATTGATGCATATTAGACTATTTCCACTGATTCAAGTGAATGTGTGGAAATGATGATAATATTTTTTTAATATTGAATCCACTAAATATCAATGGCTAAGGTACACAAAATATTTGGTCATATAGCAATATTTTAAACATTTTCACATTCTCTCTTTTCTACTTTTTCTTTATTCCTTTTCTATCTTTAATTTTATTTTTAACTCTGGATTATATGTTGAAAGTAACTCAAAATAGTAAGAATTCTAAATTTTGAGTGTCAGTTGTAAAAATGCTATGATATGAAACAAACTAATTTTCCCAAGACCTTGTGTATTCATAGCATATAAAGAAAAATGGACCATAACTTGTAATATTTACTTTGTTAATTTAAATTAAATTTAGTTAAACTTTAGAAGGTTTCACAGAGACAAACTATTCTCATACAACTAGACACTTTCCTGTTGAGATTACTGGGGATTGCTAAGGAAGAAAATCATTAAAATGCCCTCATTGAATAATCTACTTCCACATGCCACATAACATCCTTTAATCTCTGACCATTACCTAGAAATTCTCTCCTTATCCTCAAAGAAATCACCAGCAATATGATCCAGGAACAATATGTTTTGTTCAGGGGACAGATGTTAAATCAAAACAGATCATGCACTAAATATGCTAAAACATGTAGGAGAGATAGTCCTACAAGGAATTTAAATATGACCTTTCTGAAAATGTTACAGGGCTAACAGCAGCATGTTCCTAACTAAGCTTTAACTAGTTACACTAAGGTAGATATCAACAGCCACTCAAATTTTTCATTGCTAATGAAAATTTTAGTCTATCTTCTGTGCATTTACAGATGTCCTGGGGGATGAACCTTGATTTGTCTAAATCAGTTGATGGGGAATTCATCCCCCACTGACAAGTGATTGGGGTAGTCTTGCTTTCAATGAATTCAGAGTAATGCACATAGGAAGAATTATCATCATTGGAAAGTTACAGGTTCTAAAATCTTACTAAGATTTTACAGATAATGGTTTTTAGTTTACTTGGTTCTAACTCCTATTCCAGCGTGAACTTTGGCAGGGTTTTAACCTCTACCTGCCTCAGTGGATACTTGTAGTGAGAAAATCATAATACCTTATTGGTAAGTTTTTATAAAGGTAAAATGAGAATTCTTAGAACTATCCTTAGAACATGATAAGGACTTAAAAAATATTAGGTGTGTTATTATTATTGTTGAGATGGTGCTATAGACTAAATGTATGGGTTTCCACAAAATTCATGTTTGAAACTTACCAGTGCCTTAATCTTAGACTTCCCCACCACCAGAACTGTGAGAAATAAATTTCTGTTGTTTATAAGTCACCCAGTCTATGTTATTTTGTTACAGAAACCTGAATAGATAAGCTGGATGATAAATAGAAACATCCTTCGACTATCATCCAACTCTGTGCAAACTGTATGTGCGTGTGTGCACGCAAGTGCAAAATGGAGGACACAAACCTTCTGCCTATTGCCGATGCTCTCTCATTTACAATGGATACATTTACATAAATGCCATATTGCCAAAAAAACAAGCTTACCATCTCAAAAATGTTCAAATACACTTACTTAATGGCTTACACCTGCCTAGAGGATAAATCTGAGCTTTAAAACTCTCCTAAAGATGATTTCAAATGATCTTCTCAGTTGAAATTATAACCTTTCCTCTCTACATTTGTCTCCACCAGCAAAAGTCAATTCACTTTTAGTTTCCCCAGGTGATGTGTTACAGTACCACAGCTATAAACATTTACAACTGTACACATTATATATTACTAAATACATTTGTTCCCTAACCCTAGAAAGGTTGAAACATCTTGAGAGTTTGAAAAAGGGTTTGGTGAAGAGCAAAGAAACAACGAAAGACTAATAATTGATTATTAAAATTAAAATCTTTTAATTATTAAAAGATTAATAATTGATTATTAATCAATTTTGAGTTGAAATAAACTGGAAGAACAAGACAGTAACTCAAGACAGCAGGTTGTTATAATCTTAAAACCTTTTGTTTACAAGGTTGGTTGGATTTAATTTAAGAGAAAATGTTAAGCATTTTCAAAGACTAAGACTAAAGGAAAAATGGAAAGAATAAGTTTTATAATCAAGACAATGGGAAAGAGAGTATAACACGAAGGTTAAGAATGTGGTATTGGAGCCAGACTGCTTAAATCCAAATCCTCACACTACCTTTCACTAGCTATGTGACCTTGGGAAATATTAACCTCATTGTGCTTCAGTTTCCCCATCTATAAAATGGGGATCGAGATATTATCTACTCCGTATAGCATGAGTATGAAGATTAAATGGGTAATTGCAAACTGTCTCTGACCCAAAGAAAATGCTCAATAAATGATATGAGATAAAAAGAAGGCAATACAATATGAACATCTGAGTTATTTTTCAAATCTCCATCAAGATTAATCTCCCTCTCACCAAGACAAGATTCACAGCTGCCTCTGATTTTCCATGACATTTTATTTGTACCTTTCTTGAGGGATGCAGTAGAAGGGGCTGTTTATACTTTACTACAGTATATATTTATGTATGTGTTTTCCATATGTCATAGGCTCCTTAAAATCATCAACTGTTGTGCATCTCTTCTCCATCATTGTCAATCAACAGATATTTATTTATTTATTTATTTTTGCAGTACGTGGGCCTCTCACTGCTGTGGCCTCTCCCATTGTGGAGCACAGGCTCCGGACGCGCAGGCCCAGCGGCCATGGCTCACGGGCCCAGCCGCTCCGCGGCATGTGGGATCCTCCCAGATCGGGGCACGAACCCCTGTCCCCTGCATCGGCAGGCAGGCTCCCAACCACCGCACCACCAGGGAAGCCCTCAACAGATATTTAATTGAATATAAATACAAAAATATTATCCCTCCTTTATTTGAAAATATTTTTTGTAATTTTCACATATTTATTATTAGCACTTCAACCATCAAATTCTGTTTTTTGAATAAAAATTAGAGCAATAAAATGCCCGATATTTTTACTGACTCATTATACTTTGTACTGTGATGATTTTCTAAATATGCAGTGGCATTGACAATGACCTCATCTTAGTTGTTTAGAATCATTTTCTTCATTGTAGATATAAAGATTCAGGAACAACAGCCATTTAAGAAAGAGCTATGATAAATGCAATCATATAACATTTTCAAAAAATTTGGAATAATCATTAATATATTTACAATAAGCAGTTAAAGATTCATGCTAAATATAAAGTTTTGTTAACTATATTCACACTGAATTTCCTGTATAAGATGTCTAAATATAAAAAAACTAACTTATTTTTGAAATTAATTACACATCTTAAATGACAAAATGTAAAAGACAATTAAGATCATATTAATGCAGAAACATTATGCCCTTGGTTCTGTTCTCAGATGATGAATTTTCACATCGAATTTCACATGTACAAACTAACAAAGAGATTCACATTTCGAAAATATACAAAAATTGGGTCAGAACTAAATCTAGATAGTTGGGTTTGTATGTCACTGATAACGGCCAATGACATTAGGCATGTGTGGTTTGATTATATTGATTCTATGAATACGATTCTCCATCTTTTCAATAACAAGGCCTCATTTACACATCAGTAAGAAGATGTGATGCAACCCTGGGAAGCTCATTCTCTGAGTTCATATTTACTAATATAGGACATAGACATTAGAGTATACTGTGCCTTCTTCATGTTGTATTGCATAAGAAATTTTGCACTCTGCTTAGTAAGTGTGGTCTTCCCTCACAAATTGTTTGCTTTGTGAGACTATGAATAATGCTCTCCAGATTTGTTTAGGTTCCCAGGTAGATTAAAGCCAAATTTAATGTTGATTTTAACAAGTATATAAGAATACAGAACATGACTTTTGTATATTAACTTTGCTCTTGGTTTCAACTTGCTCTTCCATTATTTTCTCTTAACACAGTTATCCTTATTCTCATTTATTTTATTTACTGTGTAAATCATGTTTTTATGTTACATCATCTGCCTTTTTTACATTAGCTATAAGTCAAATACAAATATGTAATAAGTGACCTTAAAATTGTAACTTAGTTTGAATGCTATGGTAACCTCAAACATAAGGAGCAATAAATGAAGGGAAAACTGTCTTACTCAAAAATACAAGGAATTAGTGACATAAATATGGAACCATTAAAAACTATAGATAAAATACTTATTTTTCAAGACTCCTTCAATATTTAAGATACTTAGCACCAGTTTTACATACATAACAATTATATAGTAAAAAAGCAAATTATTTGTTTTGTTGAGTCAGATCTGCACTTGGGAAAATCCTAAGAAAAGTGACTGTAGAAAGATTTTAGACTTCAAGCACACTGAGCAATAGACCAAAAAAGTAGAATTTCTGAAGGCATTCAAATTTCAACATTTAAATTTTGTCTTCTAGTATTAACTGCACGAAAGATCTTTCATCACTGAATGGCTCAAACACACACACACACTTAACATAACTTACTAAGATGACCAATAATACTGCATAGGAGAGAAAGAGCCCAAGCCAAAAATGTATGAAGTGTCCTTCTAGAATGATTTCTATAAAAATTTTGTTTACTGTGCTTTCTTAGCACACAAAAAAAGGACTTTTCACATGAAGCTAGTCCACATAGCTAGCCATGTGTCACATGACATTACTCAATGTCATTTTCCTAAATTATTTTGCCTTATCTTTGGAATGATGGCTTTACAAAGAGCAATAGAATACCAGATGGTCATTGGTGTGGTTCACTGAGTTTATATCCTAGTAGGAAGTTAGGTGATTGCTTTTCAAGGTTCTTATCATGCATTAAACAATCTATTTCACCACAGGGAATTCTGAAGCTGTCAATATATTTTTGGCTAAGCATGTTCCATCATCTTTTCTGTAAGTCATGGTCCCAAATAATCATGTGAATTCTTTGTGAGCACTGAGACAGTATAATTTTTCTTTCTTTCTACAAGATTTGAAATGTAGGTAAGTGTTAGAAATGAGTATTGCTTAATATTTATAAAATTCTGTTTTTATTTTGGGTATAACATTATCAAACTATTTTGTTATTCTTCAAAAATATAAACTTTCCTCAAGCAATATGAATCTTTCATTTAGAACAAATACTTTAAATTCTTACACATCAAAACAAATAAACAAAAAACTCCAAATAAACAAAAGTCTCCACAGAAATATATGGCTTAAAGTTACACAGAATAGGCATAAACAATTGAAGACTCAGTTGCCTCAAAAAGAAACTGATTTTTGTGTTTGATTTTCAAAATACACATTTGTCAGCATCTTTCTAGGAATTGTAGAGAAAGAGAAAGAAGTGGAAATCATTCCATTAAGGAAAAAAAACACAAACATCTATAAATTAACAATACATTATAATAACATATAATACCAAAAAAATACAGACTTAATGACCATTTCTTTATTGTCAAACAAAATGGATTAATTCAAAATGAGACTGACATATGAAGGAACAAAAAACTTGGACAATAGAGAAAGGCAACAGAAACGTTTGAGTTTTTATATACAGGATGGAAAAGGAAACAATAATAAACAGCTTCCTGAACGGAGGAAGATGTAACTCACAAATACCTAGTGGGGAAAATAATGTGTGAGTTGAATGTTAAAGAGAATGCTGACTGCTAATTGCAGCAGCAGACAATTATATGGTAAAAATATAGAAATCTGACTTTCTTTTCTAAATATCAGAAATACACAGAAGGCCAGCACCTATTTCTTACACAAGAATGCCACTCTATCTTTTTGCATGGAATTAAAGTACACACATTTGGACAATAACCCAGGTCACCAAATAGATCATCTTCCAAATAAAAGTTCCCATATTCAGTAGACTATGAGTTTCATGAGGCCTGGGGCTGTTTCAATTACCATGGCTCTTAGCTGTATGGCATGTGCATAGTGACTTCTTAGTAGATACCAGTTTAATTACTGAATATATTTCAAATGTGAGAACTTCCAGAAATTAATGACTCAGAAATGCTGTTACCCATGGGAAACATATTTTCACCACTGATGTTTATTACTTGATGATCCCAACCTAATGTGTTAGGCTAATGTGGGGTTTAAAGTTCCCCTTAACTACTACAACTCTGAGAAAAATTCATTCCTCTGCCTGTATGGTCATAGAATGGATATATCTAGACCAGTTTTCAAATACCTGTTTTGATGATGACTACCATCAAGTAAGAAGTAAGGCAGTAATCACTACTTGTTGAATATTATGGAGTCTGTATTTTATATATATTAACTAATATAATCCTCATTATAGTAACTATCAAGTAGTAAGGACTCCCCTATCATACAGATGAGAAAACTGAGACCTGAAACACTAAATATCCACATAAAGATTCTATATCTTCTGAGTGGCAGACATGTAAAGGAAACCAAAGCTTTTATTAGACCAAAGTCCACTCTTCGCAGACTTTTTTACTCTCTTGTTTTAAAGAAAATATCTTGGAGCTATAGGCATATGTTTAACTGGCAATGGATATTTTAAAATATTCTAAACACATATATAACACAAGTGATAGCTATTACTTCTATATTATTTTTTTAATTATTTTTTCATGTATTTAAAACTATTTGTAATTTTTGAGTACCTTCTATGTGCTAAGCATTATAGAAACATTTTTAAAATGTTATCTCATTTAATCCAGTCTCTCTAAATTTACAATCTCCTGACATAAGTAAAAATATTCAATTTTTGACAAAAGAAACAACATTCCAGTAATATGTGGCAGGAAGGCAAATCAGCTCATGGATCTTATACCCTTAAAGACAAGTCTTGCAATCTTTGCTCCATCATACTGGACACTACTAAGACAACTTAATCAGGGCATTTTCATCCTTTTAATCACACAAATGAACTTTTCAGAACAAGGTTAGGGTACATGAGAAGGTGGTTGAGTGTTGGCCTGATTGTTGATAGAACAGCCTACATTTTCCTGGGAGAGATGAAGAAACAGCAAGTGACCTGAGACACTTGTCAATTTTTCCTTGTAGCCTGACATCACTAGGATTTTGGTAGTCTTTGAGGTGATAAAATAACCCCATTATCAAATGATTTACGCTTCTCTTGCATGTTTATTAAAAGGCATGCAGAAAATGTTTTCCTCATTACTATTAAATACAGCCGTTCACATAAAGAGACCAGATCCCTTTATGTGAAACGATAAGGCTAATGAATGATTTTGTGCCCAGATAACGTTGTCAAGATAGTAATGGAAAGTGTGGTAGAAAAATTCAAAGTTACACTTAATTTATGTGTAACTTTCACATGCACTTTTATTAGTTTGCCCCAGGTTGTGTATACCAAAATGCCATTCTGAATATAGAATATCATTATGAATTTTAGAATGGTTAATCTAGGACTAGCAAATCCATTTCACCTTGTCTGCCAACTGCTCTTAATTTGTAAGAAGTGTTGGGAGCACAGAGTTGAGGACTCTGAGGCCACATTAAAGCTCAGTGAAATAAATGGCATGGAATGTCTATCAAAGGGAGAAGTGCAGAACAGGTATGTATGCCAGGTATTTTCATTCCAGACTTAGTGCACAGGAATTTGGTTTCACTTTTTATGGAATATTGTTTAGCCCAGCATCAAGCAGTTAAATGCCTTTACAAATACTAGGAGATGGTGTTGATAAAATTCATCGTGCTTGTGAACACAAAAACCCTTGCACCATACTCTCTAGGTTGATGAGGGATTCATTTTTTCTTAAACTATCATGGTTAGGGATCACCAAAACAACTCTCTAAAAGCAAAGGTTTCATCAAGGAGAGAATATGTAAACTCCAGGGAAAGCAATAAGCAGATCATTACAATGTTATCAGCCCCCTGCAAAGTTATAAATTAAAGAATCAGTGTGCTATCAAGTGGCAAAGAGTAGAGGAGGGAAGCCATGGACTGAATAGTCTTTTTTTTTTTTTTTTCAAAAATGGCAAACACACAAAATCCAAATTCACTATCCCTCTACTCTTTTAAGTTTTAATTTAAAAAAAATGGCTAGTGGTAAATTGCTCCTTAGAAAACTAGATCATACACTCTATGAAGTATGACTTCATAGACTCCACCTTTAGCCAGTGAATATTAGTAATACATGAGAACTACTTTTGAGGCTAGAAAGGAAAATTATTGCCTCATTGAAAAAGTTCTTGCTCTATACAGTTTGTATTTTTAGCAAGTCCTCTGTGAAATTTTCTCTTAAAGCACTGTTCCAACCTCAACTCCCTTCCACTCAACTGGGAGAAATTAACGTCTTCCTTATCAAGGTGCCTAAAATTCCATACATTCTGTTATTAAAGCAATTATCACACATTACTGTAACTACTTGATTACATTACGATCAGTCCCACTAGAACTGGGTTCTTAAAGGCAAGATGTGTTTCTTAATCATATTTTGATCCTCATCACATGAAATAATGCTTTGCACAGAGCAGGCCCTTAATAAATATATTTGAATGAGTAAATGTATTCATCAGTATTATTGATAAAGAGAAAAAAAGGTAAGCTTGGAAAAATGAAATTGAGGAGACAGAATTTCAAAAAAAACATTGGGCGCCATTTTTTGATAGATAAAAGCCATAGAGGTTAGAATAGGAGTCAAAGAAAATATGCCTGAAGGGACTTGAAGACGACGAGTAGGGAAGTAGAGTATATGCCCTGGCAAAAACAAACAAAATGGCAACAAAATCTACAACAAAAACAGAAGTGCTGGTTGGAAGTTTAGACTTGGATATAAGTATAAATGATATTATCCATCAAGATTTTATTGACTGTAATTATTTTTTTTAAAGAGAAGATGGTAACAAGTGCTAAGGAAAAGTGGAAAGATAGAGCTACATAAATAACTTTGTATGTAACTGACACTTTACATATGCTATCATATTAAACTCCAACAGTACTGTGATTTTGGTATTTCTATCTATTAATTCTATTATAGCTAAAGAAATAGTTTCTAAAATAATGTAATTTTTGCTCAAAGGCCCTAGTAGGTAAGTGGAAGAATGAGTATTTAGATTCAGATCTTCCTGACCCCATAGGCTCTTAGCTGAAGGGAAAAAAGGAGCCCCACAAAGGAAATTAACTCTAGGATAGTGTTGGGAATACTCCACTGAAACCTCTTAAAACACTTCTTGGTTTTAAGTACCTTAAAAAGTCCTTTTGATTAAGGGAGTTTTAAGCATTTAAAAAATTGACTAAACATTTTTGGACTGATTCACATATAAAACCCCATTTACTCTCTTGTTATTAAACATTTTTGAAGAGAGATGCAAATAATTTTGGTGAAGTATCAAAGGGATAACGAGCTAAGGCTTTGGAACCTGACAGAATGGGTTCAAATCTGGCATCCCCCCCACCACACCCCAAATCAGGAAAAATTTCTTCATCAGACTCTAATGTTTCTGTACATCTTGCAAGCAGAGATTCCAACTGTCCTTCTTCTCTTTGTACCAAACTATCTTTTCAAAGGTATTTGTCCTGAAGCTCATGATTCCTCTCCTGTAACAACACATACTACATATGCAGATATCTCATACTCTTCATACATTCTATGGGAACTGGGCTTGGAGAACTGGCACAAACGCTGATGCTCTGTCTCCTGACACTTCTGTGAATAATAAACTCTCCTTTGTTTCTGACCCAAGAGTCTTGTGTCTTCTATCACCATCCAAGAAACTATGGCAGAGAAGTCATTAATTCCAAGTCAAGTAAAATCTCAAACTCTTCATGGTTCTTGACATTTATTGAGTAACCTTGAACAATTTTTTTCATTTCTTTAGTTTCAGTTTCATACTGTGAAATTTAAAAGTGAGCATGCTTATAAATTTCCTAATATGCTATAAATACTTAAGCAAACGATACTTAATTAGCAGTCATAGAAGTAGATAGGGGTGCCATCAGCATCACTGTGGAACGAGAGATGCTCTCTTTGTCTCTCCTCTTCAAACTACAACCAGTAAAAATCCGTAACTCAACAAATATGACTTGGCCCAGCACACCAGGGTGCTGGAGAATTCCACACATTTGTACATGTAAAGGTGGGTGGACTGGAATACATAGAGAAGGCAGAATCAGAAGAAAAGCAGAGACAGTGCCTGAGATCCTGAACCCCCAACCACAGCAGCTGAGCGCACAGTCCCAGAGAACCTGGTAGCAGCAGGAAAGGAGGCATACATAACTCCAGCCTCCCAGCCACAGTGGCTCACAGGGAACCAGGCAGCAGTGGCAGTTGAGCCTGCAACTGGTCTCTCCATCCATGAAGGTGCCTACCACTGCAGCCCTGCCCATCCACAGCAGTAGCACATGCAAACCTAATAACCCCAGATGCAGTAGAGGCAACCGAGACTCCAGCTGACTCCCTACTCTCCTACTCCCTCCACTGTAGCAGAGCCTGAGACTCAGGAGATCCTGGGCACAGAGTAGGTTCTTGCCATCCCAGTGCCTCAGGTAATGATGCCAGCTACAACAGCATCATTAGCAGCAGCGAGGCACAAGCAGCTACAATGATGGTACAAGGCAATACCTCTAGCAAAGGTGGTAGAGGATGGAAACTGCTGATTCTCAAATATAACTACAGGCAGCTCAAGTAAGAGAAACCAAAAACAGTGCTATAGCACAAGCTGCTGAAAAACAAAAGAAAGGCCACTGACTACTAATCTGTTAAATCATTAGAATCAAGGAAATAAAGAACATTTATCTAAAGAAGAAATTTATCCACTACTTCAAATGTGCCGGCATAAGAACAGCTCATCAAGCCCCATGAAAAACCATGGTAACACAGCATCACAAAAAAGAAAATTCTCCAGAAACCAAACTTAAAGTCACACTTATGGAGAATTATCCAGAATCCAACAGCACATTAAAAGGATCATACAACATGATCAAGTGGGATTTATCCCAGGGATGCAAGGAGTTTTCAATATCCACAAATCAATCAGTTTGATATACCTCATTAACAAACTGAATAAAAACCATATGATCATCTCAATAGATGCAGCAAAAACTTTTGATAAAATTCAACATACATTTATAAGAACTATCCAGAAAGTGAACATACAGGGAAAAACCCTCAACATAATAAAGGCCATATATGACAAACACACAGCTAACATCATACTCAATGGTGAAAAGCTGAATACATTCCCGCTAAGATCAGGAACAAGACAAGAATGCCCACTCTTGCCACTTTTATTCCACATAATTTTGGAAGTCCTAGCCACAGCAATCAGAGAAGAAAAGAAAGAAAAGGAATCCAAATTGGAAAGGAAGCTGTAAAACTGTCACTGTTTGCAAATAACATAATACTATACATAGAAAATCCTAAAGATGCTACCAGATAACTACTAGAGATCAATGAATTCAGTAAAGTTGCAGGATACAAAATCAATATACAGAAATCTGTTGCATTTCTATACGCTAACAACAAAATAGCAGAAAGACAAATTAAGAAAAGAATCCCATTTACCATCACATCAAGAAGAATAAAACACCTACAAATAAACCTACATAAGGAGGCAAAAGACCTGTACTCCAAAAACCATAAGATGCTGATGAAAGAAACTGAAGACCACACAAGCAGATGGAAAGATATACCATGTTCTTGGATTGGAAGAATCAATATAGTTAAAATGATCATATTACCCAAGGCAATCTACAGATTAAATGCAATACCTATCAAATTACCAATGGCATGTGTCACAGAACTGGAACAAAATTTTTTAAAATCTGTATGGAAACACGAAAGACCCCAAATAGCCAAAACAATCGTGAGAAAGAAGAATGGAGCTGTAGGAATCATGCTCCCTGACTTCAGACTATACTGCAAAGCCACAGTTATCAAAATAGTATGGCACATGCACAAAAACAGACACATAAAAATGACAGAAAGTCCAGAAATATTCCCACACATTTATAGTCAATCTACAACAAAGGAGGCAAGAATACACAATGGAGAAAAGACACTCTCTTCAGTAAGTGGTGCTGGGAAAACTGGACAGCTACATGTAAATGAATGAAATTAGAACATTCTCTAACACCACATAGAGAAATAAACTCAAAATTGATTAAAGACCCAAATGTAAGACTGGATACTATAAAACTCCTAGAGAAAAACATAGGCAAAACACTCTTTGACATAAAACACAGCGATATTTTATTGGATCTGTCCCCAAGGATAATGGAAACAAATGCAAAAATAAACAAATAGTATCTAGTTAAACTTAAAAGCCTTTACACAGCAAAGGAAACTATAAACAAAATAAAAAGACAACCTATGGACTGGGAGAGAATATTTGCAAACAATGCAACCAACAAGGGGTTAATTTCTAAAATATACAAACAGCTTATACAACTCAATATCAAAAAAACAAACAACCCAGTCAAAAAATGCACAGAAGACTTAAATAGACATTTCTCCAAAGAAGACATACAGATGGCCAACAGGCACATGAAAAGGTGCTCTACCTCACTAATTATTAGAGAAATACATGTCAAAACTACCATGAGGTACCACCTCACACCAGTCAAAATGGCCATCATCAAAAAGTCAACAAATAATAAACGCTGGAGAGGATGTGGAGAAAAGGGTATCCTCCCACACTGTTGGTGGGAATGTAAATTAGTGCAGCCACTGTGGAGAACAGTATGGAGGTTCCATAAGAAACTGAAAATGGATCTACCATATGATCCATCAATCCCACTCCTGGGCATATATCCAGAAAAGATTAAAACTCTAATTTGAAAAGATATATGCACCCTAATGTTCATAGCAGCACTATTTACAAGAGCCAAGACATGAAAGCAACCTTAATGTCCATCAACAGATGAATGGATAAAGCAGACACAGCACACATATATACATATATATACACACACACACATATATATATATATATACATACACACACATATATTTATAAAATATTCCATTACACGTATAATGGAATGTTACTCAGCCATAAAAAGGAATGACATAATACCATTTCCAGAAATATGGATAGACCTAGAAATTATCATACTAAGTGAAGTAAGTCAGACAGAGAAAGACAAATATCATACGATATAACTTATACGTGGAATTTTTTAAAAATCATACAAATGAACTTATTTACAAAACAGAATTAGACTCAGAGACAGAATACAAACTTATGATTACCAAAGGTGAAGGGGGGGAGGGATAAATTGGGAAATTGTGAATAACAGGTATATAAAATAGATAAACACCAAGGACCTACCGTATAACACAGGGAACTACATTCACTATCTTGCAATAACATATAATGGAAAAGAATATGAAAAAGAATAGACAAGATATAACTGAATCACTTTGCTGTACACCTGAAACACTGTAAATCAACTATACTTCAATAAAAGAAGACTATTTTATTTATGAGATGTTTTATATAAACCTCATGGTAACCATAATACATAAATCTAGAGCAGAGACACAATAAGGAAAGAAAAAAGAAACTGAGAACTATATCATAGAAAATCACCGAAATAAAATGGCAGAAACAATACAAAAAAAGAAATAACAGAGATATAAAGCAACCAGAAAAAAAAATGGAAGTACGAATGTAAATGGATTGAATTCACCAATTGAAACACAGAGTGGGTAGACAGAATACAACACAACAGCCAACTATATGCTCTCCAGGAGACTCAGCTCAGCTCTAAAGACAAGGACAGACTCAAAGGGAAGGGATGGAAGATGACACTCTAAGCAAATGGCAGCCAAACGAAAGTGGATGTAGCCATATTCATATGAGACAAAAGAGAATTCAAACCAAAAAATGATAAGGAGACAGATATGGAAATACTATAATGATAAAAGGTACAATTCATCAAGAAGACACAACAGTTATTAATACATATGCCCCTAAAATAGGAGCACCAACATATATAAAATAATTATTAACAGAACTAAGTGAGAAACTGAGAGCAACACAATAATAGTAGGGGATTTTAACATCCCACTTAGTTCAGTGAATGATGATCCATAGAGAAAGTCAACAAGGAAACAGTGGCCTTAAATGAAACACTAGATAAAATGGACTTAATAAATTTATAGAACATTACATCCAAATGTGGAACACACAACCTTCTCAAGTGCACATGGAACATCTCAAGGATAGAGCATTTCTTGGAACATACAAAAAAAAGTCTCAGTAATTTAAGAAGACTGAAATCATATCAAACAACTTTTCTGATCACAATAGTATGAAACTAGATATCAATTACAAGAAGAAAGCTAAAAAATTCACAAATATGTGAAACATAAACAGCATGCTACTGAACAACTATTGGATCAATGATGAAATCAAAGGAAGATTAAAAAATACACCTGAAGACAAATGAAAATGAAAATACAACATACCAAAACTTATCAGATGCAGCAAACATGGTACCAAGAGGGCAGTTTATAGCCAAACAGCCCTACCTCAAGAAATAAGAAAAATATCAAATATACAATCTAACCTAAAAGAACTAGGGAAAAAAAGAACAAATCCCAAACTGAGTAGAAGAAGGGAAGTCATACAGATCAGAGTAGAAATAAATGAAAAGAGACTAAATAGACAATAGAAAAGATCAATGAAATTAAGAGCTGGTTCTTTGAAAAGATAAACCTTTAGCTACAATCACTAAGGAAAAAAAAAGAAGAAAGAAGGTGCATATAAATAAAATCTGAAAAGAAAGGGAAGAAGCAACAAAAGATATCACAGAAGTACAAAGGATTATAAAAGAATACTACAAACAGCTATACACTAACAAATTGGACAATCAAGAAGAAATGGATATTCTTCGAGTCATACAATGTTCCAAGACTAAATCATAAAGAAATAAAAAATTTGAATAGACAGACAACTGATAAGGTAATTAAAACAATGATCAAAAACCTCACAAAAGACAAAATTCCAGATCCAAAACAGCTTTTCAGGTGAATTCTACCAAATATTCAAAGAATATTTAACACCCATTCTTCTCAAATTTTTCCAAAAAATTGAAAAGGAGGAATGCTTCCTAACTCATTTTATGAGGCCAACATTACCTTGATACTAAAACCAGACAAGTACACACAAGAAAAGAAAATTACAGGCCAACATCTGATGAACATATATGCAAAAATTATGTTACTATTAATGTTACTATTTATGTTACTATTAAAATTATGTTACAACAAATATTACTAAACTGAATAACAACAATGCATTTTAAGAAAGCATACATCATGATCAAGTGGGATTTATTCCTAGAATTAAAGGATGGTTCAACATCTGCAAATCAAGCAATGTGAGATATATATATATATATATATACACACACACACACACACGTATCTGTGTGTGTATATATACGTACACACACACACATATATCACATTAACAAAATGAAAAATAAATATATGTTCCACTCAATAGATACAGACAAAGCATCTGACAAGATTCAACACACATTTATGACAACTCTCAATAAAATAGGTATAGAAAAGAGTATTTCAATGTAATAAATGCCTAGAAGACACAAAGAAATGGAAAGATATTCCATGCTCAGCTCATGGATTAACACTGTTAAAATGTTAGAAGAATTAACATTGGAAGAATTAACACTGTTGAAGCATCCATACTACCTAGAGCAATCTACAGATTCAATGAAATCCCTATCAAAATTCCGGCAACATTTTTCACAGAAACTGAACAAAAAGCCCTAAAAATTATATGGAACCACAAAAGACACCGAGTGGCTGAAGCAATTCCAAGGAAAAAGGACAAAACTGGAGATATCACACTGATTTCAAATTACATTACAAAGCTATAATAATCAAAACAGCATGATATTGGCAGAAAAACATACATAGAGCTCAAATGGAATAGAATTGAGAGCCCAGAAATAAAACTACATATATATGGAAAATTAATTTATGACAAAGCAGCAAAGAACACACAATTGACAAAGGATAGTCTCTGCGGTGAAAGGTACTGTGAAAACTGGACAGCCACGTGCAAAAGAATGAAATTAGACCGCTATTTTATGCCATATACAAAAATCAGCTCAAAATGGATTAAAGACTTGAATTTAAGACCCAAAACCATAAAACTCCTAGAAGAAAGCATAGACAGTACATTGTTTGTCATCGATCTTAGCAATATCTTTCTGGATATGTCTCCTAAGGAAAAGGAAACAAAAGCAAAAATAAACAAATGGGGCTACATCGAACTAAAAAGCTTCTGAACGGCAAAGCAAAGGACCAACAAAATGAAAACACAATCTAATGAATGGGAGAAGATATCTGCAAATCCTATAATAAATAAGGGGTTAATAACCAAAATAGAAAAAGAACTCATAAAACTCAACAACAACAACAAAACCTGATCAAAAAATGGGCAGATGACTTGAGATCATGATTTCTCCAGAGAATTTTTGTGGGCAAGATTCATGCATGAATTCAGCTAATGTTGAACATGTTCTGTCTTCCAGGCTATGTACTTTGTCTACATTAGTATATTACTATGTTTTCTCCATAATACAAGTGATCCTTATTAGTATCAATAATAAATTATACAGCATTCTTAATTTCACGAATTCCCATGCTAAACTCTCTAGCAGAAATCTTTAAAAGGTTCATAGATTCAGTCAATATTTCAAAATGAAAACAAAATCATGATTTTGACAGCCTAACTAAATTTCTATGCATCATAAACTCCATGTTTTTCCAGTACAAACATCAAGACACATATATACACAATGTATGTATAAATATGTATAGAAATATAAAAATATAATCCATTGTCTCATTTCACAAGTAATGTTGTCCTAAGTATTTTTCTTAATCTTTCATGTACTGTATGTGCTTTTTCTAAGCTTCAGATTTTATAAAAGAAACAAGCACCAAATATGTTTTGCAAATATACTGTCTGATTATCACTCTTATTTTTAAAATATTTTCATTATGTCAAACCAATATTCAGTCAACATAAACATTATTTTTTTCTTTACCTCTACAGATGGGAACAGGAAAATCCCATGAGGCTGTATTAACTGAACTGGCTATACAGGTGAGTTGAGGGTGGCCGTCAAGGATATATCCAGTTACACAGCTGTAGCGGATCTTGTCCCCAACATCGAACCTTGTACCATATAGCACACCTTTGGGTGGAATTCCTGGGTTTCCACAAGAGCTACTCTGCAATTCTATAGAAGGGAGGGAAAAGAAGAGTTTACAGTTATTTTAATATATATTTTAACATTTTATATTTATAAAATTATATGTAGATACAGGTGTCTTTTTTTTTCCTTTTAAGAAGATTTACAGAGAAATGGAAATGTCTGCTATTTCAATTACATAAACAGAGAAGTATGGGAAAGGAATGAAATTTTACTGAATAGATATTAGGTGTCATTCTTCATGCCAGCAAAATTTAGATACTTTATATTGTTTAAGTTTGTGGCTATTTTTTAAATTAGTTTTTATTACTCATTTTACAGATGAAAAGATCAATACCATTTATGTGGCTTCTTCAAAGTTACATTCTACTAACATAATAATATGCAAATCAAGTTTCATCAGTATGCTCTCCATTACTCTGATGCTTCTACTTAACCCTCAACCATGAATATTTATCTGAAAAAAAATATAGTCTGGGTGGAAACTTTTTTTCACTTAAATAAGAAAAATATAGTGCAGCAAAAAATGGACATATTTTTGAAGCTGGAGAGATTGGAATAGAATTCCAGCTCTAATATGTGTTTAACCTGGAGAATACAATGAGAATTATCATAGTAAGTGCATACATTTGTGAAGTTTTAATTAGATCAATACGCAAAATATCTGGAAATTGTCTGATATTCACCTATTGCCCTGTTATTTTATTAGTTGATGCTTAAAAGTATACAAGTATACAAACATAAGAGATTTTTTAAATAATAGTCATCTCAGAGAAAAATACATTTTCACTTTAAGTGAAAAAAATAGAAAAAATATAAAGAAATAGCAGAAGTTGGGGAGAATTATTTTTTTCTTATAGTATATTCTAAATTTTCTGTTATATTACCTTTACATTATATTACTTTTATACTACAAATAATAATCAATAGAAATACAAACAGTAAGGAATGAATGGACTAAAAGGTATTCCAGTTTGAGTAAAGTCTATGGCTTACTTAATAGTATTATACAAATGTTAATTTCCTAGTTTTGATAACTGTGCTATGGTTACATAAGCAGTTAATATTAAGGAAAGCTGGATAAGAATATGTATATGGGAACTCTGTACTATTTTCACAATTTACCTAAAAGTCTGAAATTACTGCAAAATAAAAAGGTAAAAAAGACATCGCAATGCAAAAAAAAAGTATGTTTCCAATTAGTCTTGATATTCATCCTATTTCAGTTAGTATTCCATGCAATATCATTTTACATTAAATCAAATAATTATAAACTACTAATATTGAAAATATCAATAACAATAGTAAGTAAAAATACAATACCAAAATAAAACACACTTCATAAAATGTAGATATAACTGTACAAAAGCAATCATAATTTATTGATAATTGGTACAGTAAACAAAGCTGAAATTTTATATTTTTACCCATAATATGCTTATAGTACTTTTGAGAGTGTTTCTTACGTGAATTTTTTTTTCTGTTTAATTTTTCAAGAGTATTGAAAAGAAAAAAATCAATGATGAATTTCCAATGAGATCAGTGAGAAGTGTATTGAGGATTCATAGAACTTGCTCTATATACATTAGAAATGAAGTATATACTTTTAGTTTAAAGCAATTATTTTAGGTTCTCAATCCTAGAAAAGAACTTGACGAATATTAATTAAATATCAATGGTTTCTATAAATAACAGGCAATTTCCTTAAGCTTCCTCACCATTTAATTATACATTATAAACTGATATCTGTAAAATATTTTAAAATATCTGTAACCAAGATTAATGATTTCTAATATCTCACTTTACTATTTCTCAAAGGCATATTTTATAGATTCATTTTCAGTAAAATTTAAAACATATTTATTGTCTATAAATTTTCAGCCATTCTTTACAAAATACTTTTGAAATGAACAGTTTATTTTGAGATAGTTAATTTTTTAGAAAATTCAATTGATTAATAGATGAGATGTTTGCTGTAAGAGATGGTGATTAATAGATGAGATGTTTGCTGTAAGAGATGGTAAGGTTAATAAGTTTTGATGAAATGAGTAAGAATTCAATCCCTTGAATATAGTAATAAAAAAGGAAATACTTTTAATGAAACTACCACTTGTGCCCTTAGCTTCAATCCACTCCTTTCCCTCTCACCCCTAAGAAATAATTAAGGTCAGGACTTCAATTATCATGAAGTTATATATCTAGGGGAAAAAGCAGTTTCCAAATTATTTTACAAGAAGTGGTTAGGTGTAGGAATGAAAGGAAGAAAGAAGCAAGCTCTAAATAGTTGCTATACTCAAACTTAACTTTTATTTAAATGAACAAACATGCATTAGCCAGAAAAAAACTGTTTCTACCTAAAGCAAAAGGAAAACATGAAGTCAATCAGTGAATTAATAATAACACTGGTTGGAATTTTAATAGATTACCTAATCTAGCCCTTGCCTTGTGGCTGAATTATTTCTAAACCAGAAAACAGATAAGAATTTAGCCTGTTTTGAAATGAAACTCAAAGAAGATAATTCCAAAATATATCTGGTTCTCACCTTCAGAAATTCCTGCTTTCATTTGCCCTTGTTCTTTAACCTTCAAAAACAACCACCTATCCATCATTCTCTGTACATTGAGTAACCCAAGAAGACAATTATTAGGATGCTTCACATTCAGGTTTAATAGATCCCAATTCTATAGTCATTGATCATGGATTCTATTTTTTGTGCCCTCCCAACTCTTTAATTTGGGACTTCTCTCTAAGCTGTTTATATCCATTTTAAAACGCAGAGCCAAGAAAGATGTTTTATTAACTGGAAGAATTATATAACCCACCATTAAAAAACCTGCTATATTCTGATTGAACATTCACTTTTTTTAATTTTTTTTTTTCTTTGCGGTACACGGGCCTCTCACCGTTGTGGCCTCTCCCGTTGCAGAGCATGGGCTCCGGACGCGCAGGCTCAGCAGCCATGGCTCACGGGCCCAGCCGCTCCGCTGCATGTGGGATCTTCCCGGACCAGGGCACGAACCCGTGTCCCCTGCATCGGCAGGCGGACTCTCAACCACTGCACCACCAGGGAAGCCCGAACATTCACTTTTTATTCTTGATTTTTTTAAATAAATAGTGCTGCACATTTGAACTTTTAAATAAAATTAGATTTTTCATTACTATAAGAATTTTGGAACTAGCTTTAGATTAATTTTTTAAACACTGTTTCTACCAGCTATCAAGAGTTTGAATTTCGGAAAAAAATGAAGATATACGTGGTAGGTCACGTTCAGTAATACAGATTACAAACTAATCATTAATACACATGGTATTTACAAAGTAATATTGTTTATTATGAAATCATTCTTAAAGAAAATAGAGATTTAAGCATAAAATAAGAATTTTCATGTAATTCATTAAATGTACATGCAAGATAACCACATCGTGCTTGTCACTTCAATGTGTTTCTGAAGCAGATGATTACATCTAAAAGCAGAATTGCTGAACAGACTACAGCTACCTTTCTTCACCAACAGATGACACATATATCAATCAGAAGGTTTAGGTGATTAAAATAAAACTACAGAACCTGATAAATCTCATTTGATATTCCATAATGCAAAGTTTAAAATGGGACTGGAGTGTGTTGGTGGGGTACTATCAAGTTATAGTCACCATACTGTTGGTTGAGAATTGATCAAATTTTTTAATGCAAAGATTACTAAATAAAAGAAACTCCCGGGGCTTCCCTGGTGGCGCAGTGGCTGAGAGTCCGCCTGCCGATGCAGGGGACACAGGTTCGTGCCCCAGTCTGGAAAGATCCCACATGCCACGGAGCGGCTGGGCCCATGAGCCATGGCCGCTGAGCCTGTGCGTCCGGAGCCTGTGCTCCGCAATGGGAGAGGCCACAAGAGTGAGAGGCCCGCGTACCGCAAAAAAAAAAAAGAAACTCCCTATGTACTAAAGATTTATTTGAATTTACTCTTGGAATTATGCCACGAGATCATGTTTGTAAGACAAAACTGAAATACTTAGGGTGGACAGTTTAGTGAATTGAAAAGAAAACTGGAAAACATGTCTGAAGACTTTACACTCAAAATACGTCTCTAAAAATGTCAGAGACCCTTTATTTAAATTTACTGCTCTATCCACAATAAATTATTGTGCATTTGTTGGAAAGATGTATATTTTATTTATCTTCTCTCTTCTCACAGATATTGAAATTATCAGCAAGTAACATGAAGGAATTTGGTAACATAAACTATTCTAAAGTGTAAAGGATTGTTGATACAGCAAACAATTACTTGGGAGAGATCCAAGATAAACAAAAATCTAATTGAGTTATAGAGGTTAGAGTTTAGTGACATTCATCTATATTAGTTAAAAGGAAACAGAACAATAAATTACTTGGTAAATGACACAATTTATTCATCAGAGGCTCTTGAGGATTGCCATTAACATTGCTCTGTGATGTGTAACAGGTAAAGCAACACCACCTTCCTTGCTTTCTAAAAATTTACAATTTGAGAATGCTAATAGCCTTAATTGTTGAAATCAGCTCTGAGCCACACTTTGTTTTAAACATTCATTTTCCCACCTTACATCTCACAATATACCCAACACCATATATGATTTCCCTCATTGTACAGAAAGGGAAACTGGGAATCAGCTTAAGAAACTTTCCCATGGCCACCCAACTAATGAATTGTAGACTTGTGGTTCAAGCCTGTGTCTCTAACTTAAAAGTCTTAGATCATTTCAAAATTGCATGCTGTTACACATGAAAAGTAGATATTCATTCCACAAATGTTTATTAACAGCTATCATGGGCAGTATTTTGGGGATATAGTTTTGCAACTGACAGACATGGCCCTTCCTTCATAGAGTTCATAACTTGATGTTAACCAAGGAAAGAAATGACTACAGAATATTAATTATAATGTAGTAATTGGGATAAAGGAAACATATAGGCTAAAATGAAAGTATATAATTGAGAAATCTTAGTCTACATTAAAAGGAGGTCTGGAAAGAATTTCCTGATGATGTAAGGTTTAAAAACAGGATAAAGGGTTAGTCAGAAGAACAACAAAAAAGGAGAATTATCAAGCATATTCACAATTTTAAAATATAAGACTCAAAGTACTATATTAGTTATTAGACTTGAAAATACAGTGAAGACAGGTCTTACGGATGTGGTAGGGTAGAAACTAAACTGGAAAAAAAGTATTCCAAAAGGGTTGACCAAAAATATATAGGTTCATGTAGTGAATATATATCCTATGCATAAGTCGTGAATAGAAAGGAGAGCTATTCTGTCATTAAATGTTACTTTGAGAGAGATACCTTATATAAACTCTTCAGAGGAGAAAAACTGAGAGCAAATAATTGGAATCCCTAAATGTATTGTGTTGGCCAAAAGTGCCTTCAGTTTTTAAGTAAAAATAAAAGACACATTTTTCATTTTCACCAAGAACTTTATCGAACAACGTTCACCCTTTTGTTCCACTACCTTCTGCCAGTTTTCAGGCAACTTCATAATTCCATTTCCCAAAATTTATCTTTTTAAGCAAAGAACTGTTCCAGGTGCCTTTTACAGTCTTCCAAGGAATTGAATTTTTTTCCATTAAGAGAATTTTGTAAAGACCAAAATAAATGGAAATCTGAAGTTGCAATGTCTGGTGATTGCGGCGGATGAATCATAACTTTCCAGCCAAGCTGTAACAGTTTTTGCCTGGTCATCAAAGAAACATGCAGTCTTGCATTATCCTGATGGAAGAGTATGCGTTTTCTGTTGACTAACTCTGGATGCTTTTCGTCGACTACTGCTTTCAGTTGGTCTACTTGAGAGCAGTATTTATTGGAATTAATCGTTTGTTTTTCTGGAAGGAGCTCATAATAGAGGACTCCCTTCCAATGCCACCATATACACATCACCTTCTCTGGATGAAGACTGGCCTTTGGTGTGCTTGGTGGTGGTTCCTTTTGCTTGCCCCATGATCTCTTCCATTCCACATTGTTGTACAGTATCCACTTTTCATCGCCCATCAGTTTGTTTTAGAAACGGAACGTTTTCATTATGTTTCAGTAGAGAATCACATGAGGAAGTATGGTCAAGAAGGTTTTTTTGGCATAACTTATGTGGAACCCAAACATCAAAGTGATGAATATAACCAAGCTGGTACAAATGATTTTCAATGCTTGACTTGGCTACTTTGAGTATGCTGGCTATCTCCTGCATGGTAATGTTGATTGTTCTCAATTATGTCTCGATTTGATCGTTATCAACCTCAACTGGTCTACTCAACCGTGGAGATCATTCAGTGAAAAACCTCCAGCACAAAACTTCACAAACCACTTTTGACACGTTCGATTAGTCATAGCACCTTCTCCATACACTGCACAAACCTTTTTTTTTTTTTTGCGTTTCAGTTGTATTTTTACCTTTCTTGAAATAATATAGCATAATATGCTGAAAATGTTGCTTTTTTCCTTCCATCTTCAGTATTAGAATGGTTACACAAAAATTCACCAATTTTGAGGTCTTTTATAAATGCACACTGATACGATGGCTGTCACATACAATCTAACAAAATTATTTTGAATGAAGTTAAAGACAACTAAGTGCTACTAGAGCCATCTTACGGAAAAAAACAAAAAACACTTTTGGCCAACCCAATACATATAAGCAGAAATTTTCATAGTATGTATGATATGTACTATGTGAGTTTATTAATTGAATACGAATTCAATTTAATATGAATAAGTGCATTAAATAGGATCACCAAAATTAAATTTGAAAAAGGCAAACAGCCAAAATAATGTATGCATACTATTTGGATATGAGAATATCGACTTTACAAGGCTGTTGATATGATTATATAAAACAATATATATAAGTAATTTATATGCTGAGCAAACACTCACTACATGGCAGGCATTATTATTAGCTCAACAAATTGCAACTTTATTATTATTACAATCAACTTTCCATTTGAGACATCTAAATTAGGTGTGATTAAGTTACTTATGATCTACTAAAGATTGGGTCATGCCTTCACTGTGGACAAAAATGTCACCTGCTGTATCAGGAAACAAAGGATGTTGCAGCCATCAAGCCATCAGCCACTGCAACCACCCCCAGCTGTGTACCCAGAAGGGACTGAGGATGGAGAAAACAGGAGATTGGCCCTAGATAGTTAAGGTGCAAATTAAAGGAATGATTTCAATGAGCCTAGATCCTTGCATCTTCCCATACACAAAAAAGTGCTAAATTCATTAACTTGAGATGTCTGTTTTTTCTTTAGTTAACAGTAATCTTTTGATGTTCTGACTACCTGTTGTTGTGGGGTTTTTATTTGTTTTTGTGGGTTTTTTCTTTTGCAAAAACTCCTATATATCCTGGCTCTTCCCTTACCTCGTCAGAACAGTCCCTCAGAACTATCTGAGAGGCTCTCTCCCAGGTTTAGGTCCTCAGTATGTCTGCCAAAAAAATATAATTCTCAACTTTCAGGTTATGCATTTTTTTAAGTCAACATCATTAAATGCTAATTATTCAAGGTGTAATCTCAACTCCTGGTAGAAGATTTGTATAACCAAATTCGCAAAGTGTCACTGATTCATTCATTCTTTCATCTCCTGGTTGGTATCATATCAAGCATCATACCAGGCACAGTGATTATAAAAAGATCTTTGATGTATTGCACCCTAACAAAACCCCAATAAGTTAAAGAATAAAAAGTTAAAAATACAATTTAAATCCTGAAAGAGTATATATTATAAAGGACTCTAGGAGAAGAGTCATGTTTTCCTTGAAGAAATTCAATAAAACTCTACCAAGTAATTTAGAAAAAGATGAGTGATTTATACTAATAAACACATTAAAACAAACTTGGTTCTAAAAAAAATTCTGATTTCTTAGGAACACATGGATAATTGTGAAAGGCAAGATACTTAACAAAATATCAAGAGGAAAACCTGATCTTGAACACTGGAATGAAAATCAAATGAAAGAATAATGGATACCATGACTATAGAATTGCATAATTATTCAGTCATATAGATGAAGCATGATCCTGCTGAGATCAATTAACAATGCTTTAAAACATTGTAAAATTATATCTACTATGGGAAGTAAAACCATGTTGTTTGTACTTCTTACAGAAAATTAATCTCAGGGTTTTATTTTTCCAGGTGATTAAAAATAATTTAGGAGAGCATAACATCAAGTTGAACCACCTAGCACCTCTCATCCTGAGACTTCAAAGCACTTAACTAATACATTTTCCAACTCTTTTTGTGCTACGAAATGTTCTTTTATTACAGATGCTGAATCATTTCATTCACACAGGACATCAATCGTGTTTGAGAATTCATTTGGAGACTGTGGCTTGACTAAACATTTTGTGAATATTTTGAATCAGTTATTCTATCTATCATGTCCCCATTGACTTTAATTTCAGTATATATAGCCAAATGGAATTTATTTCTTTGAACATTTGCTTTCTCACTAGCCTATGAGCATCTTGAAACGGGCTCTAATTCATCTTTGTGTATCACGGACTTAGTATTGATACATTGTGTAGTATTTTGTTGGCAAGCAAAAAAGGATTGCTCAGTTAATTGAGTTATCTCTAATAGAAAAATATAAAAGATGATCATCACACAGAGTTTGTAGGAGTAAATGTTTAGACACAAAATAGAAGAGTATAACTGGTACATAGAAAAGAGTCATAGGCATATCATGTGTTAAACCTGCGTATAATAAGCACTGGAACACATTGGCAACATCTTGTATGGGTCAAATTACATAGTTGCATCATTCAAAATTGTTTTCTTATGAAAACGCATTAACTTCTATAAGCCAATTCCTAAACATGAGAATAATTCCTAAACTGCTGGTCATGCCACAGTCCTCACTGGGACGCTGAAGATGGAGCGAACATTAGGCCTCATTTGCGATTTTGAAAGACATCCTGAAGCTTCAAATAGGTTCAGATTTGGCAATCAAAAGGATAAATGCCCATTATTTTTTTTTTTTATTTCTTTAACCTAATGAAAGGGAAGTCAAACAAACTACTGGCTGATAAAGAAGAAATGAAAGCAAACCAGCACTGTTCTAACTAATTTACCTAAGTGGAGAATAGATTACTAGATTGATGGTGTGGGTGTGAGGAGAAGTATGCACATAAATTACAATGTATTTCAAGCAGGAGAAGGAGAAAAGACTACTGTCCCTTTTTTTTTTTTTTAATTAAGATAAATCTTCTGGTGGGCTGATAATATTTCCAAAGGGACTTAGTGTGAACCAGTGGAAGAGTTAGTGTAAAACCAAACATAAAAATGTGTAACATCATTCTGTTCTGATATTGGGGTGTAGGAAGGGCCCATAGGCAATAGAGGTAAGTTCTGAGAGTCAGATCAAGAGTAATGGTTAAATATAATATAGAAAACCCACTGCACAATATCCAGGCAGTCATTTACTGGATATGTACTTTTGATCTGTGAATAAGAGGCACTTAACACCTTTCAATTTCACATAGCAGTGCCCCTTTTTTGGCAAAATAAATTTTACCACCTAAAATGAACTTATGAAGAACAATATTGTATTTGCTTTGTAAACTAACTACCACTGTATTAAAAGAGATGGGTGGAAAGCTAATGAAATATAAAAAATGTTATGATTATTTAAAGCTAACTATATCCTGTATAGTTACCAGAATATTAACAAAGCAAAAGAAAAATATAGAATGGAGGCATATTAGCAGCATCGTCACTATGAAGTTTCTATAAATGGAATAATGCTGCATCTGGCAGGGGTAGCATTTGATAGCGTGATTCAGAATAACAGAAAAATATGAATAGACTTTCCTCTCTGTATGACAGAATTGGGACAAGTATCGGTATTAAGACTTTTTGGATAAAAGTAAATTAATTCTTTAAAATGATGTGTTACACTGATTACAGATAATTTACTAGATTATATATTCATTGAATATGAGTGAGAGATACCACTATATTTCAACAATTAATCAATTATCAAATAATTATTGAATCCTGAGGTATAAATATCAATGGGGTATAAAAATCATTTTCTCTTCTTTTAGACCTTATAACTCAATTGGAAAAGTAAGACATGCGTAAAACAATCTTCTGGCAATTAAATAATAAAACTAATTCCAAAACCTGAAAAATTTTTAAGTTATATATTTATATAAAATGAATAGTAGTATATGAAATGAGATGAGTAGTATTTTAGCTGGGGAGGACTCAAGAGAAGTCAAATAAATCACATGAATAAAGGCCCAGAGACAGAAATGTATAAGATGTGGTCAGGGCAATATACAAAACCAATGGCTTAAGCAGAATACCATATGTATGAGAAAACACTTCAGAAAAGAATGGTCACACTTCGCAGAGCTTTTAAATTACCTCTCTTAGGGTCAATGCTATGCTAATGCTGCCAAAAGGCCCCCAAATGAAATGACTTAAATAGATAGTAGTTGTTCCCTCTATGTGCCTCTCTGACCAGTCTAGGCTAGGATGCAACAAATGGCCCGCAGGGCAGGTAATCCGATTCCCAATTGTTTTCTAACCTGTTGCTCTGTCATCCCCTTAGGCACTGTTGTACACTTGCTGAAGCTGGATTGCCAAAAAGGTTAAATTCCAGGCTACTGGGAGTTTAATCAGAGGATGTTCAGAGAAATTCTCCCTTCCTTCCCTTTACTCTTGACACAACCCTTTGTCTTTTCTACACCCTTTGCAAATTCCAAGGTTTCTTGGAGATGGACAGCCATTTTATGTTTGTTTTGTTTTTCCATTAGGGCCAACTCTAGTTCCTCATGGATCACTGACCTGTTAAGGGAAGAAAATGAATGGTCAAATTAAATCTCCCCATGTGGATAAGGGAAGAAAGAAGAATATTCCACAATCAATGGTCATGGAAATAAATAGATCCTGTTGAACAGGAATTATGAAGACCCTCATACCCTTGAAGACCCTGCTTCTGCTCTTGAGAAGGTGCTCCTTTGTCTTGTGTTCTCTGTTGTCTCTTGGTGTTTCCTGTTGAATAGTTCTTCCTCGTCCATATTCTCTGTGGCAAAATTTGAAGTGGGTGTGGGAGAGTAGACTATCCTTGGGGCACACAGTTCTTATGTCCTACAACTGTTAATGCAGGTTTGGTGCCTGAAAATTGCCTTAAGGACTGAACAACCAAAGAGTTTTGCAGATGAGTTCTAGGGTTTATTTGGCTAAAATTTCCTTTAAAAACTTAATAGGAACTGGTTTATTTGCTTCCAGTTATTTTCATGTGCCAGTGAACACTCTCCACCCACTCCAACTTGCTTTAACCACTTTTTTAAATTGAGACTACCTTGCATTGATCAGAAGCAATAAGCCTGGGCAGGAATGCAACATTCTTTATCCGATCCTTGCCCCAGGGCTGCCCTATAAGAAACTTAATAGGAGACTTTGATAAACCTTATCCCCTGCTGTACAGAAGCAGTTGGCTTTTCCAACCCATAAATCACCAGAATTTTAGACTCTACTTTCTTCAATCTCTTCTTGAAAACTGGCCAATATCAGGCTGAGCTCTTGTCTTTGTTGTAAACTCTTGTCAAAGGCAGCCAGGAACAGGCCACACACCTTAACAAAGTTTTTTTTTTTTTAACTTCACCCTTTCAAGCTAAAGCTTCAGTGGTCTGTATTCCAGATTGTCATAACAATTACTTCACCACAGTTGCCATAACTCAGAAAAGCCACCAGCCTTCCAGCTCATAATATGTTTCCTCACTACTACTCTTGACCACAAAACAGTAACACATATTTTAGGGGTTTTTTTTGTTTTTTAATATTTTATCTTTGGCTGTGTTGGGTCTTCGTTGACGCAAGTGGGCTTTCTCTAGTTGCGGCGAGCAGGGGCTACTCTTCGTTGGGGTGCGTGGGCTTCTCATTGTGGTGGCTTCTCTTGCTGCGGAGCACAGGCTCTAGGCACACGGGCTTCAGTACTTGCAGCACGCAGGCTCAGTAGTTGCAGCACGTGGGCTCTAGGGCATGCAGGCTTCAGCAGCAGTTGTGGCTTGCGGGCTCTAGAGCGCAGGCTCAGTAGTCGTGGCGCACAGGCTTAGTTGCTCCGCGGCATGTGGGATCTTCCCTGACCAAGCCTCGAACCCGTGTTCCCTGCATTGGCAGGCAGATTCTCAACCACTGTGCCACGAGGGAAGTCCCTAGGTTTTTATTTTAATGCACCACTTCTAGTACAAATATTTCATCAATGCCAGAAATAAAAAACACTTTTTCAAGCAAAAGGGATTTAATACTGTTTCTAGGAACAAGTTCTAGGATGGACCTCTTGATTACTACAGAATCAGCCCAGTAAGGGGACTACTACCTTTAGGTCACTAATGGAATTAAGTTTACCTAGAATCATTGCCACCTCTCTACCAACCTCTGAACAGGAGAAGGAAACTGGAGAAGAGTCACTGCAATTATAATTCAAGGATCCACTATAAGAAAGTTTCAGAAATGTGGTTTTTCTTGTTTCTTTTCTAACATTTTCATATAGAAAAAGAGTGAAATGGAGATCAAAAGGTGTATCTGATCGTACCACCTAATATTTAGGTATCTCCCCCCTTCATCCTGTTTCAGAGTTTACAGGTTAATCCTTTCAAAGTACCCTCATACAATCCTTCCAACTCTGCTTACAGAAGCAAATCCAATCTCCCACTTGATCAAGATCCTCCATAACCACACCCCTTTATACTTCTCCTAAATCTCCCTACGCTTGCCTAGTCACATGTTCTGTTTCAAATAATCAGTGCCCCTCAATATGATCTACTCACACTATTATGAAATATCTCCTTTCTTCTCTATCCAAATGTTTCTATCCTTCAAGACCATAATCAAGTCAGATATTATATTTTTCATGTGCATCATTAAAACTGCAAACTCTTTAATTTGGACATACTGGGCTCTCAATATTTTTTATGGTTAAAGAATTAGCTTAATTCAAAGATGAACTGGGAAGTTAGGAAAATATGAGAAATCCAAATTATTTCAAACTCTTTGTGAATTTAACTTCCTTGAGGAAAAAAATTTTGAACCCTATACTGACAAAAAATACAAGACAATAATCTTTGTTGGAGGCAGGATTGGTGGGGAAGTGAAAACCAGGGCCTTCAGAGTTTCCTAGATGACAAGCAGTGAAATGAATCTTGACTATTTTACTATTCCAGAGTAATGTTCATCCTTTTCTCCCTATAGGAATAGCTCTGAAAGTGTGGAGGAAAACTAAAAACAAATAGGGAGCTTGTTCCAGTTGATTTGCGTTCTTGCAGTTGACCTTATCATTGGAAAAGGAAATACAGTAAAAGAAAGCTCCAATAATGAAATCAAATAAAACTGTCTTGGAATCCTATCTCTGCCATTCACTAGTGTGTGGCCAAGGAGGCTTTCAATACTTCAGTTTCTTCTTTAGTACCATAGGCATTACCAAAATTTATTTGGGCTACTTAAGCAAATTAATAGGAATTATGATTTTAACTATGTTGTGAGTTTCTTGATATCACCACATTCTAACGTTCATTTACTGGTCACTTGTTTCATACTGAAAAGATGGCTGTTTGTACATGAACTCATTTTCCTCAGAAAATATGTATTTATGACACTTGAGTTCATTGAATATGTCTGATCTCATTCCATTCAAACCACATCACATTTAACAAAGGCAATGGTTTCTCAACAATGCATTTACATTGCTATTCAGTTCATTTACCTTCACTGAGATCTTAATATTTAGAATGTATTTTACCTTTATAAGCATTGACACCTATTAATCATGCTAACTAGTTCTGTTACTGGTTATAGCTAATGGTATAATACAATAGAAACTGCTTCACCAGAGCTATGAAAAACTAATTGAAACCAATTATGACAATTATCTCTCTGTTCAGTTGCCTGCACTGGACTGTTCCTTCATTCCATACTGTCAGTCTGCAGAGAACTTTCCTTGATGTAACCTATCCAATTGCATTTCAGGCTTTATTCAGTGAGCATGCATACTTCTGATTCAAATTAACAGGAGCTATGCATGGATTGAGTGAGGACTGGAGTTATTAGAATTGCAATATGAATATAAGTGAGAATTAAGTATCATTGGACTTTCTTATTTTAATTAAGTACCCAAACACTCTTAATCAAGCATATAATTAAATTTAAGAGGAAGTGCATTGTGTGCTAATTGCCATTAATAATATGCTTATTTATACATGCAAACTCTATAATGGAATATATCTCCAAACTATTTCTGAATGACAATAACTTACTTCTGCATAATGAAACTATTAATGAAATGAAACTATTAATGAAATGTATGAACTCACACAGGAGAACATCAATAATTATGCTTCTTTTTCCCAACCTTTTTTTTTTCTTATACAATGTATGTTTAGGGGATATTTGATTAAAACATAAGGAATTCATGTGCACTAAAGAATCTTTATTTTAGCTTTTTTTAAATTTTTCTTTTCTTTTGCCATTATGTACATTCACAAATGACTTTTAAACATAGGTTATAAATTCTTTGTGCATTTATTAATTCATTAATATTTTCTAATTGTCGCTTGCTTATTAAGCACCTACTGCATGCCACACATTGGCCTAGGCACTGGGGATACAACAATGAGCAACATATTACCCCTTCTCTCAGGGAGCTTGTGAGCTAAACTTGCCAGCAGATGATGGAGAGGGGACACAGGTCATAAATAAGGTAATATTTAGGGTACTATTAGATAATAAATGTTAAAGAGAAATACAAAGCAAAGAAGGAAAATAAAAAGTTTAATGGGGGAGATAGAAGCTTATTATGTTAGCTAGGGAAGGGCTCACTGACATGGTGACATGTAAGATCTGACTAAAGGAGGCAAAGGAGCTAGCCATAAGGACATCTTGGGGGAATGTATTCCAGGAAAGTGAACAGCAAATGCAAAGACCTTGAAGCACAGAATGCCTCGAGCATTCCTGGAATAGTAAGAATCCATATTAGTTCCAGTGGACTGACTGAGGGGGAGACTGGGAGAAAATTAGGTCAGAGAGTTAAAACAAGGTCAAATGGTATATGACTTTGAAGCCATTGTAAATATATCTTCAACTAATTCATTTGATATCTACCTCTGTCTCTCATATAACTATTTCCTGATTTTTGTTTTTTTAAGGCATATGAATTATTTCCTCATAATTCATTCTCTTTCACCACCCTAAACTAACCCCCTCCTAACACTGCTCCCATAAAATTGTGTTTGAAATATTCAGTGTTAACACTATAACTATGTAAATGCTATTCTTAGCATTCTTAGCAAAGCTATACATTATACATAAACTTTTGTTTTCTGCTTCAGTTTCTATTTTCTGTGAAGTTAATAATTTCCCTTTTTTATTTATTTCATGTTGAATAAAAACTCAACTTCAAACTCTCTGCCAGTTCTCTGAATCATTTCCCAATAAATTTAGATACATCAAGCCTTCAAATTCAATTGAAGAAAAATTTTCAGAACATTCTAGTCTCCATCTGAACAAGTTAATGTCTATTTTATGTTTCTGTTACCAGGAATTATTCTATATATGCCATTAAACTATCTTCTTAGTTGGATCCTCTCTTTCTTACATCCCACAACGTTCACTTTCTTTGTTATAATGAAGCACCTGTAGCTTCTTAAGAATGTGTGCTTAAGAGATCAATAATGCCTCATACTATGCCTCAAACAACGTGATAGTTTGGATAGGTACAGAATTCTAGTAAGGAAGCCAGTTACATTAGGATTTGGAAAGCAAGGCTCTGTGACAGTGCTGATCTTGTGAAGGCCAAAGCCATTCTGAATATTAGCACTTTGAATTTGCTCTTACTTTTCCCTATTTCTCTTGCTAAAAAATATGTATATAATCTCACAGCTTATGCTTTTTTTTTTGACAAAGAAGAAATTATTTCCATCAGATGTTCTGGATAGTTGTTGGTCCTTTCAATATGGAACTTCATGTCCCCTGCTTTAGAAAAAAATTTCAGATAATTTTCTCCCCTTCATTTTATCAATGATCTTTTTAAGAATGATTATTATTTGAAGGCCCTATTCGACTGCTCCTGTAATTATTGATACTATTGCTACCAATATTACTTTGTCTTTTCTTTCTTACTTCCTATATCTGTCTTTTCCCCCTTTTTTCTGGAAATTTTCCTCAAATTTGCCTTTAAACTCTTCTAACGACTTTTTCATTTTTATTTCATTTTTTTATTTCTAAGAATATTTGGTTGTTCTTTCTCCATTGCATCATGTTTTATATCTTTTTGAGAACATTCATATTAGTCTTTTTGGCCATTTTTGAATTTTTCTTCTACGCATATACAACTTGTTTCCTCAAAATTGTTATATTCTGTTTGTTTTAGACCTTAGATTCTATGCTAGAGAACTTCTTCAGAAGTTAGGTTATTTTTGTTTGCTAATACTTACAAGTAGTTAAGTAAAAGCTGAATGGATGCTCTGAGTATAGAGTTGGTACTTGATACCTGTAGACTTCATTATAGTCTATTTTCCTTGATTGTTTCGTTGAGAGATCCATTATGTCAGTATCTTTAAATATTTCCTATTGGACTGCTTAGATTCTGCATAAAAGAGTCTTTAATCATTTGCTTGGAGAGTACTGAACTGGTTGACAGGTTTCTGTGATTTAAGAGGTGAATGATGTGTGGGTATGTGAAGAAGGGGGTGTCAAAATTTTGTATGGAAACATTAATCTGCTTGATTTTTGTACTGTACCTCTCTTTCCAATTGTATCTCAGACTCACCATCCAAAGACTCTTCTACCTCCTCCAGAGAATAAACTTCCAATATTCAGTTGGAGTAGGGAACGGGAAGTTGCCTAGTTGCATGTTTTTGCTCTCTCACCACTTCTTAATTGGATTTTCAACTAATCTTCCTCTTTTAAGCATGACTTTCACTGCCTCTTTTATAGGTTTCTGGTGCCACCAATTCATGAGACCTTCTGGACATTCTGAGGTATAAACTGGATTGTCTCTTAGTTTTTCCCACTAGTGACTTAAGATTCAACCTTCCGGTGACTTCTAAGTCTGTTATCACTGGCTCATCTAATTACTACCTCCCAAATTTTGTTTGGTTTTAATCCTCCTCTACTATCTATATTCTTGTGAGTTTTTGTCATTTAAAAACTCTTTTATTTTAGATGGATTTCAGGAGAGAAAAATAATCAATGTGTTTAATTTTTCGTCTTCACACAGAACTCAATACCCAGCCTTTACATATCAAATGGAAAATGATGAATAAACTATATAGTGGACATCACTTGTTAAGCATAAGGTACATCAGGTTACAGGTGGATAAAATCCCTGTATAATCCTAAACCCAAGAGATCTAGTTCTAGTAAGGTATTTCTAAATATACGTAATTATGTTTATGAATAAGGGTAAACATATTTGTAAATGAGTATGTAGTGTTCTAGAGGATCTGGAGTCATTAAATTAGCAAATATGTTGGATTTACCTGCATACAAGTCTCATTTTAATGCAAATTAACTTGAATGTACATACTGTTTTACCTTCTGAGTCTAGGAAAACAACATAAAACAACCTTAGAATTGTAGAACAGAATGCCTGTTAATTTCAATAAAGTGAAAAAACATGAAATTTCATTGGATCAAGTACCAACTGTCTTTGAAAAAAAAACTACACCAAAATAGCACATTATTTTAAACTTACTCATAACTGCACATGAGAGTGTTTAATATGATGAAAAAGCAAAGGATACTGCCATACTGCCTTGAGTTATCATACTCAAAAGTTAATACTATAATCATGCATAAAGGTGCATGTTAAAATATGTAAAATATTTTACCATAATTTTAAACTAAATATAATTTTTAACAATGCCATATATTTCTGAAACTATAAGACCAATTATTTTTGTTCCAGTTGTTTGTAGAATACACTGTTATACACAAAATATGTACTCAAAAATATGTAAATTAAAAAAAAGAAAAAAAACATTGGCAGGGGAGTGATGAACAGGCAGAGAACAGAGGATTTTGAGGTCAGTGAACTACTCTGTATGATACTATAATGATGGGCACATGTCATTACACATTTATCAAAACCCATAGAATGTACAACACCAAGAGTGAACTATAATGTAAACTGTGGACTTTGGGTGATGATGTACTACTGTAAGTTCTTGGATTGTAACAGGTGTACCACTCTGGTGTGGTTCTTAGACAGATGCTCAAGAAAATACAGGTTATAAACATTTTAAATCTCGTTGTTTCCAATTAGCAATATCATACCTACTAAGCTGTTCACTGTAATAAAATTCAATCAAAAAAGACAGCTAGGTTAGAAGGAAACATTCCACTATTAGGGTTCATAATATTCACTATATGCTTGAGGAAAAACTTGCTCAAATTCCTCCTAAATTCTGTGCCTGAGAACCACTGATGCATATATATAATTTTGTATTGAACTGTTATTTGCAGTTTTAAAAGCATATATGAAATGTATAAATCTAAGATGTATAATTAGATTCACTGTTGAATCTCAGAAAAATAGGGCACGCTGTGAGTATGTGACATCAAAGGGTATATGGGGACTCTGTACCTTCAGCTCAATTTTGCTGTGAACCTAAAACTGTCCTAAAAATACAGTCTATTAAAAATAAAAATGATACAATTGATAATAGTTTACACTGACGCCATAAATTTCAGTGGGCATCCATAATCCAACCCTTGCTATGGCTTATACATAGTGTGCAATCAAACAGATTTACTATATAAGATAGTGTTATTAAATTGTAAGTATAGGTTACAGAAATTTCCTCCATCTTCAACTGCCCCCACTCTCACTTCTCTACTGCTGTAGTCCCATTCACTTAATTACAGGTCATTGTGCCTCTACTTCATTGACATCAAGAGATTAAGAGCATTAAAATATTGTTTTTATATTGTCATATATTATCCCTGTAAAAGCAAGTCACTGATATATTGTTTTGTTTTGTTTTTCTTACTTATTAAGAAACCATCAGTACTGAAAACTATTTCCCATGACACTGACAGTTCTGCACATCACTACCCATTCCCCCACTCCAAGCATCCTTAATATCTTCTGTTTTTCAAGCTTCAGGTGCTTGTTAACAACTTTTATATTTTTTAAAAAATCATGAGATTGTCAAGTATCTGGAACAGAAGCAGACTATTGAGATGGCTTTACTCTAAACAACTTGCTCTTAGAAGTCAAAAAGAAAGAACTTTGGAACTGAGCCTTCAAATGGAATCTGTAGGTGAGAAAAAATAAGCATCTCAGTGATGATTGCAGTTTTCTTTTTTGAATAAGATTGCCAGATGAATTACAGGAAGTCTAGTTAAATTAGAATTTCATAAAAACAATGAATAATAAGTATAAACATGTCTTAAGTATTACATAGGTACGCTGTATTTTTTTGTTGTTGTTAAATTTAGCAACCCTATTTTTTTTTGCAGGGGGAAGAGGGAATCATTTAAGGACTCCTAGAGGTAAACGGAAGAGGAAGGCTCACTAAATCACAACAGACTGCATTTCCTACCACCATTATGAGAAGAGACTTACAGCTAGATTTAACTGATTAAATGTTAAAGAATATAGTCTTTTGCACAATGGTAAGTATATTTTGGAATAAATCCATATCCACCAAAACTAATTTTTTTTAAAAAATTTAGCTTCTTCTCCTTCACTTCTATTCAAAGGAAGAGTTATGTATCTCTCTTCTACAAATACTCAAGGAAAACGTATACCATGAGAAAATTTGTCTTTCTCTCCAAATCCTTTCAGTCCATTTATTAGGAAATGCCACCCTCTCATAAGTTTTGGGGAGAACTTTCAGTCCCTTTCTCACTCCATGGGAAACTTATCTAATTGTTGACCTGCAGGATAGCCTCTTCTGTCTCTTTTTCCCTTAAGCTATTTCTCTGCAAACTTTTTCCATTTTCCTTTTTTACCCCCTACAGATTAAACTCAATGGGGAGGCTCTGGGCCTAAAGGAGAGCCCTTCCATTTTTCCATCTGTTCATTTTGTGAATGAGTATAGGTATGTTTGTGAGGGACATATGGAAAGCTTTCACAAAAGTTAAATGGCACAATCAGTATTATATTTTTAAATATAACTATGGCAACAGAATCAAAGCTAAGTTGAAACAGCAAAAGGATACTAAAGACAACAGAATAAGCTTGCAAGTTTCCTCAACTATAGAAAAGAAGGTCTTACATCAATGGTAACATCAATGGTAAACTAATTTCCTATTAGTCAGTTAAAGTCACTCCGGTGCTCAGGGATCTATCCTTACTTCCCACTGTAGAAAGCCTTACATCTTCCTAGCATTAATAACACCCACAATTTAAGCTCACTATTCTTATATAACCATTTCCTACTCTACTTGTTTATTTACGAGTTCTCATAAAACGTATAGTAAAGTGATTTAAAGAAGATCTGAAATCTAGCTCTGGTCCTGCCACACTATATGACCTCAGATAAATATTTTAACCCCTCTGTGGGACAATTTTCCTTACCCATAAATTCCATGAAGACATGAACCGTAGCTATCTTGTCCATTATTACATTTTTGTAATCGAACATCAGTTTGATTATTACTTGGCTATGTATATGATCTGCTTACGAAATAATGCATACTTACTGTAGAAAAACTTTATAATAAATCATACCAAAAGTAACAACAAGCATTATGATGCTATGCAGACATAATGAGCAAGATGAGCTTACACCCAGGCTTTTTCTATGGAAATATACACCTCTTAAAAAACAAAAGACCATATTGCACTGAATATTTTATACTCTATTTTTCTATCAATAATAGATTGTAAAAATTATGAATATCATTAAATGTTTTTACAACATAGCCTTAATAGTTGTAAATTATTTATTATGTGCATATTCAATAATTTATTTAATTATCTGATTTATCAGATAATACCATTTCTGTTCTTTGTGGAAAGAATTAAGTGGAGAGATTGTTTTTATATAAAAATCAATTTACTGAACAAAAAGGCAGACTCAGCATTGGTGTTACATACCTATATTTCATAAGCATACAGAATCTTAGTAAATATAGTTGTTCCAATCATATTAAAATAGTATAAATGAATGAATGCTATAATAACCAATACATGAATACTTATTTACTATTAAATATGTCTAAGAAGATCAACACATCCTGCAGTCCATTACTGTGTAGTGATTACCATGTGGACCTGGAGTTGAGCCAACATGGATTCCCATTTTAGCTCTGCCGTGCATTAGCTGAGTGACCTTGAGCAAGTCTCAGTCTCCATGAGCCCCAATTTCCTTATATGTAAACTAAATATAATAATAATCACTACACATGGTCGTTATGAGAATTACATGGTATTGTGCTGATAAAATGCTTACCACATCACCTGACACATTATAAACTCTAAGTATAAGCTATTGCTACTTATTATCACAATTACTCTGCACATATGCCATCATTCTTTTAAATCCCAACACTCTGAAGAGAGATCTTCAAAATCACCTCTAACTCTTACCTCTCCCCAAAATAAATTGTATAAGTTATTATACATAAATCATTTCTGGTCAAATTTTACAATGGAATAAACTCATTAGGTGTAGAAAACATTTGGAATTTATTGTGCAGGGATATAGAGTTCTTACATTTATAAATGGAGAAACAATAAAATAGATTAGGTTTGTTTTGTATTTTGTTTTATATTCTATCATGACTATCCTGAGAAAATATACAAAAATCTAAATTTAAAATATTTATCATAATAAAACACACATTTTGTTATTCAAACTTAATTCCACCCTTTAGAAAACAGTACAAATTCTATTCCGAAATTGGTCTTAATTTCATAATAGAAGGAAAGATTGTATACATATAGCTTTTTCAGTGCTTCACTGCAAAAAAAGAAAAGAAAGTATTTATCTTGGGGAATATGTTGAATTTCCTACTTTATATTCCACATACAAAATTGGCAAAAAGGTCCCTGACCAATATTTAAAATATCCCTTTCTTTCCTTCCTTCCACTTCATACACTAATTCAGGACATGTTTTGTTTGTTTTTTTTCCCCATGAATAAAGCACATTACTACATCTCAACTCAGTATTAAGCACCTTTTGGGGACAAACTAAATAGCTGTTTCAATTATTTTGCAATTTTGGTTATTACTATGTAATCATTACTCCCTTACAGAAGCTGAGGAAATGTAAACACAGTAGCCTTACTGAGGCTCTCTGCTGACCATTTCAGAAACTGCAGTATATTCCCTGATTCTGCACTCAACCTAGTTAATATCTTGTTTTCATTTGGAGAAATACACAGGATTATCAAAATCCCCACAATCATCAAATAGAGCCAATATTAAAGATATTGTAATATGAAGTTACTTAACTCTAAAGAGGTAAATCAACCATTTAATTTTCTGACTGTAATAAATATTACTTTCTAATTTTCAAATTCCAATAGACGTTGAGTATCATTTATGACTCATCATGCTAATCAGAAATAAATGTACTTTCACAATAATATCAGTAATATAGTATAGTATATTTCTAGTACACAAATGTAATCTGAGTAGGATAACCTTTTAAATCATAGTCAGGTATTGGGACTTCCCTGGTGGTGCAGTGGTTAAGAATCCACCTGCCAATGCAGGGGACACAGGTTTGATCCCTGGTCCGGGAAGATCCCACATGCCGCAGAGCAACTAAGCCAGTGCACAACAACCACTGAGCCTGCGCTCTAGAGCCCGTGAGTCACAACTACTGAACCTGCACACTGCAACTACTGAGCCCACGTGCTGCAACTACTGAAGCCTGGGCACCTAGAGCCCGTGCTCCGCAATAAGAGAAGCTACCACAATGAGAAGCCCGCACAGCACAACAAAGAGTAGCCCCTGCTTGCTGCAACTAGAGAAAGCCCACGCGCAGCAACAAAGACCCAACACAGCCAAAAAAAAAAAATCATAGTCGGGTATTAATGACTTAGATCTCTTTAGTAACCCCTTAAGTTAAAAACTGCTTTAACATTTTTTTTTTTTTTACTGTGACATATTTTAGGTTAGATTCCCCAAGATAAAATATGTACCTACCTCCTCTATTGGTACAGAAGGTATTTTTAGTCCCCTATTTTCATGGAGAGTGAGTAAGCAGAGGCTCAAAGACATTAAGCAGCCCATCCAAAGCCACACCATTAATAAATGGTAAATGTAAGTTTTGATCTGAGGCAAATGATTGTTTTCCACTACACCATGTTGGATCTCATCACTATAGAAATTATAATAATTTCCATAACATTACAAAGCTCTGAGAAAATGCACAACACAATAAAATGACTTATTAGAGGTTAGAAAAACAGAAAGAAATTCTGGAGTTGAAAATGCTTCTTCCTATTGTGGGAACTGCTCTCTCAGGTCGAGGGTCTTGGTTATCAGAATATGAGTAATGAGAACAGTGCTGATTCCATGCTGACAACTCTCACAATTATCTCTAACCCAAACCTCGTATCTGTGCTTCTGATTTATATACCCAACTGCCTATTTAACATCTCCATTTAGATGATTCATGAGCATCTCAAATTTAACATGTCCAAAATGGATTTCATGCTTTCTCTTCAGACTGCCATCTTTAGTGACCAGCATCCCCATTTCCCCAGTTGGAGGAAATCAGGAGTTGTCCTTATATCTGGCTCCCCTCACTCCTTTTCTTCATCTACAAATGTTACCATATTTACCCCCCCCCCCAAAATATATCTCTTAGCTGCTCACTTCTTTCCATCTCCACTGCTATCACCTTATTTCAAACCACCAAATCTCTCTCCTGGATGCTGTGATATGCTCCTACTTGGGCTGCCTATTTCCACTTTTGCCTCTCTGCAATTTATTTCTCTATACAGCAAGAGTGATCAGCTTAAAAGATAAATCAGATCATGGCACTCCCAATTTAAACCTTTTAATGGCTCTCATTTCGTTTATAATACCACCGATGGCCTAAAATGCCTATGTGCTCCAGAATACACTGTACTACAGCTAAACAGGCCTCCTTTCAGTTCTTTTGAAACAAAGCAAATCCATTCCTTCCAGTCTCACCTTAACTGTCGCTGACTCAAAAAGGGGTTTTGTTTATTTTAATCTCCAGTCTTTAACAGCATTACTTAAAAAATAATTACTGAACTTGATTTACTCATTTACTATTTATGGAGAACATAAATCTCTTCAGGGTAGAGGCTATACTTCTTTCGTTCATCAATGGCTCCCAGCGCATTGTACAATCATTGGCATCTAGAAAGTCTTAAGCGCCAGCTGAATTAATTAATTAGGTTAAAGTATAAATTTCACAAAGAAGCAAGATCTACTGTCAGGTTGAAGGGGGTCTTCCAAACCATTTTTCTCTCTCTCAGAACTCTTTCTACAAATAGCTACATATTAAAGATCTTCTTGTATTATCTCTTTCTAGATGGCATTGCATGGGGCTTATTTATGGATTCAAATCATTTCCTATGGTCACAGTTCTGATAGAAGGATTCTGAACTGCTGATAAATGTCCTTATTTCAAAGCTGAGTTTTGCAGTTTTTTATTTTTTGAACCTCTGCTGGCATCATTTCAAGAATGCAGTGAAGTGCATTAAGAATACAGTCGCTTGCATTTTATAACAGTTGTCTTCCTGTATTGCACAATTTCAAAATCCTCCAGTAGCTGACTATCAAAGGTTAACTGAAAGTGGAAACAAGTTTCAAAATTGTGATCAGAGCTCTCTTCAATCTACCCTACTCATATGTATCCCAGAATGATCTAAATTAAACATTAACTATATCTTGAGCTAAAAAATAGTTTGACAGCCTGTTTCTGTTTTGTTTTGTTTTTGTTTGTTGTTTGCTTATTTGATAAGAATACTGTATACTACCAGGGAATGCATCATTAAAAAGACCTGTGCATTCCTCACACATTCTGTGCTTAAAATGGAGTTTCACCAGTTATATAATGTCATAATGTTTTCAAGGTGGCCCTTGCCTTTCAACTTTGGTTATTACTACAACCTGAGCTTTATGCAAAGAGACATGTGACTTTTTGAAACAAAAATTATGTTAATTAAAAAAAAATTTATAGTAGGAAGTTTAGTTTTTATTTTATCCCATGTAAATCAAATCATTCCATGATTAGTTCACTTTACAAATGCACTTAATTAATTGCATAAAAGAAAGGGGAAAAGTTAAATATGCAAATTTTTATGTACTCCCCCCCCCCCCAGTTGAGTGGGATTGTTTTTATTTTATAACTGGAATTTCAACATAGATTTCTTGGTGTTACACACTTTAGAGCTATAGCCCAAACTGCTACAACCAATATGCCACATGTTTTGCTGCTAAAACAGAGCCACAAAGCTGGAGAAAAGCAAAGTAAAGCAAAAACAATGCTCTATTGATGGCACTTTCACGAAATTGTAAATTTACTGGAATTGTGCCAAATTGTAACACTCGCCATCATACCCACTCTGCTACTATAAACCAGGGCTAGTATAAAGCAACTTTCCACAGCATAATAGCTGCAGTTTTTGCTTAAAATTAATTGCACATGTGTTTAATTATATAGCCGCTCTTAAAAGTAATTATATAAAATGTTATTTCTTCTTGGTCTTGCTTGGATCTCTCAAATTATAGTTCTCTAACTCTGAAAGCAACAATGAATTTTAATAAAGGGCAGGGTTTGCAAATTACTGTTGCTGGTTCCTGCGGGTAACTGAAAACCCTCTTTTAGAAACTGAATGAAATTCTATTGTCTTTGTTCACTTGCAAGTGAGCTCAAGCTCAAGCTCAAGCTAGTTGAGCAAGAATTGCTCAACTAGGCCACCAGAGGGTACTCTGATGATGACCAGAAGATACTCCTCTTGCAAGGCCACTACCTTGGAACTGCCTTTGTCATTCAATTGCTCTTAAAGACCTTCCTTGATGTAGCCTTTCATTCTGAAAGATTTCCATCTCTAAAACTCCAAAAGTAATATTATAAGTAATCCTCAAAGAACAATGAGCATAACTGGTTAGTACCTAAGTCAAGGTTGCCTGGTTTTCCATTATTCTCAGAACCGAGGTGATTCAGGCACGCTTTTACATAGACTGATTTAGACTGATTTATCTTTGGTTCAAGCTGCCAAATCTAGTTGTATTTAATTTGGAAGCAACAGGAGACAGTATAATGATTCAGTAACCCATTTATAGGTGTAGACTTTATATTAACAAGTAATATAGAGGCTAAATATGTAGCTCTATAATGAAGCTTGAAGAAGAAAGTGCACTTGGGATCGATATACTTTCACCAGAGCAATCATACAGATATTGCCATTTTGTTAGACCCAATCTAGTTTTGGACAATTTATGAAATTACAAATTGTCACTGGTGATCCAATTTATAAGGAAATCCATGTTTTTAACTGGTTTAATGTGCTTTTATAAGGCTCTCTACGCTAAATCCATGCTTTTTAATTTTATGTAACTTTCATTCAGTGCAAATAATTAAAATATCAAATACCACTGAAAAGGTTATAATGAAACTTTACAGTCTTTAATCTCAAACCTTTCTACCTCTTCATGCCCACACATCAGTCTTGCTCCCTGGTAGCAAAAGCTTTTAATATTTTTAGATTTTTTTATCCCAAAGGTAGTTAATTACAAACTTTAAATACTATGTATAAACTGCTCTTCCTTGTTTTACCTATTTTTAGACTTCAACTACTTTCTATTATATAAATAAGGGTTTCACTCTCTTATAGCTTACCACCTCCTCTCCCTCTACACTCTTAATATAGGTGCATGCCAATTTTTAGTTAAATCGGTGATAGGTATTTATTGATATGGCTAGGCTCGTAGGAATATTATTCACTGCAGGTTCAATTAGCAAATTATATTTTCCATTCCTGAGTAAACATTTGTCCCTCAGAAGCCTGGACCAGACTTTCTGGATGAGTTTAGGCTCGACCAGTTACCAGCGGTATGGCCTGAGGCAAGTCCCTTCATCTCACTCCCTCTTCTATATAATATGGGAAAATATAATATCTACTTTGTAGATTTGAGGTATGAAGTAAATGAGATAAACCATGTGAAAGTCCTTTGTACAGTATCTGATACATAGTAATCAGCCAATATGTGTTAGAAGTGTCTCCATAATAACAAACATATATTCCTACAATGTATATTTTTGTCCATATTATAAAATTATGATATGTAAAGGGTATTATTATTTGCTTTGATCCACTTTCCATATGTAGTTTTAAAATCTGTCAGCACAATTTATAGAGTACTTATTAAGGTAAATAAAACATGAAGAAAAAAAATGAAAATTAAAACAGGAAGGAAAATTTCACTAATCTGACTTTTCCATATAGAAACATCAATTTGTATGCATATACATATTTTACATACACTTCATATATATACATATATGTAGTGTATAAATATATATATAGTATATATATATGTGTGTATATACCTATTTCTGTATTTATATGATTTCCCTCTCTTTTAATAAACTTAGATATTGAAAATATCAATGAAAACAAAATATTTTTTAACTTTCTAAATTGCAGCACGCCTTTTAAAACATCTTTCTAAAGATCAATTTTAATTTCTGTTCTTTTATAATGTTGTAATAGATCACGCAGTAAGCGTATACCTTAAAAGAAACCTTGTACTGATTCCTTATTAAGAAAAACAGCATTGTTTCAGAGAATCGACAAACAATAGTGGTTGATGTTATTTTAAAAAGCTTAAAAGAACAAAGGTTTAAAGGAATTTTCAGAAACTCATAATGTGTAACAGTGTTTTATTCACTCTTTCCATAAATGTGGCACCTACCCAGTAGCAGGTATGTGCTTGTCACATGGGATACAGTGTGAACACATACCAGTGGTCTCTAGATTCTCAAAGGTTATAACCTGCAGGGGGATATGTACAAGTAAGTTAGTAATTATACTACAATGCAATACTTATTTTAAAGGTATGAATTGTTCTGTTATATTCAAGGTGCAGGATTTTTCTATAATTCATCTACTATAACTTTGAGGAGAGGATAACAAGTGTTGCTATCACCATACTTAAGAAAAACACCTTACCCAGACTTGGGAATTCAAGGAAGCCTCACACTGTTAATGTGAGATTTACAAAAGAGGCATGAATTGTTCTGAAAGGTCGTTTTACAAAATAAATACAACTTATATGAAAGTTATGCTAATCTAATCTAAGCTATAGGTAAAGAGGAGGAATGACAAACAGGAGGGATAAATGAGATTTCCAGAATTTCACATTTATGCCTCCTTGTTGATGAGACAGAAAACAAAAGGGAAATAAATGCTTAAGAGAAGTTAATTTTCTCTTATTTTATTTACTTATTATAAGAGCCAAACAAAGGTAATGTTATAAAGAACAACTTTTATCAAAATGATTGTATGTGTCCAGAACAATCATACTTTAGCTAATCTATACTATATACGTATTTTTCTTTGTTTACTTGCATTGATTTTTTTTAACATTAAAAATATTTTTTATTTTCTCTCTTCCCCTTACTTTTGTAAAACAATTGACCCTGTTTATGAAACTAGCCACAATTTTACTTTCCACAAAAGAGGTGGTAAATACACACACACACACACACACACACACACACACACACACACACACACATTTTGTCCCATGTTGTTTTCCAGTTTTAAACAAGTTATTTACAATCTTGGATTTGCAAAGGTCCAGCTACTGGAAGTATCATGTTTTGCTTTTCACAGTTAATCACCATGTCAAAATCATAAATTATAACACTGATATCTATAAATAACCATCTCATTTTCACATCTGAGTTTCTTAATCAGAAATTTCAGCTTGACCTTTAATTCTTCAATGAAATTGCATGGATTCATAAAGTATGGATAAGAAATATTATGATTTCTATTACACAACTTCATATCAGAAGCTTCAAATCAGAAGAGTTAAAGGGATTGCTTCTGATTTTATTAAAATAATTCTCTTCACCAAATGAACAAAATATATATAATCTATTTCTCATTTCTAGAACATAACCAAATATGAAAAAATATCATAATAACCATAAAGACCATTTAAGCTAATAAAAATGTTAATATTTACATATTTTAATCAAATCATCAGAGCATCCAAAACAAAAATTACTATTTTTATTATATACAGGAGAAAATGTTGAATAACTTGAATAACATGCAAGGGGTCAAAGGCAGACACCAGATTTAAACTCATGTGTCTCTGCCTTCCAAGTTTATGTTCTCTCCCATCTGCCACCCTTCTGAACTAAAATATGGCAATACTAGAATACCCTAGTGATGCACTATGTTAACGCATAAATAGAATTTTACTTTTTTAAATAGAAGGAAAGATTATCTTCCTTGGTTAAAAAGAGTCTTTCCTTTAGGCTTTTTGAAAATAATATTAGAACTTCTTAGATATTATGCTACACTTTTTGCAAATTTAGTAAAACAGTTCTGAGTCCTAAGCCTCTTCTAGAAGTCCCTAACAATGACCAAAGTGGCTTAGTCATAGATTCTTAGTAATAGATTAGTAATAGTCTTAGTAAGAGATTCAAAATGAAAAAGGCATGAACTTATTTGTAAGTTCTTATCAAGAAAATCATTTAAATACAGAATAGAGGATATTTTTTCCCTTCTAAGAATGTTAGAATCTATAGTATGCTTCCCTTTTCTTCCACAATTTCTAACTAAATAATGCTCATTTCAATTTCCCTTTAAGCATCAGAGAGAACCAAGTTTAAATCTAGCAAAATACTAAAATTCACTAAATATTCTCTTTGTAAGATAAGTACAATAATGCTTAATTCATAGATCTTAGTGAGAAATAAATGAAATAAGTAATATAAAGCAGTTAACCTGTTCCTAGAAAGTATTTAATAAATGTTACATTATTTTTGCCCTTTATTTGCTTTTCAAGAGGAAATTTTATGTTAAAATATAAAAAATTATTCAGAATATGAAATATTTAGGTCAATAATGTATAGTTTCAGAATGGTATATCATATTATTTTGCTGATTTTTAGAAATACTGCCTGATATATGCCACTAAAATGTCTTACATGTGGCAGTAAAACTTTTACATCAGAAGCGACAAAATGAAGGCAATGTGATGATGTGGAAAACACATAAAAATATGGAGGTGGATTTGAAGGCAAAATATTCACAAATAACTTAAATGATTCCAGGTTTCATATATTAAATGCCTGGAGATTTTAAAATATTTGTGGTTACTGCAAGTATAGGAAATTCAAAAGATAGCATTCAAAGAATTTATAATGCTAGGTAGATAATAGTTATCTAAGATTACTAAGATAATAAAATACAAATAATTTTGCGAATTTTTTTAAATACTAATAAAGAATTTAGCCTTCAGTGAACTACATGCATCACAGGAGATTTAAATAGGAAAATGCACATTAACCTCTGTTATCTACTTTCAAGCTAAAATTTAAGATGTCTCAAAGGTAACCTACTGGCAAAAGTGAGATGACCTTCTAGCTCTTACATGTCTTATTTACTTTAAAAAAATTTTTTTTCTAAAAGAAAGTAGGATGCAGAATCATTTAGAGGAAATGTAAGTGAACTTTAATATTGTTTCTGGGTATTTAATCCTAACTGCCTACTCATGCTCTCAAGACTTACATTTATCAAGAACATACCATGTTCAATACATTTTGGCTTGGGTTTATGGTGCTATATACTTGCCACTATATCCAATATCCATTCCAATAAAAACAGAGACTGAAATAGAAAAAGCTTACTATATGCAAAATCATTTGTTAAATGTTTTACCTGCATATTTACTTAATTTTTTCAACTATCAGAAAGTTACCTATTATTTGATAATTGTATGCATATTATGACACATAGATTTAAAAGCTTGTGAAGGTCTTAGGTTAAATGAACCAAAGCTCGAGTTGCTTGATCTCAGACTCAGCTCTGAACTGCCATGGTATGCTGTCTTAGTAGAGGATTACACACTTTACTTCTCCAAACTAAATAAAATCTGGGAAAACTTAATATTTTAGATTTGATACTACCAACTGATAACTCTTCTGTTTTCACAAAACAGTGTCATGTATACAAAAGGTGTTTGAATGTTGTCTATTAAAAAATTTTACTGGGCGAATATTCTAATTTATAGCAAGAATAAAGTAGGAATTGATTTGTCTTACCAAATGTCAAAAAAATCTAGGCATTACTACTTCAGATATTTTGAAGCTAGACGATTAGAGCTCAATATATTTGATATTATAAGACTACATCAAAGGAGATCCAATGTTTCAAGTTTATGGGGTGCTAAAATATGATGAATATCGTATATGCAGAATTCATTCTATTCATGACAAGAAGCAGAAAAGATCACTATAGACTGACTGGATCAAATCTAGTTATCAAAGACAACAGAATGATGAAATTTTTAATAAAGACAATAAGCAAATCTACCGTGATCAAAAAAAAAATAAGAAAACCAACTGACAGGAGACCTTCAAGATGGCGGAGGACCAAGACGTGAAGATCACCTTCCTCCCCACAAATACATCAGAAATACATCTACACGTGGAACAGCTCCTACAGAACACCTACTGAATGATGGCAGAAGACCTCAGACTTCCCAAAAGGCAAAAAACTCCCCACATACCTGGGAAAGGCACAAGAAAAAGAAAATACAGAGACAAAAGAATAGAAACGGGACCTGCACCTCTGGGAGGGAGCTGTGAAGGAGGAAAAGTTTCTACACGCTAGGAAGCCCCTTCACTGGCGGATATGGGGGTGGCGGGGGGAAGCTTCGGAGCCACAGAGGAGAGCACAGCAACAGTGGTGCAGAGGGCAAAGTGGAGAGATTCCCACACAGAGGATAGGTGGCAACCAGCACTCACCAAGCTGAGAGGCTTGTCTGTTCACCTGCCGGGGTGGGTTGGGGCTGGGAGATAAGGCTCCAGCTTTGGAGGTCAGATTCCACAGAGGGGACTGGGGTTGGCTGCGTGAACACAGCCTGAAGGGGGCTAGTGTGCCACAGCTAGCAGAGAGGGAGTCGGGCAAAACTCTGGACCTGGCTAAGAGGCAAGAGACCATTGTTTTGGGGTGTGCAAAGAGACAGGATTCAGAACACCGCCTAAATGAGCTCCAGAGATGGGTGTGAGCCGCGGCTATCAGCACGGACCCCAGAGACAGGCGTGAAACACTAAAACTGCTATTGCAGCCACCAAGAAGCCTATATGCAAGCACAGGTCACTATCCACACCTCCACTCCCAGGAGCCTGTGCAGCCCACCACTGCCAGGGTCCCGTGATCCAGGGACAACTTCCCCGGCAGAACATATGGCGCGCCTCTGCTGACGCAGGCTCACCCTGCATTCCATACCCCTCCCTCCCCCCGGGCTGAGTGAGCCAGGAGCCTCCTAACCAGCTGCTACTTTAACCCCATTCTGTCTGGGTGAGAACAGATGCCATCAGGCAACCTACAAGCAAAGGCAGGGCCAGATCCAAAGCTGAACCCCAGGAGCTGTGCGAACAAAGAAGAGAAAGGGAAATCTCTCCGTACAGCCAGAGGAGCAGTGGATTATATCTCCCCGATCAAGTTGATGTACCCTGCATCTCTGGAATACATGAATAGACAACAAATCAACCCAAAATTGAGGCGGTGGACTTTGGGAGCAAATGTAGACTTCAGGTTTGCTTTCTGCATCTAATTTGTTTCTGGTTTTATGTTTATCATAGTTTAGTATTTACAGGTTATTATCATTGGTAGATTTCTTTATTGATTTGGTTGCTCTCTTCTTTTTTTTATATATAATTTTTTTTTCGTTTTTCTCTTTTTGTCACTGTGTATGTGTATGCTTCTTTGTGTCATTTTTCTGTAGAATTCTGCTTTTACCATTTGCCCTAGGGTTCTGTCTTTCCATTTTTTTTGTTTCTTTCTTTGTTGTATATATATATATTTTTTGTATAGTTTTTACCACTTGTTATCACTGGTGGATCTATTTATTGTTTGGTTGCTCTCATTTTTTTTATAACTTTACAATGTTTTTATTTTTAATAATATCTTCTTTTTATTTTAATAACTTTATTTTATTATTTATTTATTTCTGTTTTCACCCTTTTCTTCTGAGCCATGTAGCTGACAGGGTCTTGGTGCTCCGGCTGGGTGTCAGGACTGTGCCTCTGACGTGGGAGAAACGAGTTCTGGACATTGGTCCACAAGACACCTCCCGGCTCCACATAATATCAAACAACGAAAGCTCTCCAAGAGATCTCCATCTCAACGCTAAGACCCAGCTCCACTCAACAAGCAGCAAGCTACAGTGCTGGCCACCCTATGCCAAACAACTAGCAAGACAGGAACACAACCCCACCCATTAGCAGAGAGGCTGCCTAAAATCAAAATAAGGTCAGAGACACCCTGAAACACACCACTGGACACCACATAATGATCAAGGGTCAATCAAAGAAGAAGAAATAACAACTGTAAATATTTATGCACTCAACATAGGAGCACCTCAATACACATGGCAAATGCTAACAACTATGAAAGAGAAAATCAACAGTAACACAATCATAGTAGGATAATTTAACACCACACTTTCATCAATGGGCAGATCATCCAGAATGAAAGTAAATAAGGAAACACAAGCTTTAAATGATACATTAAACAATATGGACTTAACTGATATTTATAGGACATTCCATCCAAAAAAACACAATACACTTTCTTCTCAAGTGCTCATGGAACATTCTCAATGATAGATTATATCTTGGGTCACAAATCAAGCCTTGGTAAATTTAAGAAAATTCAAACCGTATCAAGTACCTTTTCTGAACACAACACTATGTGATTACATATCAATTACACTAAAAATATCTGTAAAAAATACAAACACATGGAGGCTAAAAAAAACACTACTAAATAAACAAGAGATCACTGAAGGAATCAAAGAGGAAATAAAAAAATACCTAGAAACAAATTACAATGAAAACACGATGACCCAAAACCTATGGAATGAAGGAAAAGTATTTCTAAGACAGAAGTTTATAGCAATACAATCCTACCTCAAAAAACAAGAAACACCTGAAATAAACAACCAAAACTTACACCTAAAGCAATTAGAGAAAGAAGAACAAAAAAAACCCCAAGTTAGCAGAAGGAAAGAAATCATAAAGATCAGATCAGAAATAAATGAAAAAGAAAGGAAGGAAACAATACCAAAGATCAATAAAACTAAAAGCTGGTTCTTTGAGAAGATGAACAAATTGATAAACAATTAGGCAGACTCATCAAGAAGAAAAGGGAGAAGACTCAAATCAATAGAATTAGAAATGAAAAAGGAGAAGAAACAACTGACACTGCCGAAATACAAAGGACCACGAGCAATTACTACAAGCAACTCTATGCCAATAAAATGGACAACTTGGAAGAAATGGACAAACTCTTAGAAAAGCACAGTCTCCTGAGACTGAACCAGGGAGAAACGGAAAATATAAATGGACCAAAGACAAGCACTGAAATTGAGATGGTGATTAAAAATCTTCCAACAAACAAAAGCCCAGAACAGATGGCTTCACAGCCAAATTTTATCAAACATTTAGAGACGAGCTAACACCCATCCTTCGCAAACTCTTCCAAAATATAGCAGAGGGAGGAACACTCCCAAACTCATTCTATGAGTCCACCATCGCCCTGATACCAAAAGCAGACAAAGATGTCACAAAGAAAGAAAACCACAGGCCAGTATCACTGATGAACATAGATGCAAAAATCCTCAACAAAATATTAGCAAACAGAATCCAACAGCACACTGAAAGGACCATACACCATGATCAAGAGGGTTTTATCCCAGGAAGGCGAGGATTCCTCAATATACGCAAATCAGTCAATGTGATACACCATATTAACAAACTGAACAATAAAAAACATATGATCATCTCAATAGATGCAGAAAAAGCTTCTGACAAAATTCAACACCCATTTATGATAAAAATCCTCCAGAAAGTAGGCATAGAGGAAACTTACCTCAATATAATAAAGACCATATATGACAAAACCACAGCCAACATCATTCTCAATGGTGAAAAACTGAAACCATTTTCTCTAAGACGAGGAACAAGACAAGGTTGTCCACTCTCACAATTACGATTCAACATAGTTTTGGAAATTTTAGCCACAGCAATCAGAGAAGAAAAAGAAATAAAAGGGATCCAAAATGGAAAGGAGGAAAACTGTCATTGTTTGCAGATGACATGTTACTATACATAGAGAATCCTAAAGATGCTATCAGAAAACTACTAGAGCTAATCAATGAATTTGGTAAAGTAGCAGGACACAAAATTTATGCACAGAAATCTCTTGCATTCCTATACACTAATGATGAAAAATCTGAAAGAGAAATTAAGGAAACACTCCCATTTATCACTGCAACATAAAGAACAGAATACCTAGGAATAAACCTACCTAAGGAAACAAAAGAACTGTATGCAGAAAACTATAAGACACTGATGAAAGAAATTCAAGATGATACAAACAGATGGAGAGATAGACCATGTTTTTTGATTGGAAGAATCAACACGGTGAAAATGAATATACTACCCAAAGCAATCTAAAGATTCAATGCAGTCCCTATCAAACTACCAATGGCACTTTTTGCAAAACTAGAGCAAAAAATTTCACAATATGTATGGAAACACAAAAGACCCCGAATAGCCAAAGCAATCTGAAGAAAGAAAAACGCAGCTGGAGGAATCAGGCTCCTGGACTTTAGACTATACTACAAAGCTACAGTAATCAAGACAGTGTGATACTAGCTCAAAAACAGTAATACAGATCCATGGAACAGGACAGAAAGCTCAGAGATAAACTCCCACACATATGGTTACCTTATTTTTCATAAAGGAGGCAAGAATATACAACAGAGAAAAGACAGCCTCTTTAATAAGTAGTGCTGGGAAAACTGGAAAGCTTCATGTAGAAGAATGAACTTAGAACACTCCCTGACACCATACACAAAAATAAACTCAAAATGGATTAAAGACCTAAATGTAAGGCCAGACACTATAAAACTCTTACAGGAAAACACAGGCAGAACACTCTATGACATAAATCACAGCAAGATCCTTTTGGACCCACCTCCTAGAGAAATGGAAATAAAAACAAAAATAAACAAATGGGATCTAATGAAACTTAAAAGCTTTTGCACAGCAAAGGAAAACATAAGCAAGATGAAAAGACAACCCTCAGAATGGGAGAAAATATTTGAAAATGAAGCAACTGACAAAGGATTAATCTGCAAAATTTACAAGCAGCTCATGCAGCTCAATAACAAAAACAAACGAACAACCCAATCCAAACGTGGGCAGAAGACCTAAATAGACATTTCTTTGTATATCAAAGAAGATATACAGATTGCCAACAAACACATGAAAGGATGCTCAACATCACTAATCATTAGAGAAATGCAAATCAAAACTACAATGAGGGCTTCCCTGGTGGCACAGTGGTTGAGAGTCTGCCTGCTGATGCAGGGGACACGGGTTCGTGCCCTGGTCTGGGAAGATCCCACATGCCACAGAGCGGCTGGGCCCATGAGCCATGGCCGCTGAGCCTGTGCATCCGGAGCCTGTGCTCCACAACAGGAGAGGCCGCAACAGTGAGAGGCCTGCGTACTGCAAAAAATAAAAATAAAAAATAAAAAAATACAATGAGGTATCACCTCACACCAGTCAGAACGGCCATCATGAAAAAAATCTGTAAACAATAAATGCTGAAGAGGGTGTGGAGAAAAGGGAACCCTCTTGCACTCTTGGTGGGAATGTAAATTGTTACAGCCACTATGGAGAACAGTATGGAGGTTCCTTAAAGAATTAAAAATAGAACTACCATAGCACCCAGCAATCCCACTACTGGGCATGTACCCTAAAAAATACATAATTCAAAAAGAGTCATGCACCACAATGTTCATTGCAGTGCTATTTACAATAGCCAGGACATGGAAACAACCTAAGTGTCCATCAACAAATGAATGGATAAAGAAGATGTGGCACATATATACAGTGGAATATTACTTAGCCATAAGAAGAAATGGAACTGAGTTATTTGTAGTGAGGTGGATGGACCTAGAGTCTGTGATATAGAGTGAAGTAAGTCAGAAAGAGAAAAACAAATACTGTATGATAATACATATATATGCAATCTAAAAAAAAAAAAGGTTCTGAAGAACTTAGGGTCAGGACAGGAATAAAGACGCAGACATAGAGAATGGACTTGAGGACACAGTGAGTGGGAAGAGTAAGCTGGGACGAAGAGAGCAGCATGGACATATATACACTACCAAATGTAAAACAGATAGCTAGTGGGAAGCAGCCACATAGCACAGGGAGATCAGCTCAGTGCTTCGTGATCACCTAGAGGGGTGCAATAGGGAGTGTGGGAAGGAGACGCAAGAGGGAGGAGATATGGGGATATATGTATATGTATAGCTGATTTACTTCGTTATAAAGCAGAAACAGACACACCATTGTAAGGCAATTATACTCCAATAAAGATGTTTAAAAAAAAAGTAAAAATAAATAATAGTGAGACTATAAAATTTGAGTAATTATGGTTATTGTTTTCGGTCCTGACTCAAGTGCCCCAGGTAGCATGAATTATCTAAAGAAGGGAATGGCAAGAGTATAATTCAAAAGAAATAAAATTTGCCTTCAGAAAAAAAAAAATCAACTGTCATCAGAAGACAGTAAGATAATCTACTGCCACAAAGAGGAAAATGTATACTAACACCTGTTCAGTAGCAAACAAAAACACTAATAGAAGATATAGAAGAAATATAGTTAAAATTTGTAAATTACCCATCCCTTCCAATCTTCTGTTATTTCTATTGATATCTTATTGCCCAAATAAATTCTGTGAATTACTTTACTTTTGCCATGGACGAAACAGTAGACACACATTGAACTACAGTTTTCCTTCACAGTATATCAGTTACTGATCTAAATCAAACTAGACAAACCTAACTTGGAAAGAGACTATTAAAAATTTCTCAATACATTTGTTAACTACAGACTTTAGTACAACCTGCAGACTTTTAATCCGTAGAATGCTTTACAAACGGAATCTAAACTTTTACCTCTGCTTTTTAGAATGTGGGACTTAACATGCATTTTCCCTCAAAAGACTTAAAAAATACCAGGTATTCTGGAGTTATGTCAAACTCATCCATGAATCAGCTGTAGGCATGGTATGAGAAATCCTTGAGAAGACCCTAAATTTGGATGTCATGGCAGCATGAAACAGTTTAATTTGCACCTCGATTCACGGAAAATTGGAAATGATGGGCATACCACACCAACGTGATCTTTGGCTTTGATCAGCAGATCAAAGTGAACTCTTATTATTGTTCCTTTGCCCTGTAAGACAACAATAGCAAAAATTTTTTTTTCATGTAAATATGTCTTGTCTTTTGTGTTATTTTTTACTGTCCAGATTGCAATGTTTAAGTTATCATATATAATCTAAATATGTCTTTAATTTATGATCAAATAAAAAGTTATTCTTTACACATTTAGATTCAATACAATCATTTTCTTTGACCATGATCTGAAGACTGACTTCAAGTAGAAACTTGTGATGTCAGTGTTGCACCCCTGGAGATAACATACAATGACTTTATAATAAAAAAGCCTTAGAAAGAGAAAACTTCTTTGAGTAAATGAAAGATAGTTTCCAAGATTTTAGGTTAAAAAACAAAGAAATCAACAAATAAGCATATAAAAACTTAAGAAACTGACTAGTTGCCTGATTGGCAGTTTAACTAGTTAAGCTAAACCCTTTATTTAGAGTTATTTCAATATGTCACCGGAGTGTTCGTACTGGAATCAATGATTGTATGGTCGGTCCATGTGCAATCTAATTTTGTTTTCCATAACTGTGAATCATTCAACAGCAATGGGGATTTTGCAGAGCAGATGTCTGAGATGACAGAAGACTGGAAAAAACAGTCCACTCAGGATGCAGAGGTGAGGTGATGGCAACCAGTTCCGTGATTAACCAAGTAAAATTTTTATTGATTGAGAACATCTGCTTTGAATTTTATTTTATTTTTTATACAGCAGGTTCTTATTAGTTATCTACTTTATACCTATTAGCGTATATATGTCAATCCCAATCTCCCAATTCATACCACCACCACCACCACCCACCCCTTCGCTTTCCCCCCTTGGTGTCCATACGTTTGTTCTCTATATCTGTGTCTCTATTTCTGCCTTGCAAACCGGTTCATCTATACCATTTTTCTAGATTCCATATATATGCGTTAATATACGATATTTGTTTTTCTCTTTCTGACCTACTTCACTCTGTATGACAGTCTCTAGGTCCGTCCATGTCTTTACAGATGATCCGATTTCGTTCCTTTTTATGGCTGAGTAATATTCCATTGTATATATGTACCACATCTTTTTCCATTCATCTAGCGATGGGCATTTAGGTTGCTTCCATGACCTGGCTACTGTAAACAGTGCTGCAATGAACATTGGGGTGCATGTGTCTTTTTGAATTATGGTTTTCTCGGGGTATATGCCCAGTCGTGGGATTTCTAGGTCATATGTTAATTCTATTTTTAGTTTTTAAGGAACCTCCATACTGTTCTCCATAGTGTCTGTATCAATTTACATTCCCATCAACAGTGCAAGAGGGTTCCCTTTTCTCCACACCCTCTCCAACATTTGTTATTTGTAGATTTTCTGATGATGCCCATTCTAACTGGTGTGAGGTGATACCTAATTGCAGTTTTGATTTGCATTTCTCTAATAATTAGTGATGCTGAGCAGCTTTTCATGTGCCTCTTGGCCATCCGTATGTCTTCTTTGGAGAAATGTTTATTTAGGCCTTCTGTCCATTTTTTGATTGGGTTGTTTGTTTTTTAATATTGACCTGTATGAGCTGTTTATATACTTTGGAGATTAATCCTTTGTCTGTTGATTTGTTTGCAAATATTTTCTCCCACTCTAAGAGTTGCCTTTTCGTCTTGTTTATAGTTCCCTTTGCTGTGCAAAAGCTTTTAAGTTTCATTAGGTCCCATTTGTTTATTTTTGTTTTTATTTCCATTACTCTAGAAGGTTGGTCAAAAAAGATCTTGCTGTGATTTATGTCAGAGTGAGAACATCTGTTTTAAGATCACTCATTCTGGTTTTGAGTTACGATATAAGCATGAACAAACTAATTTTTTCAAACCTCACTGCAATAACGTAGATTTTGTGTATCTCTTTTCTCTCTTTTTGGCATTGGCTCTGTAGAGAGTTTTATCCAAATTAGGAATTACACAACATCGCATACATTGTAACTAGCAAAATACATATAACGTATAAATACAATAAATTATGTTTCTTAAAAAATAGAGAAAAATCCAGAGAATAATGTGACAAACATCTGGTTATCCACCAACCAAATCTTGTGATTTTTTTTTAAATAAAGGATAAAGAATCATTATATACGTAGTTTAATCTAAATTCCTCTCCCAGGTACACACCTAACTCTTGCTCATCCCAAGGAAACAATCCCATTAATTTGGGCTGTAACCACTTATGTACATACTAAATGATATTGAGCATTTTATTTTTAACTTAAAGTACTGTCATATTCACATATATACACACATACACACACACACACACACACACACACATATGTAATTTTGCAGTTTGCTTTTTTCACCTAGTTGTTTTCAGAACATACATGTATTTTTTTAATTGGAATATAATTGCTTTACAATGTTGTGTTAGTTTCTGCTGTACAATGACGTGAATAAGCTATATGTATATACAAATCCCCTCCCTCTTGGACCCCCCTGCCCCCATCCCACCCATCTAGGTCATTACAGAGCACCGAGCTGAGCTCCCTGTGATATACAGCAGATTCCCACTAGCTATCTATTTTATACATGGTAGTATTTATATCAAACCTCATCTCCCAATTCATCCCACTCTCCTCTTCCCCACCGGGTCCACACATCCACAGAACTTACAAATTTTTATACATTATGTCAGTCTACTCTATTCATCTTTGTCTCTTTATTCATATGTGCAAGACTTTTTTTTTCTACAAATTAAAAGTGAAATTACTGGACCTTAGAGTTTGTATATGTTTTTTAGATAGAACCAAATTGCTCTCCAAAGATTTTGGAATAAAATATATTTTCTAAACAGTCTGAGGGTTTCTATTCCCCTACTATTATTCCAAATATTTAGTATTTTTAAACTTTTCTAATCTGATGGGGGTGAAATAATTTTTTGAGGGTTTGAGGGTTTGTTTGAGGGTTTCTATTCCCCTACTATTATTCCAAATATTTAGTATTTTTAAACTTTTCTAATCTGATGGGGGTGAAATAATTTTTTGGATGTCACTTTAATCTTCAGTTCTCTTATGTTAAATGAGGCTGCATATAGTCACCTTCGTTTACGGGGCATTTAGTGTCCCTGTTTTATTAATTTTCTGCCTGTATCTACTCCTTCATTTTTAAATAGTTTGTTTTATCTTTTAATGATTTGGAGAAGCTATTTATACAATATGGATATGAATTCTTTGACTGCTGTATATTGCTATCTTCTCCCATAAACAAATCTTTATTCAGCATGTACTATGAATGAGACACTCACACAAATTATGGAAGTACAGTGACAATAAAAATCCCCGCCCTCAAAAGCATATACATAAAATCTACATAATGAACATAAATTAGTAATGAAAGTTATGAAGCTAAATGGTTATAGAGCATTGTGTTACACTATAGAAATGGCAACTTTAAAAGTCTTTGAGTGGCTTACACTTCAGCAGAAACCAGAATAAAGTGAGCCTTCTGCTCCTTACTATTCCTGTGGGGTTCTTTCAAGTTCTAGTTGATAGGAAAGTTTATTTTGTTTTCCACTGTATCTACGTTTCCTTTTATATTTACTTTTAATCTTAACTGTCTACTGCCATGTGTTTGCATACAGTAAGTTGTGTCTGTGGCATGTATAATGGGGAAGAAGATGTAGGTTATTTTGTATATTGATAGTAGCTCCCTGACCCAAACCCCTAGTAAATTGTTAATACATGTTTAGTGATTTTAGTATTGTACTGGCATCAACATCACACATTTATGGAGAATCTACAAGGGACATGATTTTTGTTCTGAGTACAGTGTATAAAAAAAGCAAAACTTCTGATCTTCTGCATCATCCACTTTCTAATCAAGAAAACATTTCCCAGGACCATTATTGTCTCTTTGCCTCATTATCTTCAAACTTTTATATTCAATAATTCTTTCTACCAAAATAAACTACAATATCATAATTTCACTTTTTAAGCCCTAGGATACAACTTGGTTTGAAAAATTTGTAGGAATGGCTTGGAAATTCTATGGTGAATGGATGGCTTAATAAAGATATCATCACACTAATTTTGTTGTTTTGTATATGATGTGGGTAGCACAAATAATTAACCAATTGTTATTCTTTAAAGCAAAATCTTAAGATATATCTCTAGTCTAAAATACAGAGTAGATTATATAGTTTTTCAGTCATATTAGACTGAAATAACAAATTTCTGAGTATCTGCAGCTTAAGTAAAATTGCAGAATTCTATGTTAACAAGGTAATTTAAACATGATAAGAAACTAAGAGGAAATTCCATGAATCAGATAGTTTAGACTACTATAGTATGAAAACATTCTTCAATCTTTCAAACATGCTATGGTATACAGAACCATAGGATAAATCAGATGCTCTTAATACGATATCATTGTTATGGTTTTAGAGAGGTGTGTGAGAAGTTCACTGATCTGCACTTGTTAACAGATTGTCTTTGCTTGTCATTTCAACAACAAAATTTAATGACCTCTGTTTTGAGCTTCAAGGAAAAGGCAAAACTCTGACATGGTTTGACTGATCAGCTTCAAAATTAAACCAAAGAAGTAGTCAACGTTGCTTTCAAAAGTTTCTATTTAATATTTTTGTCTTATATAGAAAGACAAAGGAAAGCAAAACATTAATAAAACAGACTCAAGTTGTTCCTCAGAACTTAACAGATTTGTAGATTTAACCTTTCTCAGGCTCATGGACCATTTGTTATTAATGATGTCAGTGAAACTGCTAATCAAAATGGAAGGGCCTTCAAATTAATTGCTACTGACCTTGGGAAAAATCATTATCTTCTAAATGGACATTCAACTGAAGGTAAAATAATTTCAGTCAGACTTTGGGTCATTAACTCATGACTGCAAATCTTCTTTTCTGAAAGTTGTTTGCTCTCAAGTAAATATGCTAATAAATTTCACACTAAAATTACATTTCCAACATTAAATAGGATAATGCAAGCACATGCAGAACAAAAAAGAAAGCCTTGATAAATCTTATTATGTTCACTTTCGTTTTCTATATTACATGTTTTTATGATTTCAGTCTCTATTGACTAGTCTATGTAACTTTTCAAATGTTCTCATTCATCTCTGGGATTTTATATACATGTATCTTACTTTTAACAATTTACCATACTCAAAACAGCTTTTTATTCTACCTCAGTCAAGCTCAGTAGTTTTCTGTAGTTGTCAAAAGAAATTTGATAGGAAAGAGACATATTCAACTTCCAAATGTAGCTTGCCAAGGAGGCAGGGAAACTAGCATTCTCATACACTGCTGGTGGAAGACAATTGCTTAGATGTTTTCAGAAAGTAACCTCAAAGTATATTAAAATGTGTTTTAGCCTTTGACGCAGCAATCCCATGAAGGAATCTAGTATACAGAGAAAAGGTAACAAGAACAAGATGTTTACTGAATATATTTTGTAGTGACAATAACCTAAAATTCCTATCCACAAAGAAATAGCTGAATTAATTATGATTTGCTCATAGAATTATTGATAAATGGATCTATCATTACTAACCAAGAGTGATGCACATGATATACTGATTGGTGATAAAAAAAAAAAATACCTACTAACTTATATGTTCCTTAAGCTTACATATGAAAAAAATAAAATAAATTCTTATCTAATTGTTTTTATGTCTACAAGGGCAATGAGATATAGTAAGGAAAGTTTTATACCACATTAACATTGGTGAGCTCGAACAGCAGTGAATTAATGGGAGATGATAGCAAGAGTTCTAACAACTCTATTTTTTCAATTGTGACAATAAACACATACTTTTTTTTTTTAACTTCAAAGACTGAGCAAGTTTCAAAAAAATTAAGAACATAAAAGTGTAAACGTGGGCCTCCCTGGTGGCGCAGTGGTTGAGAGTCCGCCTGCCGATGCAGGGGACACGGGTTCGTGCCCTGGCGGCTGGGCCCGTGAGCCATGGCCGCTGAGCCTGCGCGTTCGGAAACTGTGCTCCGCAACAGGAGAGGCCACGGCAGTGAGAGGCCCGCGTACCGCAAAAAAAAAAAAAAAAAAGTGTAAACGTTACCAGACTTGCCCTCCCACCATAAACAATTATAAAAGTGAACAAAATATATGTGGCAATGTTTTCAGGCACTGAATGACAAGATGTGAAAGACTACAATCCTTGAAGGAAGAAAAACATATGAGGTAAGACCTTTTGCCAGAACTTTCTTTAGCACATGGAGTTTGAGTCCTAGCAGAGCACCTGGCACTTGATGAACTGAAAAGCCAGAGATTGGAATATGGATTTGAGGGTATGGTTAGAATTGTGAACGGACTACTGAAAAGGAGAGAGATGCTGGAAAAGCAAGGTGGTTTGAGAAGGGAGTGCCAAATGTCTGTGTGGGGATTTCCCTGGGAAATTGGTCAAGGCCTAGGATTCACATGTGCAGGGCAAGAGTCCACAAAGCTTCACAGAGTATGGTTGAGGGACTAAGAAATGTACCAACAGATCAGAGACCATGAAATTGTTAAGAGTTTAAGTTCAACAACAGTGAAGAGACCACTGAGACTTTCAGGAAATTAGACCCAAGGAAGGCCAAGACTTAAAAATAAGAACCAGTCATAACATAAGGTGATTCCCTAGAAATAAGGAGAAAACAAAAATAGAAACACCCTGAAAACAAAACAAAACCTGAAAGAATCTAAATTTAGTCATTTGTTTGGCAGACCAAAACTTAATAATGTTTTTTAAAAGACAACATAATTTAGACCCATAATATTTATTATGGATAGTAAGTATATTAGCCATAAAACTTATGGTATTTTTTTAAGCTAGATGTACAAAGAAGTAGAAAAATGTAGCTCGTAATCGAACAAAATAACATTCAGCAGAAACAAACCAAAGAATGGTACAGTACTGGAATTAGCAGAATAAAAATTTCAAAATATAACACACTTACAAATAATTAAATGACCTAAGAATTATATGAGGAGAAGTAACTATTACTTGTCATCACCACATAGATAAGAATTGCACATGGTTACTTCATATGCTTGAATTATTTTTACTGTAAAATATATATTATAAATTAAAATGCTAAATGTACCCTCTATATTAGCACTTCTAAATTAGTGTTGCTTTGATATCATTTTCCCTGAAACATTTCAAAGCAACTCACATTGAAATAATTCACTTGACCATTTTTTATTAATCAAACATATAACTTAGTTACAATTTCATTTTTAAAACTATTCCACGGTTTTACAATGTGACATGCTTTGAAAGAAATAGGAAGGATCACTTAATGTTATTGCTCTTGTGGCTTTGGATTTTCACATACTGTTTCTCTTTATTTTGTTTTGTAGGTATGTGCAATATTGCTTTAAGAGGAGCTTAATTTTGGGTAGTTATTACAGAAATGAACTGTTGTTTTTTTTTTTTAAAGACACTAATTGTACTTGAACATTTGTTACTTTGTTTTTTTTTTAATTATTTATTTATTTTTGGCTGTGTTGGGTCTTCGTTTCTGTGCGAGGGCTTTCTCTAGTTGTGGCTCATGGGCCTAGTTGCTCCGCGGCATGTGGGATCTTCCCAGACCAGGGCTCAAACCCGTGTCCCGTGCATTAGTAGGCAGATTCTCAACCACTGTGCCACCAGGGAAGCCCTGAACTGTTTTTCAGATCATGCTCTTCCTGCTTACTACTTCCTGACATATACTTCAATTAAAAAGGGTTTTTAATATTAATCTTTTTAATTTTTCTAATAACTTCCTTTACTAAATAGGTCATTTTAATATATATTCAAGACTGCACTAAGTGCCAATTTTTTTAAAAAAGCAGAAGATTTTATTGCTACCTTTATGAAGTTTATCATAACTTAATTTTAGTCTACCATAATTTTTAAGTCTTGAGCTCTGGAACCTAACAATATCAACAAATGCAAGCTCCACAACTTCCTAGTTTTGTGACCCTGGAAAATTACAAAATTCTCTGTGTCCTAGTTTATTTATTTGTAAAATGGAGATGGCAGTAGTTTCTGCCTAATATGGGTGTAATGAATATTAAAAGGATTAATGATTATAAAACACTCGAAGAAAAAATGGCACATGGCAAAAATAAAATTAGCCTTTATTTTTACATTACTCATTTGGTTTTTATAACATATGCTAGTATGGAGATGTGTTAAAATATTTCAGTAGTATTAGAATTATAAAATGTATTTTTACATACTTATTTCAAAATTATTAAATATTTAATGTCTATTATTTTATTCTTTCATTCATTTATCAAATATATATTAGGCACTTTCTTAGATAAAACATTACTCTAAGCCATGTGGGTGAATAACCATGTGTAGTTTGTATGTTGGTATAAAACAGAAAATACAAAGGTAAACAAGACGTTTTTCTACCACTAAATAGTAGTAATACTACTAATAGGCAATATTATTGCCTGCTGTTAATTAGTGATGGCAGGCAAGTATACAAATAATCCCAAGGAAACTCAGGGAAAGAGTGAAAATCCTGAATATGGGCTGAAAATGAAAATAATCATCCCCATGTTCTCTAGCTGGTTATCACCATTTAACCTCTGATCAAGTCAAATGAGTGACACCATGCTTTCACAGACCTACCTGGAATTTTCACAGGAAATCCAGGAGCTTTTACTTTTGGACAAAATACGTTTTCTCTGGATTCTGTGGTTTATATTCTTGTAGCTTCTGCTTTTTTTTAAACCTCAAATATTTAATGTAATTTTGAGTCACACTAATCCCGCTTTGACTTATTTTCTTATTTTGTACTAACCCATTGCTGAAACTGGTCATTCTATCTCTATTTTGTTTCAATAACCCACTCAGTCAACAAGCAAGAACCAGCTAACATTTCCACGTATTAACATCTACAATCAAGGCTTTATACTTCCTGACAACACATATATTTCTTTCTCTTCTCATATACATAGAGAAGTATTAAATTTGCTGTGTACAATGATAAAATTTTAGCTCCACTGTAGAGTTTGTTCCTTTAAATTCTGGTTTTCATTATTCAACTCATTTACTTTTGATTTTTTTACCTAAGAGGAATGGATTGCTTTGTGATATTAAAGTTTATTTGATTGTTGAAATGGAATCTCAATATCTACATGCAATTAGGTAAAATCCAGCCTTACAGGTAAGGTTTTTCTATCTTAGAAATATGGAGCTTACTAGATATATTACTGTTTATTTTTTCTTTTTTTTTCTTATTATGAATCTGTTTAATATAAAGACTATGAAAGTGATAAGTTCAGATGAGCCTGGTCTTAGAAACCATGCTCCTTCCCAACACTGGGCTAAACCTGTATATTAATCCCAAAGAAGGCATAGAAAATCATTGCTGTTACCCCAAAATTACCTAAATGAATCACTGAAGCAGGTAAAAGGGATTGGAGAGAGTAAAGGGAAAACTGTTCCATGATGTACTTACCTAAAAACATCTAGGAAGAACATTCAGAAAAAAATTTCATTTTGTGGGTATGGGTGCTTCTCTTGTCCATAATATCTTAGCTCTTATTTTAATTCATTGTTTTTGCCCTCTTTTCCACTAGTCAGATTCCTAATCTCTTCTAACACATAGGTAAAGTTTAATCTAAATATGCTCTGGAGTCAGAGCAGTTTGCTTTTCAAGAGGCATCGTCTACTCATGTTTACTTCTGATATACTAAGCAAATGTGCTATATTAAAAATATACTATTAATTACAAAGAAACATTTCTTTGAGAGCATGCTACTGAAACCAGTTGGTAGAGTTGTCAGAAAAGTAAACACACAATTCAGAAAAATAAACTTAGAGAATGAAAGGCAATTCTGAGTTGGTGCCTGGGAATCTGCAAACAAAATTTACTTTATCGGTTAGTGTTACATTATTACAGTTTTCTTTTTATTTCAATTCTTAGCAGTAAATATGTAATATTATGCTCATTAGAGTGGAATATGGACCTAATGTAAATAAACTCTTACATTAAAAACACTTCATGGATACCAACTAATATCTCTGCCCCTATCAATGTTAAAATCCACAGGAATTAATAGCACCACAATATGATTTAAAATATAGTTTCTGACTTTAGATAAACATATATTACTTTACACTGCATATACACATTGTAATCTTATCCTTGCAATTCAAAAAGCAATTCCACAGATGGTGTTTATGAATCTGCCTGAAAGCAGATGTTTGACCTGGAGTCATTACCATCACACATGTGGTCCATCTGTAGGTTAGTTTCTCTGGCCATTGTTGGTTGGTTTTTCCAGATAGTGTTCTATAAAGCCTTACCTAAAATTAACTCATGAACTACTTATTGTTATAAAGGACAAAATGTTGTTTCCTTATTGTCAACACACAGTCCACAGCTTAAATTAAGAATTCTAGATTATCAGAAGAAAGCAGTGCATGGAAAGAAGAAAAGGACCACGCTGGGACTCAGAAGCCTATAAATTCTATTCCGGTCCCTAAAGCAGGCTTTTGTGATGCTCTTGGGAAGATTTACCTCTTTGAGACTGCTTCTTCATCTTTAAAATATTTGTAATAATTTTCTTCTATATTCCCTAGGGTACTATACAGATCAAATTAGATATGTTTAGGGAATGCATTGACTATTGTACCACTGTATAGAATATTAGTATTATTAACTTTATGGGATTGCTTCTGCATAATTTTATCAACATTTTTTCACTTAAGAAAATTAGATATTTTACCAAGATCATTCTGGTTTACATAGAAAGGGAAACAAAGAGTTTGGGTTTTAAAATAAGCAAAGTGACTTGCACTTGGTCTTTTATTTTTCTATATACTCCCCACATTAACTTTAATTTCTTTCCTTTCATTTGATTTCATCCACTTCTAAAAAGTGGAGGAAAGGGGGAGAAAGAGAGAGCAAAAAAAAATAGAATAATAACAGTCTTGTAGAAGAGGAGCAGGCACTGTGAAAGGGTTCTATAGTTATTACTCTAGTAACATGAAGCCAGCAGAAAATTCTAGTCATCTAGGAGAGGCCATGTGAGCTACCCATGCCAGGACATGTGCCTTATCTCATTAATGGACCAGAGCAGACTGTATTCACAGAGAACTGGTGGCACTAATCTAATTCACTAGAGACTAAGATATTTACCAGGATGCAAATTTACTAATTAAAAAGAAATAAAACTTTATGAGGATCAGGCATGAGTTATCACCCACACCTTCTCTAGCAACCCTCACAGAACACTAGTTTAATAATAGTGACAATAGAACAAAAACTTAAAGCAAATATCTCCAAAATTTGTCTACCAAAATGAAAAGATATTGAAGCTTCCTAGTCAAAATTACCTTTCACCTTGTCTACATTCTTAGGTGATTTTCTAAATCCAGCCCTCTAATACTCATGAGTCTGTGTTATCACATTATCTTTTGCCTCTTTTTTTCTTTTGGTATATTTTTATTCTGGTTGTTAATTTCCTAAACTAAGCTACCGTTTCTGGTCTTCATGATATTTTTGGATAAAGAAGGAATTCCTACCTTCTTTAAAAACTTCTGGACTCTTTGATTTTGCCACTATATCTTTTTTTTAAATTTAATTTAATTTTTTTAAAATTTCTGGTTGCGTTGGGTCTTTGTTGCTGCACTCAGGCTTTCTCTAGTTGCGGCGAGCAGGGGCCACTCCTCGTTGTAGTACACAGGCTTCTCACTGCAGTGGCTTCTCTTGTGCGGAGCATGGGTTCTCAGTATGCGGGCTTCAGTAGTTGTAGCACGCAAGCTCAGTAGTTGTGGCTCACAGGCTCTAGAGCACAGGCTCAGCAGTTATGGTGCACGGGCTTAGTTGCTCTGCGGCATGTGGGATCTTCCCGGACCAGGGCTTGAACCCGTGTCCCCTGCATTGGCAGGCGGATTCTTAACCACTGCGCCACCAGAGAAGCTCACCATTATATCTTTAATTTTTTCACTCTCCAAATTCAATGTTCCCATTTCTCTACCCCATATGGCTAGTAATCACAGGGTAATTATATGGGAAGGATAATAATAAAAGTTACAAAAATAAACTTGAAATATTACATAGAGCGTTGTCCCAATCTCCATAGCAGAAACAATGCCATAACTCAAAGAATGTCATGAGAAGTGATTTGAAATTGACCTTTTAAGGCTTTTTTTTTTTTTTTTTTTTTTTTTTTTTTTTGCGGTACGCGGGCCTCTCACTGCTGTGGCCTCTCCCGTTGCAGAGCACAGGCTCCGGACGCGCAGGCTCGGCGGCCATGGCTCACGGGCCCAGCTGCTCTGCAGCATGTGGGATCTTCCTGGACCAGGGCACGAACCCGTGTCCCCTGCATTGGCAGGTGGACTCTCAACCACTACGCCACCAGGGAAGCCCGAAATTGACCTTTTAAACATAACCATTTCATTTTGCTCTTTTGGAAAACAATGGTTCAACCATATGACTGGTTCCATATTCTTTCACATATGAGTTCTCCTTCTAGTCCTCCCACGTTTTCTGTTAGTAGGTATACTAAACTCTGCCTCCTGGTCTCCCAAGCATAGCTAAAGCGTGTGACAAAATTTAAGGAACTCACAGCTGATTACTTAGTACTTAATGATGTGCAAATGTTATTCTGGAAGAACTCCAGTCAAGCAACTTTACAGAGGGTAATGAAATTATTTGATACTTGCTCTAGTGAAGCTGTAGAAATAACTTAAATATATATTTTCCTGAAACATTTTCTTCCTACTCCATATACTGAGTACCCATCATGTAAAAAATAAGGAGATTCTCCACCACTTAAACATCCAAAGCTCACAATTCAGCAAATCAAAGATCTTAATCATTCCTACTCTCTACTTTTATAGTTATATTTGCATTATTAATGATACATCTCCTTCTTCTAATGTTGTATAGTATCTTCTAAATGATGAATAAAGAGCAATAACAGAGAACCTAGAATTTGACGACATATCAGTTTTCTCCTGTCTCAGTAATGTATGTGAAGTTACACTCAGCATTAAAGTTACATTTGAAAAACCACTGGTACTCAGTGTAGTTGTTTGCTAGCTGTGAATCTATCTTCTAGATGTTAATATCTCAGAGGTTGTTTCTAATAGAGGTTTTGTTTAAATATGTGCTGAAGGAAAATTTGTTTGCTACTTTCTTAAGGTGCACAAATACCATGGATCTTTCTGACCGATCTATCAAGTTGCCTTAAATGAGTAAGTTTGAAATGAGTGCCCCTCTGTCAGATAGGAAAGATTCAGTCTTTCCTCTGAGAGTGTCAAAACCCAACTGAATTTTTTTAAAATGAGTGTTTTTAGCTACACCTACAGGTATACAGTATTCTTACAACACATATTAATGATATCCATCTCAAGGTATAATTGAGATATATTTAACCTAACTCTTATCCTAAAAGCAAAAGGAATAAGAAGCAAAAGTCTTAACTAGGTTTTCTTCCCTCAAACTTACCTATCCCAAAATAGAGTGAGAAATTAGTACAGGAATATATAGTCAGATAAGCTGTCTCATGGAATGGGAATAAAGAGACCCATGAGTCATGGGTAGAGTAAAACTGTGACATGATTATTGGGCAGAGCCACAGATACAGTGGTGAGATCACAGATTGTGAATGCTGCATAAACCATAATGGCAAATGAGACCAAGGAATGAATGCACATGTCCAACACATGACTGAAGCAGCAATAAGCCACTGGATCTAAAGGGCCCTGTTAAACAGGTACATGGATTTTTCTATCAGCAACACGTATGTGCAGATGACTCAATGGTCTAAGGCAAACCTTGACGAATGTGAGGACCACAGAATGGCTTATGTGAGAACGTCCACCACTATGGGCACTTGAAATAAAAATTAAGTTCAATTAAAGAAAAAATTTTTAAAGTGAATCTGTTACATACCTGTCAGCAGAAAATCATACTCACTACTTACTGTGTATTTACTCATTTATTAAGAGCCCAGTATATGTTAGACACTATCCTAGGAACATGGGCATATTGCCAAAGAGCATGGCAGACATAACCTGAGTTCATAGAATTTATAAAGGAGTGAATTAAGAAAATAGGTAATCAAAGTTTGGCAATCACAGAATAGATACATTTAAATGCATAATTCCTACACAGATTTTCCCCTCTAAAATTTTTAAGACTGTGTAAACCTTAAATATGTCAGATATACCATTTGCCCACCTTGTTGCTGAATCTTTGCTCTTGAGTGTTGTCTCTCTAATGTTTTCTGCTTCTTCCTCACTTCCAATCCTAGATAGGGTGCATGCCTTTGCTACATACACTGTAGTGCCAAATAATTTGACTAGATAATACTCATCACACTTACACTTTCTACATCTATATTCCTGGCCATTTGCATAGATTCCATATCACATGAAGATAAGGATTGTGACTGCAGTATTTACCACTGTGTCTACCATACCCAGCATGGAGCCTACACATAGAGAGGAAACTCATCATCAGATTCTTGAATTAACTATATCCATGAAAGCACGTCTGTGGAATGCTGAAATACTAGGTCGAGTCCTTTGTTTTCTGATGTTTTAAACTAACATAGGGATAGAAATTAAGGACTATAAGAATTGCTAGTAAAGATCTCCATTGAATAGTCTGTCTCAATTGCCAGATGTTTTAAAATTGCCATGAGCAGCTGCTAGATAAATAAGGATAACAACTGTTGACTTAATTAGAGTAAATTTAACATCTTTGAACCTCAGTTTCATCCATTGTAAAATTATGGGAGTAGCTGAAATGATCTCTAACCTTCCTTTCAGTTTTAGAATTCTTCACTAATTTTTGTGATGCCCAACTTCCTGTATGTGACTAATTCTGCTCGTACAATCTATAAGTCACTGTACAGCCCCAGAGATCTTTTGTTCAAAATTAAGGGCAGGTGCTATTAGAATCAAAGGATTAGAAGAGCTTAGATATTTTGAGCCTAACTTCCAGCAAATGCAATGCAAGAATCTCTTCAAAAACATTCTATACAAGGGTAATACAAAGACTACTGAATACTCCCATTCACCGAGTACCTAATACTTCTGTCCATTCCATTTTTAAAAAACTGATTTTATTTAAAAGCTTTACATTACACTAAGCATTACCATGTTACTAATGTCTTAATACTGACTCCCAGCAACTTTGGTTTTAATTCTGGTCTTTAGTTTTTTTCTTCTATTAGCCAATTTAGTCCCTTTTCCCTATGTTAGTTTTTTAAAAGTTTGAAAATGTCTATCAGGTTATCGTATTTTCTATAAAATACTCATCTCCTTCAGATTAAATTTTCTCAGTTCATTTTAATTTTTTAATATGGACATGATTTACAACAATCCTAATTTCACAATTAAGTATGCAAATCTGCCCTTTACACTTGCCACCTCTGTTCATTTTCATCACTATAAATGCAAGTCATTTAAAAAAATCAGAAACTAGCACATGTAGTTATCTCCTTAACTCTATTGCAACTTTGTATTTCTTTGAATATATGCATATGTACATACTTGTGTATGGATACATTCAGGATTCCTGACAAAATTTTGTATTCTTCTCTTTTACTTAGCATAAATATTATCATAATCATTCCCTAAACTCACCATAGTCATAATTTGTTAGTCTTTGCTTGTAAGCTATAAATTATGCAACCATTTTCCTATAGCTAGAGGTTTTTTTTTTTTTTTTTTTTGCGGTACGCGGGCCTCTCACTGTTGTGGCCTCTCCCGTTGCGGAGCACAGGCTCCGGACGCGCAGGCCCAGCCGCTCCGCGGCATATGGGATCTTCTCAGACCGGGGCACGAACCAGTGTTCCCTGCATCTGCAGGCGGACTCTCAACCACTGAGCCACCAGGGAAGCCCTAGCTAGAGCTTTTTAAGATTGCTATACAGAAACAACAGATATTGCTGTTTCATAAAGATTTTTTCTTATCCTGAATAATTATTTATTTGAGGATATTTGCCAATAGTTGAAAAAATTTGGATCATGAATATGTACCTTCCCAAAAACATGTCATTTCATAAGATGACACCATAGGCACAGAGTGCACTTTAGTGTAATGGAATGTAAGAGCATTTATGGCTCACTAATTTTGTTGCTGCAAAATGGTATCTAGGAATGCTTTTGTGGAAATATTTTCAAAGGAAACTAAATTATATTTGATCTTTTTGGTGTCAGCAAATGTCATAATTTATTGTGATCAATTTTAATTTTGAGTTTGTTATAAAAATTATATGTGGAAAAATTTATTTCATTAAACTAAAATTTGACAGTTTTATGGCATAGATGCATATTACTAAATATAATACACAGAAATACTTTCCTTCAGAAAGTATATATTCTAATAGGCATAGATAGATGATAACATTAAATACAAGGAAGGGGAAAGACAATTTGGGAGCAGTTTTCTAAAAAAATTATGGGAAATTCCTTTTCCCTAAAAACAGGAGTGCTACTCACATCTGACTTGGCATGAAAAGTGAACAATCATTTAGACACAAACTATACTCACTGCCTACCAGCTGAATATCAGTCCTAAATGTACATATTAAAAAATCTGATGCATTTCAAGAGTAATTTCAAGTCACTTTTTCCCAAAAAGATTAAGTGAAAATCAAGCACAATTTTAATAACTCTCTATAAAAGGTTTGATCTTAAGTGAATGAGATGATTACGTATATTGCATTTAAAAATAAGCTTATAATTTTATCTCATTTGGCTTGAAAATTCAAGAAAGCTCTGAAGAATACAAAATTATAACTGTATGTAATTAAAACATTAGAAGTATTGGTATGTAACTTCCATGTACTTTTCCTGACATTGGTTATTTACTAGTGGAAGAACGTATATTTTACATACTTGCGTTTTTTAAAAACTTAGTTTTTTTAAACTTATTGAAAAATATTAAAGAACTAAATTACTATCATCAACTTTAACCATGATAATTAGAGGAAAAAAACACGGTTCAAGTTATTTTTCAATTTGGTCAATTTTTAAAGACACATTACTCTTATTTTCTTCTATCTTTTTCACTGTTTGGAGATGACCTTAAGCTATCCAGACAGGATTTCTCATATTGTAATATACATTAATATCATTTGGTGATATATTAAAATGCACAATGTAATTCAGTCAGTCTGAGGTGAGGCCTAATATTTTCATTTCTAATATGCTGTCAGGTGATTATAGCTGCTGATTCTATGAACTACATTTTGAATAGCAAGGATCTGGGCAGACTAGCAGTAAAAGTGAAAGTGAAAAGCTGAATTTTTAAACTCTCATGTGGTTAAAAAAAAAGTAGTCATTATCAAATCAACTTTTTTTTTTGTATCAACTTCTATTATAGGAGTAATGTCCAGTGTGTTAGAGAATAACTTTTCAGGTAATCAAATACCTTGCCTTCACTATGGTATTTGATCACCCATAAGTGACATCTGTTGGCTCATTGGCTCTTTTAGGAACATTACTCTCATAAAACCTCAACCTAAACTAAAAGAAAGAAACAGTCTGGGAAACTCTATTGTAAGTGTTCCACCCACAAATGTGTTTCCAACTGCAACAGATTTAGTGTTTCATAACATTATTTTTATGTAGGTGGAACATTTAGTTTTTATCCTTCTAATCATTTCCCTAGCAATATTTTAAAAAATCAGATTAAAGTTGAGTTAGACTTTGCAAGTACAAAAGTTAAGAAATAAATTTTAATAATTGATAACTATAAGTTCTTAACTTGTTGTTTCCACAATTTTTGTAGGCTTAATCATCTTATTTTCAAAAATGAAATTATTAGATACAATATCTAAAAATTAATACTAAACATTATGTCATTAAGTCAGTAATAACATTTGAAATTATACTGAATTGAAGTTATAATATCAATTAACTCATATTCAATTAAACTCATGCATAAATTGATGTCATATTCAATGAATAATTACTCATATATATGTGTCTATCTACCACTGATTTATTTCTAAACAATATCATGGTTGAAGCCATTGTGTCATTAAAGTAGTAATCCTTAGATTCCTTTTAATAAATTCTTGAATGTAAAGTGAAAAAGAATATCTTATAAAAATAGATTATGCCCAGAAACTAAAATTATATTCAGTATCCAGATTTTTTTAAACTTGCAATTATAAACAAAATAGAATATTAATTATGAATGGAATAAAAATTATAACTAAGGTGGAAGATCAAATTGGAATGGAAGGACAAAATAAAAAAATATTTATTGATCCAAAAAAAAAGAACAATGAAGAAGAAAATAAAAACACTGAATTGGTGGAGCAACTAGAATACAAATATTATGGTATAAGATTATGGTAGATATTTACTCTACTATGGAGAGAATTAAGTTAACTATAAACAGACTATAAACTCTAATTATAAGATAAATATAGTCAGAATGAAAAAAAGAAAATACCCAACCACAAGCTATTTACTATGCTAAATGAAAAAAGCTAGACAGAGGAATATAAATACTATATATTTACTAATATACATGAGACTTCAACTGAACACAAAATATTCTATTTAACAGAAATAGACATATTCTGCATCAAATTTTAGCAAATCCAGACAACTATTTAGTTCAAATTTAGGAATGGGCAAACATTATATAAATATTAAATTTGTCACCTCTCAAGCTTTATCCTCAAGAGTTGATTAAGAAAAAAATTCCATTCAGAAAAAAAAGAAATCCTTAACACAAATGGAAGCTCAATTTATTTTTAAGTTTATTAAATTTAAATGTTTATATTTTATCTTTTCAAGTTGAGACAATTTTCACATCTATTTTCATAACACATCTTGGTCTATGATTTTCTTTTCTTGTGAAGTGTTCGATTGTGGTACAGGGTAATATTGGCCTCATAGAATGAGTTGGGAAGTGTTCTTCCTAATTCTGTTTTTGGAAGAGTTGGGAAGGATTGATAATTTTTCCTCAAGTATTTAGTAGAATTCACCAATGAAGCCATTTGGTTCTGGGCTTTTCTTTGTGTGACTCTGTCTCTTAAATGTTAGGAAATTTCAACTGTAATTCCTTTAATCCATGAGAAATTAGAGAGAGAAACAGAAGAAATGACCTGGCTATTGCTTTTGGTTGTTTAATAAAAATGTGATTTTGGGCTTCCCTGGTGGCGCAGTTGTTGAGAGTCCGCCTGCCGATGCAGGGGACGTGGGTTCGTGCCCCGGTCCGGGAAGATCCCACATGCCGCGGAGCGGCTGGGCCCGCGAGCCGTGGCCGCTGGGCCCGCGAGCCGTGGCCGCTGAGCCTGCGCGTCCGGAGCCTGTGCTCCGCAACGGGAGAGACCACAACAGTGAGAGGCCCGCGTACCGTAAAAATAAATAAATAAATAAAACATAAATAAAAATAAAAATGTGATTTTAAAAATTGGTAGTGTGTAATAAAAAATGAGGTAGTCAAAAAAGAAAATGAGGTAGTCTTTCTTTCATGGAAGCTATCCACTCACAACATACCCTTTTAAAATTTTAAGACTTGTGGGTTTTAGATACCTTAAATTATCTAATTTAATCCTAACAAGAACCATAGGAAGTTCAAGAACCTCATATGTCATCTCCATTTGACATATGAGGAAACAAAAGCTAAAATAAATTACAGAACTTGTCCAAGGTCACAGTTCCACATTTGGCAGCGTTTATGAGCAGGAATTTAAATGTCATAATCCTGCCTCAACTACTTAATAAACTGGCATAGTGGGTGAATTACTAACCTCTGGCCTCAGTTTTTCCATCTTTAAAATGAGATTAGCACTACCTACTTCTCAGGGTTATTGTATAAACAAAATGCATGTAAAGTGCTCATGACAGTGACTGGCTTACAGTATGTACTCAACATTAGCAGTGATTTTTTTACTATTACCAGGTATTGCCCAGTTACACCATCTTAGTGGTTCTAAAACTCTTGAGTTTTAAGGAAAATAAGAAACTGTAACTCTAAGATTGGAACATATCCACTTAAAAGGAACTGATTCTAGCCACAAATAAACCATTTTACTACTACTTTTTGTACCTGCTTATTTAACTACCTGTGCATCTAATCAAAAACTAAAAACATTTAAAGGAAGAAAAAAGTACATAGAATATGAAGTGGTCTTATTGTAAATGCTCATCCATTTACAAATAGTTCATACTGCCTTGTTTACAGTTTTGAGTTTTGTTTTTTGTTGACAGGAATATTGGAATCAACTTTTCCATAACACTTTTTCTCTTAAGCTAAGTAGTTTTAAGATGTGAATACTCAAACCATATTGCTGCAGATTCCCTAAATCCTTTTTAAAAAATCTCCAAATAATGTTCAAAGGTCACAGTTAAACTTAAATTTTATTTATTTATTTATTTTTTGGCCATGCCGCACAGCATGCGGGATCCCAGTTCCCCAACAAGGGATCAAACCCGCACCCCCCTCAGTGGAAGCATAAAGTCTTAACCACAGGACTGCCAGGGAAGTCCCAGTTAAACTTAATTTAAATGTACAGCTGTTGCAGTAACAAATCATTCAATCTGCACTTTCCTGACAAAATTCTACAGTAAGCTATATAGGTTGCAACTATGTTCAGGCACTTTTATTATTTCCTAGGAGTGTTATGAATTGTAGATTCTTCTATTTGCACAATTCATTACACTCTTCAAAACAGTTTCCTGTGCACCATCTTATTTGTCCTTCCCAAGAGGCCCCTAATGAATGGTAAAGTGTCCAGGAGACTTCTCATTCCCATTTTAAAGATGTGAAAACCAAAGTGGTTCATGTGCTAGTTACCATGCTGGGCCTGGATTTCAAGTCTCTTGAGCCTGTATTAATGCTTACCAACTGTCACTTCATGCCCTTAAGTTATCTTGCAGGGCAAAGTGAACTTTGTAACTGAAAGGATATTACAACATGGTTGCCAAAACTGCAGCAACAACTTCTATCAAAACATTTACCTTTGTGGTCCTTGGAAAATAATGTGCTAGTTGAACTGCAGAGTAGAGATAATAAGGTGTGGAACAATGCTGACACCCATTTTCAGACAGGTTAGAAAATCTGATTCTTGCACAACATTTACTCTAGTAACAGTTCATTCTAGCCTTCTCATGATCAAGTTACCTAGCTTGTTTGCTTGTGCACATGCACAGGCGACTTCCCACACAGCTCTTTATCTCTACTCCAAGTATAATTTCAGCAAATGTACAACATGGCCGTGATTCTATTCATAACCCTCAAACACTGCTGGCAAAATACTTAAATACAAAATGATTTCAAAGAACAATACAATTCTTCCCTTTAAAAAAATATACTTATTGAAAAATTAAACAAAAAGTTCTATTTCCTAAATTAGAGGTAAAGAGACTTAACTGTGGCCCAACTTTGTCCTCCCAAGCTTTTAATAGTTAGCTGAGTTTAACTTCCATCAACCAGCGTTCATTTGTGTCATGCCCAGAAGTTAACCCACAAGGTCCAGGTCCCTCCTTCCATCGCCATAAATTTGACTTCAGGTCCTGGGAAACATGACTTAACCAACTCAAAGACTAGGATGTCAGTGTAGTGGTCCAACACCATTCAGACTATAATAATTTATTGCAATCATAATTTATCCAGCAGTTAACATGTATCAGACCTCCTTGTCCTATTTTACACAAACCTTAATTTAATTCTAGCAACTCCATCAGGTATTATTATATCCATTACTTGGGAAGAACTGGGGCACAAAGAGTAAATAAACAGCAGAAAAGCAACAGCAACAAAAGGCAGATGGAGGTCTTAAATCAGGGCCTTAACTTTAACCACTACATCAAAAATGCCTCGCCCTCAAATACCAACATGAGCCTTAAACTAATCACATGACCTTGGGCCAGTCATTTCATAGCTCTGGGCCTCAGTTTCCTTCACTATAAAAGCACCCATCCTCAGGGAGCTTTGGGGTGTTTTCCAGCTTTTACCGTCCTGTGAATTTCTGACTGGATTATTCCCCATTCCAGATTAGGTGTAAATGTTGAAACTAAAGTTTCTCAACCACTGCGTGTTCTAGTACATTCTCCATACTGCTCAGGGTGCTAGGGTCCAGTCTTTTTTTTTTTTTTTTTTTTTTGGTACGCAGGCCTCTCACTGTTGTGGCGCACAGGCTCCGGACGCGCAGGCTCAGCGGCCATGACTCACGGGCCCAGCCGCTCCGCGGCATGTGGGACCTTCTTGGACCGGGGCACGAACCCGTGTCCCCTGCATCAGCAGGCGGACTCTCAACCACGGCGCCACCAGGGAAGCCCGGGTCCAGTCTTTGCTTGCTGTTTTATTTTCAAATATTGAACCTGTAGCGCTAACCCTAAATATTCTCCCTCTGTCCGATGTCACCTTTTCCAATACCAGGGATGCCGACGAGGCCTGATCCCACTACACACCTTTACCGGGTATCTCCAGCCCACCTCAGGGCTTCCCAGGCAGCCAGCAAAAGGCCTAAAGGAAGCCCTAGAAACAAAGCCATAGAAAGCAGTTCTGGTTCCCAGAAGTCAAGGGCGGCTCTAGGGCACCTGCCACACCTGCTAACTCCTCACGTGAGGCCTGGGCCTGGCTCCCCAACCTAAGCGGCCCAGATTGGGGGCCCGCCCCTCACTGACGGCGCGACGCCGGAGGCCTGGGCCCTCGAAACCCAGTCCGACCCCTCGGCCCCCTGCATGGCCCTCAGTCTCTGGGTCCCTGGACCTCTGCGGCCCACACCCAGACCCCCAAGAGTCCTAACTGGGGTTCCCGAGGGCACGCGCAGGCCTCCCGTCTCACCTCCAGAATCTGGGGAACCGCGTGCGGCACGGGCGCCTCCTCGGGCCTCACAGCTGCTTCCGCGCTGCGCGGAAGAAACAGAAGCAGAGGCAAAGGTCCTCAGAGCCGCAGTACCGAAGGTCCTCAAAGCCGCAGTACCGAGAAACCTCCGCTAGAGCGTCTGCCGCCGGGCAGCCGAGTCCCACCGCTGGAAACCCCTACCTCAGCTTTTTAACAGGTTTGGTTTTTGTGGTTACTTGCTGTTTATTCCTTTGTTGTGTGTTGTGTGTGTTGAGGTGGGGTCGAGGGGCAGTTGATAACTTATCTCTGTAGTTTATGGTGTCCGGAACCAGAGGAATGATTTTACTCAAGGAACTGTATCTGGGTAACCTCATCTTCAAGACCACTCGATACAAATGTCAAGATTGTGAACATCACAGCTGAGACTAATAATATAATAATGGAGACTCATGGCGTCCTTTAGGGAGTGAGTGCAATTTGCATGTTGGAGCAATGTAAATAATTCGGGGCCAGATTGTAGACTGAGACAGTCTTAAATATGACAGCAAATTAGTAGGTGCCCCTCAATAAGAGGTAAAGTCAGTGTCCCCTACGCTTAAATCTGGGCAGGTTTGCGACTGGCTTGTAAACGATAGAATGAGGCAGAAAGGATGCTTCGTGATTTCTGAGGCTAGAACACAAAAGATAGTGTAACTTCTACTTTGTTGACTGACCATTTGGCTGCCTGGCTGCCATGTTAGAAGTCTAGTACCCTGAGCGGTCACGCTGGAGCGGCCATGTGCGGGCGCTCGCCCGGCTGAGCGCACAGTTGGCAGCTAGCGTCAACTCTCAGCCTTGTTCCCTGGGAGAACCCTGCCTGAGGTAGCAGGGTGCCCTTACAGAGAACTGAGACATCTTGGACTTAGAAAAAAAAAATGCTTTTTTTACACAACATTAGTAACTGGGACAAGATATAAAGATTGGAAAGGAAGAAGTAGAACATGTATTATTCATAGAAAACCTAGTGTACAATAAAGATGTCTAAGTTGTTCAAAAAACTCTACAGTGTCAGTGAGAAAAAATTTTAAATAATGGTGGGATATAACATGTTCTTGGATTGGAAAACTCAGTTCAGTAAAACAGTTAGTTATCCTAAATTGATTTACCTATTTAATGAAATTCCAATCAAAATTCCACTTGGCAATCTTTTGGGGGGTAGGGGAGCTGATTCTGAAATGTTTTAAACAATGTAAATAACAAACATAAATTCCCTCTTTTAGCAAAAAAGAAAGAGCAGAGGACTGACAACAAATGGTAAGTGTTTCATTGATTTAATGATGGAAATTTGAGGATATTCCTATCTAAAGATATTTTATTGTTGTGCATGGGGAAGCATTAGATTTGGGAATCAGAATATGATGAAAGTGGAGACTTTTTGAAAGAGCCAGTATTTGTAAACCCAGTTGAGAATGATGACTAAAATATTTAATATTTAATATAAGCTTCAGGTTAAATCTTCTAAATTTGCTTTAGTCCCTAGAATGGTTTTCAGCTCTAATTCACCCAGTCATTCTGATACCTTAAACATTCCATTGTGAGTAAGAAATGGAGTTTTCGAATAAGGCATAAACCAATAAGCGTCTCTGAGTAGCTTTGGGGGTATAAAAGCAGTATTTATTTATATACCGGATAAATCTTCCTTATTAAAATTGTGACATTATGCAATTAGAGGAAACATTTTAATATTTTGCAGTTTGTAAAATAAGCTTATAGCCATAAATTTCAAATATTCCACCTTTAAAGAAGTAAAAGTTTTTATTATTACTGTATTATTATTAAGAAGAAAAGGTGTTGAAAGGGTGAGAAATGTATGTAACCCTGAAAAGGATAAAAGCCAAGTCTGGCTATAGTGTGGATTTTCTATGACAATTTCTAAGAGTATTCTGCATTAATAATTAACATAGTTTCACATCAATAATTAACATAGTTATTTTTCTTGTATCTTCTAATTAAATGTAAAATTATATGTCAAATAAGTGTATTATTAAACAAAATTCCTACATTCAAATATGTGTATCAAATGTAACCTCATTTATTTGTTCATATGTTGAAACATGAACAGATGATCTAATGAGCTACATTCTCCTAAATAGTATCTTCGTTTCAAAATTATTCTTCCAAGAAAAACTGATACGTGTGAATTACAAAATGTAGAGGCTTTGTAGTAAGATCAAATTTGTATCATTTATTTGTGATTAGTTTTTGCCTCTTTTCTTTTTGGTTTCAAGTGAGTTAATCTCTTCAAGTCTATTTCTTCACCTGGAAATTGTGGATAATAAAACATATCAAAGGGGTTGTTGAGAGGAACAAATCAGATAATATATATGATAGAATCATATTTTTAATATATTGCCTATATTGTTTTTCTTTTTCTCCTTTTATTTCTTCTTTTTTCTTTCCTTCATTCAAGTAGTTTGTATTCTCTTTAAAGATTCTAGGAAGGGTGACCAAAATAGAAGCAGAAAATATTCTGAAATGCTGAGACTTTTCTAGTCTCAAATAAGAATAACAAGAAGAAAAGATATCAAGATTATCCCCATCCTCTGAAAAACCTGGTGAAAATGTCAATAAAGGAACTAAATTAAGTTTTTGCCCCATCAGTGGCAGCAGTAGCAAAACCCGAGCCTGTGGAATGAGCTCCATGCCTAGCACATATATAAGGCACCTAGCAGTGGGCCTCTGAAGAGATAAGAGCAAATAATAATAGTTGACCTATTTCATCACAAATATCTTCTCACAAAATGAATTTGTAGAATCTTAAATAAGAAAAACATTAGATTTTATACTAGATTATATATTTAATATGGAATTGTCCTGATTAATTGTTTGAATGCTCTTTGTAAATGTCAGGTATTTGGTTGCCTAGAGTCTTTGCTAAAAAAAGAATATATCAAGTACAAAAAAGGTAAGTTGCAAAATGGGAGTGAGGAAGTACAATTTTCAGAAAGAAAAACACTTTAAAATCTCTCAATAAAAGAGGTTGCTCCTAAGGCATTAAGTATTAGAAATTCCAAAGAATGGATGTCACTTCAAGAGGGAAAATAAAATTTGAGTGGGAAGATCCTATCCTGTCCTCTGACACACATCACTGACTTTTTCAGAAAAGCATCCATGCTGACACCAGAAAAGTGCTACTTTTTTTTTCTTTCTGATAGGTCCTGATGTGCACTGAATACTAGATTTGGTAAGCAGGATAACCATTTATGTGAACAATAACTAAGTATATATACACAATTTTAGATAGGTAAAATATGTATTATACTAAAAGTATTAATACCATTATATTTTGAAAGAAAATAGTTTGAACTTTTGCTTAAGGTTGAATAACTACATTATGAATTTAAAGTGAAAAAGATATTTAAAATTTAATACAAAAACAATTATGAAAACTAAATGATTAATGTAAATATATTAAGAAGCCATATGTTACTTTTATTAAAAGAAAATCAACATTATAGTTAGCCTTGTTGTTTAGGGACATTTAAAATATTAGTATGATGGAGTTCTTTTTATTTGTTTCTCTAACTTATCAGATATTGTTTCAGAAGCTGAGGAGTCATTTACTGTTTTCAATTTACTGTTATCTGTTAGCTATGTATTACCTCTGTGCCTTGCAGCATGTAACTACTTACAATAAGTGACTGAAATTTCTGTGGACAGCTGCCAGAATGGCTGAAATTCACCAATCTGAAAGTCAGAAATCATAATAATACAATAGTAAAAACAAGTGATTAGATCTGTGTCACACTGTGGTCTGCTTCCACTATGTAACTTACAACACTTCTCTCTTGTGAGAACTCATCTTTAGGTAACGGAATGAAATTTGAGGTCCTTTTGAATGTTCTAAGGAAATTAATTGATTTTTTGATGCAGATTTGTGGTAACAAGGGAATACATTTCATATATGTAGTTTAAATATGAAATGTTTACATGCATACTTTCCTTATTCCAAGATGTAAAATTATACTATGTGTGAGGTGTGTTTCTCTCTATTAAATTGGAAATTTCTAGGAGTGCATAGATTATACCAAGAATGTAATGCAAATTCTCAGGATTCTCAAGCCTTTATTACCTAACCAGTTACAAAATGATTTTCAGGAGAAACAAATGAAAAGATTTCTCTCTTTCTGTAAACGTTGTTGAAATATCCCAGAGACTTTCACAGCCTATTTAAAAAGTTGTGATATTCAAACATAAATAAATAGAAGACAAATTTGCTGAAACCTATAATAGATTTGCATGAATTTAAAAGGTGATTAAAGTGATTTTTCATTTGTATATTTTTATTTTATTTCTCTGTTTTCAATTTTATTTTGCATATTTCTTTATCTCTATAAACCACAGACGTGATATATATTAACTTCTACCTAGGGCTGAAGGAGGAAAAAAATGTATTTGATATAAAATTACTTATCTGCAGCTTTTTTTTCTTTAATAACACTTTCATTGGGATATGATTCATATGACATACACACCATCCTGTTAAAATGTAAAATTCAGTGGTTTTTAATATAATCACAGTTATGCAAATATCACTACTGTCTAATTTCAGAATGTTAATTACCCCCAAAAGAAATCCCAGCTCATTAGTGATCAATTCCCATTCCCATCTTCTCTTATTCTCTGTCAACTACTTACCTACATCCTATTTCTATAGGATTGTCTATTCTGGATATTTTATAAAAGAAATAATACAGTGTGTAGTCTTCTGTTTTCAGGTTTTCTAGGTTCATGCATGTTGTAGCAAGTATCAGTGTTTCACTTATTTTGATTGCTGAATAACATTTCATTGTATGGTTATACTACTTTTTAAAACATCCAGTCATCAGTTGGTGGTCATTTGGGTTGTTTCCACATTTTGGCTATTGCTGAATTGTACTGCGATGACCATTTGTGTTTCTGTTTAAATACCTGTCTTCCATTCTTTTGGATATATACCTACGAGTGAAATTCCTGGATTTGTAAGGTAACTCCATGTCAATCATTTTGAACAAGTGTCAAACAATTTGCCAAAGTGGCTGTTACATTTTACATAGCCATCAGCAATGTACAAGGGTTCCAATTTCTCCATATCCTTGCCAACACTGACTATTGTTAGTCTTTTTTATTTAGCCATTCTACCGATGTGTTCTTGTGTGGTTTTGATTTACATTTCCCCATTGACTGTTGATGTTGAACATTTTTTAATGTGCTAGTCGGCCATTTTAATACCTGCTTTATAGACTGGCTATTGAAAACTTTGCCCATTTTAAAATTGAGTTATTTGTATTTTTATTTTTGAGTTGTAAGAATTTTTTTATATAATCTAGATATAAGTACTTATGCTTTTGGTATCATATGTAATAAGCTAATGCCTAACCCAAAGTCAATGATATTTACCCCCACTTTCATCCAAGAGTTTTGTAGTTTTAGTCTTACATTTAGGTCTATAACCTATTTTGTTTTAATTTTCTGTATAGTGTGAGGTAGTAATCAAGGTTCATTTTATGGAATGTGGATATCCATTTGTCCTAGCACCATTTTTGAAAAGACTGTTCTTTCTTCATTGAATTGTCTTGTCACCCTTCTTGAATTGATCATAAATATAAAGGTTTATATCTGGAATGTTTTATATCTTCTGTCATTGGGTAGAGTGTTCCATACATACCTATCAAGTTTAACTGGTATATAGTGTTGTTCAAGTCTTCTATTTCCTTATTCATCTTTTGCCTAGTTGGTTTGTCCATTATTGAAAATGGGACATTAAAGTCACCAGCTATTGTTGAATGATCCATTATCCCCTTCACTTCTGTCAATTTTTGCTTCCTGTAGTTTTGGCCTCTGTTTCTAGGGGCATGTATATTTATAATTAAGTCTTTCTGATGCATTGGCCCTTTTATCATTATAAAATGTCCTTTATCTGTAGTAACATTTTTTTGTCTTAAAGTCCATTTTGTCTGATATTAGTGTAGCCATTCTAGCTCTCTCTTTGTTACTGTTTGCATAGCATGTATTTTTCTGTTCTTTTACATTCACCCTATTTTTCTCTTGTGGACAGCATAGAGTTGGATTAGTTTTTTAATTCATTCTGCCAGTCTTTGCCTTTTGGAGTGTTTAATCCATTTATATTTAATGGAACTACTGAGAAGTTACCATCTGTCTGCCACTTTGATGTTTGTTTTCTATATCCCTTATATCATCTCTCTAGTCTTCCATCACTGCTTTCTTTTGTGCTAAATATATATTTTCTAATGTACCACTTTAATTCCTTTGTTTTTTTTTTTTATTTTACTTTATATTTTGTGTTGTTTTCTTAGTGCTTTTTGCAGATTACATTAACATATTAATTTAAAATAATTTAATTAGGATTAATACCAATTTATTTTCAGTAGTATACAAAAGATGTCCTTCAGTAAAGTTCCACTCTCTCCACTCTCCTTGCTGCTGTCATTGTCATACAAATACATCTTCATACATTATGAGCCCATCAACAGTTTTATAATTATTGCTTTATGCAGTTGTTTTTTAAATTCAGATAGGAGAATAAAAGAATTACAAACAAAAATACATTTATACTGTATTTTATATTGTGTATGTAATGAACTTTAGTGACACTTTCTACTTCTTTGTGTGGATTTGAGTTACTTTCTAATGTCATCGTTTTTCAACCTGAAGGACTTCCTTTAGTATTCCTGTGAGACAGTACTGCTCATGACAAATTCTCTCAGTTTTGGTTTATCTAGGAATATAGTAATTTCTCCTTTATTTTCTTTAACATCTTTATTAGAGTATAATTGCTTTACAATGGTGTGTTAGTTTCTGCTTTATAACAAAGTGAATCAGCTATACATATACATGTATCCCCATATCTTCTCCTTTATTTTTGAAAGATATAGAAGTCTTGGTTGACAGTATTACTTTCAACACTTTGAACATGTTTCACCCCTGCTTTTGACCTCCTTGGTTTCTGATGTGAAGTCAACAGTTAACCTTGTTGACGATCTCTTGTGTATGATGAGTTTTCTCTTGTGCGTTCACGTTTCTCTCCTTCTTTTAGGCTTTTGACAATTTGACTGTGATGTGTCTAGGTGAATGTCTAGATTAATGTTTTTCATAAAATCCAGAAAAATATTTTTTCCCATTTATTTATTCAAATATTCTTTCTATCTCTCTCTCTCTTCTCCTTCCAGGATTCCCATTATGATTTATATTAATACATTTGATTTTGTGCTACAGATGTCTGAGGTGCTAGTCATTCATTTTTGTTTCTGGTTCTTGGACTGGAAAATCTCAGTTGATCTATCATTTAGTTCACTAATTCTGTCTCCTGCCAACTTAAATCTCCTGTTATGCCTCTCTAGTAAATTTTTCATTTCAGTTGTACTTTTCAACTCCAGAATTTCTATTTTGATTCTTTTTAATATTTCTATCTCTTTATTGCTACTTTCTATTTGGTAAGAAATCATTCTCATACTTCTCTTTAGTTCTTTAGATATTGTTTACTTCTTAAGCATTTGTATAATAATTGACTTAAAGTTTTTGGCTAGTACTTCAAGTATCTGGGGCTTTCTCAGATACTGTTTCTAGTGACCACTTTTTTCCCCTGTTTATGTGCCATATATTCCTGGTTGGTTAGTTTAATTTTTAAAGTCTCTATCCCCTGTTGTGTGTGGCCACAGAAGTCTGCTCAGTTAGCTCAGCACTTGGCTAATGATTTGATGGCTGTTTTTTTTTTAATGCCTTGAACCAACATATCTTTGACATTTCCTGAGAGGCTCTGTTTGTGTGCTGGGGCACACATGCAAGGTTCCTGCAATTTGCAATTTTGCCTTCCCCTTTGCGTCCCGCTTAGAGAGGTCAGTAAGTAGAGTTTCATGTTTTCTCAGGTCTTTCCTGGGCATGGACACAGCCCTGCAAATGTACGTGGTCTTCCAAGTCTCTGGGAATATGTTAGATGTTTTTAAAGCCTTCTGTGGATATCTCATTCCCTAGATGAGATGTTTTTTGGTCAGACTCTTGTCTGCACTAACTGATATCACTTCTTGCAGCAGCTCTTACGTTAAACAATTGCCTTTTCAAAAATATTTCCCCTTTGATAAAAGCTGTGGAGAATAGGCTGTTCTCACTTGAGAAGCTCTGGGTCAGGTCAAAGACAGTTTAAATAGTGACAGTTTTCCAGGAATGGAGCTTTCTGATGAACTCCACACCTGATCTGCCTTTTTCAGTGTCTGTTAGGTCGCTTGTTTTTATGGTTGCAAGTTTTTACAGTTGCTGTGGTAGTGGGGCTGCTAGTTTTCAAGGCTATTATACATCTGAAAAGCGGGGAAAGGAATAGGGGCAATGTAATCCATCACAAAACTATTATTCTTAATGACATTAAATCATTTTTCTTGAATAAACTCTCCTTGGATTGCTGCAAGCTTTTGGTAGCGTGCTGAAAGCAATTTTAACAAATTTTTCAGGGTTCTGGTTGCTTTTATGAGAAGAAAATTTCCATAAGCACCATTTATGATTTGGGGGTTATTCTTTATGGATTTAAAAATTACCCTATTGGATTGTTACCTCCCTGTTTTAGAAACAAGTTCTTAACTAACTTACTAGCAATGCATATTATTTTATACCTTCTGTTAATAATATAAAAGAGTTCAAACAATAGCAGCTACATTGGGAGAGTTGTACATTAACTTCTTATAATAATAGCCAGTGATCTAATTGAAATATAATAAAACCTACGGTAACATTTCTACTGCTTGCAAATGACAGGAATCTTCTTAAGATAGATCATATTATCTTTTGCATGTATCTGATAATGTGGGAGATTGAGGCAACAGTCAGAACCATGTTTTTAAAAACATTTAAAACAATATTTAAGTAGGGAACCACATTGCATCTGACTCTTGGGAGACATTCATAGAATAAAATTTCAGAAATCTAATTTATTCTAGTATTATTTGGACCTATGAATTAGCTGATTTATTAAAAATGTCATATATCTCATAAGTGGTGATGAAATAATGAAGCAATTGGTTGCTGTTTTGAACTGGGATCTTCAGGAAAAGTGCTGTACACAATGCTTAAAAATAATGACAAAGCATAATGTATCTACCTCATGTGTACCATATTACAAAGATAATAATCTGGAAAGTAATTATAAGGAAAGTAATTTAGATTAAAATTAATGCTAATTTGTTTTAATGTTTAGAATTATTTTTGTTTATATAGCTCCATGTTGAAGAAATGAATTTTTAACCATAATTATTTTTAATATATGATGTTCAAAAAATTCTTTAATTGTTTAAACAGTAGGGGGTTTAAGGATAGTCTCCGTACCTTCCCCTTAATTTTGCTGTAAACCTTATACTTCTCTAAAAAAAAAAAGTCTTAATGTAAAAAAAAAAACACTGAAAAATAATAAAATAAATGTAATTGCAATTGCTGAAAATGTCAGCTTAAGTGACAGTGCTCTTTATAAAAAAATGAACAAATTATTTATATCATGTATTAAGGTATACTCTGTGAAAATGGTAAAATCTTAGACAGTCTAACTAAAGGACAGTGGGTGTTTGGCATGGAAACATTTGAGATCTATATGTCCTTCCAAGAAGGTCCCATTTAATATTTGGAAAGATGGTCTCTGAAGAAAGTCTTAGATGACAGCTATATGACTCCTCTTGAGTTTTAGATATTTATTGAAACAGGGACTACACTGGATGTAATCTATTCTTCGTTGTGATTTTTTATATTTTTTAAATCAAATTACAGTAAGGTGAAAATATTTACACCAGCAGGCTATCAAAGCTTTTCAACAGTGAAAATCTCGTGGTAGATAGGCAGAGTTTGGCCTGAAGACTTTTGTTTGAAAGAGCATTTTCAAATTGAATTTGACTGCCTTTGCGTCATGCGTGAATTCTCTCATTACCTAATGCTCTTTACTGTTGCCCAGTTACATTATTTTCCCGGGCTTTAAAGTATTTGATGTGACTACACTTACCTTAAGTATGGGTAAGTCTTTGTGGATCTTGTTCCTAGAAAAAGCAGAACTAATCTATGACAATAGTATTGAAGAAAGAAAGCAATAATTTAAAAACTAGTTTATAGGAAGGATGGGCTCGTGATCCACTAGAAAACTGGGCTATAATTTTATACACATATGCAGAAACAGACTAATTCAGGAAGAGGTGTGGACTTAGCTTAAAGACATAAAATAAATTAATTGATAAACATAAACACTTTTACTTATCTAACAAATAACTACATATTAGGCCCTATGCTATGTCCTGTTCTTAGGTACTAGGTATACAGAAGAAAGTAAAATAGACCAGAATAGCAGTTTTCTGGGCTGGTGTCAGGGAATGTCAGAGTAGTAAAGGATGATTAGGTATAATTATATTCCTGAGAATTCCTTTCTGACATCTTCACCCAAACCCCCTGCAGCAGGTAGTGGAGATGGGATAAAAATTTCAAAGTTTCGATTCTGCCTGTCACTGAAAAGGAGGGTTTATACAGTTTTTAAATTTAATAGATTTCAAACAAAGAGAGATATACTGTTGCAGACCTGAGTTTGTGGTTACTATAGTGAGTACAGCACGTTCTGACATTGAAGGGAATGTTGTTCTTTCAAGAGAACTATAGAAAAAGAGCAGAACAGATATAATACAGGAAGCTGGAGAAGAAAATCAGCTCACAGTAATGAGATCTTATAGGGAGTTCCAGTCCCACTTAAGTATTTTTGGTTTTAATGCTGAAACTGATGGGAAATTATTGATAGTTTAGACTTGGAAGTGGCACAAACAGATTTGCATTTATAAGATATCCCATTTTATGCGTAGTAGAGTTTGGATTTAAAAGAAGAGAGGGTATATAAAAGTGGCAGGCTGGAGGAGAGGTGGTAGACATGGGTTCAAACACATCAGTCATTTGATGAAATAAATATAGAAAAAAATGCAGAGAATGCATTCAAAGCTTTTTAAGATATAGGTGAATATTATGGATTGGATATGGCAGAAGAGGAACATGGAGGTGTCAAACAGGAACTACCAAATATCACAGAGTTTAATGCTCTTGTTTACTGTGATAAAAACCACTAGGTGAGAAAACATTGCTTATAACATCATAGCAAAAATGAAGAGATTGGCATCCAACCAACAGAGGAAATAACCATATTTAATATGGTCACAATTGAGTATTAAAAATAAATAAAATACAAATTATATAACTTTAGGAAAGTGTGAAAATTGTACCCTTGTAGAGGGGCTACCAGCTAGGAATTAAGCTAACAGAATTTTTTTTTTAAATACTGTTTACAGAAGAGTACATGAAGAATAAATAGAATCTTTCAATATCTACTACGTGCAAAATGTGATTGAGAATTAACAGTGAATTAGGCATGCTTCCTATCTTGTGGAACTTGCATTATTTATAAGTCTCTAAATGGATAGTTCTTTTTCTTTAATAACTAGAGTCATTAATTCTGTGATTATCAGTGCCTTATGATAATGATAGTGTACTTATGATAGACTTATGATAATTGAGAGACAAACAGAAATAGTAGAAATCACAAATTATTCCATAAATAAAAGTAAATTTGAGATCGCTTTAAAAAGAATAAAATACCTAGGAATAAACCTACCTAAGGATACAAAAGACCTGTACTCCAAAAACTGTAAGATGCTGGTGAAAGAAATCAAAGAAGACACAAACAGATGGAAAGATATACCATGTTCGTGGATTGGAAGAATCAATATTGTAAAAATGACTATACTACCCAAAGCAATCTACAGAATCAATGCAATCCCTATCAAATTACCAATGGTATTTTTCACAGAACTAGAACAAAAAGATCTTAAAATTTGCATGGAGACACAAAAGACCCTGAATATCCAAAACAATCTTGAGAAAGAAAAACAGAGCTGGAGGAATCAGGCTCCCTGACTTCAGACTATACTACAAAGCTATAGTCATCAAAACAGTATGGTACTGGCACAAAAATAGAAATACAGATCAATGGAATGGGATAGAAAGCCCAGAAATAAACCCATACACTTATGGTCAGTTAATCTACAACAAAGGAGGCAAGGCTACACAATGGTGGAAAGGCAGCCTTTTCAACAAATGGTGCTGGGGAAATTGAACAGTTACAAGTAAAACAATGAAATCAGATCATTCTTTAACACCATACACAGAAATAAGCTCAAAATGGATTAAAGACCTAAATGTGAGACCTGACACTATAAAACTCCTAGAGGAAAACATAGGCAGAACATTCTCTGACATAAATCGCAGCAATATCTGTTTTGATCCATCTCCCAGAATAATGGAAATAAAAACAAAAATAAACAAATGGGACTTAATTAAACTCAAAAGCTTTTGCACAGCAAAGGAAACCATAAACAAAACAAAAAGACAACCCACAGATTGAGAGAAAATATTTGCAAATGATGTTACCAACAAGGGATTAGTCTCCAAAATTTACAAACAGCTCATGAGGCAAACAACCCAATCAAAAAATGGGCAGAAGACCTAAATAGACGTTTCTCCAAAGAAGAAATACAGATGGCCAAGAGGCACATGAAAAGATGTTCAATGTTGCTAATTATTAGAGAAATGAAAATCAAAACTATAATGAGATATCACCTCACACCAGTCAAAATGGCTATCATCAAAAAATCAACAAACAATAAATGCTGGAGAAGGTATGGAGAGAAGGGAACCCTCCTATACTGTTGGTGGGAATGTAAATTGGTACAGCCACTATGGAGAACAGTATGGAGGTTCCTTAAAAAACTAAAAATAGAGCTACCATATGATCTTGCAATCCCACTCCTGGGCATATACCCAGAGAAAAACATGATCTGAAAGGATACATGCACCCCAGTGTTCATTGCAGCACTGTTTACAATAGCCAAGACATGGAAGTAACATAAATGTCCATCAACAGAGGAATGGATAAAGAAGAAGTGGTACATATATACAATGGAATGTTACTCAGCCATTAAAGAGATTGAAATAATGCCATTTACAGCAACATGGATGGACCTAGAGATAGTCATACAGAGTAAAGTGAGTCAGACAGAGAGAGAGAAATATTGTATGATATCCCTTATATACGGAATGTAAAAAGAAATGATACAAATGAACTTATTTACAAAACAGAAACAGACTCATAGACTTAGAGAACGAACTTATGGTTACCGGGGGGAAGCGTCAGGGGAAGGGATAGTTAGGGAGTTTGGGATCGACATGTACACACTGCTATATTTAAAATGGATAAGCAACAAGGACCTACTGTATAGCACCAGGGACTCTGTTCAATGTTATGTGGCAGCCTGGATGGGAGAGGAGTTTGGGAGAGAATGGATACATGTATGTGTATGGCTGAGTTGCTTTGCTGTGCACCTGAAACTATCACAACATTGTTAATCGGCTATACTCCAATATAAAATAAAAATTTAAAAAAATAAAATAAAAAATATATTTTTAGAACATCAAAAAATAAATAAATAAATTTGAGGATAAATTCAAACTGAATTGATTGAAATGTTCCAGGCCTTTACTCTAGACCTCAAACTGAGTACACAGAATTCTTAAGTCCAAAGAAGAGTGGTATGAGATACATAGATTTCTCTCTCCTTAACTTTCACTTGCTCCTTTTAAAGAAAGCACAGGAAAAAATAATAAAGTTAATATTATGTTCTTCATTAGGAAAAAAAAAAAGTTCTTCTTATATGTAATGTCTTAAAGTTAGATAAATTCCTAAGTCGGTATTTGCTTTGAGATTTCCATCTTTTAGCCATGTTAAATAACCTATTATAAAAATACTAATTTAAATAACTTAAATAATCTAATATCCAAAAACACTTCCCTTATGGAAATTTCTAGGGTATTTGGGAATGTTTATTTAGATAAACTAATATGACATAGATTTTTGACCCCTGTGCTAGAGACTTGTCAGGGAATTAAGAGGTAAAAATGCATCGGTTTTAGTGGTCTCATTTCCCTATAATCTGACCATTGCCCTGATTCATTTAACAGAGTTTTGATGTCTTCATAAAAATTGAAAAATAAATTTTGTACTTTTCCCTCAGAACTCCCATGAATTTCATAAGTGTGTACATAAAATAATTCAGGCATGGTCTGACCAAATACTCCTTCAGAGAAATTTGGTACCTAATCAGCACTTACTATATTATGTTCAAATATTTTAGTTAAATTTCTCACAGATACCACAAAGTGCAATTTACTCTTTTTATCTTCTTTCATACTGCTGCTATTATATCTGAGACAAAACAAATCCTTAAAAATCTGATCAGCTATCCAAAGAACATTCATGAGTTCTTGAAAACTGTCTATCTAATTTCTACAAATTCCTTACCTCTTAGTTATCTTTTCTTCTCTGACTCTGTCCAATTTTCAAAATTGATAATCTCTAATTTCTCCCTGATGGAACCAATACCCATAAACTATAAACCAATATCTGGAACATTGGTTTTCACAGCATGTGTCACTCTTAATATATCACCAATAACAAAGAATGATCCACAAAATATTAACAATTCTTTCTCTCTGTTTTTTTCCTTAAGTGTACATGCACGTGAAGTTGTGATTCTATGGAAAAAATACTAAACAAATGTCAATTTAGACCTCTTTAATTTTTTATAATTTTATGAAAATCTTTTTCACCTTCTTTTCCTTTTCTTCAGTATTTCACATTCAGAAAACTTGCAAATATCTCTATTTCTTATACAGATGGGATGTTCTACCACAAACTCAAACTCAACAGAGCAAAGAAAAAAAACCCACCATTTTCATCTCCAAATTTTGTCTACTCTCCATGACATTCTCTCCTATGACTAGCAAGATTTCATTTTTATATCAAACTCATAGATTTGGGGAGAGCCTCTAAGAGAAAATTATTACATTTCCAAGTATATCTTTTACTAAAATGTTAGGTTCTGTTCCTCAAAACCATAAATATCACATAGAGATATATTGCAGATTAAGAATTCCAAGCGTGGTGGGCAGACCAAACTAAAAAAGGCCAGTATCTGAATTTGACACTAGCTCCCTATACTGTATCAAAAGATTCTGGAAGCCCCAGTAGTAAAAATTCAAGCAGACAGGTAAACAGAGAATTGAAAAAGCATTCCATTTAACGAGAGGCATAAGAAACAAGTGTACTGCTTGACTCCCAATAGAATAGGAACTTAGTTCTCATAACAAGAACACAGATCAATAATATGGATGTTAAACTAAAAGTAAAGCACAGAGTGTAGGTCCACATATGAACTAAACCAATGCATAGGCCAGAACTATCATGTAACATTTCCCAAACCAGGATTTACATTGCTCCTAGGGTGATACACCTGATAGTTCAGTGGCCCTCTCAGTATGGATTGCTGGGGACATTAGAACAGATCAGTTGACAAAATCAATTGATTTTTTTCTTATCAATTCTATGTCAAGCTTTTCTTTCTGCTCTATCATCCCTCCACTTGTATAGATTGGACTGTGATTTTCTCACTAGCCAAGGACAATTGATATTCTTTTCATATTTTTCTGCCTTAAAATCAATTTTAAGGTTATTTTTTCTTTTGTACTTCACTACTGTGTAATTCTCTATTTTTTCCCTACCTCACTTTCTAACTTTAAAACAATTTCTCTTGAGAATATTTAATCATCTACTACTCCGTATTTTTCTCCTACTCTAAATGGTCCATTTGCTCATCTTTATTCAACTCTTTCTTTTCTCTCTACCTCATCTCTTCCTTTCTGTGAGGGATTTTCACAGGTTATGATTCTTGCATCATGTTCTGAAAACACTATTTTTCAACTGAAGCAAACCAGGCCTTCCAGAACTTATCCCCATATACAAAGAAAGCTAGGAAGTGCATTTAGCTCCTGTGTGTGGACTGAAATTTATGTGTCCTTGCTTTGCCAGTTTATGTGCCACCCCTGTCTCTGATCCTAGGATCTAGTTACATGATTTTTCTTCTAGATATAATTCTTACAATTTTATTTGTCAATTATACCTCAATAAAGCTGAAATTAAAAAAATAAAAACCTTCAATTCTTTCCTTATGCCTGAAGTGACCTGTTCCTCTACAGTTAGATATCATAACTTTCCATATACTTGACCCACTTTTGACCTACAGACGCCCTACTGACACAGCTATTCAGAAAACAAAATCCTTTTTAATATCCTGAATATGACACAGTTGTCCATGGCCTGGTTGACTTCATGTGTACATTTTCCAACCTGTTTGCTCAGTGATAACTTGATTCTTGCTTTGGGGCCCTCTCCTCCTTATCCTGCTACTACCCACCATGATTAAGCACTTATAATTTCTTGAAATTGTCCATTATTCCTCTTAAAATGAACAATCTCCTCAATCCCATGACACTTAAACGCTTTTCTCCCATCTTTTACAAAAAGTTTGGCACATACAATAATTTACCTTTCCATGATAGATATGTTAATTAGCTTGAATGTGGTAATCATTTCACAATGTATACAAATATGTAAATATCCGATTATACACCTTAAATATATATAATTTTTATTTGTCAATCAGACCTCAATAAAGCTGGAAAAACAATCTGCCTTTCTTCCCCTTACTATTAAAGTTCATAGGAATAAATATCTGGAGGATATTTTTGAAACTATTTAGTTAGGTCTCTTCTTTTTACATCTGAAGGTGAGAAACATTTAACTTTTTGAGGATCATGAAACTTGGTGGAGCAGGGCCTCTGCTATCCAGTCTGACTTAAATTTTTTTAAAAAATTTCTGACAAAAGTATACACATACCATTGACTATTTGTCCAGTGAACTTTTCAAATGTCTATGGAATTTCAGTGAGCTTTCTCCTTGATCTCACTGCTTAAGTGCTAAAATAAATTAAATTGAATCATAATTATTAATAAATTAAATATTGTTTTCTTAATTTTTAACTAGAAAACCAAGGAGCCTTACTAACTCTAGCCTGTGTTCCTATTTTCATCTAATGTGAAAATAAAATAACTAAAAGCTAACTCTAATAATTTCATCCTTCTTGAACTTTCTGAATGCTCTTTGTGCACAACTGGAGAATTAGTTAAAATATAGAAAATATTTCAGAATCTTTTAAAATTTTAGTCCTTTAAGGAAAAAGAATGAAACCTGAACTCAAAAGATTAAGCAAAATTGTAAGAACTCTAGATATACATTCACTGAAAATGTTCCCAGAGTACAGCTAGTCCCAGCAGTCCATAATTCACTCCAAATTTTATAAAGCTACCATAAATACAGCTTATAATATTCAAACATCACACCTAAATTCAAATCATTTGTGAAGACTGCTACTAGAACCTTCTGTTCACAGGAGACTAATGATCCATTAGTTTCAACAAAATACCCCATTAACATAAAAATGAATTTGGCTATGGGAAAGGCTATTATATTACAAGAGTTTTAAGTTTGGATTTAGATTTACCCTTACAACATTAAATACTAGTACTCAGCATCTGGTCAAAGATGGAGAGGCATAATTGAAGTTTTATATGTCAAAAATGGAGACAACTTCCTATTTTTTTAAAAAAATAAAAGAGGTAAAAATGCAAATAGAGAGGAAATCCTGAGAATTCTAGTTTACCTGAAACTTTTAGGCATCCTTTTAGATCCAACAATTCAGATGATATTTATTTTCTAGCAACACACAATATTAAAGTCGTCATAGATCACAGCTGGCACTCATTTATTCACCTAGCCAAGTATTCATTCAAAGATAATATTTTAAATGCCAGTTGAGTGAAGGCATTACACATTTGGAAAAGTATGAGTAGTTCAAGAAGGCTGGATTCTAGAATGCAAGTGGAAGACTAGGAAATGAAGATGAACATGTAAGAAAGGGCTCAAACTTTTGATTTCTCGATTCATGTATGGCCAACTCCTGGGACTTCAATAAATCCCAGGAAGCTTTATTATATAAAAGACACTCTTACTTTTTTTGTAATAATGCTGAGCAGCAGTATTACCTTAGAATATGTAAATGTAAAATGTGGATATTTTAAGTCCTTCATTACATATGGGAAAGAGAATGGAACTAGAGATTAAGCCTACATTTTAGATTCCAACTCTGATATTATGTACAATAGAAGCTTCCCTCATTACCTGATTCTTTGTTTTTTATTTGTCTTAAAGTTAAAAAATGGAGAATGTTTACTATACTGGAAATTAAGAGGAGCATATATATGTGATGATATTTTTATGAACACACCTAAACAACCATGAAGAGGTATAAACGTAAGATTTTGTAGAAAAACAGTGATGAAACAACACTCTTTTCTGTTTTATATTTGAGTTTGTTTGGTTTACATTGAGCTTTAAATATTGCAGTTCTAAGAGTTGTTCTATCTGATTACCAATTGGAACAATTCTCCCCATTGTATATTACCTTTGAAATTATTACTTTGTGGAAATGAAAAATTATAAAATTACCATGTTTAGACCCACTAATGAGGGGAGACCATAAAATCAAAATCAGAATATATGCCGTGAAAACTACTTGAAACTATGGGGTTCTTAAAACTGAAAATACAAAGATTTTATCATTATAAAGAAAGGTTTATGTCAAACCTTAAAACCTTATAACACTTATAAATTGTTTCACTTTAAATGTCTTAATTATATATGTTTACCATTTGTTTTATAGTGTGCTAATAATAAATTAATTTAAAGGAGAAAACAAAATAATTAATTTATGCAGAGACTGTCATTAGGCCTCTGATTCTTTGTCTAAAATGAATATTTACTATAGTAAATAAATATATCAAAAGATACAATTATCCAGATGAGGAGAAATGTGCCACATGAGTGTCCTACATGCTGCTAGTGAATCCAGGGACAAGAAGGTTTCAGGAGAAGCAACTGAAGAAAGAAACTGGATGCAGAAGTAAAAACTTGAACTTTAGATTATGAAAGTATTAAATACTTTTATTATGGGTTTGTTGCTAAATACTGTATTTGTAAAATACATTCTTGCCCATGAAGAAGTTAGTAGAGAATATAATGCAAATCCAAGTTGTTTGTTTTCTTAAAGAATATGACACTTAAGATGTGTCCTAAAAATTCTTGTAACAAGATTTGGATTTGTAATAACTTAGATATAAAGAATTTCATGCTCAGCATCAACGTTATTCACTATTTCCCCAGATGTAGAGCTAATGACAAATGCAAAATTAACTAATGGCATCGTTATAATTAAAGCTGGCATAATAGGTTCATTCATCTTACAATCTGCTCACTAGAAAACTTTATAACTCATTGCTTTCAGAAGTTGACAACTGGAAATATGGAACTTTGTAATTTGTAGAATAAGACTGCTTCCTAATAACAAAATGTAGGACTGGCAAGGTAGAGTGCAGAAACGCCCTCTTCACCTGATTTTTATTTCTAACAATGAAAAGTGATTGACATCAATTTCGACCATATTACAGGAGGAAAAGTAGGATAGTTTAACTGCAACAAATTTCACCTCCTATTGAAACCACCGAAGTATGGCTAAATAATGATATTTTGAAATAACATGATGACCAAACTGACATTGAAAATTTTTTTGAAAAGTAAGAAAAATGTTGCGTCATGTAATTTGTATTTTGTGGGTTAACAGGATTGGTATCAACAAGATTCTGTTAGAAATGTGGGATCCTGAGCCCCACCAAACGTTTGAAATAAGAATCAGCTGCTTAACAAGATCTCCCGGTGATTCTTATAAAGCCTGGAAAGCCGTGCTTTCAACAACATAAAAGCGATGTAAAGAATGAGGCCTTAGTTCCAGTAGTCTGCGTGCCAATTACTGCCTTGAGCTGGTAAATGTTAAACAACTAGTGTTCTGGAAAACAAAAAAGCCGTGCTTTTAAAAATTTGCTGATTTCCATTGTGTAAGTACTCCAAACATAGCCATTTTCAAGGTATCAACATGAAGTCGCCAGATGCTGAGTTGGGAGGAGAATTCACATTGCACAATTTGCTCTCCTGATGCTCTCTGAGTGGGCTCCAGCATATTGCTATCTGTAAGTCAATCATGTTGTTTTTCTTTATCTGTAGATAAGAATGATAATATTTATCTGACCAAATTAGTTTGTGTCAATATAAAAGGATTTAAATACTTTTGTATATTAGTCGCTTTTATTTCTTTCTCTCCACCAAATCATAAGCATCCTGAGAGCCATATTAAAGGTTTTCTAACACCTAATATAATGTCTAGAACATGATAGGTGCTTATAAGATGTGTTTTGGAAGGCATTAGTAAATAGATAAGACTGTGCCCCATGCCTTTTTTATTGGTAGAACCACAATATTTTTATCTTTATAAACGGATATTAAACAAGAATATGTGCTGTTTCAACAAACTTACAGAGAGAGTTCAGACTTGTGGTCACTAGAGGCAGGAGGTGTGGGGAGGAGGAATTGGATGAATAAAAAGTACAGACTTCCAGTATAAGATAAATAAGCACTAAGGATGTACTGTACAACATGATTGTTATAATTAACACAGCTGTATGTTATATATGAAAGTTGTTAAAAGAGTAAACCCTAGGAGTTCTCATGAAAAGGAAAAATTACTTTTTTCTATTTTTGAAATTTTATATCTATATGAGTTCACTAAACTTGTGGTAATCATTTCATGATGTATGTAAGTCAAATCATTATGCCTAAACCTATGCAGTACTGCATGTCAGTTATATCTCAATAAAACTGGAAGAACAAAAATACTAGTAGGAAAAAAAAACTAGAATAGACAAAACACCTGTGTGATATGTTGAATTAAACTATGCATAGTCCATCTATGGGGAAAAAAGAATATGTACTGTTTCTTATTCTGACACTGTGGCAGAAACTTCTAATTGTTCCTTATTAGCTTCTATCCCTTTCATTCATAGCAATACAATTTTTAGCTGGATATATTAACATCTTGAATAAAAGACTGCATTTCCCAGCCCCCAGTGCAGCCAAGTTTCATGTGACTATAATCTGACAATTGGATATAAGCAGGAGTGTCATAAAAAGGTTTTGTGCAAGGAAGTATTAAGGACTATTACTGAAGAATACATAGGTGTTGGGAAGGCAAGAGAGAAAGCTAGGAAAGCAGACAGGAGTCTAATGTAGTAGTCTAGTTAAATCCAGGGAGAGATGATAGTTGTTAGGACTCTAGGGTAGTAGTAGTAAAGATGGTGAGAAATGGTAAGATTCAAGACATATTTTGGAAAAGAAGGAAGAAAAGAAAGAGGACTCATTATTTTCAGATATTTACAAAATTATCCAAAAGTATATATAGAATGTTGTAGCTTATTAAATGCTTTTTAAAATAATACTATATATAGCCAATAAAAATGTTGAAACTTTTAGATTAGCATCTACCCATGAGGATCTTCATATAATAATTCTTAAAGGTATCTTTCATTTGGAATTTTTAAAAGTGATTGAAAATTGTCTAACATTTATTGAATCCAGATGCTGTGGTGGTAGAACACTCTACGCATGTGTTGGGAAACAATTCTCCAGATGCCTCTCATGTTTTCCACATCTTATAAGGAGAGGTAGTGACTCTCTTTGTTCAGCAGCACTATGGAAATACTATCTCCCTCCAGAGCAAAGGGCCTGTTTACTTACTGTCTATTATAAAAGATCCTGTTTCCCTAAGTTAAGAGTTCCTCTCCTGTATATGTGGGCATCACCTGGCCCTCTTCTCATTGCCCTGTTGAGAACTGAGGCTCTGGGCACCTGAATAATTGCTGATACTCTATTTCTATTGCTGTATGTAATATAGCCCTTTGTCCCTGACTCAGTAGTTTTCTGTCTTCTGCCAGCATCCCTGAAACTGTGGCAGGCTAACTCAGTTAACTTTCGAATAGGGTAAAATGTCAGAATCATCACTGTTCTTAACAATATGTAGATACATGGAACTATAAGATTTTTTTAAAGATGGATCAGTAGTTTCTGTTATTTCTTTGTCACTAGGAAAAAATAATTATACTTAATCAAAATGACTAGAAGTTTGCAGTTTGAACATATTGTTACTTTCAGTACTGTGTATTATCTCTTCTAGCCACAATGTCTTTCAGAAGATGTTTGTTCTTTGCTTCAGAGCCCTTATAATTATCCATAAGTTTTTTATGAGTTTTTGTTTATACACTTGCTTAAAGAACTATATTTAGGTAAAAAGTTTTATTCAATTAATTTCTATACTAAACTTGGCATTCTTCCATTTCACCCTCTTTCCAAGTCGATTGCAATGACTGCCTCATCATGCTCCAGTTCTGTCTCTAGCACTGACGTGTTAGCTCAGAGCTGCAACTCTTGAGTGGATTACTTCTCTTAGACTCTGTCAGGGTTTTGAGCTTTGTCCCTGGAAGAGCATTGCACATGTTTGTGCATATGTGAAAACTGTCATTTCTTCCCTTGTTTCAAGCTGAAAATGGATCACCCCATTGGCAGCACTATGATTCATGGGAAACCCTATCTAAGGGTGCTTGCTACTCCCTAACTCATCTGGCTGAAATAACATATGGGTAAATTGTCACATCCATCTTCTTATTTGAATAACACTCTAAGAAAGACAAAACAAATAGCTAGATATATTGTTTCTTTTGAGAAAATGGAAATTCCGAGTTTATATGACATGACGAAACATTATAATATATATATGAATATATATCAATATTACCAATATATAATATCGAATATATATGGTAGAATAGCAAAGATACTAGCTAACATTTATTGAATGTTGCTTATATATCAGGTGCTGCGCTTTGAATGTTGCATCATTAACTTCCTTGATCTTCAAAACAACCTTGTAGAATCAGCATCGTATTCCTTGTATTATGAAGAACTGAGCCTCAGAGCATCTGAGTGATAGTCAGCCTTAAATATTAGGTCTTGTAAATTTTTTTTTCCATTACCCTATATTTCTTACTAAGAAAAAAATATGCTATATTAAAAATAAATTCATATTAAATTGTGATCATCTTAAAAAATAAGCATCTGAAGCACACTGATTATAATTGAATTGAACTTATACAATAGAATATAAAAATGTCCTACTTACTAACCTAAAAGAAATCAATTTACCAAATTAAGGAGAAAAAAATATAAAGAATATATTAACTATATCTCTTTTCAGGTAAAGATAGTTCTGCTTAGGGTGATAAATAATAAAACACATCTTCTAACCTTCTGTTCTTTCTCTTCCTGTATTTTCTATCCTGTTTTGAACTATCGCCTAAATGAGTCACTCAACGAGATATGCTAGGCAGAATTCTAAGATGGGCTCCAAGATTTCCACCCCCTTCCCATGAGTACAGGTGGGACCTATGGATATGATGGAATAGTTGCCTCCTTCATTAGGTTACACTGTATGGCAGTGGTGATGGGACAGTCGGTCCTGTGATTATGTTATACTACATAGCCCTCCTTGTAAGCCAAGTAGAGAGAAAGTCTGAGAGAAGTGGTGTAGCTAAGCTGAAAGGTTTTGAACTGCCTTTGGGTGAGGAGAATGGTAAGGAACCACAAGCAGCCTATAAAAACTATGAAAAATCCCTGATCAATCATTGGCAAGAAAATAGGGACCTCAGTCATACCACTGGTAAGGAAATAAATTCTACCAGCAACCAGTAAGCTTGGAATAGGACCCTGGCCTTAGTCACAGTGCTAGCCAACACCCTGACAGCAGACTTGTGAGATCTGAGCTAAGAACCCAGCTGACCCCTGCCAAACTTTTAATCTATAGCACTATGAGATTATAAATTTGTGTTGTGTTAGTCCACAAAATGGTGGTAATTTTGTTATACAGCAATACAAAACCGATACAGATGGGAAGGATCCTTTTGTGGAAAAATTCCTTTAAATATCATTATGAGAAGTAAATGCTATGCTATATCTACACAGAAAAGCACAATGAAATATTGTACGAAACATAACAAGTGATGGCTAGTGTTTGACAGTTATGACCAAAAGAGCATGCTGTAAAATGAGAAAGTCTTCAGTTGGAAGCATGGTGTAAGGACGAAAAGTATCGATAAGTGCCTTCAAAGATGGCAGATAACCAGAATAATTATTGTAAATGCAAATGAATATGAAGAAAATTATTTATAAATATTCAATAATTTTAACTACATAATTGGAAATATCATTGATTTAATAATTAGATAGGAGCAATAACAAAGGAACATTTAGTCCTCTGAATAATACTAAGAGTCCAACAACCAGTGCCTTGAGGTCAATTTATATTAAAGAGTATATAAAACCTAAAGAATATTCTAGACAATATATCACACTATATAGGAAAAGTATAATTTTTATTGGGATAAACTATGTTGTCTTATGTGGTATGGGGAAAATTATTAAAAATCCATCTTAAAGCTGAGACTTGTGTAACAAGTAGTGAAAATGGGATTTGATGACATAATTATTTCTCCATGCAGAAAAATAATTTTATCTAATACAGTACATATACCCATTGAATGAAAATGATTGATGCTGTTTATTATTCCCATTGAAATATTTGATTTGCACATTTTATTTTACCTATGTTTATTTCTTAATCATTAAATGGTGCTCTGTTAAAGAGCATAATTATTTTTATAAGGAAGAAACCATTTCAAATTTAATTTTCTGTGATATGCCATCATACTTATAGTCAAATAATAAACTTAAATTTATATTTTGCTAATCTACTACATTTTGTTAAGAAGGAATCAAGATAAATCCACAAATTCATTCCTTAACCAAACTCATAGTATAGTTCTCTTTTAAACCACGAGCTATATGCTATCAATTATAACAATTTATCAAATGTATAGTCTTTGAGTGTATGAAACACAAAAAAACTTTGACATATAATTAGAACCTTATATTAATCACTGTCTCAATTAAACTTCATTCTAGCACTCCTATAAAAATGATAAATTATAGCGGTTGACAGATATGACACATTTGGCAACATATATAAAAGAAGGAAATTTCATGTGAAATGAGATTACATACTGTGTTTAATCATCCTACTTCTGGAGAATAAAATACGATCTTGAATTCCATCCCATCTTCTCCATATGAAGCACAAAGATTAAGTAGGTCATATGTCACTGGCTTTAACATTTTTTTATATTCAGCTTATTTTTCTCTGTGTGCCATATGGGCAATTTTGTATTTTTAAAGTGCTTCATAAAGAAACTATTTACTTCAGGAAACTAAAAATTTTAAAGTAAAGAAAATATCTATAAAAAGTAAAAATAATTTTAAGTATCATTTATGGCTTTTCTCAAATAAAAGACCAAAATTTTTCCTAAACCTTGTTCAGTTAATGTAAATATCTGTGGTTACTGCCTTTTAACATATTCACTGGAGTTTTAAATCTTTGTAAGTGGGAGATGTATTAAATCTTTCCTCATTCCTGATCAGAGTATTAGATATTCCTATTTATTACTTGAATGTAACAAGCATCTATTAAGTGCTTGCAATGTACCAGGAATGTGCTAAAATAGGGCGCAATTTACAAAACAAGTAAAACAGCTTCTATACCCTCAAGCTTCTCAGAGCCTAGCATGAGCAAAAAATATCAATACATTGTACAGGTGTACTCAGCAGGAGAACTGGAGATTTAAGGTAGAACAATTTAAATACCATAGTATATGTAGAAATTTAATATATGTTCGTGTGACCATTTCATGAATTGAGGCAAATGATGATAAATAAGGCTGGAGATCTGTTGTTGTACAGGTTGTATGTGCCACACTGTGCAGAAATGGGAAATGTTTAAAATGTTATTGCTTTTTTTAAAAAAAAAGTTATTGCTTAATGTCGAAAAGCATTCATAGTATTGAGAATACTATTCAAGTTTTGTTGTGAGTACAATGAAAATGTATATCTTCCTGGATAATAGATGTAAACTTGAGAATTAATAAATTTTTGCGTATACCCAACCAAATCCACATATTCATTATAACACTGTGACTTTTAACTCCATGCTGTAGATGATATTTAAGGAATAGTCTGATTTTTGTTAATTCTCTAGATTGGGATTTTGAACAATTTAAAAGGGAGAGAATATAGCCAGTGTAACTTTAAGTGGAATATATTCTATAAAAATATTGAATCACTATGTCATATACCTGAAACTAATATAATATTGTAAATCAACTATACTTCAATTAAATAAATAAATACAAGAGAGAGAAGGCACTCACGACTTAGATAGATGGTCACTGGACACTACAGACAAAACCACTGCTGGGGCCAAGTACAGGGTCCCATGAACAGCTGCCCACACCATCAGATAACTAGACCATAGGAAAGAGGTGCACCAAAGAGCCAGACTGTGGTGAACAGACCTTTGGAGGGACCTGCCTGCAGCTGACAAAACTTCTGGAGGGCCAGACCCCCAAAGTCCTCAAACCTAGGGCTAATGTTCCAGAAAGGCCAGGACACAGCTACTCACACTCCGTGAGGACCTACACATTGAAGACAAGTCTCCCAGAGGGCCAGACCAAACAGAGCCTGATCGCCAAAGAGTTAGTTCACAAGAATGGGACATCTCAGAGGACCATGTCATCTGTGATGGGACTTGGGAAGTGTATGGTGGCCTAGATCTCTGGAAGACTAAACCATCCAAGGGCCAGATTCCCAGTGATAAAAATTCCAGAGATAGAACCTCCAATGAACCTAGCCATGAAGGATGGAACGCCCAGAGGACTGTGCCATGGAGATCAAGGCCACCTGAGAAATTGTCTTCCATAGTGTCAGACCAAGCAGGCAAGGACCGCTGGAGGAGCAGGCCATGGAAAACAAGACCACCAGGCTAGACCCTGGGGAACAAGGGAGGACCAGATTCCAAAGGGGAATGCTACAAAGGGGCAATGACAGAGACAGGATCTCATCCTACTTCCCTGGTACCAGCTCTACCTCCTGCTCCTGCCCCTGGCCATTGGTGGCTAATGAAGCCAAGAAAAGCTGGAGCACAGGGATGGCACCAGTAGTGGGAGTGGAGGTAGGAGGATAATCTCATCCTCTGCCTGTGGCTCAGTCCGAATTTCAGGGCAGGAAGTTACCCAAAGTAAGTAAAGTTGTGGGGGGGAGTCGGGGCAGGCCATGGATTAAGATGTTTCAATACCTAAGTTAGCCAGACTCTGTGGAACCCTAAAGGCAAAATATTTGAATTTGATCAAGAGACGAAAAAAAAGTCTCTGCACGTATTACATTTCCTTGTATTATGTTTTAAAAATATGATATCTCTCATTTTTAAAAGTAAGGTAAAGATCCATTAACTTCTTTTATGAACCTAACCTACCTTCATTGTTAGAAAACTAATATATGTAATTTTAATACATAAATTTCTCTTGCTACAATTCAGCTGTCTTGCTAGAAGCATAACTGACTTCATTCTAAGTTGTAATCTCTCCATTAAAGTTCATGGTACTGCAGTTTAAATTTATAAAGCTTAGGAATAAAAAATAACACCTAAAATTAAAAATCACTAAAGTCATTTGACATTTTCAAGTGAAAACTTTTGATAAACATGTGTGATGGATAGCTAAAATAGAATAGTAAATAGTATAAACATTCTTCTGTACGTCAAGTGTTTAAAAAGGACACAGAATATATGTCACATGTAATATACACAAAAATATATTTCAGCTTTTATATTTCATATTGTTTTATACACAGCATTATCAGTAATTCTTCTGTAATGTTCTTTTGCACTAAATTTTATGTGGTCATATATATTTATAATGGAATTAGTTTGTAGTTAGGTATAGAATAAGTTTCTAAAATATATACAGTTTATATCTCTAGGGTACTTAAACATATTTTTACATTAAGGTTAGCGCTTTATTGAATTCTTGCTCATTACAATTTTTCATATAATTTTCTAGAGTGAGAAAAATCCATGTAAAATGTTTAGCTCTGTGATTGACACAAAGAAATCACTCAATAAATGTTACCTAGTAGTAATACTGTTATTAAACAAATTTTTATGTTTCTTAATTAATATGTGAAAATGATTGAACAGCAAATTTGCTAAAAATGAGATTGTTATCCCTGTAATATCTTAATTACTTAGTCATACACATCAATAGGGCATAATAGCTACCTTGAGTTTGAAGCGATTTTCAAGACTTTTTATTTTTATGTCTGTTTCTGATCATTGAAGGATCACTGATACATACTGAAATTATTCATTGAGATTCTCCTAGACATTAAACTAACCAGTTCATATAATATATAATAATATTTAATGATTACATGTAATATGTATATAATCCACTATATGCTTGCATTATATTACTTTCTACAATAAACAATTCTAAAGTGATAAGATGGTCCATGGTATATCTTTATGATCTTGCACCTATAAAGAATGATTACGTAGCTTTGAAAGTAAAATGTGAAAGGAGTCCATTGTGCAAAATAACTTTTAGCAGAAACTAGAATATATTTTGAATTCTGTTTGGCAGATCTGGAAAGACAAAAGAGAATTTCCATTGTGTGCTCCACAGAATACAGATGGTACCAGTTTTATCCTGATCAAATTTTGAAAGATGGTTATATGACTATTCAACTTAGTATACACTAGTGTTTTTCCAACTTGTTTCACAGAACGCTATTCTACTCATTTGTTTTTATAAATGTTAAGAAACATGAAAACAAAGTTCTATGAGATGAATTTTGAGAAACAGTGACAAGAAATTCAAGTGTATGATAGACAATAATGAGGAAAAATAAAAATATATTCAGCTAGATATTAATGGGGAAAATTTTCCACAGAAATTTAACACCTCGCAGCTTCAGGTTCGAGAAGTTTAAAAGCATTTCTGATAAATGGTTAAGAGCTCTGAAACTCAATCAAAATTTGTGAAACGGGGACATCATCCTCCACAGTTTTAAAGTGTATGGGCTGAAGTAAGACAGCAGAAGTTTGTACAACAGAGAAGGTCTGTGACGATCACAGATGACGTACATTTATCAATTATTCTACATTGGATTTGCAATTGGAATTGCAAATATTCTACGGCTTCACTCCACAGTCTGATTCAGGATTGTAATTGGGGCCAAGAATTCTACATTTTAGCAAATTCTCCAGATGATTCTGATACATGTGGTCCACTATTGGCAGTTTGAGAAACACAGAAAAGTGCACAAATATCACTAATAAATAGAGATCTCATAAATTCTAGTATACAAGGACAAAGTCTCAGGAAACTTTAAAAAATAAAGAAAATAATTATTAGTAAGTGATTATATGGAGGGAGATGAAATGAAAATAAATGAGATTCAGACATTAGGTTCATCCTGCAAAAAAAACAAAACAAAACAAAAATACAGGTGTAAATTTAGAGGACAGGCTTTGAAATTTCAAACTAAGTTTTCTGAACTTCACAATACTTACCAGTTGGCCTTGACAGTGTTATTGGCTATGGTTAAATAAATAAATGCTTGTAGCTACTCCCTCTGTAAAATATTACATAGTGTTGCACATGGTGTGGTAGGACTAATGAAGCCTAACCCACATGCCCACACACACACCCCAGAGTCCCTGGAACCTGTGAATATATCATATTACCTTGCAAAAAGGACTTTGCACATGTAATTATGCTTAAGGACTTTAACTTGGGGAGATTGGGTCTACATGGATAATCAAGGCTAATCTAATGACATAGGCCCTTAGAAGCTAAGAAATTTATCCAGCTGAAGTCAGAGATGTGTGGGAAAAGAAGGTAGTAGAGAGATGCACTAAGAAGGGAACATCAGAGAGATTTCAAGTATGAGAAGGATTCGTTTCACCAGTGGCTAGCTCACAAATGTAGGTCTTACATGCAAGGAAGAGAGAGGCCTCTAGAAATGGTGGGCAATAGATCTTTTCCAGAGCCTTCTGACAAAAGCCTAACCAGCTGACATTTTTATTTCAGCCTTATGAAACTCTGAGCAGAGGACTAGCAGAGACGACCAGGACTTTTCAGCTACAAAACTGTGAGATAATATATTTTTGTTGTTTTGCTGCTAAATTTCTGGTTGTTTGCTATGGTAGCCATAGAAAACTAATATACATGGTAGAAGATACCCATCACAAATCAATACCTGAAGATGTTCTGCAGGATGATGACCAATCCCTCAGTACTACCCAGCTGCCTAGTACCTTATATTTTAAGTCAGGATCTCCCAAACATACATTGAAATGTCATGAAGATATATGAATCCATTTTCACTGAAGCAGAAAAGACAGAAATTTAATGTTGTATATGTAGAAACAATGGAGAGCTATGAAAATATTTTTGACAGTATTTCATGAAACTTGACAGTCAAACCAGAAAGTATGGCAATATTATAATACATCTTCCAAGTTCCTACAATTTCAGTATACTTAGTATTCACTGAAAAAATAAACTAACCTAAAATATCTTTATACTTTGATGAACAGAGTGCAAGTTTTCTATTATGGAGCCTTTAATAGAAAACTATTGTATTACTAACTCCTTCAATATTGCCAAAATTACACTTAAAATTAAACCTTTGTGTTTGTAGTGTTTTAAACTATGAATTAAGTTGCCAAGATAAAAATATTCAACTATTGTGAAAGTACCTTCAAAAATAATGATTATTACTATCACAATGGAGGAAAATAAGTCTTGGAATGCATCCTCCCCTGCTAGAGAAAGACAGTTCAGAAATGTATTAGGTAGAAAATAGTGTTCAAAACTGCTGTGATATGGCATTATTAAGAATAATAAAAAAGAGAAAATATTTTTACTCAACAGTTTGCTAACAGGTATTTTTTTCCTAGGGAGAAAGCACTAGATGAAACTTTCAGTTTAAAACTTTCCCCACATGCAAACTGTTAATCTGTATACTAAAGCAATTCTATTTTATATATGATTGTTTTCTAGTGTGCTCTTTAAACATATTATATTTTGAATTATTATGTGCTTTAGAAAGTAACCACCCCTGCTACATATCTCTTATCATGATGTTACATCTGGTGTGGTGCATTTCAGTAATATGGACCTGGGGAGGCGAGTTGAATTCTGTTATGCTATTCCTATGGGTAAGGAAGGGACCCTTCCCTAAACTAGGTGAGATTTTATTGTCAAGTCACATAGAGAAGAAATTACAACTACATGACCTCAATATGAAGCACTTGAGAACAGGTTATTTTTACCTTCAGATTTTTTTACACTTTAAAAAGGGAAAACAATACAGATTCTGTACATTTTTAACACCATCAGCAGAGCCTGTGGTGTCACCCAATTATGAAACAATAATTGTATAGTGAAACATGAGTACCCACACTATGTGGGATAAATAAAGATTATAAATGACCTCCAGTAAGTTCAGGTTTTGATACTAAGTGAGCTTGTAGCAAACTTCCAGATAAAAAACATCAGTTTCAAGTGCTTCTTTATTTTCCTCTTTGTGGTTAAGAGATTATGGATCTGTGGGACTGGAAATACTGGTTTAAAATGAAAAATGTCAACTCTTGTCTCTTAATAGAATTTTCTCTTTATTCTAACTTGCAGAGAACACAAATGACCAGTTTATTTTATGGCAGAGAGGCAAAGAACAGAGGAGAATAGGGTGGAGTCTGTGATGCCTGAATCTCAAATCAGGCCTAGTTTCCTTTTACTCTCAGATTCTGTTCCCTTTTATTAAGGTTTAAACCTATAGAGATGCCATGGTCTCATCTCTAAGAAGATTTAAGGGCAAGATTTTCCTCTGTCTAGGCACACTGCAATGAAACATTAAAGCCTACTAATTCTAGCTTTTTATTATATATTGATGATTATTGAGAAAGTGAATCTTGGTATAAGATTTGATGTAGCAGGATGAACTATAACTTCTGTCCTGGTGATTTTTCTTCTGTTTTTACCCTGGAGAATTTTGGTTTTACTACATTGAACTGGGCAGTGGTCCTTTTATATTACCATCACTTACCTTCATAGTATACTTTAAATCCATGAGCACTAACTGCAAAATCACTGGTCAAACGTAGTGAGAACACAGATTTGGTACTTGTCACTGGTGGTGGCAGATGGAATCCTGTTAACCTGAAACATAAACAGAATTAATTATTAGCTATAGACATTTTTCCTAATAGAGTTAAAGAGTATTAAAAGTCATTTTATCAAATCCCTAAGCTTTGTGAGTATGTGTGGTGTGAATTAACTTATGACATGTTGATTAGAACATGTCACTCATCGGAAGCAATTGCTATAAGTATATATAAATATGTTTATGTGTGTGTGCTATTACTGTTTATCATGTCTATCCCATATATCATCTATATGAAAATATTGATCAATTCAAACTTTGGGAGGTAAGTTATGAGATTATGGGTCTGTGCATATTTTAGCTGTTGATTTTAATAACACTTAGAAGACATTTTTGTTGAATTTTCCTGACAGTTTAAAATATATATGAGTGGGAAATATTTCAGGAAATTTAATATTAAAGGAAGAGATGTGATCTAAATATGAAATCTTGAAAGTAAAATGTCTACATGTGAGAAGTGATTTTGTTTTATCAGATTCCAGGAAGTTCTATTAAAATTAATAGTTGCAAATTATTTTAGGTTAATAATGCATAAGTTTACATAACAAATATTTGATATTTTTGCCCATAATTTACTACTTATTTTTCTAATAAATTATTGCATATAATAAGCTCGATTATATAAAATATAATTTACAATTGACACTTAATAAAGCAGAAAAGAAAAATTAAAAATAAGAAAAAGCACATTCATTGGATATAATTTTTATAAAACTAATGAAGATGAATAACTTTAAAAATTTTCTATGAATTGCCTTTATGTAACGTTCTCATTTTTTTATTCTTAATATGAGAGTAAGGATTGAGAATTTTATGCAATGGAATTATATTATTTTTTAATATACTTGCTATTTTTGCCCAACATTACATAGGTAGAATTAGTCTGTACTGAAATTATCAAATATTTTTATTTCTGAATAGCAGTAGTTCTCGTTTGTCTCAGGCCTACTTACTCTAAAAATGTATTAAGAACCCCAAAAAGATATTGTGGGCTAGATCTATCAATACTTACGCTATTTAAGTGTAAACTGAGAAACATTTTAAAATGTGCATTAGTAATATCATTTTAAAATATCTAGAATAAATCCATTATGTGTTGACATAAATAATATTTTAGTATTAAATAGCTATCTTTTCTAAAACAAAAAACGAGAAGAATACACTGTGCTTTATTTTTGCAAATCTCTTTAATGCCTGTCCCATTAGTAGAAAGTAGCTAGATTACCATATCTGCTTCTTTATTGAATATATTGCAATATGTTATTTTGTTTGATGGGTATGAAGAACCCTGATCTCACTTAGACATTTAGTTGTAAAAGGGAAGAGTATTCTAATAGCTTTTGCTTGTAAAAGTGGTTATTCTTCTTTGATACTACATAAAAACTTGACTAGTTACAATGTTGAATTCAAACCATATCAGCTAATTTTTTTGCACTCTGTAACATTAAAATCCTTTGGTTCACCTTGTCCTTGCAATAGATTGTATTTACTCATGCATTTTTCAACATTATGCATGCATTGGTCATTTGAAATACATTGGTTCACTGAGTCAGAGAGATCTTCCAAATATTAATACACTTCATTATAAAATATTTAAAACTCACATTTTTATTTCTATTGATCGCATCAGAAAAATCTTTAAACTTGGGGAAGCTCTAAAGCTTACAGTGGTGGATTGAAGTTTTCCAAAATTCTAATTTTTTACTTGAAAACTCAGACTTTATCGCTAACAGCAAATCCTGTCAGTTGTTTTCCTTGAAGTAACAAGTCAGGTTCATATTTTTCGGAAGGGCAGGGGGGAAATAGATACCAAATGCCTAAGTGTGACTAACCATAGTTTATCTGTTAATCATTCTTTCAAATAAAAAGTTTGTTCCATGAAAAAAGTGGCTAGTTCAGCTGATAACTCAAGCTATTTTTCCTTCAGACACCATCATATTTTAGTAGGCATAGAAAGGTTTTTGTTTGTTGTTTTTTCATTTTTTTCCACTTTGTCGCACAGGTCATTAAAAAGAGGAGTATTACAGGGTGGACATTTAATGACATAATTAGTTATAGCTTTAGCAGGAACATTCTTAAGTACAATTGGATTTTTTTTTTTTGGCACTGCAAGTGTGTGGCAGTAAAGAATACAATAACTAATGATTACTAGTACAGTTTGAAGTCACTGACTTGTGTTAATGCACCAGCAGTTTTATACCCAGCATTACTTTTGTGCATGAGGGCAAATGCCAATACAGAGAAAAAGGTGAATAATGCCTCAACAGTATTATGGAAATAATTTTGATTTCATGGACCCCCTGAAAATGTCTCAGAACTTTCAAGGATACATGGTTCACATTTTGAGAACCACTGTTGTATAGGAATCTACTGCAATAAATATACCACAATTCATTTATTCACTCACTGTTGATGAACATTTGGGTTATATATACTTTGTTCAGTATGTTTTCATCAACATCCTTATCAAAGTCCACTCTTGGGACTTCCCTGGAAGTCCATTGGTTAAGACTCCACGCTTCCACTTCAAGGGGCATGGGTTCGATCCCTGGTCAGGAACTAAGATTCCCACATACCGCACGGTGAGGCAAAAAAAAAAAAAAAAAAAATATATATATATATATATATATATATATATATATATATATACATACAGAAAATACAGAAAAGTCCATTCTTAAACACTTTCATAGCAATTTTCTCTAGAGTATATAAGCATTTACAGCTTTAAATTTTCCTCTTTTTGCTGCATAAGCTACACCCTGCAAGGGACCTAGTCAAACTTTTTCTATATTCCTTTGTGATTTCCTCTTTGTTCCATGGTTAGAAATACATCGCTTAAATTATAAACATATGGGTTACTTTAGTTATATTTTGTTACCAATGTGTATCTCATTTACATTATAGTCAGATAACATTTTCTCTATGAATTTAATCCTTTGAAATTCATTCAAATTTGCTTCATGGTCGGATATTGTAAATTTTTATTATGTGCCTAGTTTTCTTATAAAGAACAAGCATATTATTTTCCTATACTTAATCCAAGTTATCACAAACTTAAACAACACCCATTATTATCTCACAGTTACGTGGATCTAGGCAGAGCATAACTCAACTGATTCTCTGCTTAGAGTCTCGCAAGAATGGAATCATGGTGTCAGCTTGGCTGCATTGCTTTCTGGAAACTCTGCAGTTACATCTGCTTCACTTCCAAATTCAGCAGGCTATTGCCAGAATTCAGTTTCATGAAATTGTAAGATTAAGGTCCTCCTTTCCTTGCTGACTGTTAGCTTGGGGTTATTCTCAGCTTTTAGAAATTGAAGGCATTCCTTGGTTTGTGGCCCCCATCCTCCATCTCCAGAGTCAGCAATGGCAGTCCAAGTTCTTCTTATTCTTCAGATATCTGTGGTTTCCCCTTCTATCTCATCCCTCTGCTGCTCAGGCTGGAAGAAGTTCTCTGCCTCTTCTGCCTCTGCTTTTAAATGCTCATGTAATTAGATTGTGCCCAAATGGATAATTCAAATATCTTCCTATTATAACATCTGTAATCTTAATTCCATTTGTAAAATTCCTTTTGCCATGTGATAGAACATATTTGCAGGTTCTGAGGGAACCATTATTCTGGAATCATTATTCTGCCTACCATAATGGGTATATATCAGAGGCTAGGTGCAGTCCCGGACTCCTAATGAAACAAATTAGTTTTCCATGTCTTAAAACTTTATATAAATAAAATCATATAATAAAATTATTCTGCCTCTGGCTTCTTTGACTCAACATTACCTTTGTATTATTATAGCAGTAGTATGGAACTTAATTTTCATTGCTCTATAGGATTCCATTTTATGAGTATACTTCAATTTATTTATCCATTCTATTGTTGGTGGACTTTTTTTTCCAGTTGGTTCTTTTATAAATAATACTGCTATGAACATGTGTTACATGTTTTGTAAGCATTTATACATATTTCTCTTGAGAATATACCTAGTACTAGAATTTCTGGGTAATTGGGGAACTAATGGGTTGTTAAATAATTTTCTAGATTTTTTCAACATTATTTCTTGATATAAAGATGTAAAAATAAAGTATTCCCCATTTTAAATGCTCAGAGTATTTTTTCAGAAAAATAAGAAACATTGTCAGGGAAAAAAAAGGACAAATGATTTTGCAACAAAAAAAGTCTGAGAACCTATTTACCTTATAACCAGACTGTTATGATGTTATATATGATATTATACTATGAAAAGTGGCCTTCCAAAATTGCCTGGGCTCTAATCCCTGGAATATTTAAATATGTTACCTTGTATGACAAAAGGAACTTTACAGATGTGATTAAGTTAAAATCTTAAGAATAGTAAATTACCCTAGATTATCTGGATGGATCAGAGTATTCACAAGGGTCCTTATCAAAGGAAGGTAGGAGGATCAGAGAGAGAGTAGGAGATGTGACAATGAAAGCAGAGGTTTGAGTGATGCAGTTTCTGGCTATGAAGCTAGAAGAGGGACACAAGCCAAAGAAGGGCAAGCAGCCTCTATAAGCTGGAGAAGTCAAGGAACAGATTTTCTCCTAGACCCTCCGTAAGAGATGCAGTCCTGCTGACACCTTGAGTTCAGCCCACTTAAACACATTTTGGACTTCAGTTCTCCAGACTGCAAGATAATAAATGTATGTTGTTCAAACCACTAAGTTTGCAGTAATTTGTTGCATCAACAGTAGGAAACCAATGCATAGCTCTCTTTTGGGCTTTGAAATACACATTTTTAAAAAGTGTCTAAAATATTAATTTATTATACAAATGAAAATAGAGGTCCCATGGAACCTAGTGACCACTGTAATTCACTGAGACTCATGTTGATATTATACAAAACAAGTAGATTCAGAGCTTATCAGTGCAACATTTATTTGAAAATAATGTTTTGAAAACCTTTCTATATAGGTAAAACATGCAATTTCACCCTCAGATTAGAAGGCATAAGGGACTGGGAGATATTAAACAACTGGATCAAGTTCAAAATAGGGCCAGGTCTAAGACTACAACATACTGTTTTGTCCCATTTTCTAGTGAACACCCTGTTTATCCTCTCATTGTCTTTGGCACATTTATTAAATCAAAATATTAAATATTTGAACTACTGATGTACATACAAATTATTTTACATGCAATCTCAGATTTTTATACTTGTTCAGATACATTAAATAATCCAATATTTTTAGGCAATACTTAGAACCTTTTACCATTAAATTTTCCAAATGATAGAGGACAATGTGAAGAATTTTTCCCACTTATCAAAAGCAAGTTTTTTTCCAGTTATCCTTAAATACTCAGTATGTAGTGGCATGTTGTATAATGGAAGATTTAATTTTCTTTTTCACTTCAGTAAATGATGGAAGATGTATGTTTTTAAACTTATTTTCATGATAGTTGTACCATTATGAGGATTTACAGTAACTTGTTTTACTCCCTCCCATGATACATTACTTGATTGATCTGAAAATAAACTTTAAGTTATGAATCCCATTAGTTACTTTTCTTTACAAGACTTCATTTTATAATTTAATATTTATGTGTGATTATTTATTAAGCTTCTCTCTTTCTCCTTTGGGCACTAAACTTCCTGAAGTCAATGCTTGGAACTCAATAGTTTATCACCAGTTCTTCATGCAATGCATTCCATGTAAGAGGCTCTCTTAACATGGTTAAATTAATGAACTGGAATGATAGAAAAATGTGAAAGCCATCATAATGCTTTCTTTTTCAAACCAAAAATTTGTTCTTTGAACAGTGTTTTCAAGAATCATGAGAATGTAAAGAAATGCCAATTGTTAAGAAAATCCAAATAGTCTATTTAGAGACTCTTGTTCAGAGTTATTTTTTACCATGTTATTAATCTCAAGAGTTAAAGGGAGACCATATATTTTATGTATACCTATTTGAAATATCTTTTAGGATATAACTATATAATTTAAACATTTATTTTCCAGGTAAAACTAATATGATTTTTATCTTCAATGTGAGTTATAAATTACAGTAGTTAAATATACAGGTATTTTACCTGAATTTAACACATTTTCTATGTACTGTAAAATCATAATATTTTATGGATAAGCATAATATTTTTCATGGAATTCAGATATTTGTGAAATTTAGTTTTTTATATATTGTTTTATACCTTATCAATTATATTCCCTTCTTATTGACATATGATAAATTTGCATAGTGAATGACATTTTATGTTCCTTTTAAAGAATACCAGAGTGTAATTTTATTTTCACTGAATTACAATTGAAGAAATCACAGCTCAGAATTGATTAGTAAATTGTTTAAATCCATACAGCTGGTAGGCAGTGGAGCAAAGATATAAACCCATAACTTCCAACTCCAGTCTATCTCTCTCCTTATGATTTTCCCATAGGGGAAATGATGTTTCCATGAAGGGCAAAAATGCATATTTAGTCCATCTTTTTTTCTCCACAATGCCCATATAAATTTCTTAACAAATATGTGAAATAGATAAAAACATGATCACGTGATAGCTTTAAGTAGTTGAGGCTGGTAAAAAACTGTGTCATAATTATGAAGTCATTGAATTAAAGGCCTGGAAATTAATGGAGAACCACTGCCTGTACATGTTGATACCTTTATGGCAAAGGTTACCAGTGGTTAGCAAAGATATTTCCTGACTAGGAAAACTAAATAAGAGTAGCAAACAGAAATGTCAGGGGAAAGTCCTAGATGATGCAATGTTAATGTCCTTCAGATATTATTTTTTATAAAAGTTAAAATTTGAGGAGTAGCCAATAAAGTATTGAAATATATTAATTTTGCTATGTAGCTACTTTGTTTTATGACATCACAACAATCAACATTTTCTCTCACCATAAATTTGATGCTTAAAAATGCATGTAAACTCAGATTAAAGAACAATAATTTCCCTTTAATACATTTAGTTTCATTAAAAATTCAAAACATTTCCTCTATTTCACATTTGTATTGGTGAATGTTTCGTCATGAACTACTTTATGGCCATTGTTTCAGTAAGTTCTCTCTAGTGACAGGACGGCAGAGCATGTTGGTTGTTTTTTCATCTTACATTTAATAGTTTCTAATGTATAACCGCTACTCTACCTTTCCCCTAATCCCGCATGCACCCCTAATCATATTTTAGCATTTTGTTACTTACTAGACAAAACATTCATCAGAAGCTGTGGAATGTGTTAAAATTCACACACTTAAAGCAAGTGGTCCTATCACTTCTCATGCCTGCTTTTAATAGATGAAAACATTCTTGAAGCATTTCCTCTTAAAAAGATTCAGAAACATTAATGATATCTCATACTGTAATGAGTAACTAGTTACAGAGAGAATTAAATGATTAACTTGTAACTTTATATAATGACTAATATGAAAATTACTAAAATAATTATTTGGTAATTAATGCAAAAATGATAGAAATTTAAATTACCAGAAAGTCATTTAAAATGTCAATGCATATGCTTTTTAAATAACAGGCTGTTTGTTTAAGATCTTCTTAAATTAATGGCAATAAATGTGCCATTTTATAGCTTAATGTAACAGAAACCCCTAAAACATCAACACTGGTGGATAAAAATGATGCCTGTATCATTATCTAAATGTGTTTATCAACTTTTAACAGTGAGATGTTATTATTTCCATGAGACTTGAGCATGGAGAATGACTAGATCTATACTATCTTTAACAATGTAATCAAAGGGCTCTTTTAATATATACATTTTTAATGTACCTATCAACTGATTGCAATATTTCAAATGTTCTCTAGTTAAGAGAATTAACATAAAAGTCACAGTTTTAAATTAAATGGCTATTAGCACATTACTGCTTATAGTGAGACAGAGAGAAAACAGACATGAGGAATGCAGAAAGAGAGAGAGAGGGAGCTTTATTTAAAAACTGGTAACATTACCAAAGTCCCAGGATTTTGTGATTGTTGAGTAAGACAATTCACGTGAATGGTCTGGTGTATTTTTTTTTTCATTGAAGTAGAGTTGATTTACAATGCTGGGCCAATCTCTGCTGTACAGCAAAGTGACTCAGTTCTACACATTCTTTTTTTAATATATTCTTATTTTTTGGAACCTAAGAAATAGCCATAAAACGTTAGTTTCATTAGTGCTATGACTCAAAATCCATTGCCCTTTTGTCTGCACTCAGTGGCATACTAAGACTAGGATAAATTCTATTATAACACCAGCATTTCCACGGTGGTTTCTCATTACTCACAGTAAGAGTTTTGGATTTGAATAATCTTACAATTTTACTTTGGTTATACAGTTCTTAAAAATGATCCAGGTAATATACAGTGAATTGTCAGCTGAAACAAACTGTTAACCTATTTAATTTCAAAATGAATGGGAAAACCACAGGAACAAATAGATCTTTAAAGTAATGACTGTTCTGTGAGAAAAAATCATGCATACCCTATTGATATTGGGGTACATGAAGTACAACAGCATAATTCATGGTTATGTCAAGATGACAGTAATTGTAATATTAAAGAAAAAGATGGCTGCAGCAATATTTGAATGATTATAGAATTTGTTGAGAGTAAATGAGCTGTAGCTTCTATCAAACATAAAATTCCCAAAAAGCCATCATGTGTGAGGATGGCAAATTCACAATGTTAGAAACATGTGCTAGGTATAGATTTAGATATGGAAATAGATATAGATAATGATATACATAGGGTATGGGTAGGGATAAGATAAATATGGATGTGACTATGAACATTGTAAAGATATAGATAGAAAAGTAGGCAACTAACATTCATTTCTACTCTTTTCTGTTCTTTCCATTGTACTGAAGTGCCTGTGAATCTTGGAACTACGCTTGCTACACTACCTCTCTTTGCCAGCAAAGTTGTCTATTAGATTTTGCCAATGAAGGCAATTCCATAAGACTTAGAATGTGAATTGAGTGTAAGCCATTATTATGTCTTGGTAGGTAAGTGCATTGGATTCAGCAGGTGTTAGAGGTGAAGATTTTTCATCAGCTTACCAGAATTCTTATTTAAAACAATTGTTTTGGTGCTGCAAAAAACTGAGCTCGCAATTAGTGTTTTCCTGCAATTTCTGCAAATTTCTGATTTCTTGAAAGCTAGTGAAGGTTCTCTCTGACCTTCATACCGCAGCCTTAAATTCAGAAATCTTGTTATTAAATGTGTTCCTACTTTAAGTATGTCAGTTTCTTTCCTTCTTGTCTGAACCCTGAGAGATGCACAAATACTATAAAACCACTATCCCGTGGAGAAAACATTTTCTTCCCTCAAAATATAGCTTGAGAATATCTTTAACTCTGTATGTTAATAATCATAATATCTGTAATCATAATCTGTATGTTACATAGTTACATATTTATATATAAAATATATTTTTTAAAAGAGCATAAAGTGAACAGAGGAAATTCATGTGGAAATATGAATTGACACATCAAACAATACCAATATAACAATAGATCTTTTGTGGCAGTGGGTTGTATTAATATTATTTTTCTTTTTACTTGAATATTTTCCAGTGATCACATCTCACCCCAAAATATTTGACTTTGTAATTAGAAATCACTATTTTTTAAATGAATGAAATGAGGTTGCTCTGATTGGTTCATGCAGGTAAAAAAAAAAAAAATACCACAAATATATTGGTAGCTTTCATGGCAAGTTTCCATATTCTATGCATTTTTTAGCCCTTCTATCCACCAAGAAAAGTGTCACATATATGGCAAGATTCTGAAATTTTATTTTTGAACAAATACCTCAAAGAAGCAAATCTTTAAAGAAATATACATATACTGTATTAATTTTTAATATATAGAAGTTTGAAGATAATATTTTATTACCAGATCTTGCCACTGATTTTGTAATGTCCTTACATTTGGTATATACGTATGTACAAATTTATGATTTTCTAATATTAGTGTTTTAAAATCTGCACTTAGTTAGGAAGATTATTTAGAAAATAATTGTTTCCTGAATCCTTTAAATTAATTTTTTGTCCTTCCAAACTTTGGTCCAAATAACTATTATAATCTTTATAAAATCAGTGTAAGTTAAGGATTTGTTAAATACCATTTCTGAATGTACATAGAGTTAACTTGTGATGTTTTTCTAAAAATACCAGTTATAGATACAATAAAAATGTCTTCTAAAAAGTACATGACCATGCACTTAATTATATATTTTTTATTTGATAAATTCAATCCTTTTTCTATGAGGGCTCAATATCTTCTAGATATATTTAGAATATCAAATTGAAACATCTATGAAAGATTAGTTCTCTTTGACACAATCATTTTTTGACGTATATATGCCTTTGGATGTATGTTATGTCATAAAAGCAAAAGGGTAATTTTTTAAAAAGTGGTTCCTGATATAAATATGGGTCCTTATACCCTTTAATTCTCTTGACCTTTTAGTTTAGATTTAGTAAAATTACAGAATTAAAAAATGGTTAATAAAAGTTATCTGTTTCTATAGTTGTCTAGTTTAAAGTAAATCTTATCCATCATTCAAAAATGGTATAATTGAAAAATAAAAATAAATGTAACCAATGAGCTGTGCTCTAACCTATTTAGATTCAAACTTCAGTCTCTTGGAAACCTTTTTTTTTTTTTTTTTTTTTTGCGGTACGCGGGTCTCTCACTGTTGTGGCCTCTCCCGTTGCGGAGCACAGGCTCCGGACGCGCAGGCTCAGCGGCCATGGCTCACAGGCCCAGCCACTCCTCAGCATGAGGGATCCTCCCGGACCGGGGCACGAACTCGCGTCCCCCGCATCGGCAGGCGGACCCCCAACCACTGCGCCACCAGGGAAGCCCTGGAAACCTAATTTTTTGATCTTGTGAAAGTTATTGATATTTCTGAAATTTTTCTCATCTGTATAATAGGAGAATTGGGAAGAATATCTGAAATGATGCTATGAGAGTTGCATATAAATAGCCTGATATAGCCTGTGTATTCAGAAGATGTTAGTTTTTAACAGATACAGAATATCTATAGATCCCCTTAGAATACATATATTAACAAATCTAAAAGAATTCAAAAAGAGCTAATCTGGGATGCCTAATCTAAAAGTTTTATTTAGGGTTTTAGGATGCTAAATGAAATTTTTAGTTATGAAAAACATTTATATTTATTAGAACATCAAGTTGCTCTCTGTGAGATAAACAGGCCTTTTGATATGCCATTTTACAGATGAGAAATGAATGTTTATGAAGAATGAGTTACACAAGAAATATTGCTAGTTACTGACATAACACCATGTGTAGTTTACTTTTAAGATATCAGTGCTGTTTTACTGAAAACAGGGTAACGGAAGTAAACTTTTCATAGTTTTGCTGTAAAAGATTGAATAAATATAATCCATAGAACAAAGTGGTTAAGCTCGATGATGACATCTTATGTTTTATGTTTTGACCCGTGTTTTAATGATTTAATTTAGTCTGTTTCTTTACTAAAAGCCACCTCAATTCTTTTTGGCAACATGCCTAGTATAAACAACAAATGATTGTGTATACTCTTGAATCCTTGCCTTACTCAGCTTTGAAAGAGTCTTTTATCTTGACAAAAAGTTCTAGAAACCCTGTCTGTCCTTGAGATCTATCCAGTCATTAATTTGAATGCTCCAAAGTGAAGAATGATATCTAAGGAGAAGAGTCATTAACTGCCTAAGGTGCATCAAAATTTTAATTGGCATTTTTTCTAATTTGCTTGTATGCCCTATGGCAATGAAATACATCTTAAGTTATCTAAAATTGGGGGGAGGAGAATACTAGCCACAGTATAACAATTTTTTCAAGCTCGTCCATAGAAAAACCCACTTCTATTCTCAATTTCTGTGTTTTGTGGAGTCTGTATTTTCTTTTTTCTTTTTTTTTATTTTTTTTTATACAGCAGGTTCTTATTAGTCATCAATTTTATGCACATCAGTGTATACATGTCAATTCTAATCACCCAATTCATCACCCCCCCACCCCCCACTGCTTTCCCCCCTTGGTGTCCATAAGTTTGTTGTCTACATCTGTGTCTCAATTTCTGCCCTGCAAACGGGTTCATCTGTACCATTTTTCTAGGTTCCACATATATGTGTTAATATACGATATTTGTTTTTCTCTTTCTGACTTACTTCACTCTGTATGATAGTCTCTAGATCCATCCACTTCTCAACAAATGACCCAATTGCATTCCTTTTTATGGCTGAGTAATATTCCATTGTATACATGTACCACATCTTCTTATCCATTTGTCTGTCAATGGGCATTTAGGTTGCTTCCATGACCTGGCTCTTGTAAATAGTGCAGCAATGAACATTGGGGTGCATGTGTCTTTTTGAATTATGGTTTCCTCTGGGTATATGCCCAGTAGTGGGATTGCTGGGTCATATGATAATTCTATTTTTAGTTTTTTATGGAACCTCCATACTGTTCTCCGTAGTGGCTGTATCAATTTACATTCCCACCAACAGTGCAAGAGGGTTCCCTTTTCTCCACACCCTCTCCAGCACTTGTTGTTTGTAGACTTCCTGATGATGCCCATTCTAACTGGTGTGAGCTGATACCTCATTGTAGTATAGATTTGCATTTCTCTAATAATTAGTGATGTTGAGCATCTTTTCATGTGCTTCTTGGCCATCTGTATATCTTCTTTGGAGAAATGTCTATTTAGGTCTTCTGCCCATTTTGGGATTGGGTTGCTTGTTTTTTTAATATTGAGCAGCATGAGCTTTTTATATATTTCAGAGGTTAATCCTTTGTCCGTTGATTCATTTGTATTTTCTATACAGTGCAATTACTAAGGTCATATTTGGATTAACAGTAAGCAAAATTCATGTTGCCATTTGGATCTCATTAATATAAGAGATAAATGAGAAAACCCTGGTGTTACTTCTCTTTATTTATTGAGTATACAGTTGTTAATATCACACATGCAATTACCACACAAACACACACACACTGTCTACGCCGGGAAGTCAGGCAGTAGCGTATCTGCATTTCCCAGACATTGTGTTATACGAGAGAGATAATCAGGATACAAGGACTGATTCTCACTCTGAAGGTGGAAATCTTCATAGACAGCAAACTGGATTGGGTTGTACCACTCTTAGTCAAACCTTTCTGATAGCCTGGAGACAGGGACTTGGAAGTACAGTTAAAACTGGAGTGCACTGCCATAGAGTATACCCTATGGCCATTTGTTTCTATGGTCTAACAAGTCATTTATGAATTTTCTAATAATTTTTGTGGGAAAGTTGTTTTCTACCTCAACATTATATTATATTCTCAAACTATCGCATCGTTTTTTCAAGTAACACAAAATACATTAGGAGTTTTGGATAGTACTGTATTTTAATTTCAAAGAATGAAATAATATGTATTTCATATTGTTCATATTCATAAATAATATGTAGTAAATATAACCATGAATATAGTGAAGATCTCCATTTTCCAACATTATGCCTTACAGCACTATATTACAATTTTTTATCATTTAGATTCTGTATAATACTCATCAAATTTATATCAACAAATTACTACTTTTGTTACTATTTGCAATATAATATGCTTTCAATTTTTCTCATTCAGCTTTAAGGACATACATAGGCTCAAAGTGAAGGGATGGAGAAGGATATTCCATGGAAATTTTAAAATAAATTTGTAAATAAATATCAAATATAAATAATTGATTATTTTATTATTAATTGATTATTATCATAAAGTCATAATGTAGTACTGGTCAGAACATAAACTTTATATTCTTAAATTATGTACTTCATTTTTATTTCTTTTTTTTTCTTGAGAATTCTAAATTGTTTCTTTTTTTTTTAACATATTTATTGGAGTATAATTGCTTTAAAATGGTGTGTTAGTTTCTGCTTTATAACAAAGTGAACCAGCTATACATATACATATATCCCCATTTCTCCTCCCTCTTGAATTTCTCTCCCACCCCCCCATCCCACCACTCTAGGTGGTCACAAATCCCTGAGCTGATCTCCCTGTGCTATGCGGCTGCTTCCCACTAGCTGTCTATTTTAACATTTGGTAGTATGTGTAAGTCCGTGCCACTCTCTCGCTTACCCTTGCCCCTCCCCGTGTCCTCAAGTCCATTCTCTACGTCTGCATCTTTATTCCTGTCCTGCCCCTAGGTTCTTCATAAATTTTTTTTTTTTTAGATTCCATATATATGTGTTAGCATACGGTGTTTGTTTTTCTCTTTCTGACTTACTTCACTCTGTATGACAGATCCTAGGTCCATCCACCTCGCTACAAATAACTCAGTTTCATTTCATTTTATGGTTGAGTAATGTTCCATTGTATATATTTGCCACATCTTCTTTATCCATTCATCTGTCGATGGACACTTAGGTTGCTTCCATGTCCTACCTGTTGTAAACAGAGCTGCAATGAACATTGTAGTACGTGACTCTTTTTGAATTATGGTTTTCTTAGGGTATATGCCCAGTAGTGGGATTGCTGGGTCATCTGGTAGTTGTATTTTTAGTTTTTTAAGGAACGTCCATACTGTTCTCCATGGTGGCTGTATCAATTTACATTCCCACCAGCAGTGCAAGAGGGGTCCCTTTTCTCCACACCCTCTCCAGCATTTATTGTTCGTAGATATTTTGATGATGGCCATTCTGACTGGTGTGAGGTGATACCTCAGTGTGGTTTTGAATTGCATCACTGAGGTGATACCTCAGTGTGGTTTTGAATTGCATTTCTCTAATGATTAGTGATGTTGAGCATCCTTTCATATGTTTGTTGGCAATCTGTATATCTTCTTTGAAAAAATGTCTCTTTGGGTCTTCTGCCTATTTTCAGATTGGGTGTTTGTTTATTGATATTGAGCTGCATGAGCTGCTTGTAAATTTTAGAGATTAATCCTTTGTCAGTTGCTTCATTGGCAAATATTTTCCCCAATTCTGAAGGTTGTCTTTTCATCTTGTTTATGGTTTCCTTTGCTGTGCAAAAGCTTTTAAGTTTCATTAGGTCCCATTTGTTTACTTTTGTTTTTATTTCCATTTCCCTAGGAGGTGGGTCATAAAGGATCTTGCTGTGATTTATGTCACAGAGTGTTCTGCCTATGTTTTCCTCTAAGAGTTTTTTAGTGTCTGGACTTACATTCAGGTCTTTAATCCATTTTGAGCTTATTTTTGTATATGGTGTTAGGGAGTGTTCTAACTTCATTCTTTTACATGTAGCTGTCCAGTTTTCCCAGCACCACTTATTGAAGACACTGTCTTTTCTCCATTGGATATCCTTGCCTCCTTTATCAAAGATAAGGTGACCATGTGTGTGTGGGTTTATCTCTGGGCTTTCTATCCTGTTCCATTCATCTATATTTCTGTTTTTGTGCCAGTACCATACTTCCTTGATTACTGTAGATTTGTAGTATAGTCTGAAGTCAGGGATTCTGATTTCTCCAGCTGTTTTTCTTTCTCAGCTTGCTTTGGCTATTCGGGGTCTTTTGTGTTTCCCTACAAATTGTGACATTTTTTGTTCTAGTCCTGTGAAAAATGCCATTGGTAGTTTGATAGGGATTGCATTGAATCTGTAGATTGCTTTGAGTAGTATATTCATTTTCACATTGTTGATTCTTCCAATCCAAGAACATGGTATATCTCTCCATCTGTTTGTATCATCTTTAATTTCTTTCAACAGTGTCTTATAGCTTTCTGTATAGAGGGCGTTTGTCTGTAGGTTTATTCCTAGGTATTTTATGCTTTTTTTTTGCAATGGTAAATGGGAGTGTTTCCTGAATTTCTCTTTCAGATTTTTCATCATTAGTGTATAGGAATGCAGGAGATTTCTGTTCATTAATTTGTTATCCTGCTACTTTACCAAATTCATTGATTAGCTCTAGTAGTTTTCTGATAGAGTCTATAGGATTCCCTATGTATAGTATCATGTCATCTGCAAACAGCAACAGCTTTAATTCTTCTTTACCTATTTTGATTCCTTTTATTTATCTTTCTTCTTCAATTGCTGTGGCTAAAACTTCCAAAACTATGTTGAATAATAGTGGTGAGAGTGGTCAACCTTGTCTTGTTCCTGATCTTCCTGGAAATGGTTTCAGTTTTTCACCACTGAGAATGATGTTGGCTCTGGGTTTGTCATATACAGAACTTATTATGTTGAAGTAAGTTCCCTCTATGCCTACTTTCTGGAGGCTTTTTATCATAAATGAGTGTTGAATTTTGTCGAAAGCTTTCTCTGCATCTTTTGAGATGACCATATGGTTTTTCTCCTTCAGTTTGTTAATATGGTGTATCACATTGATTGATTCGCATATGTTGAAGAATCCTTGCATTCCTGGGGTAAAACACTCTTGATCATGGTGTATCATCCTTTTAATGCGCTATTGGATTCTGTTTGCTAATATTTTGTTGAGGATTTTTGCATGTATGTTCATCAGTGATATTGGCCTGTAGTTTTCTTTCTTTGTGACATCCTTGTCTGGTTTTGGTATCAGGGTGATGGTGGTCTCATATAATGAGTTTGGGAGTGTTCCTTCCTCTGCAATTTTTGGAACAGTTTGGGAAGGATAGGTATTAGCTCTTCTCTAAATGTTTGATAGAATTCGCCTGTGAAGCCATCTGGTCCTGGGCTTTTGTTTGTTGGAAGATTTTTAATCACAGTCTCAATTTCAGTTCTTGTGATTGGTCTGTTTGTATTTCTTCCTGGTTCAGTCTCGGAAGGTTGTACTTTTCTAAGAATGTGTCCATTTCTTCCAGGTTGTCCATTTTATTGGCGTATAGCTACTTGTAGTAATCTCTCATGATACTTTGTATTTCTGCAGTATCAGTTGTTACTTCTCCTTTTTCATTTATAATTCTATTGATTTGAGTGTTCTCTTGATGTGTCTGGCAAATGATTTATCAATTTTGTTTATCTTCTTAAAGAACCAGCTGTTAGTTTTACTGATCTTTGCTATTGTTTCCTTCATTTTTTTTCATTTATTTCTGATCTGATCTTTATGATTTCTTTTCTTCTGCTAACTTCGGGGTTTTTTTGTGTTTTTTTTTCTTCTTTCATTGCTTTAGGTTTAATGTTAGGTTGTTTATTTGAGATGTTTCCTGTTTCCTGAGGTAGGATTATATTGCTATAAACTTCTGTCTTAGAGCTGCTTTTGCTGTATCCCATAGGTTTTGGGGTGTTGTGTTTTCATTGTCATTTGTTTCTAGGTATTTTTTGATTTCCTCTTTGATTTCTTCAGTGATCTCTTGGTTATTAAGTAGTGTATTGTTTAGCCTCCATGTGTTTGTATTTTTTACAGATTTTTTTCCTATAATTGATATCTACTCTCATAGCCTTGTTGTCGGAAAGGATACTTGATATGATTTCAATTTTCCTAAATTTACCAAGGCTTGATTTGTGACCCAAGATATGATAAATCTTGGAGAATGTTCCATGAGCACTTGAGAGGAAAGTGTATTCTGTTGTTTTTGGATGGAATGTCCTATAAATATCAATTAAGTCCATCTTGTTTAATGTATCATTTTAAGCTTGTATTTCCTTATTTATTTTCATTTTGGATGATCTATCCATTTGTGAAAGTGAGGTGTTAAAGTCCCCTACTATGATTGAGTTACTGTCAATTTCCCCTTTTATGCCTCTTAGCATTTGCCTTATGTATTGAGGTGCTCCTATGTTGGATGTATAAATATTTACAATTGTTATATCTTCTTCTTCGATTGAGCCCTTGATCATTATGTACTGTCCTTCTTTGTCTCCTGTAATAGTTTTTATTGTAAAGTCTAATTTGTCTGATATGAGAATTGCTACTCCAGCTTTCTTTTGATTTCCATTTGCATGGAATATCTTTTTCCATCCCCTCACTTTCAGTCTGTATGTGTCCCTACGTCTGAAGTGAGTCTCTTGTAGACAGCATATATGTGGGTCTTGTTTTTGTATCCATTCAGCCATTCTGTGTCTTTTGATTGGAGCATTTAATCGATTTACATTTAATATAGTTATCTACATGTATGTTCCTATTACCATTTTCTTAATTGTTTTGGGTTTGCTATTGTTGGTCTCTTTCTTCTCTTGCGTTTCCTGCCTAGAGAAGTTCCTTTAGCATCTGTTGTAAAACTGATTTCGTGGTGCTGAATTCTCTTAGCTTTTGCTTGTCTATTAAACTTTTTATTTCTCTGTTGAATCTGAATGAGATCCTTGCTGTGTAGAGTAATGTTGATTGTAGTTTTTTCCCTTTCATCACTTTAAATATGTCCTGCCACTCCCTTCTGGCTTGCAGAGTTTCTGCTGAAAGATCAGCTGTTAACTTTATGGGGATTCCCTTGTATGTTATTTGTTGTTTTTCCCTTGCTCTTTTAATATTTTTTGTTTATATTTACTTTTTGATAGTTTGATTCATATGTGTCTTGGCATGTTTCTCCTTGGATTTATCCTGTGTGGGACTCTCTGTGCTTCCTGGACTTAACCATTTCCTTTCCCGTATTAGGGAAGTTTTCAACTATAATCTCTTCAAATACTTTCTCAGTCCCTTTCTTTTTCTCTTCTTCTTCTGGGACCCCTATAATTCAAATGTTGGTGCGTTTAATGTTGTACCAGAGGTCTCTGAGACTCTCTTCAATTCTTTTCATTCTTTTTTCTTTATTCTGCTCTGCAGTAGTTACTTCCACTATTTTATCTTCCAGGTCACTTATCCATTCTTCTGCCTCAGTTATTTCTGCTATTGATTGCTTCTAGAGAATTTTTAATTTCACTTATTGTGTTGTTCATCATTGGTTGTTTGCTCTTTAGTTTACTTAGGTCCTTATTAAACATTTCTTGTATTTTCTCCATTCTATTTTCAAGATTTTGGATCATCTTTACTATCATTACTCTGAATTCTCTTTTTCAGCTAGACTGCCTATTACCACTTCATTTGTTTGGTCTGGTGGGTTTTTACCTTGCTCCTTCATATGCTGTGTGTTTCTCTGTCTTCTCATTTTGCTTAACTTACTGTGTTTGGGGTCTCCTTTTCACAGACTGCAGGTTTGTAGCTCCCTTTGTTTTTGGTGTCTGCCCCCAGTGCCTAAGGTTGGTTCAGTGGGTTGTGTAGGCTTCCAGGTGGAGGTGACTGGTGCCTGTGTTCTGGTGGATGAGGCTGGATCTTGTCTTTCTGGTGTTCAGGACCATGTCTGATGGTGTGTTTTGGGGTGTCTGTGAACTTATTATGATTTTAGGCAGCCTCTCTGCTAATGGGTGGGGTTGTGTTCCTGTCTTGCTAGTTGTTTGGCATAGTATGTCCAGCACTGTAGCTTTCAATCATTGAGTGGAGCTGGGTCTTAGCATTGAGATGGAGATCTCTGGGAGAGCTTTCGCTGTTTGATATTATGTGGAGTTGGGAGGTCTCTGATGGACCAGTGTCCTGAACTCGGCTCTCCCACTTCAGAGGCATAGGAGCACCAAGACCCTGTCAGCCACATGGAAAAAGAGAAAAAGGAGAAAAACAAATATGTATATATATATATATATATATATATATATATATATATATATATATCGTTGCTCCCAAAGTCCACCGCTTCAATTTTGGGATGATTCGTTGTCTATTCAGGTATTCCACAGATGCAGGGTACCTCAAGTTGATTATGGATATTTCATCCGCTGCTCCTGAGGCTGCTGGGAGAGATTTCCCTTTCTCTTCTTTGATCGCACATCTCCTGGCGTTCAGCTTTGGATATGGCCCCGCCTCTGAATGTAGGTCGCCCTAGGGTGTCTGTTCCCACCCTGACAGGATGGGTTTAAAGTAGCAGCTGGTTAGGGGGCTCTGTCTCACTCAGGCCAGGGGAGGAAGGTGGGGTACGGAATGCGGGCAAACCTGCGGTGGCCGAGGCCAGCAAGACGTTGCAACAGCCTGAGGCCTGCCTTGTTCTCCTTGGGAAGTTGCCCATGGATCCCGGGACCCTGGCAGTGGCGGGCTGCACAGGCTACTGGGAGGGGAGGTGTTGGTAGTGACCTATGCTTGCACACAGGCTTCTTGGTGGCTGTAGCAGCAGCCTTAGCATTTCATGCCCATCTGTGGGGTCTGCGCTGGTAGCCGCAGCTTGCACCCATCTTTGGAGCTTGTTTAGGCGGTGCTCTGAATCTCCTCTCCTCATGCACAGTGAAACAATGATCTCTTGCCTCTTAGGCACTTCCAGACATTTTTCCAGACTCCCTCCCGGCTAACTGTGGTGCACTAGCCCCTTTCAGGCTGTGTTCACGCAGCCAACCCCAGTCCTCTCCCTGGATCTGACCCCCGAAGCCAGAACCTCAGCTCCCAGCCCCACCCGTCCTGGCGGGTGAACAGACAAGCCTCTCGGGCTGGTGAGTGCTGGTCGGCACCAATCCTCTGTGTGGGAATCTCTCCGCTTTGCCCACTGCACCCCTGTTGCTATGCTCTCCTCCATGGCTCCGAAGCTTACCCCCTCCTCCCCACACAGTCTCCGCCAGTGAAGGGGCTTCCTAGTGTGTGGAAACCTTTCCTTCTTCACAGCTCCCTCCCACTGGTGCAGGTCCCATCCTTATTCTTTTGTCTCTGTTTTTTCTTTTTTCTTTTGCCCTACCCGGGTACGTGGGGAGTTTCTTGCCTTTTGGGAGGTCTGAGGTCTTCTACCAGAGTTCAGTGGGTGTTCTATAGGAGTTGTTCCACATGTAGATGTATTTCTGATGTATTTGTGGGGAGCAAGGTGATCTCCACGTCTTTTCCGCCATCTTGAAGGTCTCTCTGTACTTCATTTTTAAATTACAAAGAAATAATTTATCTAGAAAATTAATTATTCTTAAAACTAACTTTGTTTTTAGTAGTAAAATATGTGAATAAAATATTTTGACGCTATGATATATTCTGTCATTTGACTGATACTCTGCCTTCTCCATGCCACTTTTCATGGTTGAGGTTAGAATGAAATGCACTTTTTCCAGAACACTTTTCACCTAGGAGTGGCAGTGTGAAGCTGTTATCTGAATTAATGCTAATTCTGATATCTGCATTAATTATGAAAGGAAAAAAACTATATTTTATAATAGGAGAATAATTAAATGAACCATGTTTATAGTAAGATAAGTATCCACTAAATTTGATACTTGCAATAATTCTAATCACATGTGAAATATGTATATATTATTGCAAGGAGATTAAATATGAACATAAAATAGCATGTGTAGTATTGTCCTAAATATACAAATATATGTGCCTCTGCTTCATGAGATTGAGTGATCTTTTTTCTTTTTACCTTTTGCTATAACTTTCCTGTTTAGAAAATACAATATTAGCATAAAAAAGTAAGCAAAGCTTACAATTCCTCTTTTTACATCAAGTAGACCAAATTTGTTTTAAGCTAAAGATATAACTCTAAAGGAGTTCTCTAATGGTGCATTGCTGTAAGTATCAAATTCACCCACCAGTATCAGTTTTTATTTAATAAATTAAAAAACTTAGAGGAAAACAAGCAGAATCTTCAATAATTGGAGTTATAGAAAATAGTTTAAAAATAGGAAATTGTGACTACCAAACTCAATATACCTCTTATACAAGCAAGTATAAGACCTAAAAATCATCTTTTCTGTGTTATTACAATTCAAGTATAGCAAGCTGATTTTTAAAAGTCTATTGGAGTTCACAGAAAGTAACAAAACATGATTATCAATTTCTGAAAGAGAATAGCAGACATACCATAAGGACATGTATTAAGTGAGAATGTGAGAGAAAGAAAACGGAAGAAAGCAGTGAGACAAAGAGACAAACACAAAAATAAATCAAACTGCCAGGAGCTCGTTAGACTTCTAATCAAACAGCAGACTGTCTACAAACACAGTCTGGAAGGAGCTGTAGGTTATACACTGGATTTTTTCCCCTAGTCTTGCTAATTAAAATCAGCTCTATAATATTAGCAACAGTATCTCTTTAGGCATAAAGACCAATAGATATATTGTACATCAACAGTGACCAACATGCTATAGAGAACATATTAGAACTGAGTTCATAAAACAAATACCAAGAATAAACTTGTAATTTATATTTCTGTTTATATCTTTATATGTTCTATACAGTTTAAAAATTTTGTTTTTATTTATCTCATTCATTAAATTTTACCTAATATTGCTAAGAAAAAATAGGCTTTAATCAATAAATAAACCATGGAGATATATATATATATATTCTATATATAATTTGTTTTGTAATTAATTAATTGATTGATTGATTGATTACAAGCATAAGCTCAGAGCTCAGACAAATCTGGGTTGCAATAATGATCCTGCCTCTGGTTACTTTTAACAGTGTTAACCTTGGGCAAGTAATATAAGTCTCATTTTCCAAACTGTAAAATGATGATGATAATAGTAGGAATCTTTTCACATTGTTTGAACAGGGGAGAAGTTAAATATAACAACTACAATATACAGTGTGTAATGCTTATATACGCTCTGTAAATTAAATGTTGTTATTCCCTATTTATAGATTAGGAAAGAAAGAATGAGAACAATAAATTTATTTTCCCCATCTTACCATTTTTTAACTTCCCAGAGGCCACAATTGCTTAAAAAAAAAAGAAGGGGGGTAAAATAAAAATATTTTCTCATTTTTGAGAGGATCTAGAGAGAATAGATCCTTGTACAAACAATACTATCAATGAATTGATAGAAACTACCAGATAACATTTGGAGAGCTTTATTTTTTTTCATATTTATACCAACTATATATCATACATTGCTGATGTAAAAGAAATATACAAAACTCTTTGTGCTTTTAGTTTTATATACATCAATTTAGCTGACTTGAAAGTCTAAGAAGCACCTTCCGTTTTCTTTCATGGCCTGATTGGATGTTTACAGGTGAAGGCAGACACCCATACCACACCTACATACACCCACTAGTGCAGGCAAGCACACACACACATGGCATGCAGTGCTGGATGTTTTCTATCTTGACTTAGTGCTGTATCATTAACAAAAGACATGCAACGTTTAATGATACTAGCAATGATGACAAAATAGCACCATTGACGTGTCTGTCATACTGTATATCTTTGAAATGAATCGATATTAATAATTTAACAGAATAAAAGGAAGTAGAAAATGAAGTTAGAAATCCTCAGTAAATAAATGTAGAGCAAAAAAAAAGAAGAAAAATAGAACCTCACCTGTAATCAATCTAGTGACCTTTTCTTTGTACAGACATGTGGTTGCAAACAACCCAGACATTTTTAAGTGTCGTTCTGACTGCAAACAGTTGAAATGTATACTAAAAGGATTTTATATTCATGCAGCAGTTTCATATACATTATCTCATGAGATATTCAGAAGAGCATAGTGAAATGGACGGTATTTTCTTTATTACTAATTCTTCCAGTTTAAACACAAACAGATGGTGTGGATTGCTCATACAGCCAATGAACAACAAACCTAACCCTATAATGCAGGTCTTATCTCCTGGTCCAACATCTTTCCCACTATATTATATGTTTTCTGACTAAAAGTGGAAGATAATATATATCAAATATTTATTTTAAATGGGAAAAATCAATGCAAAAGAATATGGAAGACTGGTGAATGTATAAAAACTTATTGTTGATAATCTGATTCCTGTAGATCAGGAAGGCAAGTACACAGTAACAACTACTAGAAAAAGTAACAGAATCACAGAATCATAACTCAAACATAGTCAAGTATGTAAGGGTCTTTAATTCTTACAAATTATCTGCTTAGAATATTTTGAATTAGAATTAAATAAACACTATACTACAGTTAAGGAAAAATATGCATACATTGGTAAAAATCTAGGACTAAATGAAATATGCAGTGTCTGGCATTTTAAATTTGTTGGTTGAATTAGAGTTCATTTATGTTTAAAAAGAGTTTTTGATAAGACAGCAAAAATTATCATCATATGTCTAGATGTTCTATTTTCTAACAAGAAATTCTAAAGAAACACTTATAGACAATCAGTGTGCCGGCTAATTTTCATATCTGTTTTATCAACCAACTTAAAAATAAATAATTTCATTTGTGTGGACAGAAACATGAATGTCTCAGTTGATATGAAGGTCTACTCTTCAGATATTTAGGCTTTATAAACCATACACATTATCTAAAATTAATGTATTCTGCTATCATATAAATATTGATTTTAAGTATTTTGCAGATTGTTGTATATTAAAATTGGGTACATACCGCTGAAAGACACATTACATGTTAATCTTTCACTTTACTTAGAGTTATGCCCATAAAGAATGAAGTCCTGAGGTAAGAATTTTAAAAATCAAAATACCTTTAAGCACTCTAAAGAGGTACAATTCAATTTAAATTCACTTTTTGCAGAGATAATATTAATATAGTAGTGTTATGAAGTCAGACATATGGAGTTAATTTGTTCAAGGAATGATATATTTTCAAATGAATAATAATTGGATGGCAAATATGACTTTATTATAATTGCACCACAAATGTTAAGCATCCTTTGTAAAATAAACTACTTTTACCCAATAAATATTTCCTTCCATTTTTCCATTCAAAATACACTAACCTTGTCCTAAAGTTTGTAGGATGAGGATGTCCATCATATAAGGATAAGTAGTCGTATTCTTCTTCTAGAGCAAACGACTGAAAAACAATTTGTATTCTATTTCGTTCTTCTGCTATTATTACCCATGTACAGTTTGCACCATTTGGATATCCATATGGAAAACCAGGGCTTTCTATAGTGCCATTAAGTCCTTTTAAAGTTCCACCACATGTATAAATAAATCCTGTAACAAAACACAAATAAACAGACATTAATATTACATAAAATAAGAACAATCTAGAAGACATATTATTTGGAAAAAGCCTTTTGTTTTTCCAAGACCTATGTTACAATAATTTTGTAAATGACAATTTAAGAGCTAGGTAAATTATCTATTTTTTTTAAATAGATAAAACATCAGTAGCAAAATACTAGAAGATGTGTCATTTATCATACATCTTGTGCTTAGTAATTATAAACCAGTTGATGAAATAAAATCCTCTACACTTCTGATTCATTATATGTTACATGATCCAACATGCAAACACAATCCTAGAAGTACTTCCAATCTAATTGGTATCTTCCCTGAAGTAGTTTCCAATCTAATTGTGGGCACTCATAAACAACATTTTGACTTTAATAATGTTAGTATGCATTTTGGGTCTTAAAAAATTAACTCCAGTTTTTCTTAGTATATCATGCTAACTGTTTTGTGTATGCAAATCTGTACCATGCAACCAATGTGCCTTAGGAAAATCTGTCCCACTCTGATTTTATCAGAGGGATAAAAGGCTCAGACCTAAAAAACAAAACAAAACAAAACCTATGTAATTGCTCTTTGACCAGAGCACAGTCTAAACTAACCATATCAGAGTGACATCTAAGGTTGGGGAGAAAAATTGAGCCCTGGACAACTGACAGCAGCCATCTTAAAAACATCCCTACTAGTTCTATGGGAGGTCTAAATTATTGAGAGCTTGACTCTTGGAGATACCTAGAAAACAGCATGTTTCTTGAAGAATTTTTTATAAGTATATAATATTCTGTAGTCATATTGGGTAATGCAAAACCCTAAGATTTATAAAATGGGCAGAGAAGATGGTCCCCGGCATGTACCTAGACAAGTAGGTACATGCAGTTAAAGCTTGGATCTAGAGGCAGGCAGCCATGGTTTTGATACCTGAAAAGGTTTATCAAAAGTCCAGGCTCTCGTTCAACTTGTCCAAAAGAATTTGGTCAAAGAACACAAAACACCAAGGAAAGAATAAACACACACACGCTGAGGCTGGGAAGAAAAGAGAGCAAAGAAGCCGTTTATTGAGGCAAAAGTGAAAGTTACACACTCTAAGGAGAAGAGTGTGGGCATCCTCCTGAGTAAAGAGCTGCACTACAGGGTTGATGATCCCCCTTTTCATTTTATTTTTAGCGCTTTGAGTGCGTGGAGGGTCTTTTTGAGTATGGGTGGAATATTCATTGAGGGGAGGGTTGAGGTGTGGCCTGGATTACACCAGGTTGCATCAGCTTCTCATCCTGCACATGCATTTGTCTCCTGAAGCTACTGTACATGCACTCTAAGAGCTGTTTTCCCTTAAATTTTTCCTTACTAGTTGAGCGCCACATGTGGAAAGTCATACAGGGTCATCAGCAACCTGTGTGTTTTTATTTGCATATGCTCCCCAGTTTTCACGATCAGAGTTTCTTGTTCAGATGCTACAAAGTTTCTGTTTTAGATGCCATTACTCCATGTGTCATAATCTTATTAAGTGCAAAACATGGAGGTCGCTTTGCGAACTGCCTAATGCCAATATGTGAGTAGGCTGTCCTTGGGCCTGGTCCTGTCTTTCCTGCCTCAATTTCAGAAGTTCTGATGAGAATTCTTCACCCAGATTTTATTTCCACATCTATGTGTCCTACATGACGCTTAAGTACCATGAAGCTGTCAGTGAGAGATACCAAGCTAATTTTCATAAGAGAAGGCCATACTACCCAAAGTATCTTTGAAACTGGATGTAGAGATGCAGGAAATTTGGGACTTCTCTCTCTGAGAAGAAATGAGTACAGTATATGTAATAAAGGTATGGATATGTTTTAAAAGTGTAAGAAACTATGCATCAAAGATGGGAAGCCAGAGTTGTAGATCATGGCAGATGGAGGCTAATTTGGGATGTTGTCCATTCATTCCACAAGAGCACCTTGATTTTGCTAGGGGAGCCACTTCTCTACCAAACAGCTATATGCTTTGGAATAGCTGACCCTACTGACTAGTGGTGAGGTGGGTGGCTCAGGGCTGGATTAATCAGTATAACCCTATCCTCCTAGCTGTATTTACTTCAGTAATATACTCTGATTATCTTTATATATGGGAAAGTCGTAAGCCTGGATTATTCAGTTTGTGATATGTGGCATAGTTCTTGTGATCGTTTTGCCCTTTCAAAAGCTTACCAAGAAGCTGGATAAGGTGTACGTTTTTTAAAAATCAATATTTGTGTGTATACTTATAGTTTTGCTCATGCACCAAAAATCAAACAGGGCACTTTCTGATTTTCAAAAAGAAAAAGGAGAGACAGAAAGGTCCCTTTTGAAATTGCTTCTTGCAGAGCAATTACTTTGAAGCCTTAGGTTAATTAGCTACCACCCATTTCTATTAGTTTTCTGCCTGAACAGCTTCCAATTTGAACTTCATAACTAAATGCAAGCATGAATCCCTTCAGCTACAGTCTGATCTATGGGCTGTTTTATATAGTCTCAAGACCCATAACCCTAATAGTTTTAGAAAAAGGACATATGTCCTAAAATAACAGGCTCAGCCTTGTCCACTAATTCTTCAAGGGCCTGCTGATTCATGCAGTTCAATTCCTTTCCTTTTTTTTCTCCAGGCAAATTGGGAATTACCCCTATTTTTAGCTTCTTATCTGTGTTCTTCATTTGATTTTCATTTTTGTTTATATATGTTTGATTAAACATCACAGTGTTAATAATAAAGTACATTTTTTCAACAGAAGGTTAATAATTTTCACACCCAAAAGATCAGAAGTAAATAGAAACTTTAAAAGCAAAACAAAATTTTCCTCATTTACTTATGCTTCACAAGGTTTGTCATTGTTATAAGCTTACTTTTCCAAGCCATTTCTAGGCATGCAGGTAATATGTATATTTCTATGCATTAGATATATTTTTTATAAATAGAGTCAGTCATACTAAGCATATTTTCCTGAATTTTTTGTTTAACTTTGTAAAATATAACTGATATTTTTCTGGATCCACATATATATGTTTACTACATTCCTTTTTTAATGACTACATAGTTAAATGGCATATGGTATGTCTGCACTATAATTTATTTGACATATCTCCTTTTGATGGTTTCATTCTTTGTGGTTTCATGGGTGTAAAGAGCAACTTTGGATGTCTATCCTTGTGTACTTGTGTGATATATCCTGCAGATGGAATTCCAGAAATGAGAGTACTAAATTTTAAGAGACATATAGCCAAACTGTCCTCAATAAAGTAAAAATTATTGCTGCTTTCACAAGGTTATTAAGTGTTTCCGACCTCCAACCCTGATTTTGGCAACACTAGGTTTTTCATAAGGCAAATTTTGCAAGGCAAAAAAAAAATATTATCTTACTATTTTATTTTTGCATTTCTCTGATTAGTACTGGGATCAAATATTTTGTTATGTGCTTTTCATTTATTTATCATTCTTTTTTGTAAATTGCCTTGTCATATCCTTTACATATTTTTTTATTTATTTTTTTTATTTTTTTTATTTTTTGCGGTACACGGGCCTCTCACTGTTGTGGCCTCTCCCGTTGCGGAGCACAGGCTCCGGATGCGCAAGCTCAGCGGCCATGGCTCACGGGCCCAGCCGCTCCATGGCATGTGGGATCTTCCCGGACCGTGGCATGAACCCGTGTCCCCTGCATTGGCAGGCAGACTCTCAACCACTGCGCCACCAGGGAAGCCCCTTCACATATATTTTAATGGATACTTTACCTTTTCTTACTTCTTTTTTTAGGATACAATTGCTTAGGTTTCTGGTTTTTCATTGGTAATCCATATTTGCCATTCATATACTGTACATTTCTAAATGAAACAACTTTGCTTATTCATTGCTGTCATAAATTCACAACTCTTTACTGCTCTTTATAGTGCATGTGAAGCTTCTTCTCCTTTGATGATCTTTCTTCAATATTTGTTCATCTATTCATCACATACGTCATGCCTTAGGTATAAAATGACTAAAAGAACATTATCTTAGCCTGTCTTCATGACAAACTACAACATGAGACAGCAAGGAAATATAGATTATTTTATTATTACAGAACGATTTCTATGATCAGGGCAAACACACTGTGCTGTGTAAACAGGTGGAAGCAAAACTTAATCTCGATAGTTTGTTATGTGCTTATGGAAAACTGGTCTCAAAAACTGGTATTGCAAATTTTCATAGATTCAGTCTTTGTTTCTGAGTGCCTTATGTTGTATTTTTCACATCTTAACATTTAATGTCCACTTAGTCAATTTATTCTTCAAAAACAAAATTTCCATAATTCGGGTCATATTGTCAATAAGAATTTAGTTAACAATATAGATTTTTAGATTTTCTTTCTTTCTTCTCCCATGTCCATATTTTACCTTTCCTTCACAGTGAAGAACAATGCAATGACTATTTGTACAGCATTTTTTATGATATTTTAAAATTTCTTCTGTTTTCTTTTGTGGTAAGTTCCATGCTAGAACAACATTCACACTGGTGCTTAACTTTTACTTTTTTTCACATTCGTGTTTATCTACTGCAGCGGCTTTTGTGCCCAATCATATCAAGATTTCTTTTTTTTTTCCCCACTATTAAGCTCACATTTTTCTGACACACAACATTGTGTGATAAAAACTTAAGAACTCAGCAGTAGCAATTACCCTTTTTATTGTGGTAAGCAACACACAATATGAAGTCTATCCTCTTACCAATTTTGGAGTGTACATTGTTAGATAGCAGATCTCTAGAGCTTTTTCATGTTGCTTGAATGAAATGTATACCCATTGAACAATAACTCCTAATTTCCCCTACCCCCCATCCTACTTTTAGCCTCTCTGAACTTGACTACTTTAGATATCTCATATAAGTAGAATCATGTAGTATTTGGTTTTCTATGATTTGCTTGCATCACTTAGCATAATGTCCTCAAGGTTCTTCCATGGTATAGCCTATGACAGCATTTCCTTCTTTTTTTAAAGCTGATTTCCATTGTATATACATACCTCATTTTCTTTATTCATTCATCCTTCAGTGGATGTATAGATTGTTTCCAATTCTTGGCTATCACGCATAATGTTGTAATGAACATGAACGTGGAAGCATCTCTTTGAGATCCTGATTTCAGTTCTTTTGTATAAATACCCAGGAGTAGAATTGCTGGATCACATGGTAGTTTATTTTTAATTCCTCAAAGAACTTCCATACTGTTTTCCATAGTGGCTGCACTACTTTACATTCTCATATCAGTTCACAACAGCTCCAGTTTCTCCACATACTTACATATATATGTATGTATTTTTTTTTTTGATAATGGCCATCCTAACAGCTATGAGAAGATCTCATTGTGGTTTGAATTTGCAGTTTTCTAATGATTAGTGATATTCACCATGTTTTATATAGCCGCAGGCCATTAGTTTCTCTTTTTTGCAGAAATGTCTATCCAAGTCCTTTGCCCATTTTAAAAATTATTGTTTATTAGTTATTGAGTTGTATAAGTTCTCTATAACTTTTGTCTACTAACACTATATCAGATATATGGTTTGCAGATATTTTATATTATTGCATCAGTTGCCTTTTCACTCTTTTGTTTCCTTGTTTCACAGAAGTTTTTAGTTTGGTATAGTCCAAACTGTGTTTTCTGTTTCACTCTTTTGTTTCCTTGTTTCACAGAAGTTTTTAGTTTGGTATAGTCCCACTTGTCTATTTTTATTTTCATTGCCTGTGCTTTTGGTGTCATATCCAAGAAATTATTGCCAAGACCAATGTCAAGAAGCTTTACCCCTAAGTTTTCTTCTAGGAGATTTATAGTCTGGGTCTTATGTTTAAGTGTTTAATCTACATTGAGTTGATTTTTATGTATAGTATACATTAAGGATCAAATTTTATTATTTTACATATGGGTATCCTGTTTTTCCCAACACCATTTGTTGAAGAAACTTCCTTTCCCCATTGTGTATTCTTTTTTTTTTTTTTTTTTTGTGGTACATGGGCTTCTCACTGTTGTGGCCTCTCCTGTTGCGGAGCACAGGCTCCGGACGTGCAGGCTCAGTGGCCATGGCCCACGGGCCCAGCCGCTCCGCGGCATGTGGGATCTTCCCGGACCCGGGCACGAACCCACGTCCCCTGCATCGGCAGGCGGACTCTCAACCACTGAGCCACCAGGGAAGCCCCCCCATTGTTTACTCTTGGCACCCTTTTTGAAGATCATTTGACCATAGATGTGTTGGTTTACTTCTGGGTCCTTGATCTGTTCCATTGGTTGATATTTCTATCTTCATGCTAGTACCATAATGTTTTGATTGCTGAGTTATGTAATATATTTTAAAATCAGGCACTGTGCGGCCTACTGCTTTGCTTTTCTTTCTCAAGATTGTTTTAGCTATTTGAATCCTTTGTAGTTCCATATGAATTTTGAAAATTTTTTACTGTTTCTTTTAAAAAATGCCATTGGAATTTTGATATGGTTTGCATTGAATCTGTATATCACTTTAGGTAATATGAAAAGCATATGATTTTTTATTTCATTATTTATTGAAAACTTTTAGGTCATAACTAAAATTTCTTCTCCCATACCACAAAATTTTTTCTATGTCATGGTCTTTTCACATATTGAATAGCTCTTCCTCTGATCTTGAAGGAGGAAATTTCTTCTTTCTAATTTATACTGATACATTCATTATTTGTAGAATGTTCTTTTAGACAACAATCACTATTTAAGGCAACATCATAGAAAATGCAAAAACAATTTCCATAAGACACAGTATTCAATGCTTGTTAATTAAATTAATTGCAAAACCTAACTATCAGAAATTTTGCAGGTAGTGGGTCACCTGAATATTTTATTCTATCCTTATTCAATCAGAGAAATGATCTGTAGTGAAATATACTTGCAATATTCCTTGAATTTGTGTTATATGTATCATTATATAACCTGAAATATTTTTGCTATCAAGATACTTCTAAAAAAAATCAGAATCCATTACAGACTCTGCTTTCTGAGGAATACAGCCTGTGCCATTTTCCTCTTCAGTCACTTCTATGCCTAATCCTTTCTATGCATTTTCTTTTTTCTTTTTTTTTTTTTTTTTAACATCTTTATTGGGGTATAATTGCTTTACAATGGTGTGTTAGTTTCTGCTTTATAACAAAGTGAATCAGTCATACATAAACATATGTTCCCATATGTCTTCCCTCTTGCGTCTCCCTCCCTCCCACCCTCCCCATCCCACCCCTCCAGGCTGTCACAAAGCACCGAGCCAATATCCCTGTGCCATGCAGCTGCTTCCCACTAGCTATCTACCTTACTGCGTTTGTTACTGTGTATATGCCCATGACTCTCTCTCGCCCTGTCACAGCTCACCCTTCCCCCTCCCCATAACCTCAAGTCCGTTCTCTAAGAGGTCTGCGTCTTTATTCCTGCTTTACCCCTAGGTTCTTCATGACATTTTTTTCTTAAATTCCATATATATGTGTTAGCATACGGTATTTGTCTTTTTCTTTCTGACTTACTTCACTCTGTATGACAGACTCTAGGTCTATCCACCTCATTACAAATAGCTCAATTTCGTTTCTTTTTATGGCTGAGTAATATTCCATTGTATATATGTGCCACATCTTCTTTATCCATTCATCCGATGACGGGCACTTAGGTTGTTTCCATCTCCGGGCTATTGTAAATAGAGCTTTCTGTACATTTTCAACAGAGCCATCCACCTAAAACAGAGCTAACCCTATGCAAAAATCTAAATAATGTCATTGGCATGCAATCTAAGCTATGATTTTTGTGTTATCTCTCAAATCATCCCCTGTAAGTGGCATTGAAATTTGTGCCTTTCCCACGTAATTTGCTCATCTTTTCTAGAATAAGCTTTAAATTATCTTACCTCCATTTCTTTTTTATATACTGTTTTCTTTAAATGAAGCTTATTCCCTTCATTTCTGCTTAGGCAAAATTTCAGGTCCTTCAATATCAAGCTCAAGCCACTATAAACAGTGATAATCCCTCCTGACATTTTTCTCTCATTTTTTCTAAATTCTACAATTATCACTTTAGTTTTCCACATGTATTTTATTGTTTTCTTTTATGGGGGGGGAGAGTGTATATGATATATGACATATCTTCAGATGGATTGAGAGGTATAAAGAAACATCTGTTTTCTATATAAAGCCAGGGAGAACGACAGATGTAACAAAAATCATCAGAAATGTATTTAGCCATAAAAAATAGTTTTATATATTTTATTTTAAATTGTATGATCACCAGCCATTAATACAGTGTTTTGATTTAGACCATGTCTATGTAATATTATTGCACTAGAGATAAGGATGTTTGAAATAGTTGTTGAAGAACTCATTAAAATTTTCACCTAGTTTCATTTTTTAAGAAATCACTATTTTTATTATGTATTCTCTAAAATATGAATTTATTGAGACCTTCTTGTCTACATGTGTCTCTTTAAATTTTAAAATGTAATTCATAGTTTCATTGAAAATACCAGTTTTTCAACGAGCCACAGATTCTGAAGCTAGGCATCCTTATTTCACAATCTAACATGCCTTTTGTGCAAATTACCAACCTTATTAAGTCTGAGCTTCCTTATCTATTAAATGGGATAATAAGAGTACCTGTTTTAAAGATTAAACATGTTAACAACTGCAGATCTCTTTGAATAATATTTTAAGCATAGTGGGTATTATTGATGTTAACTCCTCTTTCTCCTTTTCTTCTTCCTCTTCTTTACTGCTATAATTATTATTTTAGGCCATGAAGCTCGATTACATAATTTAGCTATTCCGCTATCTTTGAATTAAAACATACAGATTTAAATAAACACCCTAAAAAATCCTATTACCAATTTGTCAGAGAATTAAAAATGGCTACTGCCCAAAATATCTAATATGCTAGCAGATGGATGCCTGTAAAATATAATTCCATAACTCTAGTTCAGGTTATCAATAAAAACACATTAAATTATTTTATTCTTTATAGAATAGGAGGACAATTTTCATCTCAGAACATCACACAAATGTTAATGCTGGAGAGCTTGCCTTTCTCAAGGGAGAAAATGTAACTTGATATTGGTACATGCATTTCCCATGTAGGTTTGTAGAGAATATGTAATCTTTATTTATTGGGTGAATGCATGCCAATTGGGTCAAAATTTTTAATTGTGTTGCTTAAATCTCTCTTACTCTTGCTAATATTTTTTCTGTATTTTTAATCTGCTACTAACTGTTGAAAATCTCTGTAATATTCATTTGTCACTTCTATTTCAGTTTTTGTTCCATATATTTGGACAGTAAATTATTAAGTAAATATAGTTAAAATTATTATATGGTCCTGGTGAATTTACTTGTGTATCATTATGTAATGGTCTTTAGATCCATCAATTTTCACCACATAAAGTCTTCTTTATCTGCCATTAGTATAGGTACATTCAGTTATTTATGTTAGTGTCTATACTTATAATTATTATAAGATTATAGTCAGGGTGGATTTCTTATAAGCAGTGTTTAGGTTTTTTTTTAGCTCATGTGACAGTCTTTACTTTTGGAGTATTTAATCTATTTAAACTTACTATATATGTATTTGTTTTCTGTTTGTTTTGCCTGACATTTGTTCTTTTACTTCCTCCTTTTGTTTTCTTTTATATTAATCAAGTGGGCCTTTTAATTGCATTTTTTCTCTCTATTAGCTTTCTAGTTGCATATTCTGTTAGCGGTAACCCTAGAGAGTAAAATGTGTATTCTGGATTATTAGGGTCAATTACAAATTAGTACTCATCATTTCCTGAACAAAGCAAAGATGTTAGAGAATTATAACTCTATCCCAGACCCTGATGTTTGTATTATTGTTTTTGTAGGCTTTAGTTATACATATAATTTAAGCAACCCAAAGACACTATTATCTTAATTACTCAGCATTCATTTAGATTTACCTACATATTTGCTTGTTTTATCATTTCAGACCTTTCATCTAGGTTTATTTTTCTTCTATCTGAAAAATTGTTTCCAGTATTTATTGTAATTTAGTTCTAGCAACAAATACTTTTTTTTTGCTTTTTTAAGGTTTTATCTATTTTTTATAATTGTTTTTGATGAAAGTTGTCCATTACAAGCTACTCCATCAGAGCCAGAGGTAGAAATTGCACTATGTTGCTTTATCTTTATTTCTTATCACTTATACTTTTTCATTTTCTGTCACACCAACCGGTCTCTCAGCCTTTTTTTTAACCAAAAAAATCTTTCATTCTAAAAATCTATGTCTGAACTGTATTTAAAAATCAACTAATATAATTATTCAGGCAAAAACAATTTACAGTGAATTCAATAGTTCAAGGCAATATTATTCACTGAGCATGGGCTAGGTACCAAACACTGTACTGAACATTAGGTTTTACAAAAAATTTATAACAGTGTTTCAACCCTTAGTTGGCAAAATCAAATGGTAGAGCAGACATAAACAAATACTTTATAGATATATAGGGTAAGTACTATAACATGAGTCCTTGAAAAGCTATCTAAAATATAGACTCGTGGGAAAATAAAGATGTATTCAAATTTGAGTTGATTCTTTAATGTATTAAAATTTTTGATGTTTCATTTTTATTCTAGTTTTGCTAGTATCAAGTAAAACATATCTTTTAGGTTTAAGGTAAAAGATGAGGTTGTCCAAGGCATATTTTCTAAAATGTATCAATCATACTGCTCCACTAGCATGTTGTAGACTGCCCTTACATTTCACACTTTGTCACTCGAACCATTCTGCATATCCAAAATATTCATTCTTTCCTTCATGATGGTAAGAAAGAAATGTGTAATTTTGCTTTCCTGAATTCATTGGACTGTTTTATACTGTAGCATCCATGTGTTGATTTGTCCATGTAGTTGGGAATTACCTAGGATATTCACCATTTTCTATAATAATAGAATTGCCAGACAGACTTGAGGAATAGCCAAAACATTTCTGGTTGCATTTGAAGGTTTCTAAAGTAAAAAAAAAAGTCAAGAAGAAAAATGGGATAAATTAATCAGGATAGAAAGAACAGTTAGGGACAGATATGCCTCTTGAAAATAGAAATAAGTGAGAGGAAAGCCTATCAATCTGGCAAATGAGATTATCTTAGACAAAAATTATCAGATTGCATGTAAGCACTAGCCTGTAATGTCAAAGGGAAGAAATCAGTGGTTTCCAGTTGCTTCCTAACTTCAATACATGATTCTCTAATATATTTTCAACAGTGTAGAATTACTACTATAAACGAATATTCCAGTTGAAAATTATGAAAGTTGAATTATTTCTACAGCATCACCTGCAGACTTATAAAGAGTTTCTGAGGACATTATTGCAAAGTTAAGGTCAAGAAAGAAACTACAATAAAATTGTAATATAAATGACTTTTAACTTGATCTGATTCATACTAAATATTGAAGGAAGAGGATAACATTTAATTATCAAGCATTGTAGTCAAATAAGGTATCATGTTAAGATATATTAGTATTTCAAATTTAAACTTTCAGAAATTGTGGCTTTTATCAGACACTGACCACAGATTTCACATTCTACCTCTAATGATATATAATATCAGCTTGGTGCTTTGCTATGACCTGGAGGGGTGGGATAGGAGGATGGGAGGGAGGCTCAAAAGGGAGGAGATATGGGGAAATACGTATGCATATGGCTGATTCACTCTGGTGTACAACAGAAACTAACACAGTATTGTGAAGCAATTATACTCCAATAAAGATCTATTAAAAAAAAAAACCTGAGGAATCAAAAAGCTCTTCTCATTCTTATGTCACAATTCAAAGGTGTGTTTCTGATTATGGAAAAGCTACCTGACAAGTACCAAGAAAACTAGATTTCTTTTTAAATAAATGAAGCTCTGTGTGTCTAACAACATGAAGTTACTATATGCAGGGCAAATACATTTTCAGAATATATTTGCGTTATTTACACAGCTATGATTTCTATATTTTTACCCTACCTTGTTAAAGTGAACTTCATACCATTCAGTCTAGAATTACTCTATTTCCTATCTCCAAACAAGTACTAAAGTAAGAAAATGACTATGAGGAATACACAAGATAATCACGACAAAGCAAAGAAATTATAAAATGATTTATAGTTATGTGATGATGAATATTGCTTTAATGAATCTCATGGTTTGCCATGGTTAAGAATACAAATAGGTATTCTTTTTTTTAAACATCTTTATTGGAGTATAATTGCTTAACAATGTTGTGTTAGTTTCTGCTCTATAACAAAGTGAATCAGCTATACATATACATATATCCCCACATCCCCTCCCTCTTGCATCTTCCTCCCACCCTCCCTATCCCACCCCTCTAAGTGGTCACAAAGCACGGAGCTGATCTCCCTGTGCTATGTGGTTGCTTCCCACTACCTATCTATCTTACATTGGGTAGTGTATATATGTCGATGCCACTCTCTCACTTCATCCCAGCTTACCCTTCCCCCTCCCCGTGTTCTTAAGTCCACTCTCTAAGTCTGGGTCTTTATTCCTGTCCCACCCCTAGGTTCTTCAGAACCTTTTTTTTTTTTTTTTGATTCCATATACAGATTTTAGCATACGGTATTTGTTTTTCTCTTTCTGACTTACTTCACTCTTTATGACAGATTCTAGGTCCATCCACCTCACTACAAATAACTCAATTTTGCTTCTTTTTCTGGCTGAGAAATATTCCATTGTATATATGTGCCACATCTTCTTTATACATTCATCTGTCGATGGACACGTAGGTTGCTTCTATGTCCTGACTATTGTAAATAGTGCTGCAATGAACATTGTGGTACATGTCACTTTTTGAATTACGGTTTTCTCAGGGTACACGCCCAGTAGTGGGATTGCTGGGTATTATGGTAGTTCTATTTTTAGTTTTTTAAGGAACCTCCATACTGTTCTCAGTAGTAGCTGTATCAACTGGCATTCCTGCCAACAGTGCAAGAGGGTTCCCTTTTCTCCACATCCTCTCCAGCATTTATTGTTTGTAGATTTTTTGTTGATGGCCATTCTGACCTGTGTGAGGTGATACCTCATTGTGGTTTTGATTTGTGTTTCTCTAATGATCAGTGATGCTGAGCATCCTTTCATGTGTTTGTTGGAAACCTGTATATCTTCTTTGGAGAAATATCTATTTAGATCTTCTGCCCATTTTTGGATTGGGTTGTTTGTTTTTTTGACATTGGGCTGCATGAGCTGCTTGTAAATTTTGCAGATTAATCCTTTGTCAGTTGCTTCATTTTCGAATATTTTCTCCCATTCTGAGGGTTGTCTTTTCGTCCTGTTTATGGTTTCCTTTGCTGTGCAAAAGCTTTTGATTTTCATTAGGTCCCACTTATTTATTTTTGTTTTTATTTCCATTTGTCTAGGAGGTGGGTAAAAAAAGGATCTTGCTGTGATTTATGTCAGAGTGTTCTTCCTATGTTTTCCTCTAAAGAGTTTTATAGTTTCTGGCCTTACATTTAGGTCTTTAATCCATTATGAGTTTATTTTTGTGTATGGTTTTAGGAAGTGTTCTAATTTCATTCTTTTACATGTAGTCGTCCAGTTTTCTCAGCACCACTTATTGAAGAGGCTGTCTTTTCCCCATTGTATATTCTTGCCTCCTTTATCAAAGATAGGTGACCATATGTGCATGGGTTTATCTCTGGGCTTTCTGTCCTTTTCCATTGATCTATATTTCTGTTTTTGTGGCAGTACCATACTGTCTTGATTACTGTAGGTTTGTAGTATAGTCTGAAGTCCGGGAGGCTGATTCCTCCAGCTCCGTTTTTCTTTCTCAAGATTGCTTTGGCTATTTGGGGTCTTTGCTATTGCCCTACAAATTGTGAAATGTTTTGTTCTAGTTCTGTGAAAAATGCCATTGGTAGTTTCATAGGGATTGCATTGAATCTGTAGATTGCTTTGGGTAGTATAGTCATTTTCACAATGTTGATTCTTCCAATCCAAGAACATGATATATCTCTCCATCTGTTTGTATCATCCTTGATTTCTTTCATCAGTGTCTTATAGTTTTCTGCATACAGGTCTTGTGTCTCCTTAGGTAGCTTTGTTCCTAGGTATTTTATTCTTTTTGTTTCAATGGTTAATGGGAATGTTTCCTTAATTTCTCTTTCAGATTTTTCATCATTAGTGTATAGGAATGTAAGAGTTTTCTGTGCATTAATTTTGTATCCAACTACTTTATCAAATTCATTGATTAGCTCTAGTAGTTTTCTGGTAGCATCTTTAGGATTCTCTATATATAATATCAGGTCGTCTGCAAACAGTGACAGCTTTACTTATTCTTTTCCGATTTGGATTTCTTTTATTTCTTTTTCTTCTCTGATTGCTGTGGCCAAAACTTACAAAACTATGTTGAATAATAGTGGTGAGAGTGGGCATCCTTCTCTTGTTCCTGATTTCAGAGGAAATGGTTTCAGTTTTTCACCACTGAGAATGATGTTGGCTGTGGTTTTGTCATTTATGGCCTTCATTATGTTGAGGTAAGTTCCCTCTGTGCCTACTTTCTGCAGATTTGTTTTCATAAATGGGTGTTGAATTTTGTCGAAAGCTTTCTCTGCATCTATTGAGATGATCATATGGTTTTTCTCCTTCAGTTTGTTAATATGGTGTATCACGTTCATTGATTTGTATATATTGTGGAACCCTTGCATTCCTGGGATAAACCCCACTTGATCATGGTGTATGATCCTTTTAACATGCTGTTGGATTCTGTTTGCTAATATTTTGTTGAGGATTTTTGCATGTATGTTCATCGGTGATATTGGCCTGAAGTTTTCTTTCCTTGTGACATTTTTGTCTGGTTTTGGTATCAGGGTGAGGGTGGCCTTGTAGAATGAATTTGGGAGTGTTCTGCTCTCTGCTATATTTTGGAAGAGTTTGAGAAGGATAGGTGTTAGCTCTTCTCTAAATGTTTGATAGAATTCACCTGTGAATCCATCTTGTCCTGGGCTTTTGTTTGTTGGAAGATTTTTAATCACAGTTTCTATTTCAGTGCTTGTGAATGGTCTGTTTATATTTTCTGTTTCTTCCTGTTTCAGTCTCGGGAGGTTGTGCCTTTCTGAGAATTTGTTCATTTCTTCCAGGTTGTCCATTTTATTGTCATATAGTTGCTTGTAGTAATCTCTCGTGATCCTTTGTATATCTGCGGTGTCAGTTGCTACTTGTCCTTTTTCATTTCTAATTCTACTGATTTGAGTCTTCTCCCATTTTTTCTTCATGAGTCTGGATAATGGTTTATCAATTATGTTTATCTTCTTAAACAACCAGCTTTTATCTTTATTCATCTTTGCTATTGTTTCCTTCATTTCTTTTCCATTTATTTCTGATCTGATCTTTATGATTTCTTTCCTTCTGCTAACTTTGTGGTTTTTCTGTTCTTCTTTTTCTAATTGCTTTAGGTGTAAGGTTAGGTTGTTTATTTTAGATTTTTCTTTTTTCTTGAGGAAGGATTGTATTGCTATAAACTTCCCTCTCAGACCTGCTTTTGCTGCATCCCATAGGTTTTGGGTCATCGTGTTTTCATCGTCATTTGTTTCTAGGTATTTTTTGATTTCCCCTTTGATTTCTTCAGTGATCTCTTGGTTATTTAGTAGTGTATTGCTTACCTCCATGTGTTTGTATTTTTCACAGTTTTTTTCCTGTAACTGATATCTAGTCTCATAGCATTGTGGTCAGAAAACATACTTGATATGATTTCAAATTTTTAAAATTTACCAAGGCTGATTTGTGATCCAAGGTATGGTTTATCTGCGAGAATGTTCCATGAACACTTGAGAAGAAAGTGTATTCTGTTGTTTTTGGATGGAATGTCCTATAAATATCAATTTAGTCCATCTTGTTTAATGTGTCATTTAAAGGTTGTGTTTCTTTGTTTATTTTCATTTTGAATGATTTGTCCATTTGTGAAAGTGGGGTGTTAAAAGTCCCCTACTATTATTGTGTTAAATTTCCTCTTTTATGGCTGTTAGCATTTGCCTTATATATTGAGGTGCTCCTATGTTGGGTGCATAAATATTTACAATTGTTATTCTTCTTCTTGGATTGATCCCTTGATCATTATGTAGTGTCTTTGTCTCCTGTAATAGTCTTTGTCTTAAAGTCTATTTTGTCTGATATGAGAGTTGCTACTCCAGGATTCTTTTGATTTCCATTTGCGTGGAATATCTTTATCCATCCCCTCACTTTCAGTCAGTATGTGTCGCTAGGTCTGAAATGGGACTTTGGAAGACAGCATATGTATGGTCTTGTTTTTGTATCCATTCAACCGATCTGTGTCTTTTGGTTGAATTATTTAATCCTTTTACTTTTAAGGTAATTATTGATATATATGTTCCTATTACCATTTTCTTAATTGTTTTGCATTTGTTTTTGTAGCTTGTTTCCTTCTCTTGTGTTTCCTGCCTAGAGATGTTCCTTTAGCACTTGTAAGCCTAGTTTGGTGGTGCTGAATTCTCTTCACTTTTGCTTATCTGTAAAGGTTTTAATTTATCTGATTGAATCTGAATGAAATCCTTGCTGGGTAGAGTAATCTTGGTTTTAATTTTTTCCCTTTCATCACTTTAAATATGTCCTGCCACTCCCTTCTGGCTTGCAGAGTTTCTGCTGAAAGATCAGCTGTTAACCTTATGGTGATTCCCTTATATGTTATTTGTTGCTTTTCCCTTGCTGCTTCTAATATTTTTTCCTTGTATTTAATTTTTGATAGTTTGATTAATATGTATCTTGCCATGTTTGCTTTTGGGTTTATCCTATATGGTACTCTCTGTGCTTCCTGGACTTGATTGACTATTTCCTTTCCCATGTTAGGGGATTTTTCAACTATAATCTCTTCAAATATTTTCTCAGACCATTTATTTTTCTCTTCTTCTGAGACCCCTTTAATTCGAATGTTGGTGCATTTAATGTTGTCCCAGAGGTCTCTGAAACTGTCCTCAATTCTTTTCTTTCTTTTTTCTTTATTCTGCTCCATGTTATTTCCACCATTTTATCTTCCAGCTCACTTATCCGTTCTTCTGCCTCAGTTATTGTTATTGATTCCTTCTAGAGTATTTTTAATTTCAGTAATTGTGTTGTTCATCACTGTTTGTTTATTCTTTAGTTCTTCTAGATCCTTGTTAAATGTTTCTTGTATTCTCTGTATTCTGAGATTTTGGATCATCTTTACTATCATTACTCTGAATTCTTTTTCAGGTAGGTTGCCTATTTCATCTTCATTTATTTGGTGTTGTAGGTTTTTACCTTGCTCCTTTGTCTGTAACATATGTTTTCTCATTTCATTTTATTTTATTTATTTATTTTTTTGATGAGTGGTGCTGTATTCCTGTCTTACTGGTTGTTGGGCCTGAGACGTCCAGCACTAGAGTTTGCAGGCAGCTGGATAGAGCTGGGTCTTGGTGCTGAGATGAGAACCTCCCAGTGACCTCACTCTGATTGATATTCCTTGGTCACTGGGGGTTCCTCTCGCCCCCTTAGGTGTCCGTGGTCCCCCACTGGTGCCCAGTAGGTGCCCTAGTTATGAGGAGATGCAAATTCCACGTCCTCCTAGTATGCCCTCTTGACCCTGCCCCCCCCAAATCGGTATTCTTTTCTCTATTGTTTATAGAGAATTTACAACTTTGGGGTACCAGTGGAGAAATACCAAGACTTTGTGGTGTCTGACATTTAACTTGTTTTTCCATCATTTCTCCTTTATGACAAAATTAAGATACTCCAGGTGATGAAATTCTTCCAAGTTACTATATTTGGGGGGTACCATGAATTCAGTCACCCTTCTCTTCATACTTTACAAAATTTAGAGGTGTCTTACAGTCCTCCAGACATGAGCTGCCTGTCATGTTTATTGCCTGAATACTTCTATTAAAAAAAAATTCTTGCAAGAAAGTGCTGAGCTAGAAAGAGCAGAAAAAATATTTCTGTATCAGTAAAGTAACTGAAAGGCTTTCATGGTTGTATTTTCCAACTTCCTTTTGACACTTATTTTTCTTCACTGCAGCAGCAATAATATGATTTTCCTTTTTTTTCTTCTTATTGTTACCCTACACATCTTAACCTAGTGCTAATCATAGGTGTTCTTGTTATTATCTCCTTCCACACCTCCATGGGTCTTCCTTTAAGCATGGAGTCACTATTTGCTTTAGAAGGAATAGTACATTGAAAGGCATATAAAAGTGAAAATCAGGCTTTATGTGATTCCAAAGAGAGTGGTTATACCCCTTGGCACTCAGCAAACAAATCACAAAGATTTCTGAATTCCCTTGCAGCATTTCTCTCTTATATGGTTTGGAAAGCAAGGCGTGAGTGACAGCTAAGATGATATTACCGTTTGGGGGACACAATTCTGCAGGTGACATAGTGTGGAGGAATAAAGGGAGGTGAAAGATAAGTTGTCTTGAACTGGTTTTCACACTATTCAAAGTGCATTTTAGTTTAACTCTAGTGACAGTCCAGCTCAAACCTGCTGACAGATGGCTGCTAGCAAGAAAATATATTTGAGACTTACAGTCAAGATACAAGCTTTCATGTTAACCAAAGACCATTTTTTTAAAAAACAGAGTATTTCAAAGAATGATGAAAATAAAGAGAAATAATATTTAGCACATATATTGTGCAAAGAATATCTGAGAGTTCAAAGCAGGGCTTCAGTTGGCAAAGGGCAGATAACTGAATTTCTTAGGTGTGAATACCTCCAAGAATAAAGTTAACCCTTAGGAAAAAGTGTTGCTGTTGGACTTGGGCATTGTATGGATAAGAAAGCCCACTGAAAATGGCAAAGGTGACCAGATAAGTATAACTGAGAAGGACAGTCACCTCTGATTCTGTAACCAGAAAACTAGAAAAGAAGGGTGAGAGTGATTTTAATATGCTATAACCACAGTATGCATTTAGTATACTATTGATATCTAGTCATTAGAGCTTCAAATGATCATTAATGAGATTAAAGGCCATTAGTTAATATGTGTACCTGATGGCTCTTTTAAAGGATTTAAAATGCATTATCTTTATCTGTAATTTTTATCATAGCACTTTGAGGTACCTACCACCGTTATCCTCATTTTACAGAAAAGACAGTAGAAGCACAGGGAATTTATATAATTTATCAGTACTACACAGCTTTAATAAGTAGTGGACCATTGTATGAAACAGAGGCAGAGTGAACCCATGGCCCTTGCTCTTAAACATTTAGTGCAGCTTCCTAATTCAGCTGTGAAGTCATTCTGAATGCTAAGATATCTCTCTTTACCAGGACACACAGTTTTGGGAAGCAAAGGGTGAGGATGAAAAGAGATACCTTGATATCAGGAATAACAAAGTCAGCCCTGGAGATCAAGGGGACAGGTGTATGTGGCAGGGGGAGGAGTGGGAAGCTACATCCAGATTGTCCTCACATACAGTTAAAAAGGTTTTAGTCTTCTGACTACATAACATAACTGAGCCAAAAGAATTAGTCATGGAATGCTCAAGGGCACAGTTTATTTTGGGTTTTGCCTTGTTTCTTGTTTTTGCTTTGTTTTTGATGGTGGTGGTGGTGGTGGTGGTGGTGGTGGTGGTGGTGGTGGTGGTGGTGGTGGTGGGGTGTGTGTGTGTGTGTGTGTGTGTGTGTGTGTGTGTGTGTGTGTGTGTTTCAGGGTTAGGTTTATTAAAATCTGTCCTCTTCAATTTTAGGTTTACATGTATCAAAGAATTTTCAGTGTGTTTATAAATTAAAGTGCATTCATTTAAAGGCCCTTAAATAAATAATATGCAATAGATTCTGTATAATTCTGCCTTCCTCAAATAAATACTTTTCTGTGTAAGTGTAAAATATATTTATTAACTTCAGATCTTAAATAATGTTCCTAGTTTACTCGTATTTAATTTAAAATATAGGAAGCCAAGTTGGAATGATCATCATGAAAGGGTCAGAGGGAGGGGAAGAACTCTAGACTTCTCCAGTCCTTCTAAAATAAAACAATTACCAAAAACAGGGCTCCTCTGAGCCTCACAATTAACATTTTTTGTCTGGAGTAGGAAGGATTCCTTAATGATCTCCCCAAATTAATGACTGTCCATCTTCCATCACTTATTTTATGTACTCCATCTATCAGCATCTAACATTGACCAGTGCTTGTACCAAAGGGACATATAAACCATTCCTTTCAGTGTTTCTAATTGGAAAATACTAGACTATAAGGAGATTTTTCTCTCTGTGTGGGATGGTTATAAAATGTATGACTTGTAGCAAAAGAATTGCTAGTGCATGAAATTTTGTCATCACTATTGGAACTGAAGAAAGTACAAGACATGGCCTAGATCCTTAATGCAGTTATAGTGATACCTAAGCCATATGTCTCAGGAATATCTTATAGGCATATACAAAGAAAACATTTTATATACCTATATTACGTTATCATTCTGAAGAATAACCTGTATTACTATATGCACTTAAGTTGACATTATCTACTTCAAGGAAGATAATAGAGAAAAGAAAATATCTACTTTCAGAAGTGATCTACAAAATAGGTCAGTGCAAATGATGGAGTATGGTAGAAAGTCTACAAATAATTCCTCTCATCCCTTTATATTAATGGTACTCCAGCCATCAGGAAGTGAAATCTCTATCTCCTTCTTGATCAGCGTAGGCTATATGAATTGTTTTTTACAACTGAATGCAGCTGAAGTCTGTTACAGTTCTGGGCCTAGTTCTTGAGAAGCCTCAGGGCTTCCAATTTCAGTCTTGGAGTCCTGGGCCACCACATTAGAAGTCTGAGTTCTTTCTGAAAATAGACACAGCCTTTCCAGCCATCCCAGGAGAGATTCAGGACATGTGTGTAAAACCATTTTGGATGCTGCAGTCCCAGCTTGGGTCCTAGGTAAAGGGAGCCCAGACAACATCACATAGAAAAGGACCAAGAGGCGGAGCCCAGACAGCCCAGAAAATGGTGAAAGATAATACATCATTATTGTTTTAAGCTACTAAGATTTGAGTATAGTCTCTTTTCCAGCATTAGATAACTGAAACATAAAGGAAACTAAGAGACAATAATTGAACCTAAAGAATTAACTTCAAACTCTCCATAGGGATTCCAGACCCTAAAATAAAGAGATTTCTCCAAAGGCAACATGATATGATATTTTACTATAAATTTGGAAGAACTATATTTGGAGAGAGAATAATTACTCTTCAGGTCAACTTAAGGAAGTCACTTAAATTCATTGAGAAGTGACATCCAGTTGGATGCTAAGTATTAATCACTTTTTTAATGTAACTTAAAACTAGTCCCTTCTTTTCAACCTCACTTACAAGGTAAAGTCAGACCCTTCCAATTTCCCTTAAGGATTGCCAAAGAGCCCCTGTTCTCCCACCTTCTGTTTAACTCATTTCCAATTTATTTCTAATTCCTAATTTGCTGCTCTCTAAAATATAGATAACTTCATGTTACCTAATATTCTTCAATGACTTTCCATTATCTTAAGAATAAAGTCCATGTCTAGGGCATGACTTTCCAGCCCGCTAGGATCTGACTCTGTTTTTTTCCCCACCCTTGATTTATGCCAACCCTCTCCTCAAACCCAGACTCCAGTCATATTAAGCCTCTTTGCCTTTGCCTCTACTGCTCCTCCCTAAATTTTCCTTTTCCCCTTAGATTTAATACCTATTAGTATGTATTAAAAAAAAATACCCTTGGGGGACTTCCCTGGTGGTCCAGTGGTAAAGAATCCGCCTTCCAGTGAAGGGGACGCTGGTTCGATCCCTGCTTAGGGAACTAAGATCCCACATACTGCAGGGCAACTAAACCTGTGCACCACAACTGCTGAGCTCACGTGCCTCAATGAGAGAGCCCGTGTGCTACAAACTACAGAACCCACGTGCCTGGGACCCCATGCACCACAACTACAGAGCCCACGCTCCCTGGAGCCCACGTGCCACAACTTAGAGAGAGAAATCCCACACACCACAACTAGAGAGAAGCCCACACGCCACAATGAAGAACCTGCGCCACAACAAAAAAGATACCACATGTCTCAACGAAGATCTTGCATGCTGCAACTAAGACCCGATGCAACCAAAAAATAAAGAAAGAAAAAGAAAAAAATATATACCCTTTGTCTGACAATGCCCTGCACTTAAGTCTGAACCATTTACCACACCTTTACCATAGCACTTGGCATGTATGCCCATCATAGCACTTACCATTAGTGTGCTTCCTAACTACTGGAGGATAGCTTTCAGATCTTTATCCCAGTACCCAGCTTAGTGCCAAGAATGCTAGCAAATATATTACTTCTTGGATGAATGGGTGAATGATATATGAAATGGATAATGCTTGTGAAAATACTTGACAAAGTTAGAAGTACTTTGCAAATATTATTTTGATGATTTCTCCATAATAGGTTGTAAAACTAGTCCCTAGAAAAATAAACTGAAACCCAGAAGAGTTAAATAAATAAAACTTGGGGTGTGGGGGAAGTGATTACACATACATACAGCAGAGGTAGGCCTGAGGGTTGCCTGTAAAAGAAATATAAAAATAAAATATATTTATTTTATATATATTTGCCTCTAAAATGAATATAAAAATAACTTTACACTGTTGTTTAAAGACACTAGGAAATAATGAAAAGAAGAATAAATGTTAGGACTGGGAAGTGGTCTTTCTCCTTACCTTGCATTTGTTAAAAAATTAACTTATTTACAACTTGGTCATGGTAGTTTTAAAAATGATTGGGAAAATGGAGATAGAGTAAAAATAGATATATTGGAAGAATAAGAATCATGTATTTAAATTAAACAATAGTTCATTTAGGCATAAAATTGAATTTACTTACCAACAGAATGAGAAAATGTTGTTATGTTTCCTAGGCACCAGGCATTGTACTAAGTGCTTTGTAGACGTTATCTAGCTTAATTCTTAGAAAAACCTAGGAGACAAGAATTAGCATCTTCCTTTCAAATGTGGAAATTTGGAATGGAAATGTGGGATTTGCAGATTTAATTAAGGTAAAAATTTCAAGATGAGATCATCCTGCATTAGGTTGGGCCTTAAATCCAATGTCAGATATCCTTATAAGAGACAGAAAAGAAGAAAACCCACAGAGACACAAGGGAGAAGGCCATGTAAAGAGGGAGGCAGAGATTAGAGTTATGCTGTCATAAACAAAGCAACACCTGGCATCACTGGAAGCTGGAAGAGGTGAGGGAGGATTCTCCCCTGGAGCCTTTGGAGGGAGCACAGCCCTGCCAGTGCCTTATTCAAACTCTGGCCTTGAGAACTGTGCCAGAATATCTTTCTGTTGTTTTGAATTGCCAAGTGTGTGGTAATTTGTTACTGCAGCCCTAGGAAGCTAATTGAACACCTATTTCTCATCTCTGTACACCTGTCATGGGCAGTTCTGTGCCTCAGGCAAAGAAGCAGGTGACTGCCTTAGTTGTTTAGATTCAGCAGTTAGTGAAGGCTCTCTAACGTTATACCAGGACTATGTCCAGCAGGAGGGAACAGACAATACGAAGACTTGAAAGGACTTTAAAAAGAGTGTTTGCAACGCAGAAAGGAGACCAGTATGTCTGAAGTGCAATAGATGGTGGGGCACAGGAATCAGGTAGTTTGTGAAGAGGTAAAAAGTAGCCAGATCTTCTAGGGCTTTGTACAACTTATCAAGGAATTTGGGTTCCATTCTTAGTTCAGTGAAGAGCCATAAACTGATTTCATATTTGGTGTGGAAGGATAAGGGAGACATGGGCAGAAGAATACTTGATCTCAATTTGCATTTTAAAGAGGTGATAATAAATACTGCCATATGGAGGACAAACTGGAAGCTAAAAGGGTAGGAGGGAGGCGAGGAAATAGGCTTTTACAGTTGTCAAGTAGGGGTAACAGTGGGTTTTGACTAGTGACAATGAAAATGGAGCCATGTCTTCTTTGAGGAATTTTATGAAGGTACTTGACTTACTGAAGATATGAAGAAGGAAGGAAAGTTGAAAGATCAAATCTCTGCAATAATATACCACAGGACAAAGGAGGAGTACAAAAACGAGTAACTTGGAGAGGAGAGAATTAAGAAATGTTCCTCAGAGGAAGAGATTCTTGTATATATGAATGAGTGGCCTACTCCTAATTTTTTTTTTTATAAAACTGCATATGAATGTGGGAAACAAGAGGCTGTAGGGAGAAGGGTAGATAAAAGATTTTTGTACTAAATGCTCCTCTAACAAGGCCAATTTGCAGTAGAGCTGTTCATACCCCTTTGACTATAAAGAACAGTAATTATATACAACACTGAAACACTAAATTATTCAATTGCCATAAATTTGTTAACCTCACATTCTTTTACTGTGTGCCTGTTTTAGGTCCGTCCTCTACATCAAGACATTTTTAGATTTGTTTTAAATCTGGCATTATTTTACCCAAAGTGAGCTTATTCAGAACGATTTCTACTTGATTCCCAGAAATATTTTCGCTTTTCTCACCAGTTCTACACAATGACCTTATAAGGGTCCTGCTAAAGTGAATTCACTCTTTAAACAAAGGTTTCTTATCAGTTTTTCACACTTGCTAGAGAGGACTTTTTATTTTATTTTTCCAAATCAGGTAATGGTTCTCTCTATGAATAGTATTCTGTGATTTTGATTCTTAAGCTATTCTATTTAAAAAATCACTGGCTGGAGTATATTTTTAAAGAGTTATTTCATTTTTAAAAAGATACTGCATATTTTCTGCTTGTCTCAGTGACCTACTTTGCTTTTTCAAGCTCTCTAGTAACTTATGTCCCTTATCTCCCAGCTTTCTCATATTATCTGCTTTCTTTTTAGCAAAAGATTCTAGTTCGTTATTATCTTTAATAAAGGAATACAAAGTTATAAATAGCCATAGGTTGTTCTTTGCACATGTATTTAAATTAATGTAACACCACTGGATATATATGAAAGGACATGCCAAGTAAAATCAGAACACACCGTGTCAAAGAGAGATAAAATGTCTCCTGGACTTCTGCTATTTACATAATACTCTTATTCCTGGAGCATAAAATGATTTCAGTAGGGCCCTTTTAGTTTTACACTCCTGAATTTGAATGTCTGAATGAAGAACTGTAAAAAAAAAATTTTAAGTGAGTTAGCGGAAAGACATTGTTTCAGCAAGAGTTTATTTACTCTTATCTAGGGGAACCTCCTTGAAGTTTAAAGGAAGAATGCCTAAGGCTTATAAAAGAGAGGACAAATCATAGAATTATTTTCTGGAAAAAGAAGTATAGAATAAGAATGGAACTAAGTTATGAAGTGTATGTATAAATTAATGAATGATACAGAATGATCCTGTTAAACATGGATGTATTTAAAAAAAATCTCTTTTGGGGGGAGTGGTGGGGCTATTTACCACTGTAAATGGGCATCTTCAAGGTAATAGAGCACAGAAAAATCTTAATAGTCCCTATTTTACCCCCCAGTCCTAAGTACGTGCCTTCTCAAGTCCACTCCATCTCAATATATGTCAATACTATTCTCAAAGTTGCACAAGCAAAAACAACAAATTTCATGAAATGTGAGATTAGATGAAAAAAAGCAGTATTTCAAAATTAATTAATATATCAAGTTATGTGTTATGTGGTTTTAAATACATATGTAACATACAAAAAATATTATATTTAATCACATTACACAATTCCATTTATATTCCTAAAAGTGTATGTGGGTATATACAAATAAATTCACATTTCAAAAAAATACATATACAAAAAAAAAAAGACTTCTAACTTTAAAGGAAAAGTCAGAAAGATCAGAGCAATTCTCATTTTCTCAATTCCCCTCCGAGATTTCTTGAGAGAAAGTAAGCACTCAGTAAAAATGTATTGAATGAGTGAAATAAATGAGTGCTTTAATCAACGAATAAACTGCATATGACACTTATTCTCACTAAGAATGTAATAGATATCAAAAAAGTGAAATGAAAATCAATGTAAATCTTTTGTGTAAAGAGTACTAAGTTTGACTCTATTAAACATGTATAACAGAACCACTGATAGTATACATTATAATGCATAATACTTCTAAATCTAAATCATATCTTGTGAGGGAAAAGTTAATAACATCTACTCTATAGTTACCTAAATGATACTATTGTTTATTTCTCTGAGCATTCTAAAATGCAACCACAAAGAAAATACTTATATGTTCCTTGAAGTAATATATGGGATGTATACCATAAAAATAATTTTTGAAATAAAATGTGAGTTATAAAGTCTCTACTGCTCATTTTTTAAAAGATTATTAATAAACACAGGCAAATATGAATCTAGACCAAAGAGATATAAAAACTAAACTGCTTGAAACTCCTAGAAATGAATATATATTCATATTTATTAATATATATATTTGCATATATATGTACGTATATGTATGTTCTTATATGTGTAAATGCATGGGAAAATGTCTCAATGAATGCATACTGAAAACAAAAAGCTGTGTTGTATTTATGTCAGTGCCAACAGTGACTATTAGGGTATCTTATGTCATTTATTTATTACCAGAAGTTATTTAACAGCAAATGTAGTTTCTTTAATAATGCCTAATGTCATTCATATTTTAAATCCTGTAATAAATACTTACTTTGCATAATACTGCTTAGCTTTTTCAAAAATTCTGTGAGATAGTTATATTTTTCACCCTTGTTTCCAGGTGCAGAAACTGAAGTTTAGAGAATTAAATAATGTTCCCCTGATTACATTAAGTGGTAGAACTGGACATAGAATCAGGACATGCTCTAGACCATGGCTGTTCAATATGGAAGCCAGTAGCCACTTGTCTTTATTCAGCACTTGACATGTGACTAGTGTGAAAGAGGAAATGAATTTTTAATTTTATTTAATTTGGATCAAATCAATTTATGTTTAAAAACCAAAGGACTGTAAAATAATTTTTTCATCAAACACAACTTTTTGTAGTGGTAGGAATGTACTTTAACTTGTAACATTGATTGCTTTTTATCTTCTTATTGGAGTTCAAATATCAAATGCCTGAGTTTTTTCTAGTACATCACATAAACTCCTCATGAGTCTAGTAAATGTCAATGGATGGGCAGTTGTATGATGTTTTTAAGTATCAGTGTAATACTTTAATGCATATATTTGAATACTTTATACAGACAGCATGAATTATAGTGATGCCTATGTAAATTGTAAGTGGTAGTTGAGATACTTCTTCTTAATTACAAAATAATGAAATTACTTTTCTAGTTTAAAAATAAGTGTAGGCAAATTTTTAAAATTTAAAACAAACTACTTATGCAGAATCAAGTGGAAATGCAAAAGCTAGTACTGCAAACAGAATAGGTGGAGACAAAAAGAGAGGATTGGAAAGAGAAAAAGGAGAAGAGAGTGTGTGTATAAGACTGTTAGAAGGCATGTAGCAAATTTCCCAATGACTGGCAATGGCAATTTATTGCCACAGAGCAAAATAAGAGAAAAACTGTCTTAACAAATATGATAACAAAATTGATTACATTAAGAAACACTGTATTGTATACTTGAAGTTTGCTAAGAGGGTCGATATCTTAATTGTTCTCACACAGAAAAATAATGGTAACTATGTGAGGTGTAAGGTGACGAATATGTTAATTAGCTTGATTGTGGTAAACATTTCACAGTGCATCGGTATATCAGAACATCACATTGTTTGCCTTTATATACAATTTTTATTTGTCACTTATACATCAACAAAGCTGAAAAAGTATATATGATAAAGTAGATTATATAAGAAGTACATTTCAGCAAATACATAGTGGTTTTGATCAAAGTTTCCTCTCAATAGTCAAAAAATGGGCTTCCCTGGTGGCGCAGTGGTTGAGAATCTCCCTGCCAATGCAGGGGACACGGGTTCAAGCCGTGGTCTGGGAAGATCCCACATGCCACGGAGCAACTAGGCCCATGAGCAACTACTGAGCCTGCGCGCCTGGAGCCTGTGCTCCGCAACAAGAGAGGCCGCGATAGTGAGAGGCCCACGCACCACGATGAAGAGTGGACCCCGCTTGCCACAACTAGAGAAAGCTCTTGCATAGAAACGAAGACCCAACACAGCCAAAAAAAAAAAAAAAAGTCAAAAAATAATCTGTGAATTCAGTCAGCTGAAATCAGAATTAAATATCAAGAACTAGTTTTTTTCCAATGATTTTTAACAGGATCTAAGCTTGTAACTTTGGCCAGCTATGATTCTTGCACAAGATATTGATCAAGTAAATCAAATGTTGTGTTGCATTTTTAGTTCTCAGCATCTTAACTAAATATCACCTTTTCTTAACTGGGAAACACGTGTCATGAATTTGTGCCTTAGCTCTTAGAGGTAGTCATTGGGTCCCAAGCAGATTTCAAGCTCTTTATCTGTAAAATACTCAAGATTCTCTGAAAATATTTCCAAAGTTGTAAGACAGTAAGTGGTGGGAGGGTGGGGGGGGTGGGTTGCTTGTCTACTAAAACACGAATTAAATATAACTTTTCTATAGAGTGCCTGAGAACCTGCTAGATCTCTTGAAGAGTGGGTAAATGGGGGAGGATGTGGGCCCAGATCCGAATGACTGGTTCCTCTGGGAGTATGAGGCAGTGAAAGCCCAGTTCAGGCAGAACCGGCCATCAAGAGAGAGGGGTAGGGGCTTCCCTGGTGGCGCAGTGGTTGGGAGTCTGCCTGCCGATGCAGGGGACACGGGTTTGTGCCCCGGTCTGGGAAGATCCCACATGCCACGGAGCGGCTGGGCCCGTGAACCATGGCCGCTGAGCCTGCGCGTCCGGAGCCTGTGCTCCGCAACGGGAGAGGCCACAACAGTGAGAGGCCCACGTACCGCAAAAAAAAAAAAAAGAGAGAGAGGGTAGGAAGGAGATCATAGCAGATGGTCATCTAACCATTGGTAGTATCCAAATGAGAGAAAGCAGTGAGCCGTCTCTATGGGCTCTGCTTCTGATGCATAGTGGTTGTTGAAAGCAATGATTTGCCTTAAATTGTAAAGGTTATATGCTCGAAAAGAACTAAAAGTCTTTAGTCCCGTTTTCTGTATTCTGCATTATACTAGGGCTCACTAGATGCACCTTGAGTTGGGAAAAATTGGGGAAGGATACATCCTACTAACATATGGAAAAAGAATTGGGACTTAGGATTCTGAAATCCAAAAGATGTACCTTCAAAATGGCATGAGCTAGCTTAGTCATACTCACTACTCTCTCTATGGGAAATTCAGTTCCAAAGTCCAAACTAAAGGTACAAAGGTGATGTCTATGCAAAGGGTAAGTAGAGGGTTTTGTGACAACTTTTCTAGGTTTGCCTCAGGCCTAAAATCTGCTTCTAGGGATCAATTCTTTGTTGGCATTGTTTTTAAAAACTTTGATGAATATTTTGAATGTTTTATTTTTATAATATGGATAATGCTTCTCAAGAAGTGTTTTGGGGATTCTAGGATAGTGAAGATGATGGTGGGATGGGGCAGAAATAACTAAAAATTTACAGAGGCCATCTGCTGTCAGTCCTAAAGTACCAGCTCTGGATTCAGACAGACCAGGGTTTATATCTCGCTTTAGCGCCTTATAGCCACATGACTTTAAGCTTGTTCCTCGTCCTTTGTAATTCTATATTTTTTATATATAAAAATGGTGGTATAATAATAGTTTTTAATCTCATAATGATTTGTAGATAAATTAGGGCATCTGAAGGAATTTGTACAGTGCTTGCCCACATTGATTTATTTTGGTTATGACCACACAGTGGAATACTGTATGCATTTTGTGCTTGAAGTGATACATCAATAATCACTAGGACACATGTTAAATTGACTAACTTGTACACATTTATTGCCTAAATATCAAAGCACTGATAAGTGACTTTAGTCTAAATAAAATTTCCTTGTATAACCAGCAATGTGATGCTTCATGGACTCACAGAAACTAAAACTTATAAAATAAAATAAGGATATTTCAATATTATTTCATTAAAAATCATCTACTTTTTTTACAAGTAGTGGATGAATAATTTTAATTAAAACTGAGCATTTGTGGAATTTCTAAATTTCCTATATTTTGTTTTAGATGGCAGCCTTAACTAAAGATTGTATAGCAGTAACTGAAAAGCTCCATCAGCTGGCTTTTGATTTCACTGCAAATTCATTGTGATTCTGTCCTTTTCTAATTTGATTCCCCTCCCCACAAGAGTTACTGAACATATAATTGCTCCTTTATTCATAGATTTTACTCTATGTTTAGAGTAAAATTTACCCTATGTTTAGAGTAAAATTTATTCATAGATTTTACTCTATGTTTCAGTTATGTATTTAAAATGCACTGCTCATATATTAATAAACAAAATGACCATACCATGATTTAAACCTACATTTTGAACCCATGGCACTTTTGTAACTAGGCAGTAAAGTAGTGGAATCAATTATGTCAAAGGAAGAAGACCTTATGATATATAAATATCCCTAAATATTTTCACAAGTGTATTTTCCTAAAGTGTCTACTAAATACTTTATTATATTTGAATAATTCAGTTCTTTTGGTAGAAATAAAACTAATTTTCTATATAAAACCCACTTCATTGAAATCTCATGTTTTCAATAAATTGTCATAAAAATTAGGTAAGACAATCTACTTCTCTTCTATCATGTGGCTTTAAAATAATTCAAAACTAATGTAGTCTTAGCATAGTGGTTATTTAAAATTTGTATGTGTGAAATTGTAATTTTAAGCAATTGAGCATTTATAACATTTATAGGTAATGTATTCATTTATAAGCTCTGAAGCACAATTTATAATATAAATCATATGGGCAGGAAACAGTGTCACTGATTTATTAGAAATAGGAAATACAGTTCTAATACAAGCTAATCATAATGCTTCATTGACCAATGTAAGCTATGCTCAGTGTTATTTCTAATTTGACATACATATGTGTATTAAAGATAAGACTGATCTCAAAGGGGAATTGAAATATATTTTATTATATATATTTGTAAGTTATGACTGGCCACAACCCATATACATATAAATATCCAGAAAATTCTCTATCTTGCTAAAACATCCAGGAAAACAGAATGTATAGCTAAAAATTGAAAAGGATGTATTTGATGGTAAACTAGAATTGAACATAGAATTCCAGTTGGTCAAATATTTTGATTCAGAAAAAATTCTTGAACAAAAACCATGGGATAGGAACCCTGCTAGGTTTGGGACATACAAAGATAAATAAAACACAACTCAATTTGACATCCTTGTAGACCAGAGGGGCAAATATGATTTGATAATAGTAGCAATAGAAGTAGTTATTGAGTTATAACGGGCCACAGAGAAGAGGCAAAGAGGAAAATTGAAAATATTTCCCCTTCGGTAACCTCCATGATCAGAAGTAAGTATATTATATTTGCTCTTCAAATGATACTTTTAAGTATACTTTTTAGTAATAAATATTGTCTGTGTAGAAGTTGAGAACATTTCCCCTGCATTTAGAAAGTCACTATCCCTGGTGCTATGTGGGTAAGGAGCAATGACAGTGTGAAATATTACCACTTACTATTTTAATGAGAAATTGTAGCCCATGGCGAATTGTATAGGTAGGCAAAGCAGCTATCTCTCTTCACTCAATATTTTCACCCTTTTTCCCTTTCCCAAGTGTTGTGGGAGGGCACCTTTCGAGATTTTGCTCCATGTGACATCTGTTTGTTCCATTAGTGTACCTACCATACCAGCCCTCTCTCAGTGCCCCCCACTGTGCTTTCAAAGAGAAGTGACTTAACCTGACTGATGTATTTAGAAGGAGAAAGTGAACAAGGCACAACAGCTTATCCCTCTACATCTTCCTCTTGGGAGTTAGTTAGTCTACGCCTGTCTGCCACAAATTTAAAATGCAGTATTTGTCTCTGCAAGCCAGGAAGCCTGAAGTTTTGGTGGTGTTAACTTTGAATTCTAACCTTAAGGATATAGAGCTGTTGAATCCATTTTTCCTTGAAAACACTCCCCAAACCAGGCAGAATATTGACTTATTTCCACCATATTCTGTACAGATAGTTTATCTTGTGTTTAATCTTTTTTTCTAGTTTGTTTGCTTTTTGAAAAAATTTTATTGGAGTATAGTTGATTTACAATATTGGGTTAGTTTCAGGTGTACGGCAAAGTGATTCAGTTATACGTATACATATAGTCATTCTTCTTCAGATTCTTTTCCCATATAGGTTATTATAGAATATTGAGTAGAGTTCCCTGTGCTTTACAGTAGGTCCTTGTTGGTTATCTAGTTACCTATAGTAATGTGTGTATGTTAATCCCAAGCTCCTAGCTTATCCCTTCCTTTGTTATGATTTCTATTAATTTGTAAAGTATTACTTCTAAGGTGTTAATTATTTTACAACCTAACAGTTTGTTTTGCATATTTGAACCACATATTTAAAAGAATTAGTAATCTGTATGATTAAATGCATATTTAAATACATAATTAACTTGTGTATGTAAATGCAAAAATAAGTTTAAAGCTATTGGAAAACATACGTGAGATGTTTCATCATTACTATTTGAATGTGGGTGGACCATCCTCATTCAGGAGATTCAGTCAGTTTCAGATTGACTTGAGTCTAAAGCTTGTCTTATCACTCACCACCTCTGTTACCATGCAAAAGGTCTTTCTAATTATGATTTCCCAACTGTGAATTGTGATTATTAATATAACCACCTCATATAATCACTAGGAAGATTAAATGAGGATTTAGTAAAGATCAAGTGAGAAAATAGAAGCAAAAGATTTAGTCTTGGCACTCTAATGTATTTAGGTGTGGAATATCAGAATATATTGTGCCCATTAGTCAAAGAAAAGAGATAATCCACATGATGTTGGTCCTTTTTTATTTTTATTTTTTACTTGTTTGCTTTTGTTGTTTTGTCACTTGACAAAAACCTTTGTAGAGGTTGTTGTTTTTCCTAAGTATTAAGTTTTACCTTATGTTCTATTATTAGATATAAACCTCTATTTTTTATTCTTAAATCATGTACCTGGTGTATACTGAAAAGTTGGAATTTTGTTAAAAGAGAAAATTCCATGTGTACAAAACAAGTATCAAAAATACTGTAAATTTACCTATTTAATACTTATAGCTTTATCTTTATTCAGAAAATCTAAATGACATGATAAAAAATTTCACCATGCAAAAATTTAAACTTTTTAATAGCAATGTATAACAGAATAACAGAAATGAAAGAAAGCAATGGAAAGAAAATATTTGTAATATATATTTCAAATGCAGGAATCCCTGATATGAAATTAAACTGTATAAACCAGTGAGAAATAAAAACAGCAAAAAAGTATAAAAATCTTAAAATTTTATAAAAAATATACATTAAAAATAAACAGTTGACGAGATTGATGGTTTTATTAATTATTAATAAGATGCAAAATAAAGTGAGATATAATTTTTAATATCAGGTAGGAAAACATAAGAATATATAGTCTAGGGACTTCCCTGGTGGTCCAGTGGTTAAGAATCCACCTTCCAATGCAGGGGGTGCAGGGTTAATCCCTGGTCGGGGAACTAAGATCCCACATGCTTCAGGGCAACTAAGACCATGCACAGCAGCTACTGAGACTGAGCACCACAACTAGAGGTCCTGCGTGCCACAACTACAGAGCCCACATGCTCTGGAGCCCACGCACCACAACAAAGACCTGACACAGCCAAAAAAGAAAAAGAATATATAGTCTAAACATATAGTGCCATTGAAGCTATGACAATATATACTATCATGCAGTGTGTTGGGATGTAATCAATAAGTATTTGAGAGTGACAGAGTAATGAATATTATCAGAAGTTCATTTTCTCTGTGCAATTCCACATCTAGGAATCTGAGGATAAAGCTATCATGATTACAGCACTTAATTGTATACAGCTATATTTTGCAGCATTAATTGTAATATCAATAATTTTAAAACAACTTATGTGTGACTTCATGGAGAAAGATAGTCAAACAAATTATAATGTAATCATATAGTAGAAAACAATACATCATTTTAAAATGACGAAATACTCATATGTCTGATCCAGAAATTGTTAAAGGGAAAAAAATCTATTTGCAGGAAAATTTGCAAAGCACAATTTCATATTTATAGAAAAATAATGTTAACAATAAAAATGATAAAAAGGAAAAGATTTTATAATACAGATGTATTTATCCATACGAAAGAAGAAATATGAAATGAGGAAATACTAGTTCTAATTGTAGGTGATGGCTGTATATTAAAGGTAAAGTTTGTGATGAAAGTGAAAGACAGGGACTATCGCTTCTTATTTTCTATCTTCTAAAATTAAAAATAATGGATAGAGGTTCCCTGGTGGCGTAGTGGTTGAGAGCCCGCCTGCCGATGCAGGGGACACGGGTTCGTGCCCCGGTCCGGGAGGGTTCCACATTGCTGCGGAGCAGCTGGGCCCGTGAGCCATGGCCACTGAGCCTGTGCGTCCAGAGCCTGTGCTCCGCACGGGAGAGTCCACAACAGTGAGAGGCCCGCGTACCGCAAAATAAATAAATAAATAAATAAAATAATAATAATAATGGATAATATTTATTTTGTGTGGTGTATGTATTTGAAAAAAATTAAGGTGAAAACTTGTTTTATGAATGAATGCAAAAATAAGCAATAAAAAAGCAACAGAATAGTTAAAAACCAAAGAACTTCATAAAACCAATAGCCAAAGTTGCAGGCCATCTTTGGTAATGGGAAGAAGTAAAATCCCCTAAGTCACTAATCATGATATCCTAGGCAATCTTCTACCCCATCACACTTCCAGAAAAGAATGTCATTAACAATAACAACAAGAAAGGATGGGGGGTAGTGATTCCTGAAACATAAATTAGGTACTGTAGAAAATGATTTTTACCTGAGCCACATATACTATATAATTTTTCACAGCCTTACAAATGGAAGAAAGGGAGAATTTCTTCTCATTTCAAGGAACCCACTGCCATAATTTCCAAAGTGTTTGGCTAGAATTTTTAATTAAGGTAGTGTCTCCAGCACCCTTCCACGTATTCATTACTTTTTGTATATAACTGTGTCAGTATGAAAGGACTTTAGGTGGATCTTTTTCATGATGCTTTATAGATGACTTGAAGCTTGGACTCATTTACCAGGGTTCTATAGGACACAGATACTGGATTGCCTTAAATACGTCCCATCCCATTTGAGGAATGCCAGCTTCCAGAGGTTCCACTAGCCAAGACACCTGTAGTACTTTGGGGAAGGTATACTTCAATTGCACCTGCAGAGCAATTTTTACGTGCTTATGACTGCCAAAAATAAGTCTACAAAAAGTGCAGGTGTAGTGGTGAACATCCATATCATTATGCTCTCTGATTCTAACTTCCCAACAGAAGGAGCCCACGTAATTTGAATCTGAACTGTTTTGCAGCTGTAATGCATAACCCCTCCACACAGAAATGACATTTTTGATTCATGAGATAGTAATTTTGTTCAATTGATCTTCATGCAGGGAAGCTAATTAAACTTTTATCTTATTCCAGTAGTACAGTATAAGAATAAATGTAATCGAAGTTTCTAAAATATTCACATATAAACTCCTCTCACCACTGAAGTCCTCTTCAGTGAACACCTTTAAGAGGCTAACAGAAAGATTTTGTTACTGTTACTACTGCTATTATTATTATTGCCCCAGCAGCTCATGCTACCACAAAATAAAATTCATAGAATAGTCAAGAATTTTTTTTCCAGTCACAGCAGACTATTCTGTCAGTTATCCCATTAAATGGAATTGTAGTGGAATTTACGTGTATAAATGTTTTCTGAATTGTGATTGACTTTTAAATATATATATATGAAAATTATAGCATCATTATCAGCTAATATCTGTCATTTTCAGATATAATAATACTAGTATTGAAAATTCAGTATGTGCCAGTACTGTGCTCAAACTCTTACGTACTGGATCTTATATATTGCTTAAAACAGTCTTCCGTTATAGATGCTGTTACAGTCTCTGCTTGCCAATTGTAAAACTGCAGTTCAGGAAAGTTTTGCAATCTGTAAAAGGAGTAGGTGGTATGTCAAGAATTTGAACCCAGATATGTCTAGATTTTGAGTCTGATTGCTTTACCATTAATTCACAGAGTCTTACAACATTAATTAACAATTGTGACTCAGTATGATCTGGGTCGCAATTCCTGCTTTACAGTCAAATTACACAAAATGATTTTTAGATGTAATAACACATCAAAATCTTCTTTTATTGCTGATTAATTGTTCACATGTGTCTTTGAGGATTTTGGATACCAGTCCTCTAACAAATATGTATTTTGCAGATATTTTCTCCTGGTCCATTGCTTGCCTTGTTATTGGTTTAACCATGTCTTTCACAGAGTGTATTAGTTTCTGGCAGCTGCTGTAAAAATTACCACAAAACTGATGGCTTAAAACATCAGAAATTTATTCTCTCCTATTTCTGGAGAGTGGAAGTCTGTAAATTTTACTGGGATACAGGAATCAGCAAGACCGTATTCCCTCTGGAAGCTCTGGAGGGGAAAGCTCTTCTAGCTTCCAATTTCTGGTGGGTGCCAGCATTCCTTTATGACTGGGCCACTCCAGTCTCTGCCTTCACCTTCATTCACTTCACCTTCTCCTGTGTCTAATCTCTCTCTGCCTCTTACTTATAATGATTGGATTTAGGGACCATCTGCATAATACAGCATGATCTCCCCATGTCAAGATTATTAACTTAATCTGATCTACAATGACCCATTTAAGAAGATAAATAATAAGGTAACATTTACAGGGTCCAAGGATTAGGACATGATATCTTTGGATGGACTTTATTCAGCTACTACACAGAGCAGAAGTTTTAATTTAATAATATCCAACCTGTCAATACTTTTCTTTCATGGATCATGCTTTTGGGGTTGTGTCAAAAAACTCACCCACAAACCCAAGTTTACATAGATTTTCTCCTATGTGTTTTGTTCTTCTAGAAGTTTTATGGTGTTTTATTTTATGTCTATTGAGATCTATAATCCATTTTGAGCTAATTTTTAAAAAAATCACTTCAGTAAGGTATGATTGACATGCTACAAAATGTACATATTTAGTGTTTACAAACTGATGAGTTTGGAGATAAGTGCATATCTATAAAAGTATCACCACAATCTAAACATTTCAGTCACCTTCAAAAGCTTTATCTTGCCCTCTTTATCTTTTATTATTATGTGTGCATGGGTGTGTGTGTGTAAGAACACTTGGCATAAGATCTACCATCTTAACAAATTTTTAAGTATATAAATACTGTATTAATAACCGTAGGCTCATTCTGTACACTGGATCTCTAGGATTTATTCATCTTGTATAGCTGAAACTGTAACCATTAACCACTACCTCCCCTTCCCCCCCGCCCCCCTCACTTCCCCTCTCCCCCAGACCCTGGCGGCAACCACTCTTCTACTCTCTGCCTCTATGAGTTTGACTATTTTAGTTTCCTCATATAAGTGAGATAATAACAGTATTTGTCTTTCTATGTCTTGTTTATTTCACTAAATATAATGTCCTCTAGGTTCATCCATGTTGTTGCAAAAGGCAGAATTTCCTTCTTTTTAAGTCTCCTTCCCTTTTCTTTTTTCTTAGCTGCACCCAAATGATCTAGCCATCTGATTCTTTCAGTGTTTTGGATGAGATGCAACAGAGGTAAATTTCTCACGCAGTGCCCCCAAAAGCCGGGGAAGATGAAGGCTCCCTTCACTCTCTCTTTAACTTGAAGGCTGAGGGGTCCTTTCTCAGTGTTTCACTATGTCCCCTAAGGAGAGGGTGATGTGGGAAAAGCAAAATTGTTCTTCTTTCCCTTTTCACTGTGTCTTTTCTCAGTTCCCTGCTCCTCTAGCTTTAACCTTTCACCTGGAATCCAAGCTCTCCTCAAGTTATCTTCATCTGTAAATGGTTGTTAAAAAGGCATTTCTATGGGCTGGGGGGGGGGGGGGGCAAGGGATAGAACCTCCTATTCCACTACCTTGGTAAAATTAATTAATTTTTGTGAAAGGTGTAAAGTCTGTGTCTAGGTTCCTTTTCTCTCTTTCTTTTTTTTTTCCCGCATGGGGACACTCAATTGTCCCAGCTCTATTTGTTACAACATCCATATGTATTTTAGAAGACTTGTTCTGTACAATTTGACTTGCCTATTCTTATTAGATTCAGCCTTAAAAAGAGCTATTACAGGCAATGGATAAAGTATGAGGGCATGAATAGGAATGTACATAATTTCAATCTATGTATAGTTGAGGAAAGTCTTATCATCATAATATCTTAGCTTTGCATTTATATTCTACTAGTTGTTGCCTTCAATGGGAATACTTAAGAAACAAATATTTCTGAATGTGGAAATGTAATTCTAGCAGGGTATTAAACATATTCCACCAAAACATGTACTTCAAGTCCAACAAGTTCTAGCCTTCTGACAGGACTTCCACAGATGCAGTTTTCATGATGGATGCATAAAGGAAGGAAATGGAATATTTCAATAATATTAGTTATATTTGAAGTTTTCTTGCTACAATAATTTAAAAGTTTGAATAATTTTTCCTTACTGTTCTCAGTTTTCTAACACACATACAAGGTCTTTTAAAATTGCTGGCTCTGGGAAATTTGGGAAATGAAAAAATAAAATGCAGAGCTTTGTCTGTGGCTGTGTTTCCTGTTCTGTGCTACAACTATATTCTGAAAAATAATGCATTAGCCTAGAAATATGCCATTACATGTTATACGGAAAAAGCTCCTAAGGTCAAATATTATTGAGAAACTTCAAAAAAAGTAAACAGGTTTTCTTACCAAAGATTTCTTAAAGCCTTTAATTGGTTACTCTGCTATGTGCATCTTAAAGTGAGAATTTATAGTATACCAGATTTCTCAAACTATCCTTGGAATCCTTTTTTTTCATGGAACACCTATCAATATCTCTCATGAAACCAGTGTTCTATAGAATAGATTTATGTGAAATATTGAACTACAACAGTGCCTAAGGCAAAGACCTGACGAGCTTTCCTTAAGGGAGTAAACAAGGGTTTATGACTTTTCACAGTAGTTATAGCGAATATAAGCAGAAGGAAATTTTAGATAACTTGTTTTAACATGGAAGAAAAGAGTCAGCCATAAGAGTTGAAAACTAAGCTGCTATTAAGAATTCAAGAGTTTTAGACTCTAGATCTTTAGCTTTTGAGAAAGTTACTTTAAACCTAATTCATAAAGTAGCTATACTAAAATAATATATTTTCATAATTCAGGTATAAAATTAAATTCATTGTAGTTACAATGAATCGAATTTGCAAATCAGTCAAAATAAGAAACACATAATCCTTTAGAGATAGAACTTTATATTGTTTCAATTTTACCTAATTCCAAGTAACTCCAGTGAGAATGTTTTGTAAGAAACTCACATAACTAAAACTAGTTTGTTGAAATTCAGTATCACAAAAATTGTCTTGTATTTTGAAATTAAAAGAAAACTTTCATGCAGATTTTTTCATTCAATATTCATAAACCATCACTGGTAGATTTGTTTTCATTAGGGTGATTTTATGCAAGAAATAATGTACTGCCAATAAACAAAAGTCACACTTTAACTTTGGTTTTCTATGTGCAATATATGTGCCTTTGCACTGCTGCATACCTGCCCCACTCTCTACAGGTGAAGTTTATCAATAAGACAATGAGAGTGTTTTTCTTGTATGGCACTTAGTTTCAATGTGTCAAAATCAAAATTCCATCAGTCTACCTAATCTGTAATGTTAATACACACCACTTTTATTTTTGTTATAATAAACGACTTTTTTTTTTTTTTTTTTTTTTTTTTTTTTGTGCGATACGCGGGCCTCTCACTGTTGTGGCCTCTCCCGTTGCGGAGCACAGGCTCCGGACGCGCAGGCTCAGCGGCCATGGCTCACGGGCCCAGCCGCTCCGTGGCATGTGGGATCTTCCCAGACCGGGGCACGAACCCGTGTCCCCTACATCAGCAGGCGGACTCTCAACCACTGCACCACCAGGGAAGCCCTAAACGACTTTTTTAAATAATTCAAAATCACCACACTATACATATTTTCTTTAGAACTTATAAAGTTTCCAGTTTAACCAATAGTTTTTTAATGTTAAGCCAAGAATACTTCTGCACATGCTGTACAATTTGTGTATTTACCATACCAGCTATTCCTAAGATCACATCCATAATTTCTTCATAAAACAGGACAGAAGAAAGTATACTCTAGAATTTGATACCAAAACATATCAGTATCTCAGGCAATGGTGTCCTGCCTGTTGTCACTAATAAACCAGTTGTCCTAGCTCCTATTATTTTGTTTAGTATCATTTGCTTCTGTTTCGGTAGGTGACAGAATTGTGCAGCTTTGGCTTACTTTTCAGACCTCACCAAAGAGCTCTCAGACAAATTATATTCAGAGATATTCTTTATGAGACGGAATAAGTCTGAAGGTGAGACATTGCTTGCTAAAATATAATATAAAACATAAAATTTCTAAATTGTGTCCCTATAAAGTACCTCAAGCCACCCCCCTAAATTTTCCTATTTCTGAAGAAAAATACCCTCAAATATTATGGGAAAAACAAAACCAAATACCTTACTAAGAATTATAGTTAGATTAAACTACTGTTTTATAAACTGTTTTTGGTCTATAGTGTATAATAGTATAATAAACAGTGATCTCCTGTCTCCTACCCCCCTTAATAATTTAAAATACAAGGTTTTTTTTTCCTTTTTGGCTCAGATCAAAATTGAAGAGTCAATGATTTCTATGCATATTTACATGTATTCCTTGCATCTTTTTGAATTACGGTTTTCTCCAGGTATATGCCCAGGAGTGGGATTGCTGGGTCATATTATATTTCTATTTTTAGTCTTTTAAGGAACCTCCATACTGTTCTCTATAGTGGCTGTATCAATTGACATTCCTACCAACAGTGCAAGAGGGTTCCCTTTTCTCCACACCCTCTCCAGCATTTATTGTTTGTAGATTTTTTGCTGATGGCCATTCTGACTGGTGTGAGGTGATACCTCATTGTAGTTTTGATTTGCATTTCTCTGATGATTAGTGATGTTGAGCATCCTTTCATGTATTTATTGGCCATCTGTATATCTTCTTTGGAGAAATGTCTATTTAGGTCTTCTGCCCATTTTTGGATTGGGTTGTTTGTTTTTTTGATATTGAGCTGCATGAGCTGCTTGTAAATTTTGGAGATTAAGCCTTTGTCAGTTGCTTCATTTGCAAATATTTTCTCCCATTCTGAGGGTTGTCTTTTCGTCTTGTTTATGGTTTCCTTTGCTGTGCAAAAGCTTTTAAGTTTCATTAGGTCCCATTTATTTATTTTTGTTTTTATTTTCATTACTCTAGGAGGTGGGTCAAAAAAGATCTTGCTTCAATTTATGTCAAAGAGTGTTCTGTCTATGTTTTCCTCTAAGAGTTTTATAGTGTCCGGCCTTATATTTAGGTCTTTAATCCATTATGAGTTTATTTTTGTGTATGGTGTTAGGGCAACCTAAATGTCCATCAACAGAGGGATGGATAAAGAAGATGTGGTACATATATATAATAGAATATTATTAAGACATAAAAAGGAACAAAATTGTGCCATTTGCAGAGACGTGGATGGACCTAGAGCCTGTCATAAAGAGTGAAGTCAGAAAGAGAAAAACAAATATAATATTGCTTATATGTGGAATCTAGAAAAATGATACAGATGAACTTATTTGCAAAGCAGAAATAGAGACACAGATGTAGAGAACAAACTTATAGATACCAAGGGGGGAAGGGGGAGTGGTGGGATGAACTGGGAGACTGGCATTGACGTATATACACTACTATGTATAAAATAGATAACTAATGAGAACCTACTATATAGCACAGGGAACTGTACTCAGGGCTCTGTGGTGACCTAAATGGGAAGGAAATCCAAAAAAGACAGATGTATGTATATATATAGCTGATTCACCCTGCTGTACAGCAGTAACTGACACAACATTGTAATTAATAAAAATTAATTTAAAAAATGTCTTCCTTGTCTCCAAAATGATTTCTTGAGAAAACTAAACATTTGAGTGTCTAATATGTGTGTCTACACCTCTGGCAAAATTTGTTTGCTGATTTACAAGCTTTACAATATAGAAATAAAGTTAGAAGCTTTTAATAAACTCTCCTAAACATAATGTACTATATCTTAATATCTACTGTATCTTGGGATGATGTGTTAGCCATGAAAAATTATGCTTACACAATGATACTAGGAAGAACCAGAGTTATGTAAATCATTGGTGTTAAAGCAAAGAGGTTCTCTTTTCTCCACAGTATTTAAATATACAACAAAACCTTATTTAGTGAAATTAGGTTATCCCCTTGAAGCGAAGGTTTTTTTCAAAAATAGTTTTCCAAATATGTTGATATGAGCACTTTCTAAGGCTGAAGCTAAAGTATTCAAGATTAATGTTTGACTCCTTTAAATCAGATTAACAATTCACTTCCAGGGAAGAATTAGTCTTGTTAGTGTTTCCCTAAATTGGATGAAAGCTTACTAACCAGATAATAATTATTATTATAAAATAAATCATCTGCATTATCATATCTCCAACACACATCCCTGTTTAGAAACAACAGCACATTATCTATGTTTTCTTTGTTATTATTATTTCATTCAACATGTGTTCTGGTATACTACATAATTTTTGCACATTTTTAAGTTTTTTTATGAAAATTTTGAGCCAACTATGAAGGTCATAAAATGAATCCCTATTATAATTTTGCCACTTTTACTTTATCTTCTAAATAATATTTTGGTTATTTATAAGTTTGAGATTTCATTTATATTCTGTCCAAACCCAGATATTGATTTACAAACTCTTGCATATAAATTTACCTATTATAACTTAAAACACAATTATGATTTCTCCAAGGTTTTGAACCTCTCTTATAGAAATTAAAATAAATCTGAACACTTCATCATGGTTTAAAAAGACATTCCATAATCTCCTTCCTACTTTTATCTTTGTAACCTTATTTTATACTCCACACCCCTTTGCTCTCTATGTTCCTTACCCCTGACCTCCTTTATATTTCTTAAGTAAACCAAAATCTTCCCATGCAGAACCTTTGCACTTGCTATTTCCTATGTCTGAGATACTCTATTTTCCTGACCATTGCATGACTTTCTTTTCATAATTCAAGTCTCAACCCAAACTAAATCTCCATAGAGTAGGCTTGCCTGGCCACCATATCGAAAGTGGTCACTGTATGAGCTCTATCACAGTCCCCTTTTATTTTTTCATGGTAATTACAGTCTAACTTATTTGTTATATCCATTTACATATTTATTGTCAGTTTCCACCAGTGAAATGGAAACACCATGGGTCTTAGTCCTTGTCACTACCTGTTGATTTGTTACTGCCTGGAAGTATCTGGTAGTGCTTAAATATAAGGTCAGTCTCAGGAAATGTCTCAGGTCCCAAAACAGGAGATTTCTGTTTACAAGAACAGAATAGGTATGCTAGATCTCATCTTGGATAAACTTGGATTACTAGACACAGTATTGGCCTTAAACCCCAAAAGTTTCACATTTAGCAACATTAAGTGGTATTACAATGTGTATGTCTACATACATGTATGCCTTCTGTATATTAGCAGTTTCCTTTATAGTAAGTTTCCTTGTAGGAAGTGAATAGAGAGGTTCTTTAATATAAAAACCCTGATGTGTTACCTTTCCTTATACATCATAATACTTATCTGACTAAATGCAAAAATTTAAAACAAAATCCAATTTTTGAACATTTTAAAGTCTTTTATCTGCAGTTATAAGGCTGAAGAGGAATAACCCTGGCAAAGAAAATGATTACCTCACCACACACTGTCAGTACCCTTAGGCTTTGAAACTGTATTGTGAAGAACTGATTACATATTCTAATAATTGATTGATATTTAATTTAGTGTTTTAAAACTTTCTGTCAGTATACATCTTATCTAGATAGCATCTAGTCCTACTTTGTTTCTCCTTTAATCTTTATTTACCAGAGGTGTTCTTAAATGAGGGTAACATTTGATGGGGAAATGGACACAGATTGCTGGGATTGATGGAGAATCTTAGGGAATCACCTATAGAGAATCACCAAGGAATGGGGGGTGGTTTGGCTGTCCTCTGGGACAAACACATTCAATGAAGTATAATTTAATGGAAAATGTCCCAGGAAAATTATTCATAAATAGAACTTAATATGCTCAGTGGTGGCAGATGAGGAAAACAAAAGAAAAATATTAATCATTTTCACTCTTGGGGCCAGTATTAGTATATTTATTATAGTTAATCTCCATTCATTACTATGTTTTACATGAGAATAACAATTCAGGTAGAAAATAATTTCAGTCTTATTTTAGTCCATCTATGTGTAGCAGTCCCAGAGAATCTGAGTGCTAGTAATAAATGGAGCTAAGACTAGGGTTTTTAAAAGAGTAAAATTAAATTTTGGGATCTAAATTCTCTGATGAATTCTTGCTATCCACATTTATTTTGAATCTGTTTTGAGTGCCTTCAGAAAGAAAGAAGTTTATCTCTGAAAAACATATCAGTGGATTCTTGACAAGAGCGAAAGACATCCCTGGCCATAAGAAAAGTGTTTTCAAACATAGAATAGTATAACAAACTAGAGAGGCCAGTATTTGAACATGAGTGTAACATAATCTTTTGACTCACCTTCCAGCCTTTTCTTCAAAAGCTAGGGTATAAATGTTCTTGTCAAGTTGTACTTAGGTATTTGACTTTATCCTGTAGACAACTGTAGAATCAATGACGTGTTACTAAAGCTTAAAAATGCATATTGTGAAAGATCATTATAGATCACTTATTAAATACATGTATGAACTTTCTAAAAACATGATTTTTTTCATATAAAAGGGAATTCAAACTCCAGTTATAGCATCCAAAGCCATTTATACAAATGCATTTGTCCTACTTTTCTACACGCATTTCCTATTCTCTCTCTAGGCTATTTGTCCTTTCCTAAACATATTATATAGATTCATTTCTCAGTGATTTTACTCTGCTTCTCTGACAAGAAGTCTCTTCTATAAGTTCCATCCCTATTGAACCTTCTCATTCTATGAGCCCAACCTACAATGTTTGACCTTGTCCCATTAATTCTACTCCAGTTCTCTCATTAAAATCATCCTTTTCCTTTATATAAATATATATGTATATACTAACATATATATTTATACAGCTTTAAGGGGTTTGGCTTTATCTTGAAGTCAGCTGATATAAAGTTATTCTAAGATTAATAATGGATTATCTTTATTTCTGGGATATGTATCAAAATAATTTATGGAAGGGGAAAAACAATTACAGGTATAAATAAAACAGCTTGGCTCCTTGACATTGGTCTTGGCAATGATTGTTTTTGGATTGGACACTAAGAGCAAAGGCAACAAAATGAAAGATAAACAAGTGAGGCTACATGAACTTAAAAGCTTTTGCACAACAAAGGAAACCATCAAGAAAATGAAAAGTCAACCTACAGAATGGGAAAAAATATTTGCAAATTATATATCTAATAAGGAATAAATATCCAAAATATATAAATATATAACTCAATAGAAAAAAACCCAATCTGATTAAAATATGGGCAGAGGATCTAAATAGACATATTTCCATAGAAGACATGAAAGCAGCCAACAGGTACATGAAAATGTACTCAATATCAGTGATCATCAGGCAAATTCAAGTCAAAACCACAGTGAGATATCACCTCACACCTGTCAGAATGGCTATTGTCAAAAGACAACAAATGAAAAATTTTGGCAAGGATGTGGATAAAAGGGAACTCTGGTATTCTTGGTGCAGCCACTATGGAAAACAGCATGGAAATTCCTCAAAAAATTAGAAATAGAACTACCATATGATCCAGCAGTTCCACTCCTGGTTATATACCCAAAGGAAATGAAATCACTATCTCGAAGAGATATCTGCAGTCTCATGTTCATTGTACCATTGTTTACTAGCCAAGACATGGAAACAACTTGTGTCTATCAACATATGAATGAATAAAGGAAATGTATACACACATACACACACACACGATGAAATACTATTCAGCCATAAAAATGAGGAAATTCTGCTATGTACAACAACATGGATGGGCCTTGAGTGCATTATGCTAAGTGAAATAAGTCAGCTAGACAAAGACAAATATTGTATGATCTCACTTATGTATGGAATCTAGAAAAATAAAATTTATAGGAAACAGGTTGGTGGTTGCCAGAGGCAAGTTGTGGGGAAGGGCAATATGAGTGATGTTGGTCAAAATGTACAAACTTCTATTTACAACATAAATAAGTTCTGGGGATGTAATGTACAGCATGGTAACTATATTTAGCAATACAGTGTTGTATATTTGAAAGTTGCTAAGAGAGTAGATCTTAAAAGTTCTCTTTGTAGGAAAAAAATTTGTAACCATGTGATGTAATGACTATTAACTAAACTTACATTTCACAATACATACATAAATCATCATGTTGTACTTCTCAAATTTATATTCCATGTAATGCAAGTTTATTATAATTATTATTTGCTTTCACAATGCTTGGATGACAGGTGCCCTGAAACTCAGTGACAGTGTTCATAAGTTTAATGTGATTCAGTGGTATTAGAAGGTTGTCACATCGGAGAATAGGATGTAGGCAAAGAATCACAGATGAATTACATAAGAATGATGAAGTAAAGCTGTAAGGAGGGAATAATGTCACTACTCAATTTGGAAAGGGAAATAAACATACTCAAAAATTCCAAAGAAATCAACAAAATTATTAAAGGATTGTGAAGTAGGCTCTAGGAGAAATCGTTGAGTGATTTGTCATTATTAGCTTATGAAGTAAAAAACAAAGAAGGAACTTAATACTTTTCACAGAAAAGTGCCCATATGGGAGTATTCCAATGAGAACAAAATTACAGTGAGTAGTATTTAAAAACAATAGAAAGGATTTTAGATTCATATGAGTATTAGGCAAAGATCCATACTAGTTAAATAAAATTAAGGTGAGTTCAAGGTGGCTAAATCCATTGATTAGTTGTTCACTCAGGATTTGTGACTCTGCAAGGCCAAGTATAATTTTTTCCTGGTATTGCATGTATTTGGGAAGAGAATTTATTTTCTATGTAAGAGAATAGGATTGTTCCTCAAGGTATCTTGTAATTTTAATTCTATGGCGTACGTAAATGATATCATTTTAAATGTGTTCACATTAGCACACATGTTTACAGTTAACAACTTTGTTCTCTTAATATTCTTGGTAGTTACTGTGGTATTTTGGTAAACTTTTGCTTTGTTGGCCCCATGTAGTTTAGGTGTTTGAGGCTACAGGGAAGGAATACAAAGATTAATCTGTTAGTATCTTGGGCTTCAATATTCTAATACACGACATGGATGGCAGAATTGGATGATCTTAATTTAGCATTCTACTAAATTTTTAATTTTTCATGAGTGATTTCAACCATGATTTTGATGCAAATGAAGCAGGCATGTAGCCAGTAGGGGGAGTCCTGATCTTATCCCCAGAATAGAGAAACTCTTAAACTTTTGCATGCAATTGTAAGAAATCTGGCTGCTTTATTTTACACCATCCTAAAAGCATGGGAAGAGTATATTTATGCCCAGTTTTTAAAAAGCATAAAGTGTAGCAGCATATTATTCTGTAAAATTTCTCTGATTATATAATAGAATTTTTTAACAGTTTAAAATTAGCATTTTCATTTGATCTTCATCAGGATTAGCTACTAGTCCCAACAGCTAATCTGAAGCAGAATCAAATCCTCTAATCTTTCAATAACAGTGAAGGAAAAGAATTTGGCTGGAATTAGACACACATTGATGGTATTCATATATTCTATGCCTTTATACATGACACCTCCTACAAATCTTTACTTAAAACTATTCAGGAAAAAATATTTGCCTGTGTTGATGTATTTGAAAAATTAATTTTCCTATTAATTTTGTAAAATAAGTAACTTGTGATGCTATCTTTGATTATATGGACACACAAAGCCTTTTATTTGATAACTTTTTATTATCAATACTATACATACCTTCTCCCAATATTTTTCAATTTCATGAATGGATTTAAATTTGCCTAATATGTGTGTATGTGAATGCCCACAGCCCAGTGCTTTCAGCTTTGTTATACATATTAATTGAAGAAATACAGATGTTTGTTATTAACTTTACTATTAATTTTGAAATATCATCAACCTTTTTGTTTTCTAAGCTTCCCTTAATAGTAATGACATGGCAAAACTTAAAAGGAACTTAGAATTCATCACTTTTAATTGATTCATTAATAAGATAAGAAAGTCCAGAGTATGCATTACTGACCTAAGGTACTACGTGAAGTTCGAACTACAACCATGTCTAGAACACCTGAGTCACATACCAATGGATGTCCACTATGACATATTGTTCTCATTAATCTATACCATCCCTTTTGGGAGAGTTGTCCACCTCAGGTTAATTAAATGCATAAAAAGGAAAAATGATATGATATTTCTGTAAATCCACAATGGTGTCAACAATTTAACATTTAACTGAATACTTCTCTAAAATTCATATGTAATTAAATATTTTTTCTATTAGGAGGACTACCCCCCAAATAGTTCTCTCTCTCTCTGTATATGTCTGTATCAATATCAGTATCAACCCATATTTATATTTATATAATTTATATAAAAAGTACTTATGTACTTTATATAACACAGAAGAGTAATTCAAACTTAGTATATTCATCTACAAACACACATATTTGAAAAAATTTACTGTCTGATAAATACACTATGAAAGGCACCAGGCAAAGAATATGTGGAAATGTAAATAAAATTTAAAATAGCATTTTATAGTCCATAAAATATATTGCCATATATTTCTTGCCCATTTTTTAAATATTATTTTGATGAGTGAAAGTTTGAATTTTTATTCAGACAATACTACCTCTACCCCCAGTCTCCCTGATGTTTTTCCTAGGTAATATTGGTGCTAAGAAATCCTAAGAAATAAAGCAGTTTGAATTTGCATCCTTCATCCACTACTCTGTTTGCCTTCTGTGGTTTTTCCTGCTTATTACCTTTTAAAATCCAAGTGTTTTTATTTTATTATCCTTGGACTTTTTCTAGTTAACTAGAAAAATGCTAGTTACTACTAACCTCTGTTAAGCAAATTAGCATTAAATGTTTTCAGATTAATATTATAGATCTCCTTCAAGATTTTATATTTTAAAAGAAAAAATGAAATTCCATGCAGTAATTCAAAGGGGTGGTCCTTCTTCCATACTAACATTCAATAAATGTGAATAAATTGGTCAAGGGTGGGAATTTCAGGCAAGTAGAAACTAGTAAAACATATATTTGGAACTGGACAACTTCACACTATTTTTCAAATTCAACAACTATAATACCCATTAATATATTAAGCCCAGCTGTGGAGGAATTGAGAGTATTTGAAAGTATTCTTAACAAAGCTCAGTAAGAGTTGGCGATGCTATCATTTAACTCTCATTCCAATACAACTACTTATTAAGTTCTTCTTTGTGCAGACTTCCATATGCTCTTTGCTGTTCAAGAGTGGGAAATGTTCAGTAAAAGAAACACCATAATACAAAAGGAATTTAACATGAAGGTAGGATTAATGCTCCTTACATCCTTATTCATTCCTGGACAGTACTGTAAATGATTTCACATTTGGAAGACAGTGTTCTACAATATTGACATTAAAGCAAATTTTTTTTTCCTGAAATTTGTGACTATCTATTTTAACATCTATAAGAAAAGAATGAGGCCTTATGATTTAAAGTTTATCATAATCTTTGTATGGCTTTGCCTGACTTATAAGATCAAAATCTATACAATGGTGCAAAAAAGATGTCACCCTAAGGGTGGAATACCACTGAATAATGGATATAGATAACAGGCATTTTCCCTAAGGAAATTCTTATGTGCCTCATGAATCATTGCTAATATAACCCACAAAATAAAAAGTTGTAAACCAGAGAAGAAGCTTAATAACATATAATGGTACCCATGTTGCTGTCAGTCAGTTAATCAATATATATTAACATCTATATGCTAGTAGTTGCCAAGAATATATTTGCAAGATGGGAAATTCACTTTAAGCTTAGATTATAATCTGGAAGTTATCTACCACCCCTCCCCATGAAGGGAACAGGTAGAGCTCAAAGGCAGCCAATAGAAAATACTCCAAGATAGATTAAAAGCCAAAGACCATCTCGCACATATATACCCACAAATGCCCAAGAACATTAGAAAACTATCAATAAATACTTTGCAAACAGTATCAAAAGAAATAAACCTCCTTAGCTATAAAGCTGAGAGAGCATTAAAAAAAAATGCTGTCCTGGGAACAACTACATAGAATATTTAGCAATTAGTATTAATGAGACTTAATTTAAAAAAATCTGCCAACATAAAATAAAAGTGCCTGATATAAGACTGTAATGTGATAGAAATGGCTTACAGAAGATTTAGAAGAATGTGAAAATGAAATAAGAGCAAGCTACATTAATCATAACTAGGATAAGGGTCTTCATGAATTACTTAGGTGAAAGAAACTTAAAATTAGAAGTCATATATAATTGTTTTGTTTATGTTATTTTTTAAGAAGTCCAAAATTTAGGAATAAGGCAAAGGATGATTGTGTGTCCTTTTAATGTCATATCAGAGCATTGTCTAAGAGGCACACCCAAGGAGAATTTAATTATCTATGTGAATGTAATTTTTATTGATTCAATTATCAAAGGACTAAAGAACAGATTCTCTGAAATTATCTGTTAAATTGTTGATCTTGTCTGATAGCGAAAAAAATATTTTCTGTCTATTAGAAAAGGTAATCTCAGAGGTGATAGTTTTATTGCCCTGTAATACATTAGCCAGTTCTATACCTAACCTTGCAACCTTATTTCAACATTTTTTCTTTAACACCTGTAAATTCTCAGCATCTTAAATCCTTTCTGAACCAGCTTAACCATTGTGCTGGTTTCCTCATTAAAGATTTAAATAAAATTTTGACATGTGTGTATTCTATACTTGAATGGAAATGTATTTAACTTTTTGAAAATTTTACACTCAGTGTTTCATACATTATTATATAGTGGGTTTTATTTAAGGTATACTGTCCAGTCATGTTTATCCAATCATTTGGTTTTCTTCACACAGCCAAAACTTCAAAGACCCTTAGAAATGTGACTGTAATAATTGCTTTAGCTATGGTCCTAATTTACACTTTTTAAACATTTAAATTAATTTATATGGTATTATAGCCACATATTAATGTAAAAATGAGTACGCTTTTAAATTTATTGTACTGTACATAAACAAGCATTTAAATATTTAAAACTACTTTTAAAATCAAATGTATTTCCAAATATTAAAAAAAAACCTATTTGCACTTTTAACATGTTTTAACTTAAACTCATCATTTTAATAAGATTCAATGACTTTCATAATTATGGACATTTATAAGTGTGTACATTTGGACATAGAAGATGAAATTTAATTATTTTTAAAGGCATAATATGTATGCCCAAATGTAGGTTCCTGTAGAAATACAAAAATACTTTCAAATAGCCTTTGAAACATAACATTTACATGTTTGATTTGATATAAAAATGTATAATGTGTAAATAAATATATTTTCTTTAATATTAAGTACTAAAGAAATACATTTAACATTTGAACATATTTTTCTTATGGTAAGGTGAGTATTTAAAGGTAAACATATGACTTAAATTATTTTCTTAGTAATTAATATTTTGATTAAAGTGATAATAACAAATAGATACATTTTGTTCCAAATTTGTCACTCTAAGTACTCGCAAAGAGTGTGGGAAATATACAATATAATGGTACATGGCACATTCAGTTCTCCTATGATATTATATTTGTTTTTGCTATTTAAAGTAAATTATTATATAAGAAATCAAAATTTGAAACACCCATTGATATCAATTTTTTAAAATTCATATTAAATGAAAGTCTACCTTCATTAACATTGTTTGCTTTCTAAAATACAGAAATAATAAATTATCTCAGCATGTACACAAATAAGACATTCCAGCTATGAAGCAATATCTGAATAACTGATTTGTCTATTTCTTACTACTTTTTAGGATATGTTGATAAGTCAAAAGTAAGATCTACAAAACAAACATTACAATTTAAGCTGAGTTTTCCTATGACTTCTGTGTGGCAGGTATCTGAGAGCTGAGTTTTTAGTTCATTTGGAGTATGTTTTTATTCCAAATAAAGTATATATTTCAAATTTTCTACTTGAGTTTGTGATATATGATTTTTATAAAACATACAAAATACATATTTTTACAAAGGGTGGAAACTCTATTATTTGGGAAAGCACAAGACTTGGAGTGGAACCATCTGCACTTCAGCCAAATTCTGCTGACTAGCTTTGAGATGTATACTGGGATTAAATCATTTTATGCATAAAATAAAGCTTTCAACACAAAATTATTAGAGAAAATTGTATTGAGTAATGATTTATCCACCAAAAGTTATTTATTCAATACTTTCAGTCTTCCTTAGATGAAAAAGATTTTAAAACAGATATTTTGTAAAGAATAAACATGAGCATGCATGAAACCAAAGTGTGCATGTTTTTCTGAAAGATTTTCAAAATCACTTCATCTTCAAAATAATCATCTAAATTGAGATTGAAGTGGATAAACTACTCAGGGAATAAAATAGACAAACAAATAAGTAAATAAGACTGATACAAAGACAGCATGCCTCTAAATTAATAACATAGAATTCTGTATGTTTTTCTGAAGAAGAAGATGACAAGATGATGATGATGATGGTGGCAGCAGCAGCAATAACTTGTATAGAAATGGTGTTCCCTACTTTTCTTCTTACAAAGACTTTTATTCTTGCTATCACAAGTTTGCTAAGCCCAAAGAGTCATTTAAGAGCTTCCAAATATGTTGTAATGTGAAAATCCCAATTTATGAATTGGGAGATTAATTCCAGTTTTCATTTACATATTCAAAAATATGTGTATATTGTCTTCTCCATGTCAGTCCTGTGCTGAGGTCAGTGAACAATCATGAACCAAACTGACATTTTTCCCGCTCTGTTTGGAGCTATAGTCTAGTTGTGGAGGCAGATGTTAAATAAATAAACATCTAATTATACATTGTGATAAGTTATATGAATAAAAGTATAGTGTTTAATCCTGAGAGTATAAGGGTGGATAATAGTTCTAGATTGAATGGGCAAAGGAGGTGTCCCAGAATAAGAGATGTTTTGTTGAGATTTGTAGAAGGAGAAGAAGCCAGCTGTGTGTAGAGTCTAAAGAAAAGTTTTGCTTGCAGAAGAAACTCATATGGGAGTGTCCAGGTGCAAGAAAGTTTGATGTTTGAAAGCAGTAGTAAACTAGGGGAAATATTGCCCTCCAAGGGGCATTTGGCAATGAATGGCTAGAAACATTTTTGGTTGTCACAACTGAGGGGTGTGTGTGTGTGTGTGAGGCTGATACTGGTATATAGTGAGTAGAGTCTAGAATGCTGCTAAAGGTCCTCCAAGGCCCGTGACAGCCCCTCAAAGGGGTTCAGCTTGAGAAACCCTGCTTTAAAAGAATTGAAAGAAAAAAATGTGCTCCAAGTCCCAGTGCTACAAGATGAAAGGAATTTTGGATTCCATTCTGTGCAAAACTGTGTATTATCATTAGGTTTTAAGTAATTCTATACCATTTATTTACATTTAAAAACTGTCACCTTGGGAAACACTGCGCCAATGAAAAAGGATCTGTTTTTTCTCCGTGGAAGGAACATTAGAATATAGTCATAAGGCGAAAGGGAGGAAGTAAACTATAATGAACATAAACCCATTTGGGCAAACTATGCTAATCTTTTCTTTTACCTAGAATGAAAAAATATCAACCCTCAAATCCCCTCTTGGTAATAAAGGGTTTTCTGAGAATCACAAATACACACACACACACACACACACACACACTCTCATATATACTTTGAGTATTTTCTGGATAATAGAATAGCATGAGATAAAAGCAAATACAAGAGTGACAGTAAGGAAACCATTACAATAGTCCAGGAGAAGTATAAATGATAACAGCTTGATCTAGGAAGGAAGCAATAAAAATGGAGTGAACTGGTTGGATTTAAGATATGCAGTGGAAGTAAAACATGAGGACTAGTGGTAGGTTGGATGTATAGCATGAGGAAGAAGACGTGGTCAGGAATACTTGCCAAGTTTTTGGCTTCAGCACCTAAGCAAATCAGGTGCCAGCAATCAAGATTGAAGGAATGTAGTTATGATATGAAAGATCTTTGCAATAAATTCGATTCCTCAAATGCTCTACCCTTCTGTAATTTAATAATATTTTAACTTAGTTTATAATTCTAATAATATACCTTTGTGTATTTTATTATATTTGAACTAAGGTTATATTTATCTTATGGCTACAAAACCGAAAACAATGACGTTATACTTCAGTGGTCTTGTATCAATTGTAGGGGAAATTTGTGGATCAATGGAAAACTATGCATAATTTATACACTAGGGTACACCCCTCCAAATTTATCTGATTCTTGTTCTATGGAAGCTATTCTACAACTTTGGAAGATGTAGAAAACTGATAGCAATGCAATTAGGTCCTTTCCAGTAGATGTTCAATTGACTTCCCAGTTTTGCCTCTATTTGCATATTCATTTCAATATTCCTGTTCTGTAAGTATGTCTGTTCTTTGAAGGATTCTCTTTTTAACTGGTTATAATATCTACCTGGTTCCCTCATTCATTAATGATTAAAATAAAATCTTTTACATGTGTTCATTTTGATACATCTATGAAAGCTGTGATTGCACCTTTTTTTTTTTTTGGAAAGCTATCTTTCTACATGTTTATTTTATTTCATTTTAGTATAACAACGTGTTTTTCCAGTTCAGTTCAAGTTATTTGCATTACATCCTTAGATTTCTCAAAGTGAGGCATAAATAAAATATGGTTAAAAAGAATAAGCTATCTCTGAACTATATTTTCCTAAATGTATCATTGAAATATTTACATATAAAAATGCTTGTATGTTCCCTCTCTTTTCTAATTTAGAAAGAGGAGAAATAATTAGAAAAAGAAGTAGCACTGTAAATGCCTTTCTTGAAACGGATCTTAATCCCAGACTAATGTTCCTACAACTTGCTGATAAGGAATAACTGCTGCCTGTCTCAGAGAGACTGGCAGTGAAAATCAACCACAATTCACTAACACATCCAATTTCAAAACCAAAGTGCCCAACAGTAACCTTCCATAACACACAAAAAATTATTGTAAGCTAATTCTGTCTTCTGTGAATCAAACAAATTGATACTTGGAGCAATTACTTTTAACATAAAAAGTCACCAAATGAAAGTTCCATCTTGCCCAAAGAATGCTTTATATTCATATGTTGTTTTGATTTGTGCTACTCAGAGGCAAAATGCTTTCCGAAATACCTGATATAGCCAGAAAATGGTGTTTTGAAGTCCTGCAGTCTGTAGTAAAACAAATAAGCCAACAAGAAAAAGAAAAAAAAAAAGGCAATCTCATAAGATTGCTTCTCACTTCTTCCCTCAGGCCTTTTCCAGGCCGTCAGCTCTTTCAGCTAGGAATAAATCCAAGTTTTGTCTCCATATATAAATGCCAAGCTTGCACAATGTTTTTTGACTTCAAAAATGGATGTTTATCTTCAATAAAGTTGTCAAATTATTTTAGGAGATTTTATTTGACCCAACTGATAGGAATTCACCACTACAGGTAAACTAAAATGGTTTCCTAGATGCTAGTGGACAGAGATGCACAATTAAATAGTTTTCACAGATAATTAAGGTGTAAGTGGGAAAAATCCATTCATAGAGCATATTTGGGAATAACAGAGGGTGTACAAAATGAAACATTAGCACATGAAAGATACATTTATGAGAATAAAGAGCATTCAAGGAGCAGAGACTGATCTAGGCATTTAAGGCCTGAAGTTTGTTCCTTTGGGGAATCTCACTTTTAGAAAAAGAATGCAAAATTACCAAAAGAAAATTACTAAGGTCTCTTCTGTGTTTTTGAGAGGCTTGAGCAAATGCAAGGCTATGAAGCTTAAATTTCATTAGAATAATTCCATCTCTATTAAAGAAGCAAAATTCTTTTTAAAGTACTCTCCAATTATTAATTCATTTATTAAACAACATTTAAAATACCTGAAGCCCCTCACATGGTAGTTTCTGGGAGATACGATGAGGAATGAAAAAAGAAAAGTGCATATCCCCTTGCAGAATAAGGTCTGGGAGAGCAAAAAACACATTAATTAAATAATAAAATGGCCACTTTGGTAAAGGAAGTAAGACATAAGTTTATGAAAGAGACTATATCTGAAAAATTTAGGTAATATTCCAGCATAAACAAAAAAAACTTACCCATAGTCCCACCATACAGAGATAACCTATGCTACTGTTTAGCCTGTCCACAAGTAGGTAATTCTGATATTCTTACGACTATACCATATATTCAGATTTATATCTCTTTATTTTATTTGCATTAGTGTAGTTAAAAGTTACTTATTAATATATTTAAAATATGTAATTATAGTTATAACAAATATGTTTAAACAGCCCCCTATTTCTGGAGAAGTTTTGCTTTAAATTTTTACTCCTAAATATTACCATAGCAAACTAAATATCTTCTTAGAGTTCTACATGTGGAATTACTTGTGCAAAATATGATTATTTTAGTTTGTACATATTGCTGTTATTCTCAAGAAATATTTTACCAATTTAAACTTACGTGAATTTTGAATTAAGATAATTTTATACCACCCTCATTAGCACTGATTGTTATGAATTATAAACAATCAACACTTGATAGTCAAAAATGTATTACAGTTTTGCTTTACCTAACAGTTATTGAATTTGAGTTGATGGTGAGTAAATTTTATGATTGTTAGCCTTTTCTATTTCTTCAGTGACTTGTCCAAATTGAGTCCATCATTTTTTTTTCTTTTGGGTTTTTGTGTTTCTCTTTATTGTTTTTGTGATCACTTTTTGTAAAAAAAAAAAAAAAAAATTAAGTCGATCATAGTATAATTAAGGTATTTTAAATGAGTAAATTTTTTTTTCCTGAACTGTAGTGCTCCATACTGAAATGCAGAAGAATTAGGACTAAATATTAGAGACAGTGATAATAAATGGGGAAAGTCCTGTGAATCTATATTGCAAGTCTCATAAAACTAGTGACTTTATTCAGCAAATATTTATTAGATACATCTACACAAGAATAATACATTTGCTAAACATTAGAATTTCACAAAGGATATGATAGTGAGATGAATCTTGAGAGAGAATAAGTGTGGGTTAGGATAAGAAAGAGGAACAGATACTTCAGCTATAGGGACCAGCATTTAGATAGGCATGGAGGGACAAAAGCAGGGATACAAGTGCTAAGAAATTCAAATAGCTGCTTATTGACAAAGAATAGAGAAATCAGGAAAGCTGATGCATAAAAGTCAAGAGATGGACAGGAATGACAATAGTTTTAAAGCAAAGTAATCACATGCTTAAATTTATGCTGTAGATAGATTAAATTTCAAGGACCTAAGGAGAGATGTAACAAAAAAGCAAGGAAAGCAATTATATGTCTCCTAAAATGGTCCATACTACAGCTGTGAAGAGGACTTGCCACAGAACCCCCAGCAGAAGTGGAAATAAAGGATGCACATTTGCAAGAGACAGTTGAGGAAACTAGATGAGTGCAATGAGGCAATGAGACGATATACTTGACCTTTAGAGATGGTAGCACAATTCAACAAGATGAGGTTCTAAGGAAAATACAAGGTTTGGAGAGACACTATGAGTTTCCTTTTGATCATGTTGATTTTCAGGTGCCTGCAGATCATCAAGTAATAATGTCCAGTAAGTAGTAATGTTAGGGTTTTGGGGAAATTGGCATTTGGTAATTGATGTTTGAATTATTTATTTAAGAAAGTTTCCAGAAACTTAAATGATTTGAACCAGGTGGCAAGTTTTTCTCAGGTTGATCGGTCTTGTCTTATATTGTTAATAATTCTGGGCAATACCTCCTCCCCATTCCAACGGTCATCTCCTCCATCCAGGTGCTCATTGGGTCTCACCAGCTGGGTTGCCAAACCTTCATAATTGGTCACTCTGGTTTCATTGTTGCCCCCTTTCTAACCATTCTCCAACTATTGCCAAAGGGACTTTTCTAATACATATGATTAAGATTCACCACCTTATTATTTCTTACAGTCTTTAGAAAATGGTCTGTAATATAAATGTTTACTTTTATCTCTCAACACTCATTTTTTACCCTAAACCGCCACCATAATTAGGAACATGTCCTATGCTTTATCTGGTGTATATTCCTTAAAGCTAAAATATGAATCTAGGATCATATTCTAATTATTGACTTCTCTTTCTCCTTTACTAGACCGTAATATTCTGGAGAAAATATTTTTACTTACCCTAGCACTTAAGTATCCCTAGCACTTAACTCTGTACCTGACATTTGGAGGGTGCTCAAAATATGTTTAATAAGTGAATTCTGTTTCCTCTGAGAGAATACAATATTCACTTCTGAAGAAGGTGTTATATGGGAACCTATGAATACAGTGTATCAGTCAGGATCCAGTCAGGAATACAAAAACCACACTACCTCTTTCAACAGAAAGAACATATAGAGCATTGGTTCAACAGATGTTGAAGGTCAACAGAAAAAGTGAAACACTGGATCCTCATTGAAATAACAGGATGTCCCATCCATTGAGCTGAAGAAACAAAGGAAAGGATTTGGGTTTTACAGAACTGAAAGCTCATTGAAGGGATCCCAAATATATGGGAATCAGATCTCAGAGGAGCAGGCATCACTTGGCTGGTTCTTTTATATCTGAGAAGGCATAATGAGGTTGCTTTGCGAAGTACTAAGAGATCTGGAGAATTAAACAAAGGGCAGCTGCTGAGGTGTAAGTCCACACTGGAGCTTCATTTCTAGAAAAACAAGGAAGATGCAAATACCTTCTCCTCTCCTCTGTCTTTCTGAAATTTGCTTTCCAGTACTCTTATTTGTGGAACCTAGTAGAAAGCCAGCTGAAAAGGGATAAATTGAGTTTGCATAATCCCAGTCCCAGGACCCAAAACAGGGTCTAGTTTTTCTTCTTTTTTTTAATACTCAAAGCAGATGGATAAATCAAGAGCTTAGAAAATAGTTTAATAACCAGTGTATGCAAAAACCAACTTGGCCTTAAAAATTTATTCTAGAATTCTGATAAGTAAAAGAAATAAGGATTCTGATAAAAAATAATGAAAAGCATACCCATTCAGAAAAGAAGTAAGAAAAGATGACTTACCAATGTTCTAAAACATTAAGGGCATATTTTGCTTATACCCAGCTGTAATCATGTACTGTATAAAATAAAATGAGCTCACTGAATTCATGGATGCCCCCTGAAGGATGTGTCGGGTTTGAGTACTGATCAGGAGTACACTGTCAAGATAAGGTGCTCAGTAAACCTTGTGCTGACTTCACACCGTGCTTTGGCTAACACTTTTTGGCCTTGACTTTCATTTTATTATATATATATATATATAATATAATTATATGTATTATATAATTTATATATATATATATATATATAAAATTTTTGGCTGCGTTGGGTCTCCATTGCGCGGGCTTTCTCTAGTTGCTGCAAGCAGGGGTTACTCTTTGTTGCAGTGCGTGGGCTTCTCATTGCGGTGGCTTCTCTTGTGGAGCATGAGCTCTAGGCAGGCGGGCTTCAGTAGTTGCAGCAGGAGGGCTCAGTAGTTGTGGCATGTGGGCTCAGTAGTTGTGGCTCGCGGGCTCTAGAGCACAGGCTCAGTAGTTGTGGCACAGTGGCTTAGTTGCTCCCTGGCATGTGGGATCTTCCCAGACCAGGGATTGAACCTGTGTCCCCTGCATTGGCAGGTGTATTCTTAACCATGCACCACCAGGGAAGTCCTGGCCTTGACTTTTCTTGGGGGAACAGAAGTGTTAAATGAATCTGCACCTCAGAGAAGATGCCAGGGCTGGGGATAAAATTTGTGGACTTGTTAACATTTACTTGAAACCTTGAGAGAGGATAAAATCTCCCAAGTGAGCTGTGTAGAAAAAGATAAAGTACCCAAGATTGTGCTTTGGTTGCAACAATATTTAAAGTTTATGGCAAGGGATGAGGAGAGAAAAGAAGAGATTGGAAAACACTAAAAGATGCAATTCAGTAAAAATGGGTGCAGCTATCCATTACTATTTTAATTTTCATTTTTATTAAAATCTAATTGAATGTTTTTCTCATTTTTAGTGGTAGTTTGTTTTTCATTTTTTGAAGATTATCTTTTTATTTCTCTTAAGTTTTATTTTGGAGATTTCATGTTTTTCTTTTAGCCATTTCTATGAACCTTTAAATATAAAGTTGTATCATCAGATAGTAGAAAATCTTGAATGACATCATTCTAACTGCTCCTCCGCAACAGCCTTGAATTTTAGTCGCAGTTTGAGAAATACTGTGCCAAAAATACAAAATGTTTTGAAAAAGCCCAAATATATGGAAATGCAGCAGAAGCTCTTCCAGTATTCTCTTCTCCTCTTCCCTCTCCTGCCTCTTTGTTGTGATAGGCAGAATTTAAACATAGCTGTTAAGGATGAGGAATGGATGTCTTTAAAGCAGACTTCTTGGATTTCAATCTTATTTTCACCATTAACAAGCATAAACTCCTGAGCAAATTATGTACCTTCTCAATGACTCACTTTCCTCTTCTGTAAAATAAGGATTAAAATATGTCACTCAGATGAATGGATAAAGAAGATGTGGCACATATATACAATGGAATATTACTCAGCCATAAAAAGAAATGAAATTGAGCTATTTGTAGTGAGATGGATGGACCTAGAGTCTGTCATACAGAGTGAAGTAAGTCAGAAAGAGAAAAACAAATACCGTATGCTAACACATATATATGGAATCTAAAAAAAAAAAAATGGCTCTGATAAACCTAGGGGCAGGACAGGAATAAAGATGCAGATATAGAGAATGGACTTGAGGACACAGGGAGTGGGAAGGGTAAGCTGGGACGAAGTGAGAGTAGCATTGACATATATACGCTACCAAATGTAAAATAGATAGTGGGAAGCAGCTGCATAGCACAGGGAGATCAGCTTGGTGCTTTGTGACCACCTAGAGGGTTGGGATAGGGAGGGTGGGAAGGAGATGCAAGAGGGAGGGGATATGGCCATATATGTATACATATAGCTGATTCACTTTGTTATACAGCAGAAACTAACACAACATTGTAAAGCAATTATACTCCCATAAAGATGTTAAATAAAAAAAAATATGTGTCACTAAGTAAGGTGATTGTGAACGTTAATTGAATTGATGCATGAAGGTAATTTAAATAAGTGCTTTCACATAAGAAACACCTAGTAAATAACAGTTTCACATTTTTTCATTTCTACTCCTTTTGACTAGCATACTTTGGCACGCACCATTAAGATCTCTTTCTCTCTCTCTCAATATGTATATGTATGTGTATAAAAAAAACCCGTATTTTATAAATGAGAACACTAAAGCCTAAAGATAATGATATATTGACCCAAAGAGCAGCAAATGAGCATTCAGTGAGAATCATGGCTGTTAGGCTACATTCACCAATCTTTTTCACCACTACATCAGAATAAGCTGCAGGGCTTGTTAAATAAGAGTATGAGCCCCTCTCAGTCCTACTAAGCAACAATCTATAAAGATTAAGCCCAGAAATTGCATTTCAGATACTACTTCAAGTGCTTCACAAGCACACTAAATTAGGAAATCTTTGTGCAGAAAAATTTGTGATTCAAAATGTTTATGAAGGGGCAGCATGAAGGAAGAGAGCTTCCAGTGATGGAATATATAGAACACATATATTATGAAACATTTCAGATATTTTCTTGTAACCAAACCTCGGAAAAATTCTCTTTTTGATCCAGAAAGGCAAGGAATATTTTGAATTGGAAGGTTTTTTAATCATATCAGAAGACCATTCTGTTGGCTCTTAAAGAAGATTCAAAACAAATGCAGTGATGGTTTGGATGGAAAATTCAAGATATTTTTAATTCATTAATTGGAAACATACTTGCTGGTTTAGTTGTTAAGGATCCAGCAGTGGAAAATTAAAAAAACAAAACCAAAAAATTTTTCTCCTCTTATTCTGGCATAGTTACATTTTACCTTTACAGTAACTGACCTCACATCAATGAGACTGAAATGAGATAATGTCTGTAAAACTTTTTGTAAATTGTAAAATGTAATGGACTGATAAATGGTTTTTATTATTCTGCTTTAATGAATACAGGAGTACTTCTACATTACTTGCCCACTTTATACGTGTCTTTAATCAACAGATACATTAGTAACCTACTGTGTTTCAAAGACTACATGGTAAGGCATTAAAGCAACAAAGATAAACAAGATAAAATTCATACCCACAAGTTGTTCATGGTCAGTTAAAGAGTTCCAAAGACAAATAGCATAATTATAATCATAGAGGTATTAGACATAGTGCATATAAAGCAGAGAGAAGAGGAATTTTACATCTTCTTGAGGGTGGTTAGGGAAGACAAAATTTGTGTGGGAAGGTGAAGTGGACCTCATAGTATGAATAGGATTGAAAGAGATAATAGAGCACAGGAGAGGTGACATATAGAAGAACCAGAGGCATCTGAGATCATGACATATTCATAAAGCCAGTAGCTCTGTTCAGCTAGATGTCCTGCTGTTTGGAGGAAAGTAAAAACTGAGCCTGGATAGGGTAGAGAATAAAATCATTCATTCATTTATTCACTCATTCAATCAGTGTTTGATTATCTTTATGTGCTCTGCTAAGGAGCGTAGGTAATATAGAGCTTAGGTAACAGGATTTTAAGCAGGGGACACCCCGTAATCAGTTTTACATTTTATGTGTAGGATCGAGATAGGGCCAGAGGCAAACATAATTGCCTCATGGACAATAATACCATCCTGAAGTAAAAAGTGCTATTGGGATATAGTGGAAAATAAAGGATATTAATGAATTTGAGGTGGAAAATGAGAGAGATAAACTAGAATTCTGTTTTTTTTATGAATGAATAAATAAATCGTGGCATCATCCCTTGAAAATAACATTTTGAATGGAAGATTATTAATTTGCTTCTGTACCTTACAACCATCTATTGGGCATATTATCCTATGAAATTGTAGTTATCTGGTGCCTTTTTTGAACCATTTGGCTGAGTTTGAGTAGGAAACTGAGATCCTTAATTTTTTTGGTAATTTTAAATTCACAAGCACTTAAACCAATGTCTGGCACATAGTATAGGTACCCAGATGTGGTTGTTATATTGAATTGAGTATGTGTATTATGGTCTTTAAAACAGACTACCAAATTAACAAAATTATCATCAAGGACATTCACTCCAAAGAGAAACATTTACATTATTATAGTCACTAAAGTTCTGAATTTACCAGCATACATTCCTTTCAGAAAAGGCATCTTCAGCTATCTGAATTGCTTCACTGACTTCCATTTCAGAGATATTTTTAGCACACAGATATTAGCTACTGAGACATATTTGGTAATAAAATAAGATACCTGTTTATCATGAGCTCTAAAGCACCATGGGAATAATTACAGCATGAATGCATGAGCCCTGGCAGTGTTTTGAGTTACAGCTGTCTTTGAGGACATAGTCACTCCTCTTCCTATTCTCTTTTTTGCTCTCTGCCTCATTACTGGGTGATAATTATGACAAATTAAGATGTAACAACAAGGTTGTTAAAATAGAAAAAGTCTACTGGGCTTAATGTTAAATTTACATTACTCAGGATTGCAAAGACCTGTCTACCTGCAGCTAATTCCTACTCTTAACAGGCTGGAATAGACCAAGTACCTATATGTAGGACAAAATTAATATACTTTTTATTTGAAATTCAGTATTTTAAGCATAAATTTTTATTATTTCTCACAAACATATTCCTCTTCAAGTTCTTCCTAAATTAGTGGAATTACTAATTTAGTCAGTCTCTAAAGCTAAAACAGCAACAATAACAACAAAAATGACTCCCCTCCCCAAAACTTGGGTCCTTAGTTGACTCCACCCATTCTCTGTCATCAATATCTTCATCATAAAGTATCCATATATAAATCTAGTACAGTTATGAATAAAGTGGCTAATGTGTATTGAGCTCTCTTGATGTGCCACACACTGGCCTAAGCATTTCTATGTATTACATCATTTTACTTTCATCATTAAAACACCTTATGGAGTTGAAATTGATGTTATCTTCACTCTACCCCGGAAGAAACTAAACCATAAAAAGATTAAGTAACTTCCCCAAGGATACACATGTTTCAAAGTAAGATTGCCTGAATTTAAATTCTGGCTTCAGTATGTGCTAGTCCTTGGATCCTGGGTGAATTACCTCATCAGTTCAAGACCTTGGTGACCAAAAATCTCAGTTTGCAGTAGACTGAGGGGCTTCCTGAAATACAGGATTTTTAGGGCTAAAATTGATACAAACCTGGAATAATTGATCGCCTTTCCATATTTGAAAAAAGAGAATAGTAAAAGTGCCTGCCTTTAACAATTTTCTTGAGTATTAAATAATATAGTCTGTAGAGTACTAGCATAACGATTGACTCATGATCAGCATTCAGTAACTGTTAATTCTTCTTGTCATTATTGCTATTATTTCTCCTTTATCTTTCTTGTTCTAGACTCTTGCTATTTTCTGTTGTGTATATTTCTTCCTAAATTATCTTATAAAATCTAGACTCACAATGCCATTCTCATGCTAAAAATATGTGTGACTCCACATTGCCTATTTGGTAAAGTGTCTATTATTTAATATAAAAGTCTTTGCAATCCATTCTTTTTTTGCTGTATAGTGAACTTCCTGATGCATTACTTGGGTTGGAAACAAGGCAAGCTCTGTGGGCAGATATTCCTGATTTGGATCCAAGTTCTACAGTCTCTTAGCTGGGTGGCCTTGGGAAATGCTAAACCTCTCTACATTTTTTATTTTTCATTTTTAAATGAAGGGCCATAATATCCATCTTGTTGAACCTTTGTGAACATTAGATAAGATTATTGTAAAGTATCTTGCCGATAATAGATCTCCAACAAAGTGTCATTTATTTCTATCCTCTGAGTTTTTACTTCTGCCTCCCTTCCAAATCTGTCTCTGCCCCCTCACCTATACACCCAACACAACAATGCCAAAATAGTCTCAATGCAGTATTTCACTCACCATGCTGTTTCCTTTCTATATAATTTCTCCTCCCAACTTCTTAATTTGGAGAATTCTTCTTATACTTTAGGACTCTGGTAAAAATGTCATCTGGGAATATTTCTCTGTGGAACATTTTCTAATAAGTTCCAAAATATTCTTACTGCACTTTCTATTTATCTCCATTACAGAGCTTTTCACATTTAATATTATTAATTTACTTATTCTGTTTCTTCCATTACCACCTTGTGAACTGCCTCAGAGGTTCACATGGTAATTCATAGTTATGGAAAGTAATACTCTTTTAAAGATCAGTAAAAGTAATGGATAAAATGATTTGTCTTACTATCTTTTATATATGAACTTGGGTTCAACCAAGAATCTGGCACTTAAAAAGGAGCTCATTATTCTCGATTAATGAATGATTAAATGAAAGAATAAATGATGTATTGAAATGGGCACTGTCCTTTGGTTGTTTCCTTATAAGTGTGTGTGTGTGTGTGTGTGTGTGTGTGTGTGTATATATATATATATATATATTCTAAAGATACTTTTATTTCTCAAATGTATTGCAGAACTTCTCTGAGACCCATTTATAAATCCTAAAGCTTGGGAATCTTAAGAGCAATCAGTCCTATGACTGCAAAAATCCTTTCTAATGAAAGCTCTACATTTGGAGAGATAAGGAAAAAATTTCTCATGTTGGCAACAAAACTGGGAAAGCATCTAGACTTTTCTGAAGTTGACAAGCCTTATGCATTAGAGAGATGGGAACTGCAAATGGATACAAAGAATGCTGGCAAAGAAATACTGGCAAACTCAGATATCCCATGAAAACTATATAGGTGAGTTTAGTATATACATATATAGAGATATTTATATTCAACAAAAATATCTGGAAATATTAAGATTAAGAAACCAGGCAGGAGAAGATCCATAATAAAGTGACACAAAAGTTGACCTAGATATTGGGGCTAACAATAGGCACTACGTATGCACATTTTGAGTGTTCAAATATTCCAAGTGTCTCAAATTGGTTTGTTTTGATGAAACATTACAGTAATTAGGAAAGCAAATCAAATATGTATAAGTGCTCCTGTTGGTTTCCCATGGTGAAAACATGGGATAATTAGTTTGTATATGAAATTTTGTATAAATTCCTCACAGAGTTCCATGACTTTAGAAGTAATTATTTATATTAGAAGAGCAATGTCATAACTGTGACAATGCCTGACAGTAAGAAATTATGGGAAGTTATGACTAGTTTGGGGGATGTTCTAATTAGTAAATAGAACTCTTGATTAAATCTGATTTTTTTTATATGAAAATGTGAAAAAGTACATGATAATAGTACTGGAAGGGCCCAGTATGAATGCCAGCTGTGGGAATGAATGGAAAATAATATATATATGAGAAGATGCAATGAAAAAATTGACAGGACAGGATGTGAGATGTAAGCAGAAGAGAGATTTCAAAAAAAGGATCCAGAAAAAGGAAGAACATGACAATAACTGGCAGAAGAGGAGGATGAAGAATGAGAAGAAAAAGAAAGAGGATGTAAACAGGAAGAGAAAGGTAATGAAGAAAAGCAAAACCAGTCTGAGCAGCAACAGTATAGAAGCAATATTAACATACAGTGCTTACTAAGTGTGGGGAGCTAATCTAAGTACTCTTATTATGATCCCTAATATAATATACCTAATAATTGGTAGAGCCAATGCTCAAACTCTTGCTGGAAATCACTCTAAAAACAAGTTATCATTAGTTTTGATAGTGATGTAAAAAGAATCTTTTGTCTAAGGTATTGGTTGGTCTAGATTACAGCTGAGGTAGAGGATATTGACCAACAAATAATACAGAAGTACATAGTAAAGAGGTAAATATTTCTTATGCCAAATCAACAGAGAGTGCTGATGCATTTCTCCTTTGTTCAGGAGTTGACAAAAAAAAAAATGGAGATAAGAAGGAAGAATAACCAGAACTTAGGTACCCTTGATGGGTTATAGCAAAGGGGCTACAATTCAGACACAATTTAATCCTCAAGCCAGTGCCTATGGTGATTAACTTTACTATGTGATTCTAGGAGGTTTACTTCCTTTGTCCCTCAGTTTTTTGATGTTAAAATAGCATCTAACCTTGGAACATCTTACTGACAAGATTAGCTAACAGATTTTGAGTGTATACCGTGTGACACGGACAGTTCTTAAGCACTTTACTTATATTAACTTATGTACTCTTCCCCCAAATCTTACAAGATATGCCATACTATTTTCTTCACTTCATAGATAAAGAAATGAGCACAGAGAGATTAAATAACTTAACCAAGGTCAAAGCTAGGATAGCAGGAAATCTGGCCTGGGATGTCACATCATTAATCTGAATAGTACACTAACATCTAGAATAATGTAGATTCTAAACTATTGGAAAATAAGTGTAAAATAAATTCAGGATCTTACCTCTATAATGATTTATTTGTCAACAAGTATTCAAGAAATGATTGATGGGCCTATAGGTGATGATACTTATATTTTAAATGTTTATAGAAGGTTGCAGTTTAGGAAGCACTTACACATATGTTATCTCAGATAATCCTCAAAAGAAATCTACAAAGTCACCAGCAAAGAGATAGCAACTCAGAAAGAAAATTGTTTGCAGTTTCATGAACTGATGATGACTTTCTAGTCTGTTCATTACACACTGAATATACTTTTCCTTCTTTTCTCCTCATTTTTATATGTGTTATCAGTATACTATATTTTCTAATTCATTGTACAATTAACTACTTTCTTGTAAGAATGTAAAATGCTATCATGTATCATAAAGACATGCCTTGAAAATATGCATCATACCTCTCCATCTAGGTTGGGAACAAGCCTTATGCCGCATACTTTATTTCTATATTCCATAGAATCTGAATGGCATGTTGTGCTTTGTAAATACTGTTGTTATCAACAGTATTGAAGGTTTTGTTAAGCAGCTTTTTGAAAGCTTAACAGACAGGACCCTTTGATCTCCCTTTCTATTGAACAACACTAAAGAAACTATTGAGGCTCACAGACTCTGCACTGAAAAATTCACAAGACATAAAAATGATTTATCAGGTGAAAACAAATAAACTTCTAAAAAATTTCACCTCAGCCTTTATACTGACAGAGGCATTTAACCTGAAAACTAAGATGAAGCTGGAGAAATTATGATGAATCTGTGTCATGATAAGATACCTACCATCCTCACTTGAATGTACTGAGAAGAAATTGAAATGCAGTGTCCCCAAGGTTAGAGTGGGCAAATGATGCTACTTATAGATTGCCAATTCTTATTGTTATTAGAGAAGGAAAATGAGACAGCTGCATGACAGTTTCACAGTTTGTGCAATTTCATTTAGCTCCAAGGGTAACAAACACAACTTGAAAGCACGAATACATTATAATAGACAACAAAAGCAGTTAGATTTTTCTGTTAGCTTTCCTACACATAGACAATGGAAAGAACTCATGGTTGGGACTCTTTGAAGGTTAAGAAAGTTATCATTCTGTTCCTCAACTTTATTTTTTTTAATAAATATTACCCAACATGAACATTTAACTTTTGAGATGCGTTTGTCTGAAGGCATTTCTCTGAAAAACAAAGCAGACCCCCAGACCCACATTTGTAGTATCGAATGAAATAATATATTCTTAAGTGTTTTGTAAAATACTTACATGCTTTATTTTATAAAGAAGGGTTTAGTATAATGACAAACCTTTGCACTTTTGAAGTATATTTAGAATATATGGAATATGTATCCTGGTAATGATTTTGTTCCCAGATAGTTTGCTGGCAATAGTAAATATACTCTAGCATTTTTATAAGTAGGTACTAAGGAACTCTATTGTTTGTGAAATCACAATAAAATGTTTCATGATCAAACATATTAGGGAAATTCTGAGTTAAACAAGATTATTATTTACAAAAATGTTCAGAATCCCTAAAATGCTAATATGCATTGTGAATTTCCAAAACTAAGAAGACTATTATATTTAGTGTTGTTAAAACAAATCCTTTTTCATTGAACACCTTAACTTTGTGTTCCCTGGAACAAAATTCAAGAAATACTAAATTCATCATTTAATCTATCCAACTTGAATTTTTATCTCTAAGTGGAAGTGTGAACTAGAGGGAAAATCTCCTTGAAATTCTAAATAATATAGGATTACAAAATATATTCCATAAAAATTCTAATGCTGTGTTTTTAAACTATTATGAACATCTTTGCCTCTTTAAAAAGCGTTTTCCACTTTACTGAATGAAAGGAAAATTGAAAATTAAATTTTATAACATTAATTAGTAGGCTATGATCTCAGATGCCTCTGTGCTTTTCAAGTTAATGAATGTTTGTTTGCCTACCATGTAAAAGAAATTTTACTGGATGATATCAATATGTAGAGGAAAGGCATAAGCTCTGTCATTAAGAAATTGAGTATATTGGAAAAAAGCAACAGAAACAGGCATGGAGGCATGAAATAGCATGGTATATGTTCAAGGTATGGCAGAAATGACATAATGGCCATATGCATTTCTTTTGAATATATCTAATATTATACTATTTCAGGGACTAAATTTTTTTCTGAAATCAATATGGCCTTTGCGAGTACTCTAACAAAATTTGACATCAAAGACAAATATAATAAGTAGTTAATTTTAAGAAGCAATCCATTCGGTTTATTAACTTTTCTGTCCCCATAATCATAATTAATGACTTTAATGGGACAGTGATTGCTTATATCAATGCCTGATTTACTGCCTTATCTTAAAAATAAAAAAAATTGAATGAAATATAAAAGAAAGTATGTGATTGGTTAAACAGCTATTATTATGTGACTATTACAGACTTATTAATTTATTGGCATTTAACTTTCTCTACTTACTGAGTCTCACTCCATCATTATTGTTCCATGATCTTGTACCTTTACTAAATAAAGTTTCACTTTCTGTTATTTCATTCAAAACTACCTTTAATTAGTAATCCTTTCCTTTAACAATGTTCCTATACTACACAGGGCTTTTTTTTCTACTCAAATATCTATTCAGATTCAGTGGTAGCTGGGTCCTGAAAAAGAAGCCAGCTTGGGTATCAGTTCCTTCCTGCCAACAATAACAATTGATTTTCCTCTTCCTAAATTGAAATCAGTGAGGAGAGGAGCTCTAAATGACAATCTATGTCCACTCCACTAACCATGTCATAGTTAATTAAATTAAATATGCTACATTTCCTTCTTTTAATCAACTCTCTAAGGGATGACTTAGAAAAAGGATTTAATTATGCTTTAAATGCACCTGAGAGTGCTCAGACTTTGTAGTGAAACAAGATTCCTGTTGGGAATTATTTATTAAGTGATTACTATATGTGACTCTGTGGAGCTCTTAGATGAATTAGAAGACTTTTTATTCTATGTGAGAACTGTGGATTACACATGTAACTAAGAGCTGGACTGCGTGCCTGTTTAGCTACTTCAGGCACCATTATGAAGTGTTCGGGAACAATCTCAAAGTTTTAGTAAGGCATTGTACTAAAGAACAGCTGTTTTACCAGTCTTATCACAAGTAGATATGAGTTAAAAATCATTTGTAAATTTTTACTCCCACTAGTACACAGGAGGCTAATGTATATCCCACTTATTCAGCAAGTTTTCATCATTTGACATCTATAAACTGGACTGGTGGCTAAATTCTTTGATATTTTTTTCACATAGACTCCAAAATCTTCAAGGGCTAAGATCTTTTGTACCTTTGTATGCCTTATACCACAGTACCTTGCCAAATAAATATTTTAATCCGTGGGAAAATTGGTACCAAATTAAAATATTCAAAGGTATCGTCTTTCTTTAAAGGAGAATCACAGGAGTCTTCTATAACTGTAGCATAAATTGTCTAACACAAAAAGCATGAGTTCAGTTACCCTTTATCAAATCATACCTTTATTCCTTATCATTATCAGATAAATTATTTATTTATTTCATTATTTATTGCCTATCTCGTCAATCTAAAATATAAGATGCCTGTTTAAGGGATCTTATCTTTTTCACTATTTTATTCTCAGCATGCAGGACAGTGTCTGTCACATAAAAGGCACCCAATAAATATTTTTTCAAAGATAAGAGAATGAATGTTGGATGGAAGACAATGCCTACTTTAAATCTTGATAGGGACTGGAAAAACTGGCCTCTAGAAAGATTGTTTTGATTTACACCCCTGCCAACTGTGTATGATAGTGCTCTATGCCTTACACACTATCCCAGTTTTGTCCGTATGAATGGTAAAAAATCTCCATCTTTTAACTTGCTTTTCCCTGATTACTGAAGTGGAGCAACGTTTCATATGTTTTGTAAATATTTACATTTCTTCTTTATTATCTTTTCCTAATCTTTACCCATTTCCCTATTGTTTGTCTCATTTTGTTGCCTTTATTTTATTAATTTGTATGAGCTCTTTCTAGACTGCTTGTCTGTTGTGTGTGTTTCAAGCGTTCTCTTTCAATTTGTCTTTTTTCTTATATTTTGAATCTCTAAGTCTTTTTTGAAGTAAAGTATTGTGGTGAAGGGCACATACTGTGGAGCTGGACTGCTGGGTTCCAACACCAGCTTTGCCTCTCACTATTCTGTGACCCTGAGTCAGTTACTGAACCATGTCTAAATTGTTTCATCTGCAAAACTAGGATAACTACAGAGCTTGAACTTATAGGATTGTGAAGATTCAGTGGGTTGATATTTGTCATATGCTTAGAACAGTGTTGGCCCATAGTAAATCCTATAAAAGTGATTGTTATATATGGACCTGGAATTTGAAATCTTGGGAGAATTTCTCCAACTCCCAAGTTTATAAAATATTCTTCTGTATTTTATTCTGGTAATTTCACAGTTTCATTCTTTACGTTTAGATTTTTAATCCATGTGGAATTAATTTGCTCAAGCTGTGAGATAGACATACTAACTTTTTTAACTCAAATGTTTCAAATCTGTTATTGAATACACCATTCTTTCTCTGTTGACTTGAAATGCTTTAACATGGTTCTGTATCTGGACTCTCTTCTACTTCACTGTTTTATTATTATTATACCAATAACATTTTAATTACTGCAACTTTTTAGTAAGTGATCTGGTAAGTCAAGTCCCTTTTTTATTCTTATTTTTTGGAATTTTCCTGTCTGCACATGAAGGTTGATTCTTCTGGCTACATTTAGAATGACTGCCAAATCCACATCCCACAAAATCTCACTGCTATTTTGATTGATATGGCATTAAATTTATAGATGATTTGTGGGGAATTAGCATCTTTCTCCTAATGGTTTTTCCAACCAGGACATCATGTATTTCTTCATTTATTCTGGACCACTTAACTATTCTTTAAGTTGTGTTTAGAATTATTATCTTTCAACACAGTAGCTTTCATTTCATACAACTACCTTTCTGTCCCAACAGCACTTCAGATATGTAGCAATAAAGATTTAATTATTTTCCAGTCATGACTGCTAAACAAGGGTTAAATTTGGATTAAAATGTTTTCTGAACCTAAAAGAAATGCCTGATATAAATCTTTGGAGGACTGAAGAGTAAGTTTAAATGTGATGATAAAACTGAGGGGTGTTGAGGGGTGGCAGAAAGCTGATGAACAAACACTGGCTTTGAACCTTAAAGATCTCAGAAATGTTCTCGTAGTGCATATTCCTTTTTTTTTTTTCCTACAGTGTGAGTGAAATGTACCTCTTTTTTTCCTCTTTAAAAAATTTATTTATTTATTTATTTATTTAATTTATTTGGCTGCTTCGGGTCTTAGTTGCGTCAGGTGGGCTCTTCATTGCAGTGTGTGGACTTCTCTCTAGTCGTGGTGCATGGGCTCTACAGCACGCAGGCTCAGTAGTTGTGGCATGTGGGCTTAGTTGCCCCATGGCATGTGGGATCTCAGTCCCCCAACCAGGGATCGAACCTGAGTACCCTGCATTGGAAGGTGAATTCTTAACCACTGGACTGCCAGGGAAGTCCCCATATTCCTTTTGTTTGCATGGAAAAGAGGAAGGAGTTCAGCATCATTAGTCATTAGGGAAATGAAAATCAAAACCACACCTGTTTAGTATGACTATGATCAAAAAGATAATAACAAGTGTTGGTGAGAATGTGGAGAAATTAGAACCCTCATACAGGGACTTCCCTTGTGGTCCAGTGGTAAAGAATCCACCTTCCAATGCAGAGGACACAGGTTCTATCCCTGGGTGGGGAGCTAAGATCCCACATGCCACAGGGCAGCTAAGCCCCCGCGCCACAAGTACTGAGCCCCCGCCTCAACAAAAGAGCCCACGTGCAGCAAACTACAGAGCCCATGCACCCTGGAGCCCGTGCACCACAACTAGAGAGAGAAAAGCCACACGTCAGAACTGGAGAGAAACCTGTGTGCTGCAACGGAAGATCCCCCATGCAGCAATGAAAACCCGAAGCAGCCAAAAAAAAAAAAAAGAACCCTCATACACTGCTGGTTAGAATGTAAAATGGTACAACTGCTTGGAAAACAGTCTGACAATTCCTCAAAAAATTAATCATAAAGTTATTCTAATACCCGACAATTCCATTCCTAAGTATATATACAAGAGAAATGAAACATATTTACAGAAAAAGTTGTATACCAATGTTCAGAGCAGCAATATTAATAATAGCAAAAACGTAGAAGAAACTAATGTTTATTAACTAATGAATAGATAAATAAAATATGATACAATGGAATGTTATTCGGTACTAAAATTAAATAATTATTAGTATATGCTCCAACATGAATGAACTTGGAGAAATGTATGCTAAGTTTAAAAAGCCAGTTATGAAGTATCACATATTTTATGATACCATTTATATGCAATGTCGAGAGTAGACGTTGTATAAGAGACAGAAGGAAGAAGATTAGTAACTGCCTAGGGCTGGCGGGGGTGCTTGGGAGAGGGATAGTGAGAGACTGCTAATAGGTACAGGATTTCATTTGGAGGCGGAGGCAAAATATTCTAAAATTAGACTGTGGTGAGGGCTGTACAACCACATCATTATACAAAAAGAAATTGAATTGCATTTTAATAAGGAGTGAACTGTATGGTTTGTGAGTTATATTTTAATTTAGCTATTTAAAAGAAAACATAAGGATTTCTTTTGTCGGACACAAGGAAAAGTGGTTTATATACCTTTTGCAAGGTATATTATTATTTGGAATGGCTAAAATTATGTTTATCTCTATTCTGTAAAGTATCTTACTTTTGCTTAGTTTCTAAATAACTTTTGATAATACTCTAAAAGGAAATGATGACAGTTTTGACTCTGTTTAAAATTTGCAATGATATCTCTATTTTGATTAGCCAAGGTTGTGTGCAACATTAACTTTGCAGATTTAAAAATGTTCATTAATAAATAAATTGTCTCAAAATAAAAGTCTTAGCCAGTTTACAAAATATTTTTATGCTTCAGGAATGAATTTTCTGGTTTCAAAGTGCATCTAGCTAAAAGGCTATGATTCAACTCCTTCACAATAGAGTAATTGTAAAGCTCAGAAAAATGTAAAATTCACAAAAATAAATTCTGAGACTGATGATCAACATATTTTCCAGAATCTTACAGCTTTCCTCCTACTCCACTTATCCCTCCCTACCATGGCCAAATGCACAAAAATGGACACAAAATAAATTTGTGGTGCTGAAAGATTTTCCAACTCTCCCTCCATGTTTTTCTTCTTTTTTTTTTTGACTTTCAGCTCAAAAATGGAATGACTATGTAAAAAAGTGTTGTGACGTGTTTTAAACCTTTTGGGCACTGCTTTTTTTTTTTTTTTTTTTTTTTTTTTTGCGGTACGCGGGCCTCTCACTGTTGTACCCTCTCCCGTTGCGGAGCACAGGCTCCGGACGCGCAGGCTCAGCGGCCATGGCTCACGGGCCCAGCTGCTCCGCGGCATGTGGGATCTTCCCGGACCGGGGCACGAACCCGTGTCCCCTACATCGGCAGGCGGACTCTCAACCACTGCGCCACCAGGGAAGCCCATTGGGCACTGCTTTTTGAAGCAGAGTGCTACAAATCTTCTTCAGTATTTCTAACATACACATTTAAAGATTTCAACTACAGGGGAAAAATAATTAAAATGGCCAGAGAAGAAAAAGGAAAGGATAGCAGAATCACATTGTGTTCATGGAGGTATTTTGTCGCTATAAGTTAAGCAATGATATTGAAACAAACATGGGGAGATATCAAGTAGAAAGAAACTTTGAGTGTTAGAGCTTCACTATATATTTAAGCATGACACCATGTCAGGAAGGTTGAAAAACGTTTGGAAAAGGTTCAAAAAATCTCCACAAGATGTATGTTTGTTATATGCTGGTAATTTGGTTAAGAAGTATCCATAACATTTAAGTTTTTTTATTTGTGGATTAGAAAGCATTTATAATTCCTAGCTAAGTTTGATTGGACCAATATTAATCTTCATACTCTACAAGTTAACAGACAACAAATCTTGATAGATTTGACATAGTTGAAAGACGAAGAACCCACAGTTAAGGCGGGCTTTGTGAAAACACTGTAAGACAATTGAAATAGAATGTTACCCTAAACATTCAGAAGAAAAGCACTATGAGGATAAGAAGAATAAAACATACAAACATCTTGATATCTTAAATGAGATAGAAGCTGAGGAACACTGTACATACTATTAAGAAGGCATCCCTGCATTAGATGAGACACTGAAATAAATATGTGTTTGAATCTTTTTCAATTCTCAGATCACATGATTCTATGAATGGTATGCGCCTTTACAATGTGTGGTTAACAATTCTGGTTGAGCAGATTTATTTTATTTAAATTTTATAGTTAGTCATTAATGACAAAGTTTATGTAAAAGGGCATTTCACTTGTTCATGCTTTTAGGAAAAAAATATTTTGCTATCAATATACACATGTGGGTCACTCACCTGTGTTTCATGTATTATCGCTATGTTAAGTGATTCAAATGCCAATGCTAACTTCTTTATAGTTTCTATATTTAAACACACAATTTCAATGTATGTATTTTTAATATATTTACTTTCGTATTTCCAAAGTTCTATTAGGTCCCTCATAGTCTGAAAGAAAAGATAATGGAATTGTTTCATGCTTGCTTTCTTTTCCAGTCCAAATTAGCAGGGATAAGGATTAAACTACAGGTGTTGATTCTCATGGTTTATTTATTTAAATTATTTTAAGATCTTATTTTATGATTTGCCAATGAACAAAAGGTAAAAAATAATAGGCACTTACTGATCGTTGTTGGTTCTCAAGAGACAGTTTGCACTGCCAATGCCGTGCAAAATCTCTGCTTACAAAATTATAATTTCATGATACTCTGTAATTTACTAGTTTTGGCAGATTTCCTCCTTAATAGTGAAGTTGAGCCAACACTTGGTAGCATTATTCTTTTATAAAACGAAATAGGAAAGTTAGGAAAATGCACATTATTAAACCATACAAAATCAGATGTTGTAGATATGCTTTGCCTGAAATGAATAAATAAAACATAGAACAAAAAATGTTCAGTTTTTAACCTTCATGGAGAAAGCATAAGAAAAATATATTCTAGTACTTATTTTTTATGGTCCAAAATACATTACTTCATGTGTTTTATGGTAAAATCTACAAGACATAAAAGAAATTGTGTAAGAATATTCAAAACTAAAATATATGATCTATATCCAGCTTTACAAACTAAATTGGCAAATTTATTAATGCTTGTGAGATTCTGACATTAAAGTGTTATAATAAAGTTTTGATGCTTCATTTTATATGAGCATTGTTTCATAGAGAATGTTCACATATTAGTAGATAATCTTTAAAAACATAATTTTAACATGTATCATCAAGGAAAAAATAACAGTACTAGCACTTACTGAGCAAATACTTTATACTAGGAATTTTACATAGATAATCATATTTTGATCCTCACAACAACATTTTAATAGCTACTGTTATTGTCCACAATTTACAACTAAGAAATCTTAGACTGGGCTAGTAGGAGATAGAGCTTATATTTGCATATGACTTCAAGGACTACATTCTTAACCATTGAATTATACTGTTAGCCTAGTGTTAAGGAGCATCATCTTAAATATTACACAATACTTCAATAAGCTGGTATGTCATAAATTATTTATTCTGTACTCTGGGCTTTTTTGACATTTTTCCAATTAAAGATAGATTCATTGGTACCATTCTTAAAAACATGAGAAAAGTGCAGATTTAGGAAAGAAAGATGAATTTTTATTTGCATACCTTGAGTTTGACAAAGGAGCTGAATCTCCAGAAATAGGCTTTGGAAATGTAAATCTAAAGCTAAGAAAAGAGAGTAAAAGGAAAGGCAGAAACAGAACATGAGAAAGAGGGAGAGAGAGACTGATTTGGAGCATAGATGAAGCTGTAAAAAGAGTTATCTTAGTGTAGGGAGAGAGAAGAAAAAAGATAAGGATTGAACATTGGAGGATGTTTTGTTTATTTAGGCTAACAGAAGGAAGGACAGGAACCACCAAAGGCATCAGGATATGCAAAGGAATAAAGAATGTTAAAAATGAGGAGGTGCTCTATAATATCCAATACTGCCAGCAAGCCGAGGAGGTTTAGGACCTTCACTATACGTTTCACCAAATTTGTGAGACAATAAGAAATAAGTGATAAACAAATTGAATATAATTGGTGTCAGACTTACAAGAAGGTTGAAGAAGAAGGAACAAAAATGATATATTAGCCATTTAACAGAGGGACAGAATCAAGGGCAGATATATTTGGCTGGAACTCCTGCTCGTATATATTCCAAAGGGGAGGAGTCATTTAAGAGAGTGAAAAAAAGAGGGTATTATGAAATGGATTATATAAAATAGAACAAAGTAGTTGGAAATCTAAATACTACAAACAAAATGAAATTGAGTTTGTCCTGACTAAAAATAATATTTCTTTTTCAATGACCAAATTTAAAGTTAAAGAAGAACAACAAAGCTAAGGAGAAAATTTGGAGTGGAACAAGGATACTAAAGTAGTTTTATTTTCGATGTCTCTTTCTAAACAAGTAGAGGTGAAGTTATAGTGGTAATAGTGGATGTGGAGATGAGAATTCGGAGACAGTGACAGTATTTGGTGAGGCATATAAAATTAAATATAATTAACATTTAGTAGTCACTCAATACATATTTGTTAAAGAAATAGTGAATAAGAATGAAAATATTTTCAATGGAGTGAGGAATAATATGAAATAATATAAAATATGCTTAGAAAAGTTAAATTATATTGTTCTCTATCACAATCATTTGAAAATAATTCTCACAATCACTTGAACTAGCATTCCCTGTTATTTTCAACCCTTCCCCCGCATACCTGTGTCAGTTCTCTCTCTTTTGTTTTTTAATTCCACTCTATAAATTTTTGGTGCCTATACATGCTATATCCCCAGTTCAAGACCTCATACATCTCAGCTAACAAATGTCAAGGCATTTGTTTTCCTTATCTGCTGTCCTTAACTATTTATTTTCAGTGCTCCTTCAGTTCACTATTCCTACTAGCATCATTTGTATGCTTAAAACTGTAATTAGTTCATGTTCCCCTTCAAATTAAAAAAAAATGTAGTTCTCCTTCTTCCATGGTAATAAAATCAAAAGCTCAAAAGGCAATATCATTGTACTACTCAAAACTCTCCATGTTCTGGCTACAATATGCAACATGCTTATCTTTCCAATCACAGTAGTATATTCCCCAGGTTATACATACACTGTACCTTCCCAGTGATAGGAGGATTTCTGCTTCCTAAGACCTGAATACCCTTCCTCCTGTCTCCATATACAACATATACTAATCCTCAGCATTATTCTCAAATAATATTTCCTCTAGGATATTTTTTTCAGATTCCCAGAAAGAATGCCACTCCCCCCTCTCCCTTGCCACCATTTCTCAAATTCCATTTTGTTTCAGTTACATGCCTTTCTCCTACACTTCACTGTGAGCCTTCACCACAGGATATGACTTATCTTGCACTCCCTATAGATTATAGTATATTCTAGATCCTTAATTTATTAAATTGTCACCTGAAAAACCAACACCCCACCTCCCCTGCCAAAGTTGGCTCTAGCTAAAGGTCATTCACTGAACCTAAATTCATCCTTCACCTTTGTAAAATGTAAGTGATGAAAGGAAGCAGATTTATAAAAGACACAAATTTGAAGAACCCTATCAGGATGCATTAGTCTTTCTTTAGTTTCAACTCAATATTAACATTTTACTTGTATAGTATGGTCATAAGGTAAAGGCATGTAGTTCTTTGTTCTTCAGCTATTTTCATTCTTACATACAATCATGTGTAATTATATGTAGTAAGCTACTTGATTAAAGAAACTAAGTTTACAAAACTGGTACACTCCTTATATTGATATTTGCTTATATTCAAAACTTAGGGAAAAATTGTAACATCTAATAATAAATATATACATAACTTTAATATAGACTAAATTTTGCTGACATGCTAGAACTGCTAAAATAATCAGTATTCTCTTGTAATTTATGGTCATCAGTAATTTAATGCTAAAGAAATTAGAAGGTCATACAATTATAAATTCAGCTGAAGTAATCATTTTGTATTTCATAGCCTGCCCAAGATTTTATTCTTTACAGTCTCTGTTTTCAGATAGCAAAATGTTTTTATAGTTTTGATTTATTAGGCAATGCCTTAATTTTCTGTATTTCTTTAGCATCTATAAAAAAATTTTATTGGTAGACAAAGTGAACTCTTTATTATCTTTATTCAGCAGGCTCATTAACTTCCCAGATTAAATGAATAGAATTTAATTTTTTACATTTTGCCCAAATAAATTCATGAAAACATATTTTACATATTTTATATAAATTTAACTAAAAAGTATTCCTTTGTATAAATGTTACTTAACTTCAGAGTATAAACAGCACTTATAAAAATTTGAACAGTACCCAGCTTTATTGAAAATAATTATTGGGACTTCCCTGGCAGTCCAGTGGTTAAGACTCCACGCTCCCAATGCAGGGGGCATGGGTTCAATCTCTGGTCAGGGAATTAAGATCCCGCATGCTGCATGGAGCAGCCAAAAAACAACAAAAAAATAAAATAAAAAATAATTATTAAGTATTTTTCATCCTTCCAAAGTACCTAATGTGGTTGTTATTTTTTAATATATTTTATTTATTTTTTTTACAAATTTTTTTTGGGTGCATAGGGTCTTCATTGTGGTGTGCAAGCTTCTCTCCAGTTGTGGCGTGCGGGTTTTCTCTCTCTAGTTGTGGTGCGTGGGCTCCAGAGTGCATGGGCTCTGTAGTTTGTGGCACATGGTCTCTCTCATTGAGGTGCGCCAGCTCAGTAGTTGTGGCATGGACTTAGCTGCCCCAGCGCATGTGGGATCTTAGTTCCCCAACCTGGGATCGAACCCACGTCCCCTGCATTGGAAGGCGGATTCTTTACTATTGGACCATCAGGGAGGTCCCAGGTGTTATTTTTAAACAAAACTAAAACACTAAGGCAACAAAGTGCTATTTTTTTCAAAAATATAAAAATTAAAGATATGTAAAATTCTAGGTCTTTTAGCAAGTTAGATTAATAATGTGTTTTTTAAATTTTATCATTTTCAGCATTAAGAATAATTTGAGAACATGAAAACCTTTTTAAAGGAAATAAATATAACAATTAAAAATTGAAAAAAATTTTCCATTGTCACCAATATGCAAAGAAATGTGAATTAAACAAGATTCTATGATTAGCTCTACACATTTTAATTCTAATACCTAATGTTAATGAAATTGCAGAAAAATGTGCTTCATACTTTGCTGTTAAGAAGTGAATAACAAGAGCCTTAAATCTGGTCATTTCATGTATCTCAGTTATTTGACATTGAAGACTTTTTCTAAGCAAATGATCAGAAATGTGGCTGAAGAATTTATGTTTAAATTGTTATTTGAGGTAATATTTATAATAGCAAGAACAACCTAAATATCCAACAATAGGAAACTGTATAAAATAGAAGTACAGACACAGATATAGAAATAGACATAGATATTATAGATATCCATAATATAACAGTGTTACAGTCCTTACAGTGGGATTGTCAAAGGGCATTTATTCCCAGTGAAAAAATGCTTGGGGTACATTATCAAAGGATAAGATAGTTATTACAAAATTGTATATAGAGTCTTATACCAATTTTGTAGGAAAATATATATGTATGTGTATAGATTAGAAAGAAATAATTAGAAAGAAATGATAATTGACGTTCTTGATATTCATTTCCATATATTTCCTGTAATTATTTCTAGAGCATGAGGTTATTGATGCATTTTGTTTTCTTTTTTCCACTTGCATAAAATTAATAAATTTTCCAAAATGACTACATTTTATTTTCAGGTAGATGTGTTTGCGTATATATTGTATATGTGTGTGCATGCATTTCATCTTCTTGGAATGTCCTTTTGAAGAGCTCTTCGTTTAGATAACAACTCACCATCTATAATGCATAAGCTCAAATGCCCCTTTCTCAGTTTGCCCTTGCCAAATTACCTTGCTTCCTACAAATATTATTTTTCCCTTGTCACATTCTTATCCTTCATAACATTTATCAAGATTTTAGTAACAAATTTAGGTACTTGGAACTTATCTGTTTGATATCTGACTACCTCTCTGAATTCTACATTTTATCACAGCAAGGATCATAATTATTGTAGTATATCCATTGTCTAGGATTTAGTAAATGCTCAATTAGTATTTACAGAATGAAAGAATTCTGAATACATATCATCTTACATAGTTTTTTACTGGTTATATTTAGTGATTCTTCGAGAAGTTTTCTACTTGAGTTCATTAGTTCAAGAAGTAGTGAGCCACTTTTTTTTTTTTAAGCATCTTTATTGGAGTATAATTGCTTTACAATAGTGTGTTAATTTCTGCTTTATAACAGTGAATCAGTTATACATATACATATATCCCCACATCTCTTCCTTCTTGCGCCTCCCTACCACCCTCCCTATTCCACCCCTCTAGGTGGTCACAAAGCACTGAGCTGATCTCCCTGTGCTATGCGGCTGCTTCCCACTAGCTATCTATTTTACATTTGGTAGTGTATATATGTCCATGCCACTCTCTCACTTTGTCCCAGCTTACCCTTCCCCCTCCCTGTATCCTCAAGTCCATTCTCTAGTAGGTCTGCGACTTTATTCCCATCTTGCCCCTAAGGTGAACCGCTTATTTTAGGGGAAGTATTCTTCCATGTAAGGAGTCAAAATTATCTGCTTAATAGAAGTAAAATTTGTAGAAATTTAAAATCATGAACACATTGATGAATAATTTAGTCAACCTCCCTAATTTGAAATGAAAGTGTTAAGGTTAACTTCTTGTCTCTTTTTCTTTTACTTATATTTTGACATTTACTTGGTACCTTAAAAGGTTAATGAAGCTCCACTGCCAACACATCAACAAGCAAATCAAGAGTTTTTACTTTCTCTCTTCAATGAGTGACATATAATAATTAACATTAGTTGAGGAGTGGCTTATGTTTTCTTGCTTTTCAAATATTGATTTGAATATTTTTCATAATATTATGATAGTTAACATACACTATACTTCAGAAATGCTACAAGTTCAACAGTTAGAATTTAAATGCAAATCCATAAAAAATTATACAATATACACAGGTAAATTTTCTTAAAAAGTTAATTTTTGAAAATGTCACCAGCTTCAGTTACTGTAAAATGACTGAAAAAAGAACTTTGATACAATGAAGAATTTAAGGAGCTCAAGTTTCAAAAAAGTGATTGTCTACTTAATATAAACTGCAACATGGCAGTTGAAATAGAAAGATGTGACATTTTCAGTGACTGATGTAACTTAAAGGCAATGCACAAAAGATAAATTGCCAAAAATCAAGGAAAATATGCAGAATAAAGCATTAAAGTTTTTGACCATAAAGTCAGATTTTAAAAGTATGTAACTTTGAGAAAATTAGGGAACACTTAAGGAGTAGTATGAAGAAAATTGTCTATTATTTTATATAACGTTAAATTTCTCTACTAAGCTCAAAAATAATGACCATTTCCTATACACTTACAACGTGTACAATGTTAGATTAGTTGAATTGTTGAAAATTGCATTAATGTCTCCAGTTCTTCACCCCACCTTGTAGCCATGGCCTTTGCTACCTGACTTTACATTTTCTCTTCCTAAAAGGCCTGGGTGTATTCTCTTGCCTCTTCATTATGAATTTGCTTTGGCCAATTATGATTTGCTTTGGCATAATTTGCTTTGGCAAATTATGATTTGTTTTGGCCAATGGTATGTTAACACATGTGGCAAAGCTCTTGTACTTTCAACTTCAGCTCTTGTGCCTTAGCCATTACTGTGCATATATGCCCAGGTTTGCTTTGCTGGAAGTTGAGATGGGTAGATCAGAACCAAATCATTCCACTTGTGTCAACAATGGTCAGACTAGTGCACTGACAGACAACTAATACCTGATCATGTGAACAGGTCCAGCTAAGACCAGTAGAAAATTCCAACTAACTTTCAGACTTTGAGCTAAGTAAATGCTTTTTTATTGAAGCCACTGGTATTTGGAGTTGTTTGTTGCACACTGTTTTGACAATAGATACTATCACATACACACATGGTCTTTACTAAATTTCATACTGCTTGTTTGGATAGGTCAAAAATATAAATTAGAAGTTTCCTCACTAGGGACAAAGCAGATATAATTCAGTAAATGGAATCTTCGTGGAATCTAGTTAATAGACATATATTCATCAGCTACTTATTCTATGCAAAGAATTGTATCATTAAATATGGGTATGCTGATTAAAACTCCTGGATATTCTAGTATTGCTCAGGTTTTCTGTTTGAACAATAAAACAGTTGTATCCATGGGACACTTAAGATATTAAAACTAAGATAATGGTCAAATGGTGAACACTTCACATGGAAAGAAAAACCATATTCATAAGATAACATGACTAGGGCACTGTCAAAATTCCTGCTTAACTCTTTCGAAGGTAATGTCATGTTTAAGTTTAGTTCAAATGTATTGAAAAGTCTTATAACTGAAGAATAAGAAAGAGGAGGAGTAAAGGAGACAGCAGAGAAAGAAGAAGAGGAGGAGACAAGAAGGGAAGGGGGAGCAGGATGGGGAGGTGGAAGAGAAAGAAGAAAAAGAAGAGGAAAAAGAAGTTTCTGTCAACAAGAGGATAATTACTGAGATAAAAGCAAAAATCTTCAGAGCTATGGGTACCTTGTTATCTCAAAGGCAAATTTTGAGGAAAGAAAATGAAAAGAAATAAAAGACCTAGGAAACATTCTCCAGAAGGGGAGATACTCAACATTTATCTCATAGGCAAAATAATTGAGCAAGACTCTATGAAGTTATCCAGGGCAGGGTGATGTACACACTTTAATTCAACATAGTATTGGAAATCCTCTCAAGAGCCAGGTAGGAAAAAGAAAAAGGCATCCAAATTAGAAAGGAAGAAATGAAACTGGCACTATTTGTGGACAACATGATTTTACATATAGAAAACCGTAAAGACTCCATAAAAAATGTTAGAACTAATAAATGAATTCAGTAAAGTTGAAAGGTACAAAATCAATATACAAAAATCTGTTGCATTTTTATACACCAACAACAGACTATCAGAAATAGAAATTAAGAAAACAATCTCACTTACTACTGCATAAAAAGGAATACAATACCTCAACATAAATTTAACAAAAAGTTAAAAGACTTGTGCACTGAAAACTACAAAGACATTGGTGACAAAAAAATGAAAACACAAACAAATGGAAAGATATTTCATGCTCATGGATTGGAAGAATTAATATTGTTTAAATATTGTCCATATTTCCCAAAGCTATCTACATATTCAATGCAATCCTTGTCAAAATTCCCATGGCATTTTTCATGGAAATGCCACAGACAATCTTAAAATTTACATGGAACCACAAAAGATCCCTAATAGCAAAGCAATCTTGAGAAAGAACAAAGCTGGAGCTATCACGCTCCCTAATTGCAATCTGATTAAAAAATAGGCAGAAGATCTGAATCCAAAGAAGACATGCAGATGGCCAATAGGCACATGAAAAGATGCTTAACATCATTAATCATCAAGGAAATGCAAACCAGAACCACAATGAGATATCACCTCACACCTCCTGAGAATGGCAATTATCAAAACAAAACAAAAAAAAAAAACAAGAAATAACAAGCTTTGGTGAGACTGTGGAGATAAGGGAACACTTGTGCACTGTTGATTAGAATGTAAACTGGTGCAGCCACTAAGGAAAGCAGTATGGTGTTTCCTCAAAAATTTAAAAATAGAACTTCCATATGATCCAGCAACCCAAAGAAAACAAAAACACTAATTCAAAAAGATATATGCACCCCTATGTTCACTGCAGCACTATTTATAATGGCCAAGACATGGAAGCAACCTAAGTGTCCACAGATGAATGAATGGATAAAAATGACATGAGATGCACACACCCACCCACACACACACATGATGGAATACTACTCAGCCATAAAAAAGGAAATCTTGCCATTTGTGACATTGATTGACCTTGAGGGTATTAGGCTGAGTGAAATAAGTCAAAGAGACAAAGAAAAACAGGATGATTTCACTTAAATGTGGAATCTAAAAAATAAAACAGAGGATGAAACAAAACAAAACTCATAGATACAGAGAACAGATTGGTGGTTGCCAGAGGGGTTGGGGTTTGGAGAGTTGGAAAAATGGGTGAGGTGATCAAGAGGTACAAACTTCCAGTCATGAAATAAGTAATGAGGATTTATTGTACAACATGGGGGTTAAAGTCAATAATATTGTATTGTAAGTTTGAAAGTTGCTAAGAAATTAAACCTTAAAAGTTTAAATCACAAGAAAAAATGTTTTATAACTTTGTAAGATGACAGATGATAAATAGACTTCTTGTGGTGATCATTTTGCAGTGCATACAAATGTCAATTGTTATGCTATACACTTGAAACTAATATAATATACATCAATTATACTCCAGTAGAAAAATATCAGCATACTACAGCCCTCTCCTGGAGAGTCAAAATACATATTTATGTTCTATGGGTTGTAGAGAAATAATTGTCTATAAACACCAGGAAAAGTTTCACATTCTAAACTTTAAAAAAATGGTAAGAAACCTAGGTCTCATTCTCTTATGGTGAGTAACTCAGTAAGAGTAATTGACCTAGAAATCTTGCCAGTTTGTGGGACGTAATCCAGAAAACGATTTGTCACAAAAGGAAAATAAACAATTTATTTGGTGTCTCATTTTGTGAACGGTTTGCACTTATATCTTCTCATTTAGTCCTCCCATAAACCACTACAGTATTGATTCAAAAACATGGAAATTGGCTTTCAGGGAGGATAGAAAACTGACCCCAAATTACACAGCAGAAAAAGCATGGCACCAATTTAGAAAATGTATTTTGTTTTGTCCCTAAACCCTTTAATCCACAAGTATACAAGTCCATAGCATTTCTACTTCCAGTAGGAAAAGAAAAATAAAATGGTTGGTATATGAATCCTAGATTAAGGTATGTAATAGCTCTTGGAGGAAAGATAAGCACTATAGTATACAGGTGAGAAGGAAAATTTTTGGTATCAGATCCTCGTTGGAAAATGGCTTTGCTCTGCACCGACAGTACTTAGAAAAAGTAAGTTCGCTAATTCTCAATTTTGTCAAGTAAAGAAAGAAATATAATAACAATCTATTTCACAGGGGCATTTAGTACAGCACCTCACATGTTGTTGGGATCCAGAGTCAGCTCTCATTTGTGGTTGTGGTGGTTGTTATAAAATATAGAACTTGAGTTCATTGTAACATGGAAGAAAGAATATATGCTTTGAAATCTATAGAACTTGGTTTGTAATAGGCTTCAACATCAATTGCCTGGGACTCTTAGAATATGATGTAACCTCTCTAAGTTTCATTACTGCTTCTTTAAATGGCTCTAATATTTTCAAAATGGTGAGGGATGGGGCTTAAAGAAAATGAACTGTAAATTTCCTGATCCAGTGCCTGACACATAGGAGGGGTCAGGAATGGTATCCATTAGTGGCATTTCAGTGAATTATGTTTATTAGTATTTAACATGTATTCAATGACTTAGTAAAGTAACATTTAAAGTTAGTTGTATTAGTTTTAGCAAATGAAGAGAGAGCTTAGGTTGAGTGTTCTCCACTGCTTGCTCAAAGCTATAGGCATAAGTCCCTAAGATGTTAGGGAGGGATGTTTAGCATCAGAACATGCTGAATTTTAAGGTGGAAAAAACTCAGCGCTTATTTGAAATCTATTTTGCAGATAGTCAGAGATGCATTATTTTGCTGAGGTCATTTAAGTAGCAACGATAGGGCTTGGACAAGAAATTGGTTTTCTGATAGTTGTTTCACTGGGAAGAGGTCAATTCCAGAAGGCATCATCTAGCAAGTTGGAATATGAGAAACAACCTGAATACTTGATATGTATGAATGGGTAAATAAGAAGGGAGGGATTCTAGCATGGGCTAAGTGAACAAAGCAAAGTGCACAACTAATTGTCGGTGACCTGCCCACTGTCTCTAAAAGTGAGTTTTCATATAGAGGAGTGAAATAGATTTGTGAAAATGTAGGTTCAAGGCCTTGCAGAGAGTTGTGAATGCCTGGATTATGTGAACATTATTTTATAGAGATGGAGAAGTCACTGGATACAATAATAAAATTGGCTTTCTGAAGCATCTAATAGCATTTGAGAGCATAGGGAAGGGGTCAGTGCAAAGAAGCAGCAGCACTGTTTTTTTTTTTTTTTTTCTTAAATGTGTTTGGAAGTACTAATCAGTACACAGAAATACAAGATATAAGATAATGCATATACAGTTGACTCTTGAACAACAGGGGTTTGAACTGCATGGGTCCACTTACATTTGGGTTCTTTTCAATAAATACTATAGCACTAAATGATCCAGGTTGGTTGAATCACAGATGTGGAACTGCAGACAAGGCGAGCCCACTGTAAAGTTACATGTACATTTTTTTTTTTTTTTTTTTCGGTACGCGGGCCTCTCACTGTTGTGGCCTCTCCCATTGCAGAGCACAGGCTCTGGACGCACAGGCTCAGCGGCCATGGCTCACGGGCCTAGCCGCTCCGTGGCACGTGGGATTTTCCTTGACCGGGGCACGAACCCGTGTCCCCTGCATCAGCAGGCAGACTCTCAACCACTGCGCCACCAGGAAATCCCTACATTCAGATTTTTTGACTTAACCTGCAGGGAGGGGTTGGCACCGCTCGCCCTCACGTTGTTCAAGGATCAACCATAGTATCTAAGGAAAAAAGTCAAAAGCAAGAAGGTCCTACAAATAATCATTACCTTCAAATTATTTACACAGATTTAAAAAAGAAGAGAAAGAAAAAAAAAAGCTTTAAATAGATTTTTCAAATCTGGTTAAAGTTAGTTTAGGCAGCAGTAAGAAAAACTGTTATATATGTAAATACCATTAAAGTCAGGGTATTTCAGTATACATATCTTTGACCATTAGAAAAGATGATCATCTTTGCTTCAGACAGATTGCTCTTTGTGGCTTTGATTATCACTTCATAACATCTTTTGAGTGACAACTAGTCTTTTACCTTAATTTTCAGATTTGACAGTTTTTTCATGATACAGGATTATTAGTTCTTGTCACCAAAGTTAACACATAAAATTAACCATCAAAGTAAGATGACATTACTTCGCATTTAACTCTTGGAAATTGAGAGAACAGTCTCTAAAGCTAAAAGAAGCTCTTGCCAAAATATCAATAAATTATACTTCAAGGTAAAATGCATACATACATACAAGTACTTGATTTCTATTTTCTTTAAAACATGGATTCTTTTAAAGCCAGGAGAAATGGCTCAAAACTACTCAATAATATATCTGTACCTTCTGTAAATATTGCAATTTAGATAGTGAGGACATAATGTCCCTGGATCTAATACTCCAGTGAGCATATGCATTAATTTAAGTGTAAATTCCTGGCCTAATCTTATTCATTATTATCATCATCATCCTTTTTCTCTTTGATAGTAGATCTTGAAGGAAATGTGATGGTATTCTTCAAAGCCAGAGATTTTTCATCTTAACTCTAAAGAGCTTTGACATCTCCCAAATGCATACATCCATTACTGATACTGAAATATAAGTAGATAAGTTTAGAGAGGAACTGTGAGATATTAGTACAAAGAGTTAAACTTTTTATCTTGCTAGTAGATGATTTATTAAAAACAAATCAACAGCATGTGCCATAGTAAAGTATACCTTTTAAGCAGCTGATTCATTTTTTATAGCTTATTTTCAGGGAACACGTTTTGGTTCTGAACATTAAGTTATAAACCAGGTGCACTAATGACTTCAAGGCAGAATAGAATAACTATCCAAGCATTAAACACAGTTGCACCCTCTGAATATAAAGACCAATTTTTCAGTCCTTACTCAGGCAAAACTATCTTTAGAATCAGTGGGAGTTCTTACTAAATTAGGAATGAATTGGATTTAATAAACCCACAGCTGTGTCCACTTTAGCATTGCTTTTTCTCTAGGATTCATCGTATTTTTTTTTAAATTTTAACTAATGAAAAACTTTTTTGTATTACAAATATGATGAATAATGAAACAACCAGAAACTAATTTCGGTAGCTCTATTTCTGAAAATCTTCTCTTAAAGATATCACTAGAGTAACAAAGAACGCTCATGGAAAAAAAGCAAAATCTAATATTTTAAATTATATTTACTTTCTGTTTCTATGGTATCATCTTATGGGGGATCTTTTGGATCTAAATAAAAAGAGCCTTAGTTCTAAAAAAATATTTCAAATAAATAAAGAATCTGGGGGCAGGGGAAAGGAAACTATATATAGAGAATCTGGCAAAAGCACCAGGTTGAGGTTTGGAATATTCCCATTCTCCCCTCTTCCTCTTTTCAGAGGGCATAGAAAGGAAAAAGGTAATAATAAAACATGATTGCTTCCTATGATTATGAAATTCTAAAGGGAAAGCAATTTTTGCATTAATGTGAAAAATTCTTCTGAACTACCCAGTAACAGCTGTTTTAAATTTATCTGTAGCAACTGCAAAAGTAAATACTTCTTTTGAAATTATGATAAAAGGTTCATCTCACCAATCAAGCTATATTTCCCCTCTGCAAACATTTGTGTGTGGTTGAGATTGGAGAGATTTCTCATCTCTGAATGATAGAACCACGTTGGCTCTCATACAGAGATGTGAACCAGAGTAGTTACAGTTGTGGTTGATGTTTCATGCATGATCAAGTAATGCCTTATGATCTATTCACATGTAAAGTTTTAACTTCAAGCAAAATGGACTAGAAAAACTGAACCACCAAAATGATTCCCAAAGCCAACTTAATGAAATAATTATATGGATTGGAAACATTAATAACTACTTCCTTGAAATGTTACTTTAGAAAAATTTCTTAATGAAAAATGTACCTTGTAGAATTTCTAAAATGAATATAACATATTTCTCCCAAAATTTAAAAGCATAGGTTTAAGAAATATGCTCTATATTTAAAATCTACAGCCATATTTGTTCATACCATATGAATAATGATAAAAATGAAGGCTCAATGCATATAAATAGTTTGTTTAAAATAAATGAATACATAATATAGTATAAAATAATGTGTTACTATTACCATGGCTTAATATATAGCAATCATGATAAACTAGGCATACTCTAAAACTGAATTTGTTTTAAAGTATGTCTAATACATAGTAAAAACTAAACTTGTTTAAAACATTGTAATAAACACACAATGGATAAACATGTTTATATGTTAAAGTTAATAAACTAAACATACATTAACATATGTAACAAACTTCCCTGGTGGCGCAATGCTTAAGAATCTGCCTGCCAGTGCAGGGGACATGGGTTTGAGCCCTGGTCTGGGAAGATCCCACATGCCGTGGAGCCACTAAGCTCGTGCGCCGCAACTACTGAGCCTGCGCTCTGGAGCCTGCGAGCCACAACTACTGAAGCCCACATGCCTAGAGCCTGTGCTCTGCAACAAGAGAAGCCACCACAATGAGAAGCCCATGAACCTCAACGAAGAGTAGCCCCCCCCTCACCTCAACTAGAGAAAGCCTGAACGCAGCAATGAAGACCCAGTGCAGCCAAAAAATAAATAAATAAACATTATGTTTTTGTTAACATAACAATGTTAACATTTATAAATTAAATGTTAACATAAGTTTATAAGTTAAACATATGTTTAACATGTTTATATTCCTTAAACTTATAAAAAACCATGAATAACCTAACCTTATTCATATTGATGAACTATAGACGTTTCATCTGTTCACATGAGAATTTAGCTTTACATTCCTTGAAGGGAAGATATGTCTTTCTCTCTCTCTGTCTATGACTTAATTCAGTGATTGGGATTTACCAAGCCTTAATATACATCTTCTGTTGTGTGTGGCATGATACTGGTTGTCAGAGCACAATAGAATTAAGAAAGTGTTTTCCTATTGCAGATTATAAGCCAAAGAGATAAGCTGACAACCTTTTGCTCCCTTAAAAAAAGAAGTTTTATATATATATGTATATATATATATATATATATATATACACTTTATTATAAAATTAAAACAAAACAAGTTACTGCCCTAATGAAGTTTATGTTGCAGTGGTGAGCATAAATTGCCTAGACATGCTGGGATTTTCAATCTGAGTCAATGAAGATCACTTAATACATTGCTGAAAATGTACTTCCTTAGTGATCTCATAAAGCAATAAAAGAAGCTTTCTTTGTATTTCATCCCAACAACTATGAAAGGAATGCTGAGTATTGTTATATATATACACACATCTCTCTCTCCCTCTCTGTGTGTGTGTGTGTATATATATGTGTGTGTGTGTGTGTGTGTGTGTGTGTGTGTGTGTGTATCTATAGGTATGTAATATATAGTGTGTGTATATGTATCTACACACACTAATAGAATAATTATTTACATAATATTAATGCTAGAAGATGATGTGCTTCCAAAACCTGAAACCAGAGTTAGAATTTCATAATAGAAAATTTATAGGTTATCACATAAGATGTGGAATTGAATTATACCTCTGTCATTTGAGAGCTACACAAACTGTGGCAAATTTCTTAACAATATGTCTTGTTTTTTCATGAATAAAATGTGAATCATAATGTCTATATAAATGATGACTAAATGATGTATGAAAGCACTTATAAACTACAAAACAATAAGTAATATATTCATTAATTGAAAAGACAAAATAGAGGTAAGCCGCCCAAAATTTTAAAAATCTGGAAATTGTAATAATAAATCATTGTAACAGGAAAAAGAAAACTAAATAATTTCAGAGGGAACTGAACATTTCAAGGATAAAGACAAAGGTCGTACAAGCTGTATGATCAGTACCATAGACTAAAATTTAGGATAATCCACAGATTTAAAAAATTGTTAAGGGCAACAACAACAAAAACCTTTTTAAAGTTTATCTTTAAAATTGATAAATGAGGAAGGAAAGTATCTGCTTAAGATCTAGCATTATATAAGTGAATGCATGCTTTATTTTTGCTTTTTTTTTTTTTAGAGACAGTGTAGAATAATGATGATTAATAGGGGTTTGAAGCTCAGTATTAGTGAGAGGATTACTTAGAGGATATCATGCTGTTTTAAATGAATTGTGTTGAATTATGTTTCTGATTAATATAACAGCTTGCAAGATATGATCTTACTAACTGTTGTAATCACCTGATAGGAGGTAGTGGTGGCAAGAACTGTATATGGTAAAAGTGTCAAACTTCAAAATAAGGGGAAAAGCAGATGCCAGAAATATAAGAAAAAAAGTGTTTGACGCATAACAGAAGCACAAATCTAGAAGAGACCTATTAACTCTAGTCTGCAAATATTTATTAGACACCTATCATTTTAAAGAATTGTGTCCAACTCTGATACTCAAAGATTAACATAACATAAAATGTACACTCTTGTCATTCACAGTATCATAGCAAAACAGACATGTGATAAGGTCTGTGATAGATTTGTGGACAGATGCTGTGAAGCATGAAGAAGTAACACTAATTTTATCTAGGGAATGACAGTAGACTTTATATAGGATGTAATTTTTAACTTGAATGTTAAGGAGGTAAGTAAGAATACTGAAGAGATATAAACCATTCAATGAATTTGAAAAAATGTAAAGTGCCAATAATAGTTTACTAAGAACAAATAATTTTCAAAAGCATAGCATAGTGGACAAAACAATGAACCAGGAGTCAGGCAATGTGGTTTTAGGTCTTGCTAAGCTACATAAGCTTACTGTGTGTGTGTGTATATATATATATATATATATATATATATATATATATACACACACAGACACATATGTATAGAAACTAGGGTCTGAAAAGGTATATATAGCATATTGTTTCAGGGCCAAGTTTTCTTATATGTAAAATGAGAATGATGAAACAATTTTTTTCTTCTCACATATTGTAATCTACTGAAAAAGGAGAACTCCAAAAAATGTATATCTTGATTTAAACAACAAATGTGTTCAGTATGACAATTAGGAACAACAAAGCTGTCATTTTTTTTTTCTTTGCGGTACGCGGGCCTCTCACTGCCGTGGCCTCTCCATTGCGGAGCACAGGCTCCGGACGCGCAGGCTCAGCGGCCATGGCTCCCGGGCCCAGCCGCTCCGCAGCATGTGGGATCTTCCCGGACCGGGGCACGAACCCGTGTCCCCTGCATCGGCAGGCGGACTCTCAACCACTGCGCCACCAGGGAAGCCCAAAGCTGTCAATTTTTAAGTGCTTATATAAGTTATATTTTACCAGTGATTCTACATGTATGGATAGTTTGTGGACATATGAACTGGACAGTAGTGAATTGTGATGCTTCAAAAACTGTATCTACAATGGTGTATTATTAAGTGTATGGTAAACTGAATAATGGTCTCTAAGGAAATACCACAATGCTGTATTTGGCCTGTAGTGATATTGAACACATTTAGCAACTTTGTATACAGCAGTTCACAAGTTGTGTTTACCAAATTAGTAGATTACAGAAGTTAGAAAAGATAGCTAAATTAGAATTTAATGAGACTTACACATGCTGGAAAAATGATGTGGGAGTAATAACTAAATTTGAAAAGCAAATTAAAACTTAACTGAAATTTAAATGAGCCGACATGTACAATAACTTTACAATGCTGCAATTAAACCTGCTTCAACTAAATTATAGTGTCCAGGATGAAGATATATAAAGTCCCAATGTCTTTGCACTGCTTCGATCCAGTATATAGTATCAAGGTAAGATTCAAGGAGCTACTTTTAAGAGATACATTGACAATGCCTTTAATACTGGACATCTTAAGCTTTATTAAAACTAGATCATAAATATTTTTATCATAAATCATATTTTATATTATAAAATTTATCATAATTATTCATGTCCATATCTGTCTCATAGGCACACTTTAAATTCAGTGTGTAAAATTACTATGAATTAGGGCTTCCCTGGTGGCGCAGTGGTTGAGAGTTCGCCTGCCGATGCAGGGGACATGGGTTCGTGCCCTGGTCCGGGAAGATTCCACATACCACGGAGCGGCTGGGCCCGGGAGCCATGGCCGCTGAGCCTGTGCGTCCGGAGCCTGTGCTCCGCAACGGGAGAGGCCACAACAGTGAGAGGCCCGTGTACCGCAAAAAAAAAAATTAGTTAATTAAAAAAAAATAAAAAATAAAATAAAATACCATGAATTAGCATGTGGTATGATGGCACACAGTGCATACACAGTGTTTGCCAATAAAATGACTATCAAAAAAAAAAAAAAACCCTGTGATTTGTAGTATTTTCCAATTTTAACAGTGTAAATAGTCCCAACAGGGCCAATGTCCAAATACCAATGGACTCTCCATTGTATAAAAAATCTGAGATTGTGAGAAACAATTGAAAATATACTGGTAGCTAGCCTAGAAAAGAAGTAACATCAGCAATTTCCAAATAGTTACAACATTCTCACATGAACAAGAATTCAATTTATTCGAAGTAGCTCTTTGAAGTATACCTCAGACTAAAGTTTAAAGTTATAGAAGAAAAGATCCATTTTTTAACAATTAGCTAGAGCTACTTTGTATAAGGAAGCACTTTTAAACAGTTAATCAGGGCTACTTTTCAAAATAGTAAAAAAAAATTAAAGAACACTTAAAAAAATTATAAACAAACAGGGAATTAACCACTTGTCTTCAGGAATTCCATAGGGTCATTCTACATTGAGCAAAGGACTGAATTTTCTAACTCAGTGGTTTACAAATTTCAGTATGTCCGAATATGGGCAGCAGATTATTTTGATGGTTCCTCAGTTGATTTTAATGTATAGGAATGAGAAGTCATTAATGAAATTATTCTGTGATTCTTTGTGTGCCATTGTTATAATGTTACAATTACAAACTATTAAGCATAATAAAAAGCAATCCACAACCATGAAATTATTCTTAGTAGTTGAAGGGCATAGTAAGACCTTCCTCGTGAACTTAAAAATTAAAGAAATGAAGTTGCCAACATTCAGTGACAGAAGTTGGCTGACCCAACAGGGTTAGCAGAAGGCTAAAACAGTAAGAGTAGACTTAAGAATTTCTTTCAGTTAGGCAGCATGGGGATAATTCTGAACAACTAGAGCTGTATTCTATAGTTTTTGTATAAACAAGGACATTTCTGATCTAAAGAGAAAATAAAGGTATTGACCAATATAGAAATAATTTAAAAAGAAGCAAAGAAGCATTACCATGCTTGCATTTCCACTTGATGTAAAGAGAATATCTGCAACAAAATTTCTGGATCCGGAGCCAAATGAGATGCTATGTTATCTAAATTTCTTTAGTTCCTTTCTATTTTCACTAAAGCAAGTCTTGGTTTGCTGTGGAGCTTGACTACAAAGAGAGCTGCACTATAGCAACCTTCACACCATTCTATATTCATGCCTAGCATAGCTCCTGGCAAATAATAAAAACTCAAATATATATGTTAATGGATTACCACAGAGAAGCAGCAGTTCTTGATCTTCATGACACTCCTCATTTTCAGTGTGAATTAATAGATTGGAATTCTTTTGTCAGCCTTAATCTTGGTGGTATTTATTTACTCAAAGCCTTTTTGTCTCCTGTGCATAACGAAGAAAGAAAATCTCTAGACCTCCAAGTGGAGGGCCAGATGAAGCCTGCCTTATCCCCAGGCAAACACACCCAGGTCCTCTAGTTAAAATACCCATAATTGTTTCATTTTTACATAGACAAATAACTTTTACATTGCTATTTTCTTTATTTACTCATTCATTGCCTTATATCCATCGTCATAGATGCTTATATTTTCTCCATATTCTGTAGGTGGTAAATAAATTCTCACGTACAAATAGGTATTGTGGATTTGTTACTGTTTGCTTGTTCTTGTGTTCTATTTTGTAAGTAATATTATGTAAATATTTAAGGTAAATTCTAACTATGAGGGCTCCAGCAAAGCTAGCTGTATTCACTCCTTCAATAACATCATGAGCTCATTAGGAAAAGTGTGTATGTGTGTCTGTTTTCTCATCACCTACTATCTCCTCAATTCCTTGTAAATTGATTTATGCCTCTACCACTCTACTGAGACAGCTCATTAAAAGGTTATTTATGAATAGCCAAATCCAATAATCCTTCTAAGAGCTCTTTTTCCTTTACCCTTTAATGTCTTCAGTGTTGTACATCGTCCCCTCCTGTTTGAGAACCCTTGTATTCCCTACCAGTCAACCCTCATGGCTCTCTTCCAAACTCTATCAATTGTTTGTCTCTGTCTCTTTCATTAGGTCATCACTTACTTTCTACTTTTAAAAAAGAATGATCTCAAGGTTCTATCATTGAAATTTTACCTCCCCCCACCTTTTTTTTTCTCTCTTTACGTTCTCTACTATTCAGGTATATTAAAAAATAATGGTTATACAGAAGCCTCCCAAATGCAGGGTTGCTGTGAGGATTAAAAGAACTAATATGTTTAAAGAGCTTTGAAGCATATAACATATTTGGTAGATGGTACTAATTACTGTATTTTTCTCAAAGTCTAAACATACTTTTTCTAATGTTTATTGGATGTCAACAAAAAATGTCTTACCAGCATCTCAAACCCAAGCTCTAAAAATCAAGTTCTCCCTTTTCCCAGTAACCAGCTGCTTCTTCTGATCATCCTATCTTTGTTATCATCACTATCCTTTTAACTTAACTTTCCATATGGAAAACACTTCCCCCTAAAAGTCTTAATCTGTGGAGAGCATATGGTTTAGTTCAGTCAGTTAGGTCAGTTTGTAGAATATATCCAATCACTATACATACATAATAATCTAGTTCAACTTCTTTATTTTATAGAGAAAGCAAATGAGGTCCAGAAAGTCTAAGTAATAGAGGTTAAGTGATCTGCTGATGTTTACATAGCTGATCCCAGACAGCATCAGATTTGTACCTACTATCCTATGTAGCTTAGAACTTTTTATGGAAAGAAACATTTTGAACATATAAAGTATAAAGATAAAATGCTGTGAAGGAGAAAGTAAGTCATTTGTCAAATAACCTCTCACAGAAGGGCAGTGATATATATAGCCATTTCATTATAAGAAATTACATCAGGAAAGATCATTTTAGTTTATGAGAGATTGCTGATGGTCAAGCATGGGATCATGCTCTCTGGCTGCCTCTCCACGTACTTGAAGTTAATTGATATCCTACTAAATCCTCAACCACCAGAGACACAGATGCCAAGTTAAATTTACAGTTAGGACACTGTTAAGTTATGATTTCGGTGAAACCACCAAATCCTCTGTGTTGCTCATTCTTTTCTGACCTGTGACCTAGATCAAATAACTGCTCCTTCTTCTTTAAAACTGAAACACCCTTATTAGTAAAGAAAATATATTTCTTGAACTCAATGAATAAAAATATATATCATTACAATTATTAATTACGGGTTATGATGAGATTCTTGTAAAGCTGTATACTTCAGTAAGCGTTTAGTTTGTGAGACTGAATCAGCTAAGCTAGCTTTTCTCAAAATTAGGACTCAATGCTTCTGAAATACATAAAGCCTAAAGTTAATCTTTCATTCCTTGTGCTTATAGACTTTATAGCATTCTAGACCAAAAGAAATACTAGCCCCATATTTCCAAATTAACCATATTAATTTAATATGACAGATGACATGGAGTTGTTGAACTAATCGTTCATTGGCAACACATATATGGTACCAGAAGCTTCAGAGTAAGATCCTTTCAGTGTATTATGCCAGTCTTAGAATGGAAAAATCTTCTTAAAATTGTAACAACTGCAAAATTTTCTTAGCGGTAATAGTTAAGACTATAGACTTAACTTAACTAGAAGCTAGAATATATGGGCTGAAATCCTGTTTCTACCATTTACTAGCTGTGGACCCAGGTAACTTATTTAATCTCTGTGCTCCAGCTTCCTTATTTATAAAATGGCAAGATAATACATACATCACAATTTTGCTATTATGATTAAATAAGCTTATAGAAGTAAACCATGTATTTGGTGTTATTATTGCTATTATATATGAGAGGAGACATCATTTGGCACAAATTATTGTCAATCTCTACAATTTTCATTAGCCAGACCAGCTAAAGAAACACAACAGTTAGCCATATTGATCCTTATACTAGCATAAATTCAGGCATTAAAATATTATCACAGTATTCATAGATGAGATGGTTTTATTTCTCAGGGAATCTTGTGTCTGCAATTTTGCTTTGTTTTCACTAGATGGAACTACTAATAGTTGAACTGGGTAGATTTAGAGAGTCAAGAACTTGAGAAAGCTAAATTAATGGAATTTTTCCAAGAACAGGAACCCGTAGGCAGTTTCCTTTTTATAAAATAACATAAACCCTTTACTTGAAACTGTTAATCTGTGGTTCATCTGGACTTTCTTGCTATTTTATAAATTGAAACACTCAAGCTCAAGGTGAAACCAGTTAATGATGAAAGACCATATGTTAACCTCCATAATTAAAAGCATGTGCTAGGAGGGGAATCAGTCTTTCTAATAGAAATCAGTGCTTTCCTATTTGTATTTTTTCACCTGATTCTACTTAAAACTACACTATAAAAGTATTTCATAATAGCATCTCCTTACCCATCTGACCTTCTTTCCTCACATTGATGTACTGTCTTACCAAACATTTTTGCCTGACACAAATTATCGTATTTAATCCTCACCCCAACCTAGGAGATAACTTTACAGGTAAAAAATAAAAACATAGAGGTATTAATTATCTTGCAAATTCAGGGAATCTGAAGTAAAGCCTACATGCCTAGCCAGTTTATTTCTCACATATGCACATCATCACACACTTGGGGACCAGAGAAATCACAAATGGAAGGGAAGAAATAGCAAAACCTATTGGATTATATAAATTACAAGACATGATAAATTAACCACTTCTGTATAAATCATCCATATCTACCTTGATGTTATATTTATTCAATTACTATCAAATTTTGGTTTAATTACAAAATGGATCTTTGGCTGGCTTTAGATTTACAAATTAAGTTCTAATTCTACTGAATTATATAGCATTACATAGCAAGATCAGCAACTTAAAAATACAATTTGAAATATTGGTTTGAAAGGTATGTAACCCCCTTTTAACTGATGTCATTTCTTTTGTAAGATGAACAAAATCTAAAATGATTTTTTTTTTTTTTTTGCGGTACGTGGGCCTCTCACTGTTGTGGCCTCTCCCGTTGCAGAGCACAGGCTCTGGACACGCAGGATCAGCGGCCATGGCTCACAGGCCTAGCCGCTCTGCGGCATGTGGGATTTCCCCAGACCGGGGCACGAACCCATGTCCCCTGCATCGGCAGGCGGACTCTCAACCACTGCGCCACCAGGGAAGCCCTGATTATATTTCTATTAGAGCCTATTTTAAAATTATTCCATTTAATGTTATACCTCAACAGAAATTGACAGCATTCTATACAAATTATTTTTAAAAGCACACTGGTTCTAAAGTCTCCTATGATGGAAAAATCTTCCATTGTACTATTCTTAATAGTGCAAATTGTTCTCATCTGCTGTGTAAAGGAAGTTTAAGTATTTAAAATCTGTAGTTGCATAGTCAATTAAGCTTTGCTGTGCATCTGCTCTGTTCTGCGTCTGATGAGAAACTTTCAGAATAGTAAGATTAACACAGATGCCATGCTCCCAAAACTTATGAAATGGCAAATATTTAAATTAGCATAATTTAGATTTAAAAAGATTTAATTAAAAAGATTTAATTTCAGATTTAAAAAGGAGCTAAGTCTATCTATCACTCAAGGTTGAGGTGCTTGCATGAGAGACACTCACGGTCCATAGCAGTGGACAATGAAAACGTTTCTTTTTTGTGTGCTGAAGATGAGAAAAGAAATGAAGAATCAGAAAAAATAATAACATATCTAACTGAGGGAAGTGTTTTTACATGTACTTTAGAGAAAAATAACTATCATAAAAATTGAAATAACAACATAGGAGGCAGAATTCATAAGTTGTGAATATTTGTGCTTAAATATACAATTCATAAAAATGCATATACTTCTTATTTTACTTGTGTTTATTCGCTGTCAACAAAATTTTATTGACTGCATTTGGGGTTTAAGAAATACTTGAAGTGTATGTAACAGTGTTGTTTCTTTGATCAAAACACCCTTCTCAGAACTTGCTGCATAGGCAAAGATCACTTGTTCCAAACCCTGAGCCAATCTAATTGTATCCATTTTCATGGTTTTCATGAAGTCTAGCTGTACATCTTACAGGTGGCTTCTCTGAGATTCTCTTGTGTACTAACAATAAACAAGCCAGCTTGAGAGCCTCTCCACTGCATTTTACGCAAAGTCTACTTTACAAGACTGTATACAGAATGTGAATTGTCAATAATAGTTTGAAAGAAACAGAATTGGAACCTGAGAAGGAAAAACCAAATGAATGGAAAGGCAGTGAAGATTTATTTGTTTGTTTGTATAATATAGTTTTGAGAAATGTAAAGGGACCATATCCTTCTTTGTTAAGATAAAGAAGGGAAGGATCTTAGAGGTGGGGTTTGAGATGTTGATGGAGCCAAGTCAGCAGATCCTGCAAATTATCTCCCATTTATTAGTTTGGGATTTCAATAAATGGAGCTAAATGGAGAGTGTATTGTGGAGAGTGTTGGAAATTTACTGTGGTGTACATAGAAATTCCTTCCTTTAGTTGTACCAAGTTGAATAAAACAATTCATGTTACCCAAAGCTCTTTCATCTCAAGCTTCTAAATTTACTTTTTTTTTTTTTTTTTTTTTTGCTAAAGTCATCAGAGAGGACAAGATAGCAATTTACATAGACAATGGACATGTTTGGTTTTATCTTACATTAATAGTTGAGATTTTAGAGCTTAGAAAAACTCGTTAATATTTTTTGTATTAATAAATATCAAATCTGGTTTCTTACACATTAAATCATTAGATCACAAAGAAGTGAGTTTCATAGAATGTGGAAAGGGATAGGGAGATGGCAATCATGAAGTAGCATGTTGGTGCAAACATTAAAATAATGTGAAACATCAAAATAATCAACGTGAGGGGAATAAAGAAAATGTAAAATACAGGATAAAATTTGGTGAAGGTCTTAACCTTGTAAAGATAGATCATTCTACTTAACTCCTGTCTAGCAAAATTGGCATTGATCCAATGCCAGCATTTCATCAAATGCCAGGATTTCAGTATAATCATTCATCAATCCTTCTGTTGCTCTTTAAATCACAGATTAAAACAAAACAAAGAACAACAAAACATAATCTACTTACTGAAACACTGTTTTCCCAACATACATAAGTCTCCAATAAAGATGAAAAAATTAGAAATAAAAAAACTATGACAGAAGCAGTTATATTTAGTTATTTATTTTACCCTTTGCATGTGTTGACCTTGATAAGTTAGTTCAAGGTTTATTTCATGTGAATCACTAAATGAAGGGGTAGAGATTTAAATTTAAATTTAAAAGGTTTAGAAGCCAATGAGGAGTTCTGAGGCAGAAACAAACATGTAAAAAAGAATGGGTAAGAAGCACAATTTGCTGATTACAAACTATTATATAACTGTACAAACACTGTTATAGAAATACATGTGAGATCTTCATTAATACTGGCTAAACTAGTTAATATCAGTTCGCTGAACAGATGGGAGTCAATAAACATTTTAATTGAAAATTACAAGAGAAAATTACATTAGATTAAATCACAAAATGATGACTTTCACTGGAAAGTTTCAAACAATGTCTGTAGGATGTTAATACTTACCTGTGAGAGGATAAAGATTTAATATATAGAATATGTAAATAAAGATGTAATAAACGATATTGATATTTCATGATAAAAGAATCACATCGAAGAACTAAACAATTTCACAATTTTCTTTGGTATTATGTTCACAGAAACCCTCCTTCAAAATGAAAACTCTCTTCTTTTAGGGTAGTGACTAGATTTTCATCTCTATATTGTCAAAGACTAGGCAAGGGCATGACAAACACTGGCCCTCAATAAATGGTTGATGGCTGAAGGAATGTGTGGTTGAGTCTCAGAACTGATACATAAGCCACTGGTTCTTTCTGTGGAAATAAAACCTACTGACGACTGTATCTTTCACAACTTCTAACTTAAATTGTATCAATATAATAATATTCAATTAAAAATAATACTGTCCTAATAAAAGGTGTAATAAACCAAACTTGACTTAACAAAAAGAAAATGATAGAAACAAATATTTACATGAACTAGCACAAGATGTAACTTAATATGTCTAACATCTTCCAATTTCTCTTGAGGCCTTTGAGAATTTTACTTTTGAAAGAATGGCATAATTAGAATGTACTCTTTCTAAGATAGGTAGATTGCAATAATCTATGCAATGACAGGTAAAAAGTAGTAAGCTTCAAAATATTGAAAAATGGCTGATTCCTAAGGACTTACACATTGGTAATATTTAAAAATTAAGTTCAAAATGTCATTTCTGATTTTAATCTATTAATATATTAATGAACACTGACAGACTAACACAGATATTAAAGATTTCCTAGCACTTTGCTAGAAATGATTTTAAAACTTTCTGTTTGACCTCCTTTAAAAAGGTTTAACAGGTAAAAGAGCGCTCAAGTACTAGTAGAATTCAGGGATGAAATTTTTTCTTTTTAAGCCATGAAAAGAACATTGAACATGAATTCAGTGCAGGTAATCAGGGGCCTGTCAGCATTTCTATTGCAAACTTCATTTAAGAGGGTTTATCATCTCTAACATCTTATACACTATTAAGCCAGAAGTTGGCACACAAATTAGCAGCCTGGATGCAAATTTGTTAGCACAAAACATTTGAATCAGTTCAGCTGTTTTGATTTAGACATCAGCCAAGAAACCTTAACTTAGTGTTTCTCCATATATGTGAACACTGAGTAAATATTTTGTCTAGTTTACATAGTTCAGTCAGTTAGAGCACAGAGCCAATAAATTCAAGGTACTGTGTTTCATCTCCAGGAGATTCATTTGTGTTTATTCTGCGTGTTCTCCTAACTTTGATCTGTTGTCTCGTAAATGCAGCTTTTAGCAACACAGAGCTCAATATTAGAACATATAGATAGATTGGCATAAATTCATTACCAACATTTGGGAGAAATTCAAATTACACCTCCACTAACAGAATCAGAAAAGTCATATCTGTATATAAAAATATAGTTTAAACATTGAAACAAAACCATTCCTAAAAATTACAAATTATCTGATGTTAAAGTCTTTTAACAGTATCTTATTGTGCTTTAATAGAATAACAATGAAATAGACCAATTTTCACTTCTCTATATTAAAATACTCATAATAAAATCAGCTTAAAATTATATTTTTCATTGATTCAGTTGATAAACCCCAGGTACCATTATATGGTATTCTAAGAGAAAATGAAATTAAAAACATTTTTTCTTCTTAGATTTCATATATATGTGTTAGCATATGGTATTTGTTTTTCTCTTTCTAACTTACTTCACTCTGTATGACAGACTCTAGGTCCATCCACCTCACTACAAATAACTCAATTTTGTATATATATGGAATCTAAAAAAAAAAAAAAATGGTCATGAAGAACCTAGGGGCAAGACGGGAATAAAGACGTAGACCTACTAGAGAATGGACTTGAGGACATGGGGAGGAGGAAGGGTAAGCTGTGACAAAGCGAGAGAGTGGCATGGACATATATACACTACCAAACGTAAAATAGATAGCTAGTGGGGAGCAGCCACATAGCACAGGGAGATCAGCTCGGTGCTTTGTGACCACCTAGAGGGGTGGGATAGGGAGGGTGAGAGGGAGACACAAGATAGCTGATTCACTTTGTTATAAAGCAGAAACTAACACACCACTGTAAAGCAATTATACTCCAATAAAGATGTTAAAAAAAAACCCATTTTTTCTTCTTATTTGTTTCAAATCAAACAACACGCAGAGTGTGAACAAACACAGAAAAAAATAGATATTTGAAAAATTACAATAATATCAAACAGTGAAACACAGCTGATAATTTTATTAAGTAGCTGTGAATGAATAAAGAGGCTAATGGGAACGTGAACAAGCTCGAGAAAAACGCATTTTAATTATCAATCTGTTTCCCCTTCCCTTCACCAAAATCATGCAAACAAAACATCAAGTCAGTTTATGATTTAAAATTTCAATAGACTAAAGTGAATTATTACAATTGGATCAATTTTAAAATGGAGAAGTGGGCTAACAGTCAATTTTCAACATTAAATAAAATTCTGGAATGTATAATTGTAGTAAATAGACTTGGAGACAGATTGCGGTTGTAACTTATCCCTAAATTTTGGCAACTTTGGAGAAATCTATACCTAACTGTTGTAAGATGCAAAACTATTCAAAATAACGGTGTCCCATAACAGTGTCCAATGTAATACGTATATTCTATGAATAATACATCTGAGGGCATTGTTAGGATATCCAAGATTTAACATTTAAAATATAGGTTAAAATGACATCTCTAAAAATATACCCACAAACAAAATTTTAATAATGTAAGTAGAAAAAAGGTAAGTACGTATTTATATTGAGACAGTCTAAAGTTCAGAAAGGACTTAGGTACAACAGTGCTTTTGTTGCATATGAAAATACATTTTATCACCTTCAAAGGAAAATGTGATGCTAATTTTGAGTGCTTAAGTATAATTTAATATGTGTATTTTTTCTTTTTTAGACAATGATGTATATTTCAATGCACCCATTTAACTTTTAGTTAATTTTTAGATTGCTTGTTAAGTTTCTCATTTACCAATATTATTACCCTCATGTATCTGTGTCTCTTGACACAATCGCTTCAGGAAGTATTGTTTTGAGCCTGGTCAGGATTTGGGCACAGGCACAGTAGTCTCTCCTCTCAAGGTGCTTTACTCCCATAAACCAGTTAGGACTAAATTAAAAAGCTCATAAGGCAGTACCCAGTAAAAAAAAACATGTACTGGACAGAGAATTGAAAGACTATTTCACACTCCCTTGTTTGGCAAGTCTCTTCACTTCTCTGAACTTTCTCCTCTGTATGTGAAAATGTACACCTATACCTGTGCTTTTAACTAGGATGCAGTTATGGGAAGAAGTAGAGCAAGTGGTTGAAGCTTGGGTATGAATGTTTTTTTCTAAAGCACTTTGCCTTGAACCCACAAATAAATCTAATGCACATTCCCTGTTAGACACTAGACAAATAAGTCATAAGAGTTTTCCCATCATTAAAACTCTATAGAACTGAATGGAAGAGTAGGTACCAAATGGAATAAATTTATTTGCCATAGCTTATGACACAACTGGTAAATAGTTTTATGCCCACATATTATTTTATATGTGAAGTCCATAAGTCATTTACTTTCATAAATTTTTAAATTTTACTCAGGAGCACTGGGTTAGAATTTAAGGGTTATATGTTTTGATTTGTATTTTTCTTTTTTGTCCTTAATGCACTAAATAGTTTTATATCTTATATTGACATATTTAACTTTGTATTATTGTTCATTTACTTCACTTACTATTGCTTATAAAACTGGAAAATAGCTTTCACGTCCATCTTACAGAATAATTTAGAGAATAAAGTTAGGCAAGTTAAGTAAAAGATGTTGAAAATTACAAAACTGAGAAGTTATGTATTACTGTAACTGTGATATATATATATATAAAACATGATGTATTTATATATAATATGTGATATATATATATATATAACATGGATATTAATTTTAGGCTTTCTTTTAAATTCTCAAGATTTCAGTTTTTCTCTTAAAAGTGAAGAGGTTTAATTAGTAACTTGGTCATTTTTAGTTTTTGTTTTGTTTTGTTTTTTGTTTTTTGTTTTTTTTTGCGGTACACGGGCCTCTCACTGTTGTGACCTCTCCCGTTGCGGAGCACAGGCTCCAGACGCGCAGGCTCAGTGGCCATGGCTCACGGGCCTAGCCGCTCCGTGGCATGTGGGATCTTCCCGGACCGGGGCACGAACCCGTGTCCCCTGTATCGGCAGGCGGACTCTCAACCACTGCGCCACCAGGGAAACCCCGTCATTTTTAGTTTTAACTTTTAATGAGCCTATGAACTTAAAAATCTATTATCATTTCAGATTTCATTCAACCACTAGCTAACCAACGATCCTGGAAAGTCATTGCACCTCTCTGACCCCAGGAAATGTGGATGATTTATAAATGGAGATGATAATCTGTACATAGGAGATAACAGCTATCTCACAAGATGCTTGTTAGGATTCAAAACAGGAAAATGAGAGAGAGAACCACTTTTGAGATGTGGATGACACACTCTATATAAAGGGCTTAGCACAGAGCTTCCTGCTGCTCATATTTTATGCAGTAAATACACATGCCTACTTTGGTACCATTTCCCCAAACATAATAATGTCTTATATCCTATCTATATATGAAGCACCTCTGAGTATTCTGGAGTCAACCTGATGAACTTGTATAAGGGAAAACTATAGCATAGTTGTTTTTTTCAGTTAAAGTTGAATAAACCCTCTTCTATGAGTCTATTTCCCTTTATAAATTTCCTTTCAAAATGGTATGCAACCCTATTTTTTAAGTTGTCATAGTTAAAAAAAACCCTTGCCATTACTTTAAATTATGTAATCATAAATATTCCTTTAAAACTTGCTAACATAAAGCAAAGGAAGGAAGAAGGACTTTATAATTTTGAATGTTACAAACTCAGCTTTTAAGAGAATCACTCATTACTTTTTATGTATTTCAATCCCTTTCTGAACATTTAGACACTTCAAATTTAGCAACATTCATTATTTTGGAAATTTTACTCCCATATCTTGAAGAGACTTTAGAAATACTTCACATGTCACTAAAATTGAAGATAACCCCTTCACATTATTGATTGTTCTTACACTATTAATATTTATAAAATATATTATTACTTCTATGGGAGTTTTGCATGATACCATCATTTATATAGATCATGTGAGAGAAATGTGCAAATGTAAATACAGATGAGAGAGAATGCATAAATCTCAATATAATGTGAATATATTAAAAACATGAATAAAATAGGAACAGATTTTCTAGATTTAAAAGCCTTTAAATAAACTGTGCCCAGATTATGAGAATAAATAAATAAGAATTTGATTAAGTAATAGCCCTCTAAGTTCTTTATGAGAGATTAAAAAACTCAGTACACTGATTTTATTTTTATAGGTTTGTAATGTCAAAAATAGACTTTATTGAATATATGATTATTTATTTATTTGATGTGCATATTATAATAGTCTTAGAAAATATTTTCATTCCACAATTGTTTGTTTTTTTGTCTTTTACCAAATGGGTAGTTAACATTAAAATTTACCACAAAACATATAGTCACTAATATTTTTACATAGTACTAATTGGTATATGGTACTCAGATATTAACTTTTGTGATTATCTTCATTGATGCCATCTGAGAAAACTCTGTAGTAAAATTGATAAGGTACAGTAGAAAGAGAGTTGAACAGGAACTTGAAGACCCAATGATCTAGTCTCAGTTCTGGAGCTAATTATCTTTGTAACCTAGTAAAAAAATCTCTTATCCTTTCTAGGCATGTGCATTTTACTGTATAAAATATGAGCAGTGAACTAGCTGGTATGTAAGAATTCTTCCAGCCCTGGAAATACCATGGATTTGTGACAAGATGAATTAACAAATTCATGTAAGTACATTAATCGATCAATATTAAAATAAATCAATATTGGTATGCAATGGATAAAATTAGCCCAGGAGTAGGAGTAACATATTTAAGCTATGGGTCTGCTCCTGATTCATAGAGCCAGCACCCAAAGTAACTGTGTAAAGGTGATAAGAAGAAATTTCAAGAGTGTTTCTCTAATGTATAACAGCCTAGGAACTTAGCCAAAGTGAAATAATAGTGAGAAGATGCTACATTTTTAATTTACTGCTGTGGACAAGTTAGGACTGGTAGTGTTAGGGATGAAATGTGTGGGAGTTCATACTAGCTTTGTGCATGGAAGTGTATTTTAATAATACTGATGATAGCTACTAGTGTCAGGCACTATATATGTTACATATATAATCTTCCTACTGAAATTCTAGTTTCCTTTTTGATAGATAATGAAACTGAAGCTTAGGAAAATTGAGTTGCTAGTACAAAGATAGTTGTACTGAAATTCTAGTTTCCTTTTTAATAGATAATGAAACTGAAGCTTAGGAAAATTGAGTTGCTAGTACAAAGATAGTTGCTGGCAGAATCATTATTTGACTTCAGGTCTTGGTGGCTCCAGAGCCCTTGCTCTTTCTACTTTACTGTAGTGCTTCTCAAATTTTAGATCACATCAGAATTACCTGGATGACTTGTTAAAAACACGTATGTCAGTGCCAACTACCAGGGTATCTGTGTCAATAGGCCTGGGGTAGGGACCTGAGAATTCACATTTCTAACAAGTTTCCAAAGGATGCTGATGCTGCTTGTTTAGGAACACTTTGAAATCACTGCAGTGCAAACATTTATGAACAAATAGAATGATATTGTGATATCTAAAGGCACCTGATTACCACAGATATACTTGTGAATCAGGTACAAGGTATATGATGCATATGCTAATCTTATAAATTTTGACTTTTTAGAGATTTCAAAGTGGGTTGCAGGGCGACAGGCTGTGATTATATAAAAAGTATTAATCCTTAAGAATCCTCAACTAGCACCAAGCAATAGCATAGCAAAAGGTGTGATGGCATGAAATGCGTTTGATAGCTGCAAGATTGGAGGCTTGAGAAAAAGAAAAATGATCACCAGCCCTGAGACCATGAATACTGGAAGGTATTCAACAAATTGAATTTTCTCAGTGACATTCCTGTAAAAGTGATATTCCAGATGAGAATGAGAGCCTTACGAGGGGTCTAATTCAGAGAAATTCCTGTAGACATGGAGATTGATCTCCCTGGAAAGTACCATGAATCACCCCACCTGCTCACTTTGAGAAAGAAAAGATGAATTGGTAATGACAGTATCTGTTCTATCATCCTTACCAGACCTCATCCAAAATCCAAATTAGAACTGTCACTGTATCTATAAACTACACACCCCTTTGGATTATGAGTAAGGGGACTGGAAAAAAAGAGAAAGAGAAGCTATGTTTTAATGTATATATAGATAAAATAAAATGGCCTTAAGTTTTATTGGCATCTCAGGCATTTTCCCCTAATCTTTTTGTTAGCAGACATTTTACTTTTAATTTCTCCAACACTGGAATTCAAAGTGGCATATTTTGTCAAATAGTCATGTTACCTGAAGTAACAGGTTCCTCACCAGACATGTTGCTTGGTGCTTCAAAGTTATTTCTCAAACTGGACAAAACATTGCAAGTATTTAATATCCTGAAGCCCTTTCTGGAAACCCTGATATTAAGTAGAAGAAAGTAAAACTTTTGGAACACAAGGAGAAGTATATTTGCAGCCTTAGGGAACTTAAGTTTAGTTGCTTTTGCTTTTTTGTATTTGAGATTAGACAAGTATTTTAGCATTAGAGGGTTTTTTTTCCTGTATGCATACAAGGGCATTATTAATTGCTACCTTTCTTAATTTTTGTTTTATCAGATCTCACTTTTGATAAAGTTTTACTATATTTAGAGCCCTGTACGGATGCCATTTGCTACTGCTTTATTTTAATATTTCACTGTTTCCATAGACACCAAACTGTGTGTTCAGGGAAAAGGCATGTGTACCCCAAATCTATTCAGCTAGAGCATAAATAGTAATGCTAATTAACATCGTGAACAGTAATAACTACCGCAACTAAGTCTATGCCCCTGGAGTACTTAATCTATGGAGTAATTCTACCCCTTTTCTCCTTGAAGGATCTCAAAGGCTCTGGCATCAGGTTTTCAAAACCTGAAACCTACTCCTTAATTATTTCTGCTCACACACTCACTCTTCCTACATGGACTTGATGCAGCCCTCACATCCTTCCCAAACCCCTCAACACCAAAAGATTCGGGAAATTTGATGCTGCACAGTGACATTTCCAAACGATTTCAACAGGGTAACTGTGCAGTGGAAGTTCAGCTCAGAGCTATTGAAGCCTTTTGAGGGCAGTAAATTGGGTTGGCTTACCAACTCGGTGGTGCAAAGCCTCCCCAAAGGCGCCGTGTTCAAGGAGAAGGGAATCCGCCTGCTGCCTGAGTCTATCTTTCTTTCTTTGGTCGTCCTGCTTCTTGTTCTTTCTGCATTGCGCTACCGTCCCCGTGCCTGTCCCTCTTTCAGCCCTCAGCTGGCCTCTCCAGCAGGTCTGGGAGAGGACCACTTGGCACCCGGGATGACCCTGTACTCTTTCATTTCTTCTGCCCTTTCCCCTAGGGTCCAACGAAGCCCTTGCGGCGCTCCAATATTTGGACTGCCCCCTGCTTGCTTTCCTCCCAGCGGCAGAGGAGGGCTGGGGATGAAGGGCATGGTAGAGGAGCATCAGTCTCCATGACTCATTCCCCAGTGAGTTTTTCGAACTCCCGGAGAGCCTGTTGTTTCAGTGAGGGCAGCGCTGAGGTCAGCATGGGGAAAGGGAGCTTTCTCGGCGCCTGCACCGGATCGCGCGACAGCAGTGGTTGCAGCACCACCGACAGTTCCGGGAACAGAAATATACTGTTTGCTACCCGCCGTCCGTTTCCGCCTCGGACACCCACCCACACCCACCCTCGAGGCCTCCCGAAGGATCCTCCGTGTTGATCTGCGTGTACCTCCTCCTCCCACACACACACACACACACACACACACACACACACACACACACACACACACACACCCTCACAATCTCGGACACCCTCACAATCTCGGCAAAGGCCAAGTCAGGCATCCAGTTTCAACCTCAGGTGGTCCATGAATATTTCAGGTAGTCTGGCCTTCTAGAAGCAAATAAAGTATTCCCGGAGGAAACAGATGGAAGGGAGGGATTCCTGTCCATACTGCAGCAGGACAGGGACACCTGAGGTTACCTCTAAGCAGCTGACTCAGTCCTGTTAACCTCAAGGGAGAGTTTTGATGGTGGCCTTGGCAGTGGGTGGCTTTTTGTTTGCTGTTGTTACTGGTTTGTAAAGACGTTAACCCAACACACCCACCTTTCAAAAGGTCCCTCAAGACACGACAGAAATTTTCCTAACGTTACTGACAGGGCAGACTGTCGCCCTGAGGTCAGGGGAGTGAGGGTTATCAGCCCCTAGCACAAGCGCGGGGCTGAAACCTGCGGCGCGGTCACACTGAGGCGGGCAAAAGGTGCTAATGAGCGCTGCTGGCAGCTCTCCCCCTGCGTGGACACTGCGACCCTTTCCAGTGCTAATTAACTGCGGGAGAAGGTGCGAGCTCCGCTCTTCCAGAAGAGCTCTGTGGCGGGAGTAATACCTCCTTGGAGTCCCAGAGCACGCGGAAACGTGGATCCTTCTCGAAGTCCGGGGTCCAGAGAGAAGCCTTGAAATCACACTCTAGTACACGGTGGGGGACGCGGCCCACTAGTTCTCACCTGCTGTCCACCGAGGTTAGTGCTTTCTGTACCTTTCCTGCAAGATGTGTGTGCTCCCCCAGGAACTCCCTAGAAGGAGCGTGGGGAAGCACACAGCGGGTGTCTGTTTACGTGGGCGGGACGTTTAAGCACAACTTGGAGATTCACAGTTTCTATGTGATTGAAACCTAAAACAGACACGCTGCAGCTGCAGACTGCATTTCAGAAACCTCTGCTTTCGTGTGTGTGTGTGTGTGTGTGTGTGTGTGTGTGTGTGTGTGTGTGTGTGTGTGTTTCAGCCTGAAATAGGCATGCATCAAGTCCAAGGTGCCCCCGCCCCCCCTCCACAGCCCAATTTGGTGCCCTCCATGGCCTTTTATTTCAGATGGCGCCAGGAGAGAGAATGCCCAGAAAGGGTTGCCTCTCTCTTCAACCCCACTCGAGCGATTCAGGCCTACTACTGAAGGACACTTTGTCTTCTACTCTGAGGCGTTTTCTCGCACTGAGACTCTTTGTCATTGCTGTTGCAGGCAGAGGTGAGATAGTGGAGGGATGAAAAGTGTGGACAGAAAGTGGAATTCTCTTGGCAGGAGCTGTTCACCTGGAAAAGCACGCGCCTGCGACTTGGACTTCCTGAACCCTAGCACTAGCCTAGATTAGGGCCTGCAAAGCTCTTAGAAGGATTCCCCATCCGGAGCTTCCCCGTGGGCCTGGAAGACCAGAAGAAAAACAGCGTGGAAGACAAAAGCAGCCGTAGACATTGGGGGAAAGAACATTTAAGCCATTGCTGCAATCTTGGTTTTCGGAAAAGCCTTGAGACTGAGGTAAAATTACAATAAAATAAGGAGAAGGGGAAGAAGGAGAAGAAACAACTGTAAAAATTGGCACCACTGGGCGACCGGGAGCAAGTCTAAAGCATACAGCCTCTGTAGGTTTGTGTCTCAGAATTTGAGAACAGTGTTCCAAGTTGTAAAATATAGGAGATGTCCTTCAAGTGGAAGATAAGTGACAGTGAAGGATCTTATTACCATTAAAATTTTTTTAATAGTCCGTAGAAAAATGATTTTGGACGGGATCAAAGCAGAGTGTGAAATACTCCTTCTTCCCAATGTCCCCGAAACTGGAATATATTCAGTGGGCCGATTATCTCAGTCCAAATTACGGGAGCTGTGAGTAGAGGAGAGGGGTCTCATTCACAGTGCCATTTAAAGCAAACTAACGCGCTGTTCGTTTCTATCGGCGCGTCTTATCTAAACTATACGGTAGGTACGGGCAGCCGGGCTGTAATTGCGAGCAGCGCTGCTCAGTGTTTGTCAGGCTGGCGTGCTCGCCCAGCTTCGGAGACTCCCTCTCCCTATCTGCCCCTCGAATGTGTTTTGACTCAACAGGTATCACATGAAAACTCGCACTTAACCCCCGGTCATCTTCTAGCAGGAGCCACCTCAACATTTTTCCTGCCAGGAACTGTCGCTGGCTCCTTGCGCCTCCGTCACGCGGAGCGCGCGTCTAGCTGGCAGCCCCAGGGCCATCCATTAACCACCGACTCCCAGTGGCAGGCGAACTAAGCATAAATGCAAGGCTCCTCACACGTCGAGCCGGCGACGAAAACCCCTTCTAAGCACCCCGAGACGCATTTTGTGCGCTAGGCAGTGTAGTTACGCCGCTGAGGACAAGCGTTCTGGCTTAGAGCTGTGCTGAGGCTGGCTGGGGGGCGGGGTGTCAAGCTTTGAGGAGCAGTTTGGGATTACAAGGCAGTTGCTGCCACAGAGATCAGGGACAACTTCTTGGCATTTAAGGATGTAAATTAAAATTCGAGACATGACACCCATCCTTGGTCCTAACAGAGGGAGAGGTAACCCTTCCAGCTCCCTCCACCCAAAACATGAATTATCATTTCCACTGAATGCAAATGGACTGCCTTCTGTGGGGGGACAGCCAGCTGCAAGCTGTACAATAAACTGTTTCATAGAGACGCGGCCCGATTGCGGTTCAGAGAGGCACTCCTTTACAAAGGAAGAAGCGTCCAGTTTGTGTTGACAGCGGTGGCGCGCCTGGGCCAAAACAACCCCCCTCCCTCCCACCACCCACCCCCGACACACAGACACCCGGGATTTGAAACTAGCTTCACTAAAAACGACATCCCTCGCGTCTATGTGAGCTGCCATGACGGCATGAGTCATAAACACCGCCTGAGTATTTTTTGCAGCAATTAATGGGCAGCAGGGTGCAGGAGAAGTTTTAGAACGGAGCTGGGGATCTATTTTCTCCCGGAGGACAGCTCTCCTTCCAATGATCCTGACTGTCCCTTGCCCTCCTGCTTAGGAATAAATTTTACATCCTACCCACTCCCTCCCCTTGTCTGTTGTGCATGTGACACTCACTCTACCTGTCTGAACGCTGAGACTTGCTGGGGATTTTCTTTTTGGTCGTCAGCTAATGACTTTCCTCCTACCTTCATTCATCGCCAAAGGTAGCTCGTTAACATTTCGTGGCGTCTCAGACCGTTTAAAAGCCCCATTTTAAGCGAAACCTCTACCACAGAACCTATGGAAGCTCCTCTATCATTTATCAATGCAAAAGAGCCCACGTAGAAATAATTCACATATGCATGCACACCTTCATGTTGGTGTGAGGGATGCGTGAAAGACCCTTGTGCCCTAATGCATTTAAAATCAGCACATTCCTAACATGTCGGTAACTTTCCTACCTGAAAGGGTTAAAAAGCATTTACACGAGACTCTTTAATATAAATATTCCAGCCAAAGCATCAAACACCACTGGTTTGACTAGAAATCAAGGTAATCTTCACCACCAAGAAAAGTCTTGCAGAGGAATTCTGCCTGGATATCCACTAGTTAGAGGGTATACGAACCAACTCACGTATTCGTTTGAGCATACTGCAAGAATATTTATTGAGCACAAGCTCAATCACTGCATTGAACGCCAAATCTGGCAAGCAAAATGCATTTCCTATCTGAGGGGGAAAAGAGAGCTGTGAATCAACTCCTTCTTCTGTATTATCATGATTATTTTTATCTGTGCAAACTGCAAAGAAGCTACCCCTCTCCGGCGACAAGTCAGCTCACCTCCATCCAAAGCAGAGGGGACCCCGAAAGCAAACCTACCTTTCACACAAGACACCGTCAATAAAAAGACGAGGTTCCAAAACGTAAATCCACTTTGAGTCCCCATTTTCTTCATCAGGATGAAGTCTAGGCGGCCACATTTAGCGCATTTTCTCGTGTCAGGCTCCCGGGGTTTGGATTCCTTCGCTCGGCTCTCCCCTTTGCGGATCCCTTTCATATTATTCGCGAGCTCCTAATTCCTGCTCCTAAGCCCGGCGCAGCGGAGTTGCTGCTGTTATTGGTGCGCGGTCACAGCTCGAAGTGAATGGTGTTTCTGGGATACCACAGCAACCTTGACGAGGACTCAACCATCTCTCTCCAACGGGGGCACAAAGTCTTTGCTACTCTGGATTCTGTCTTTTCTTGTGCGTTTTTACCCCTCCACCGAAATCTACCTCGATTCTAGCTCGTTATAGCAACCACCAGAAACCACTGGTGAGCCTCTTAAAGGCCAGCTCCTCTCTTTGACAAACTCCCCACAATATTTGAAATTAAGGGGTTTGATTTTTTTTTCCCCCGAATAGATCAATTCTGCCTGTAAAACAGCCCAAGAAATATTATGTTACTGAGGTCTCTATTGCAGCCTATGAATATAGAAGCATGCTAAAGGAATATTTTAATCGGAGAATCTGTATTGCTTTTAGGGAAACCGTGATGATAAATGAATCGGGCTCCATCGATGGCCATGTCGTTATAATGGGACATGTGTTACTACTGTAGTTGCAGTATATTTCAGGCAGGCGTCTCACATTTATCATCCTGTGATTTAATTGAAAAAGGGAGATCACAGAGAAGAATTTATTTGTACACACGCATTTACATATTCAAGTGCCTAGATGTAAACCCACAACCGGGTTTTTTGATCTTTAGGCAAACCGATTTCATCCTTGACCAGGGCGGAGGTGAGAGGTGGGGAGGGAGTCAGTCATCTCCTCAAAGAGTTCGCCCTTTCGTTCTCCCTACCCCATTTTCAGCTGATGTGTGCTGCAGTTAAACTACTTTATCTGTGGTAGTTATCTGGAACAGACCCACTTGTTTTAATTCTGAATCGGTCCCAAATATGTAAATGGGAGGGTTCTTTCAAAACGGAAAACCTATGTATCTATACGTTTGGACCTGTCCGCGCCAACACACCACTCAAGGGTTAACATTGTACAGAGGAAGAGTTCTTGCGCCATCTACTGGCCCTTGCTAAGCCTCCCGCTTCTCTTTCACATCTAAAAGGTACCCTATTTCCCTCATGCCAAGGTGTGGGGGAGCTTTGTCCGGAGACCAGCGTGTTTTGCTCTTGTATGTCAATTTTCTAATCTTTTTTTGGTTGGTTCTGGCCCAGGTCTTATAACCCATATGTTCCTTAGACTAGGCGCCTTTTTGGAGATCTGACCTTTTCGGGAATCTGATACCGTCTCAGGAGGGGGAGGACTGCAGCAATGGCTCCGCAATAGATTGCAAAAGCTTCTGTCTCCATTTGCATGCCGAAGGCTATCAGGGGGATTAGTATCTATCTATAGGGCTTGGTTAAGAGGACTGCCCAATTTGAGTTTGCAGCTTTCCACATTGCCCACAAATGATGGCCCTGTCCCGTGTACCACAGGCCAGCTTTTGTCCCTGGGCTCGATGTGGAGCTGCCAACTCACAAGAGCAAGCCTATTGCATCTGGAGGGAGTTTTACTCTGGGAAGTGGGCACACTGCGAGTGTCAATAGGCGTGCGTGGTGTGTGGGTTCAATCTGCAAGCATAGGAAGGATTCTGAGCTCTCCGGGTACGTGGCATTTTGTGTGAGTCTGTGATTCTCCCACGGAGTGTGTGTGTGTGTGTGTGTGTGTGTGTGTGTGTGTGTATACATGGGCACTATAGTGAAGGGTAAGAGTGTGTGTTTATGGAAATGTTGAGGAGTATGATTTTCTATGTGTGGGTGTTTTCCCAAGTGTGTCCGTGAAGTATATATGCGTGTGCCTGTGTGTATGTTTGTGGGGGGCGAGGGGAGAAGAGAAAGAAGAGAAAGAGAAATTTCTTTTCTGGGTAGGGAGCATTAGCAAGAGGCTAAAGCTGTAAATGCATAACCAACCTCGTTAAACTCGGAGAGGTACATTAAGGGCGGTGTGCAGGATACTGTTCCTTCCCACCAGTGCTTTCTCTTCTTGTCCGCATATGCAGATTCCAGGGAGGGGGCGACAAGCTTGGGACTAGACGGAGACTGGGAGGATCAACGGTGAAAACGTCATTAGCCTGCTCAGCCACCTTGGTGGCAGCGCTGGCAGTGATTTCAGTCAAGATGTCAGGATGTGTTGCTGCTGCTGTTGCCTTTGTTGGACCTGCAAACAGGTCCTTGGACTTGATGAGGACACTTGACAAAATCCTACTCACCACATGTGTAGAGCTTAGTCACCTCAACTGATTTCACTTTTCATTAAAAGAAAAAAATCTTGGGTGTATGTAATCTATTTGAACACATTGGTATATATCCAGACAGGAGGAATTTACACCCGAAAACTTTATTTCTCAAAAGTCAGGAATACTTTTAACAGTAATTATTGTGCAAAAATAAACTTTGACTATGGGACCATCATGACTACTACTAAGATACCAGTGTCTGAAATTTATTGTCAAACATGCTAATCCTATAATCCAATTATCTTCCCCTAAATGAATCCTGCCTATAATTTCAATAGGAAGTTGTTAAAAGATTTATCTGGTAGAACCTAATACTTTGAACAATACTATAGTTTCTAGTTTTTACAGCTCATAATAAATCACGAGCTATTTTTTACCTGCATCTTCCAGCTCCTGAGATAGGATGGGAAATCATATTTTAGAGATGTGAAAAGTTAAGGCATGGGGAAATGAAATGGTTTATCCAAGGTCGTCATCGTCGGGAACACTAACATTTAATCCAGTACAGTCAGTGCTGGATCACACTCTTGTCTTTCATGCTAAACAGCTTCCTCTTCAAGGGAGCATTCCCAGAGGTATTCCAGAAACATTATATTATCAGCCAAAATCCTGGATGAGAAATTCCTCAGTTTCTCCGGAAGGAAAACTACAGTGTCTAAATTTGGGTGGAAGAAATCATCTATCTCAGCTGATCTGTAGGAAAGCAGCACAGTTGTACATAGATTTGTTTAAGGCTGTTAGAAAAAGAAAATAAAAAATAGCTAACATAATAGCAAACATTAAATGCTTCCTGTATGCCTGACATTGTATTATATTCACAAGGCATATCGTATTCAGTCTCTGTACAACTTGCTGAGACAAGTATTACAATTATCCTCATTTTATAGGTGAAGAAATTGATACATAAAGAAGTTAACTATCTTGCCTTGCCCGAGGTAATATATTTAAGAGGAAATATGGATCTATGGTGTCCAATTTTTGAGTCAATGTGCTTGCCCACTGTTCTTTCCTATGCTAGCTCCCAAAGATGCTTGTTTTAAAATAGTCTAATAACAAAAAATATGATCTTTATAACAAATGTACCTGTATAACTATAGAAAAGCAAAGATATAAGATGATTTAAAGGTAATCAAATTATATATAATATATATATAATTTATATTTATAGGTAATGAAATTATGTATATATGTATATACACACACACACAGAAAAAACGTTTTTTTTCTTTTTATACTTGTCAGTTACTAAAATTCCCCCCTCTTTTGTTCTTTTTTTTTTTTTAAACTTCTTGCAGCCTATTGATCATCTCACGTACAGATCAAGGGAAATAGGGACTTGGTAAGGATCATCAAGCCAGTCACAATGACAAGTACCCTGGAGAGTTCTTAAAAAGAGTTTAGATCAGAAAGGGACAGGTTCTTTAAACTGGAAGTACCAGATTTCCATTCCCTTTCGGTGGCCCCCTCCCAAATACTATGGAATACAATGAAGTTTGATCTTAAAGTGAGACTTAGTTGGCACTTAAAAGGGAGAAAATAAGCACCTTTTCAAAAATTGCTCCATTTTAAACCAGGTCCTCGATATATATTTACTCTGTTTTAGCATCACAAGGGCAATATCACAGGAAAATGATCAAAACAGAATGAATACACTGAGAAAAAAAAACAACATAAAGACTTGGGAAGAGGTTACCTTTAACTTTGAAAAGAATTGCATGTACTTTTGACAGAGTCATGAACTTATAAGTGTTTTTTTCTTAATTCATGTCACAGATACACAGGTTTACATGAGGATTACTGTTCAAATGCCGTATTTATTTTGTTATAGAAATGTTCCTGCCTATTAGGGCTGAATGTCCACTGATTGTAGACATACACTTTCTTAATAAAAATGCTCAAATTTAAACCTCCGGGTCTGTGGGGGAAAAAAATAAAGTAAAAATGTTAATGATTTACAAATAATGAAGCAGGAATTTTACTGTTTGTTCACAGTTTTCATTTAGAATTTGTTGCCAGGAGAGTAGGATAAAAAGAACTACTTTTCTCTTTTTTTCTACTTAAGTATCCATTCTTGAGTCCATCATATCTGACCTCTCCAACTCCTGGGAAATAAAACATTTGAATTTAAATGTTGAATCTAGAATAATGCAAGAATTCTAACTCAAGTCTGTACATTTCGACTTGCAATAGTCCCTATTTGGTTGAGGAGAAAAAAAAGAAATCTAATATTCATGATAAAGTAAATTTTCTTTAAGCAATCATATTTAAGAAGATAAATTATCAGGTGGATAAAAGTATCTGTCTTGCTGCTAATCAGGAAGCATTGTTGAGAGGTGGAGATGAGCCTCTTGGAAGTGTTGCTAAGTGTGCTTCCTAGGCATCCATTCCTCTTATGTCCTGACTCGTCTTTCAGTTTTATTAATAGTGAGGCTTAACAGGCATTTCAGTCTTTTCCAGTTTTAACCACATTAAGAAAGTCAGAGACTGAATTTCTATGTCACATAAGGGTAATAATAGTGTGTTTTAAACAATGAGAGAACAGAAAAACCTTAAAACTGAAGGCAGTATCTATTGCTGTATCCAGACAAAAAAATCACACTTTGACTCCTAAAAAACTTATTTTTGACATGAGCCACATGTATAAGTTTAGTACATTAACATTCAAATTTTTAAACTGATACCTTCTTAAATATAGACAATATAAATATAATATATAAATAGTTTAATATAAACTATATGAGCACATTTCCCTAAAGGAAAAGAACCATGGTAAATAGTTGGGGAACATGTAAGTAATGATCCTAAAAGAAAAAAGATAAGAATTGAGAGAATCTTTAAAGACAGTTCTGTTTGTCTTGAGGATAATTTCACTCTCCTGCTAACGCTTGGCCTTAATATCACTTAAGTTGTCTCTTTGTAAAGGAATAGAAATAAAAAGTTAAGCAAAAGGTGTCTTTGCTGAACAATCAGGATAATCCAGGTCTCTTCTTTTCATAAGTAATAAAGTTGTTTTGCTGACAAGCTCTGAATAAATCTGAGTTCCCAGTGTAGCAGATCTTTTTACCATCATTTCTTTAACCCTAATATAGTTATGTGGTATCAACCTCAAATGCACTTGAGAATGCATAAATATTTAGAGAATATAAATCAAATGGCTGGATTTCAAAAGATACCAAATCTATCATCATTACTATCAAAATGCAATGCATATTTGATTTCACGCCCTGAAGTTATCTGCCAATAAACTCTTTATTATCTCCTAAAACGTTTGACTTTTTGATCATCTATATATTATTGGCTAATCTTCAAAATTGATTATAATTTCTTGATGTAAACGCATATGTTCAAATATTCAGAGTTCAGTAAAACCACTAATACATTTTATTTTGCATTTTGCTAGTCTATTGCGGATTAGGTAGCATGTATGAGACCTTCTTTATATTTTGTTTCACTTATCTACTTAAAAGTCAGTTTTATGAAATTTTGCTGAGAAATCTAAACTTAGAAGTAAACAGTTCTAAAACAAAGTTAATTCTGGAAAGGTGCAAGCTTTAAATTATATTTGATCATAATCCTAGAAGCCCCAACCAAGCAAAACACAGCCCAGAGGTAAAAGGCAAGTACGTCACCTGTGCTTGAAATGTCCTTTCACGAGATAGTGAAGTGGTCTTGCTGGTGATAAAGCAGAATTTATTAACTTTTTATAAATATAATTGTGAGGTTATTTTTCCTAAATATTTATAAACTTGAATTAGAGGAACCATTAATAGTAGAACTGCTGGAGGTTTCACAAATTGGAAGTCCATAATCCATATATGTGGTTACATGTGCTAGTGTCTGAACCATATTAAAAGTATGAATATTCATTACTGCATAATTTGACCCAGTGTTTAAACTTCCCAAATGATCACCAACAACTCTGTTATTTCATTGATTTTTCAAATTTATCTAAAATTAACAAATGTTTAAATATTTCCCAGAATAAGAGTACAGGAAGCCAAATAACATAGGCATTCTTTCTTCAGAGAAAGAGAACTGTGACCTTAACTTAGAAGGATCATTTTGGCCACAGAAGGAAGGAAAATCAATGCAGCTGATTTTGGTTTGGCTACACATAATCCAATTTGGATTGTAAGTACAAATATCTGTCCCATCTGGACAGGGATCGATTTCATCTTTACTCTTTGTGTAGCAAGTATCATTTTCATCTCTGTGTTCATTCATTTATTTAAGAAATCATTTTGAGCTCCTACTACAAGGAAACAAAAACAAGATTCACACATTATTTTCAAGGAGCTTACAATGTAATAGAAGGGATAGAATATATTCTCAGGTAACAGTAGTGAATGTCAATATAGTTCAGCCATTTTAAGAGAGCTACTTATAAAACACCAAGATGGTGGGAGATTATTTATAGCTGAGGGAAATGGAGAAAACTTCAAGCAAAGTATATACCTTTGAGCTATTCTAGAATCATCTGGAGATGTTTGGCAGAAAAATATCTTGGTGGAGAGCTATTTTCCAGAAATATTTTAAGTTAGAAACTCCGTAAGCATATCTAGGATTTGGTCAATTTGGTTAAGTGATAAAGACATGGCAGGTGAGGCCAGAAAGGTAAAATGAGCCAGGGAGAGGTGGGAATTGGGAGACAATAAGGGTCCTTGCAAATATTTTCTACATTTCCTTTCTCTTTAGTAGGCTATAATATTTGGTCAGTTCAAGTAAACCTCCAGTGGCACATTTTTAAAACAACTCAGTCAGTGGATCGTTTCATTGAATAAGCAAATCAATTTGTTTTGGCATTTTGTATACAGAGGTTTATAGAAAGAATGAAGTTAGCCTTTCAAGTTGATTGAAGTCATCAGGCATTTATTAGAAACATACTAATAAGATTGATTAATTATTAAATAATATAATTTAATATTAATATAGCACATAGTAAATAAAATATGTAATATATACTGTTAATATTAATAAATATATAGTATAAATAAGTAGGTAGATCTGGAATATTTTTGTGTCTGGTTAAGTATATTAACACTATGAACAAATACTATATTTGCAAATGCATGGAGAATTTACCTCATTATCCAATATATGAATACCAATCTGAATTTTGGGAGATTTCACATGTCTAGAATGGGCAATGAATCTAATGCATGACATAAGATTCTAAATATATAAATACAATAGCAACAGCATCTCTAAGGAGGTTAAGCTATCCAACAATTACAATGTGATTATCACTCAGTTTGTCCATTTCAGTTTTTTAGAGTGTGCTTACCCTGGGACAAATAAAATCTTGATCCTTATTCTTCCCAATTACCTTTGCTCTTTTTCTAAATCAAACAAACAAGCAAAACATAGTCAAAGCAAACAATGATGACAAAGCAATAAAAAAGCAAACAAATAAAAAACTCTTCCTGGTTAGAAATCTTGTACATTCAGTGATCAGAAAAGAGTGGGGAAAAGGAATATGGTGTGTCAACACAAATTCTTCCTTTTCAAAGCAAAAACAGTAAGATAAATGCTATTCTGAATCTGAAGCAGTTACAGTCATGCCTATTAGATAAAAAAAACTGATATTGAAAATGCCTTTAGGGTAAGAAAGCTATCACTTGGTGATAACAGAATGAGCCTTAATTTTTCATCTGTGAAATGGGATAACTGTTTGCTTCACACATTTTTGATTAACATTCTCAAGAGGTATGTTGCTAGAAGAAGTTACCATATACGATGATCACTCCATACCATTTCATAATACCTCTAATGGGCTGAATAGTGCACCCCCAAAAATGATATTTCCAATTCCTGACCCCTGGAACCTGTGAATGTAAACTTATTTTTAAAAAAGAGTCTTTGCAGATGGATGTGACTAAGATAAAGATCTTGAGATGAGATCATCCTGGATTTAGGGTAGACCCTAAACCCAATGGCAAGTGTCCTTAACAAAAAACAAGAGAGAAAAGTCACAGAAGAAAAATTGATGCAAAAAAGAAGCAGAAATTGGAGTGATGAGTTTACAATCCACGTAAGGCCAAAGAGTGCTGGCAGTCACCAGGAGCTAGGAGAGAGGCATGGAATGAATTCTCCCTCAGAACCTCCTGAAGGAATCTATCCTCCTGACATCTTGATTTCAAACTCTAAACGTTGTTTTAAGGCAACAAGTTTCTAGTAATTTGTTTTCACAGCCCTAGGAAATTAATACTGTATCCAAGACAGCCAATGACATTGGTTTTAGGAACATGGTTAGTGGATTCCAATTTGATCTCTGATATCTGTCCCCCTGACCCCCGACAAAGGCTCTTCTTCCTATCCCCACCCTAAGTGAGAGCATTCTTTACTGAAACATTTTGAGACCTCCATAAATTTTCACTCATTAATATTCATTTATTTCAAAATACTGATGTATTCTTATGACTATCACCTCTTTTAGAATGAGTTTTACATAAATATTTGTGTGTGATCTAGAACTCTCAAGCCCCAGCTTGAGCTCAAGTTATGTACATTTTGTTCTGTTCCTAACATCTCAGGCACAATGCAGCTCATATTGCACTCATCCTCTTCTGTATTCTCCTCCCTCCCCAAATTTGCTTCTTCTGATTGAACTTCTCTGTAATCGTTACCATTTTCATCCCAACTACTCAGAGTCAAACCTCATTTTTTACATCTCTCTCTTCCTTATGTCTGTGATAGAGTCAAACACTAATATCTGAAAATGCCTCCTTTATATTAGACTCCACAAAGTTCCTTTCCATTTTACTGCCATCATGTGAGCTCGGGTACTAATTATCTCATGCATATGTTATTGCAAGGACCTACTAGTTACACTGGCTGCTTCATTCTGTCATGCACTGAGTATGATCATTTCATCATGGCTCTTACCTTTTCAAACAACCTTCATGTTGTTCCATTATCATTATCATTATCTTCAGGATAAATTGACGGTATTAAATCTCATAGTCAAGATCATTCAGGGATGTTTCCTCCTTCTAGTGAGTCAATTCTAATCAGCGCACACTCCAAATGTGTTTGAATTCTGCATCTGAGTCTTAGTTGATATTGCTCTCTTGGATTTTAATACTTACTTATTTTTTATTCACATATCCAAATTCCAAATTTCAATGCTGAGTTCAGGTCTTATTTTCTTTAAGCATATACGTATTTTCTATATGGATTATATTATAACATTTATACTACTTTACTTTGTTATTTATAGTTTATGTCTTTACACATGTATTGAAACATGTTAGGATTCATTTCAAATGTATCTTTAAAAGGTCCACAATAAATGCTTTTATACTATACACTTTAATCACTTTAATACATATTTGATGAATGCCTAGATTACATTTTGACTATGTAACTCTGAGTTTATTCTTTATTTAATTGATGGAAACATTGGTGTGTGTATGTATATATGCGTGTAGGTGTATATATGCTTATGAAAGAGAGAGGAAGTAGAGGCAATGCACATAGAGCAAAGAAAGTAGGGAAGGGAAAGAAAGGTTGTGTCCACTAACATTAATTATAATAAAAGGTTTGATAACTAATGCCAGAAATTCTACTCTTGATTTCCTCCTTGGCTCTGAGACACTCCAATTTCCCATGCAAAAGCAGTTCTGTCTGTTTGGCAGATTGTTTGAGCTGGAATTAAATGTGCACAGCTGGTACCATCTGCTGCAAATTCTTTAATTCTTGTTATCTCTTAAACAGCTTTTGGTTTTGTTTTATTCATAATTCATTTATGGAGGATGAGGAAGACCTATGGGGTCTTAATATTGTTTAAGGGATGTATTGCTTGTTCTCAGTAAACTATAGTAGACTCTAGTTGATCAATATCACTAAGTATCTACCTAGCTTTACTGATGACTGGATTTGATTTAAAACCAAGGTTGGTTTTAGGTAGTCAAGTAGAATAATTTCTTTTTTTTTTTTTTTTTTTTTTTTTTCTGTACGCGGGCCTCTCACTGTTGTGGCCTCTCCCGTTGCGGAGCACAGGCTCCGGACGCGCAGGCTCAGCGGCCATGGCTCACGAGCCCAGCCGCTCCGCGGCATGTGGGATCCTCCCGGACTGGGGCACGAACCCGTGTCCCCTGCATCGGCAGGCAGACTTTCAACCACTGCGCCGCCAGGGAAGCCCAGAATAATTTCTTAAGATTATATATCATGATGATAATGTTTCAAATATTTTTCCTATTTGTACCATTTTTCTTTTTTTTAAGTAAATTTATTTATTTTTGGCTGCGTTGGGTCTTCATTGCTGCATGCGGGCTTTCTCTAGTTGCAGCGAGCTGGGACTACTCTTGGTTGTGGTGCACAGGCTTCTAATTGCAATGGCTTCTCTTGTTGCAGAGCACGGGCTCTAGGCGCACAGGCTTCAGTAGTTGTGGCACACAGGCCTTGTTGCTCCGCGGCATGTGGGATCTTCCAGGACCAGGGCTCAAACCCGTGTCTTCTGTATTGGCAGGCAGATTCTTAACCACTGCACCACCAAGGAAGCCCTGTACCATTTTTCTTTAATTTGTTTTCTCACTTATTTTACAATTGAACTCTAGGACTTTTGAATCATAATTTCCCAGCCAGTAGACAAAATCAGAAACGTAGAATTTGTGCCTGTTTCCTCTCTTTTCCTCACTTCTTTCTTGTTCTGTGTTCTTAATATCTCTAAAATCAGTGTCTTCCTATGAATTTCATCATCACTGATTTTCTGCAGGCCCTCAACACTTCACATCCCAGCCCAGTTCAATGCATTCTCTACTGAGGACTTAAATTGATCTTTCTGATACATAATTCAGTTCATTTTATACTCTCTTACTTAAAATTCCTCAATGTCTATGTATGTCCTTCAAATTACTTGAAAAATATGTGCATTTCTACCAGTTACTGCTGCTCCCTTTTCCTGACATTTGCTCCCTCATTTTTGTTCCCATTTTGCATGGAAAACTCCAGGATAGGCTTCAAACTAAATCAGGTGATATTTTTTTTTTCCTTTTTGCAGAATTAATTTATTATTCTCCTTGGTTTGAGCAAAATGACCTTCTGTGTTCTGGTAGGAACTTGTGCATAATCCTGTTGGAATATTTATCATAACATATCACCATTTTTACCTATTTAGTCTTTGTATTCAAGTTTGTGGTCCTAATGAACAGTGTCTTTTTTTTTTCCTCCAAAACTTCAAATACTAGTCCAGTGCCCTTCAGTATTAGACATTTGATAAATTATTGATTGGATGAATGAATGATTGAAAAACAAGATCTGTAGTGAAATTCTCAGGGAAGAATTCAATTCATAGTGGGTAAGTAGAGGTCCCTTATATGAACGTGAGAAAGTAAATTTTATCTGGTAATATACACATGAACACATATTAAAAATATTTTTGTTCTTATTTTGTGTTGAAATTATTCTGAAGTAATTTGACCCTAATTAATTAAAGGTCTTTAGCACATTTAATCCGTGGAAATCAGGGCAGCCAAGGCAGATACTTGGGCTGCTTGGGTCTAAATTTAGTTTAGTATTGACAGGATTCATGCTGATTGGTTCTCTTTACTTGCTACTCTGCACAGAGGCAAGCAACTGGCTTTTCCTTTAGTCTGACATTTGTCCAATCTGGCATGGATAAGATACACTATGCTTAGGGCATCCTGTCCAAATGCAGAAAAAAAAAAAAAATATGAGGAGGCTTGATCAGGGCACTAAATTGTACATGTGTCTATTCTAAGGATTTAAAAACGTAGAACCTGTAAGGAGAAAATATGCAGGGAAATACAGCAAGTTTTCTGGTATTGTGGAATTCATGTTGAAAACCTTCCTATTTATGGCTTTTTGAGATGCTTGCTGGTCTCTCTGCAAAATACTAGAGAAAGATGTTATGACAGTATCACTGTTTCCTAGCAGATCATGATTTTGTGTCAATCAAATTCTGATAATGTTGAACAGTTTTCTCTCTGGAAGTAGCAATTGGACTTTTCTGTGCCATGAACAGGTGAATTTTTAAGATTTTAGTGTCCATCAAAATGACCTGACGTCCTACTGAATCAAAAGGGATATAGCAGGCCCCTCCATTTTCAACATGCTTCTTTATAGTAGAGGTTAAAAGAGGATAGTGAATTTCACATGGGTCAGTTTTCCCAGAAAAGAGAATAGGCACCCCACCTAAGTCTAGCCAAGCAAGCTTTTGGGTGCCATAGGCTGTTTAGTAAATGGGAAAACTGGTGAAAACAAATTAAACGCAAGAAAAACATACCTACTGTTATAATTACTTTAACTGTGCGATTTATATAAAAAAGGTAATTTTTCCTCAGTACAAATTATAAAATTGTATCCTTGAATGATGTTATAATATCTGGAAATCACACTAATCAGCTAACACAGAGAGACCCTGGGAGAGCTGAAGCAGGAAGGGGCAGGGGGAAAGAGCACGCTGTTAACTTGTTGATAAGTAAGTTAAGCTGCTGCTCAAATAAACAGTTTTGCATCAATTATTTGGTGATATTTATATAAATTGCATGCAGAAGAATCCTGAAGTTGACAGTCTTCATAAACATAGGAAAGGTGAATATTTAATACACCTGTAAGTGTTTTTTTTCTTTTCCCTTTGCAGAGCAAACCAATTTTTAATTCAGGAGTTTTAATTCAAAACCTATTCATATTTACATCATTTGGAAATATCTCAATGTATTAATTTATTAGAAAATTAATGCATATAGAATGCTAGAAGTACACTGACTTCTAAACATTGAATTTAAATGTTGTGTAGTTGCACAGCTCTATCAATTTCTAGTATTTTATAGATCACGTATACAATTTTGACATGATGACTTTTCAATATTGTACACATATCATGTCAATAATGCAATTATTTTTTCCAGGTATTCATAACTCTGGGAGAAAACTTTTTCTGAATCACAGAATTTTCCAATTATCTGAGGGTATCATTATTTATGTATTGTTGAGACCAATTATTTTGAATAGAAACTACTCCAAAATGTAGCACACAGTTTCTATATTTAAAAAATTGTGTTGATGACTGAAACAGCAGGTATTTACATCAATTTTTTTTCTGTTTTCTTTATATTAAATTTCAGGTGTAACATCCATTTCTATATGGTGGAAGATAGATCTCTGTTTGATGTGACTCATGCTTTGGTTGACGAAAAGATTGAATTCAAATTGCATCTCAGCTCTCATAACAGTTCAGGGGCTTCTGACTTGCTTATCTTTTACTCTCATTTTGTCCCTGGTTCTGATATGATGTTATTGGGGATTTTTCTTCTGTGCTCTGGACTGCTTATGACTCCTGTCCAACCAATGGGCACTTGATAGCTTTTGAGAGACTTAAATGATATTTTCATTCTTTGTTTTTACTTTCATTTTTCTGTTTGTACAGCATAATCTTAAACGTTTTTCTGGTTATCACACTGTGATTTCCTTTCTGGTTATTACCTCACTCTCCTTGTCCGCAGTCTTTATAGAGCTGTCTGTCAAGGTTCCTAAAGATTCCTAGCCATGTATGGGCACATGACCTAGCTTTGTTCATTGTGATTACTTTGGATCCTTTGAATCTTTAACAGTGTCACAAAGACTGAAAACTTATTTGAGCTGATTTAGCATAGTGGTGATAACAAAATACTGCTGTAAATTACTTCCAACTGTATTGAATTTCCAATTTGCCCTGGTTCCTCACTTTTCTAAGTTTATTTATTTTTTCATCTTTTTCAATGTTGAGTGACCCCAGGATCTCAAGATCTCTATAATGAATTCTTACTTTGCATCTGCTAGCCAGAATTAATTTCTATTACGTAGCCCCACAGATAGTAACAGTCTCATAATGCATATCAGGTTAAGATAGCAAGATATAAATAAATAAACAAATAAATAAATAAATGCCAAATGTTTGAGTTATCTGTTTGAGTTTGATTAAGACTCTTTCCACTTGCATTAAAACCCTTCCTTAAGTTAGGTATTCCCCAGAGGTCTTGAACAGATTAAGGGAAAATAACCTGGGCCTCAACAAAGCAGTCTTCCTTTTTCTACAAGTGTGTAGTATTTTCCTCAATATCATCTCCATTATCCAATAGCAGTCTCATGGTCACTAGTTATTACTGGAACATGCTATCACTAACACAACCCACAACTTATGCCCAGCTAGATCTGGTGATGAGGGAGGTGACCAGGTGGTCTGAGAACATGGTGCCATGAATGCCTGAAGATGTGGATGGGAAGAGACTCCCTCAGTTCTGACTCTACTGTGCAAGCCCCATCTCCCGATCATCACTACTTCTTACCCTCTGGTAAGAAGGTAAGTTGATTTACAATGTTGTGCTAGTTTCAGGTATATAGCAAAGTGAATCAGTTATACATATACATATATCCACTTTTTTTAGATTATTTTCCCATATAGGCCATTAAAGAGCATTGAGTAGAGTTCCCTGTGCTCTACAGTAGATCCTTATTAGTTATCTATTTTATATATAGTAGTGTGTATATCAATCCCAATCTTCCAGTTTATCCCTCCCCCCGCCCTTACACCCTGGCAACCATAAGTTTGTTTTCTACATCTGTGACTCTATTTCTGTTTTGCATATAAGTTCATTTGTACCCTTTTTTAGATTCCACATGTAAGTGATATCATATGATATTTGTCTTTCTCTGACTTCACTCAGTATGACAATCTCTAGGTCCATCCATGTTGCCCCTTTATATTTTGCACCTGAGGATAGTGCCTTACTTGTCTCATCCTAAACAGACCTTGCGTTCCTGTCCTGCTTTCCCACTCCATTTTCTAGTTTCCAGTAGGAACACTTCCATTATAAATCATTTGGTTCCTATATCTGTGTTCTTTATTAATGGACATTGTTAGGATATGGAGACAAATTCTTGTCTCAGGGTCTGTTCTGGGAGAACCTGATCTAAACAAGTAAATGACTGCAACTTGGATTAAATCAGATTGTGGACTTTTAGCCAGTATTTTTTCAATGACACTAGAATATGCCCTGTTAAATAATACTTCTTCACAGTGTCTGTGAGGTTTGCTGTTCAGGCTTGTACCTGCAACCTTCTTGAGACGATTGTCCTTTGGCATCTCTGTGGAAAAACTGAAGTGCCTGGGAGTCTGTTCTACCTTCTCCTGGAGGTGGTTTATTGCCAGTGCTTTGCTGCTATGGGAGGATAAAATCCCAGACTCTTTGTCTCAAGATAGACAAACTTTAATTTGTACAGCCACCTCTCAGAATCCGCAAGGTATTGGTTCCAGGACTCCCCAGTGGACACCAGATTAAGAGGATGCTCAAGTCCCTGTAGTGCAGTTGGACCCTCTATACCCTCGGGGTCGAGTTTGATGGCGGTCGGTTGAATCTGTGAATGGGGTATGTGTGGATGCTGAGGCCAACTGTAATTTATATTCCAGTTTTTCTCAAGGGATTAGGCTGAGTTTGAAACTTCACCTAAAGTCACCTTGCCTAGCTTCTTTTCTTTGCTTATTGTATCATGCTGACCCATATTGGAGCTGGCTGTAAAAGGAAAAATGTGTACCCATATGTATACTTACCAAAATAGTCTCCCATATTTCAAACCAAGTGGAATTAGTTACTATAAGTTTTATGATTTAAAAATGACAGTATAAAGTCCTGAGTTGTTCAATCTCTTCACACACTATTGTCACAAGCTTACTTGGCAGGAGAGCTGGGATCCCTGGGCTGATTGAAAATGTCTGTTCCTGTTGTACAAATAGCACAGGGTTACAAAACAAACAGAGAGCAGAACAGCAGCATGCCTTTGTTTAAAAATGGACATTTTGTTCATCATAGACTTTTTGTATTAATTTTGATTTATAAATAATATTTCATTAAAATATGACTTTTTAAAAAAATTATTGATTTACAATTTTTGCCACTAAATAAGAACAAACCAAAATGCTAACTCTAGAAGAACTTGAGATACTTTTCAAAACTATGTCTATTCATATAATGAGCTTGACAGAATAAAGTAAAACATGTAAGGCATTTTAGTTTTATAGTCATGACACCAGATAATCAGTGTAAGTTAATTTTAAATATTTTGCACAGATGAAATACAAGATTAAGTTATACACTTTAAACTCAAAAGACCCCATGAGCTTTCCATATCATTCACTCACGCACAAATGGGAGGATTGCGGTTTTCAGGTGTCCTAAAGGAAGCCAAAGGACATAGTTTGCAAAGCGCAGGGTGCTTCATCAAGCCCACTAGGGGGAGTTTCAGTATTTGAATGTGATACCATGGGACTTGCCATATGCAAAACCACACCAGCCAGTAAAACTTTACTGGAAATTGTCTGAATCTTCTAAAGCTTAATCTCTTACCATTTTTATACCATTAACTAAGGCTTTCAGTAATTTTTTACCTTGGCACACTTAACTGACTGACTCTCAAATTAGTTCAGTTGTCTTTTATTTATTAATCTAATACTGAGCGATTACTGATTAACCAATCTACTTATTTATACACTTATTTATTCTCTTAATAAAGATTTATTGCATGACTTATGTGTGTTAGACACTGTACTATTACCTGAGAGACTAACAAATAAAGTTAGGTAAAGTTTTTGCCTTCAGAGAATTTACAATTCTGTGGAAAAAAACAAAATGAAACAGAATCCAGAAGATTACAATAGACCATTATCATTGCTATGATAGGAGACTATAGGGTTCAATGCAGCATATTCAAGAGCATTTTATTAATTTCTCAAGGTCAGAAAGGTATCATTAATCTGACATTTAAAGTATGAATAGAATATAGCCATGTCAATTTGGGTGGGTGAATGGGGGGAGAGGTAACATTTGATGAAAATAAAAATTCTACATGTTTGGAGCATAGAAATATAATGAGGGGAAAATGGAGATCTCTGTGTATTTTATTTTTTTGACATAGTGGTATCACTCATAGCATTTATTCAAACAATCATTGAATTTTTCAGATTTTATCTTCAATTATAATTAGATTGTTGAAATAACTTCTTAATTACTCTCCTTAAATTTGGGACACACAATGGAATTGTGGGTATTGGCAAATACAGATTTGAGATGAAGGTCTACAATATTGGATGGGAAAGGAAAGTCAAGGGTAGAGAAGACAAGGAAGAGAGATAATGAGACTGAGAGCCTTAATTATATTAGATAAAAAGGTGTAATGTACTGGGATAAAATGGTTGGAGAACTAAGATGGTTAAAGATGCAGCAGTTCAGTGGATGATGATAATGTCCAACTTGTGGCCATGGATGCAGTCAGTGGAAGTGGAAGGAAAATAAAGGCTTTTCCTAGAGATGAAGTTACAAACAGAGTAACCAGATGTTGGAAGGATTGTCCACACAGACATTGAGTCATCCAGAAACATGGAAAACATGAAGCAGAGAAGATGGCTTTTATTTACAAAAAGAGAAAGTTGAGAATAGTTGAGAGCAATTTAACAAATGTGAATACTGAGGTGATATATGCCTATGGTGCCTACCATCCACAAAACAGCAAGGCTTTTTACAGGAGCTTGAAGAGGTAATGAATGTCATGGAAGATATGATGAAGTTAGAAGATATGATCATGGCTGTTTTCTGAAGTACTAGCTGATACTGAAGTACCATCTATGAGGAATCTGTAGTGGAGGAAATGCTTTCAATCTCGGAAGGTTTCATAGACTTACCATGAGGTATTTTCATATTTTAATTGTGTGACTGTATTAAGCCTTTGAAATGTAATTTGATTTTAGTACATCCAAATCCAAATATTTGAGGGTTTTAAAGTATTGATTTATTCAGCAAATAAGATTTGATATATACCACTTGATAAGACTATTAGGAGTGGCTTAGTTGTTCATATGGAACAGAAATATCAAAATTCTTAACTCGTAAGTTTTTCATGAGGATTATTTTGAATAATGAAATTAAAGAGCATAGCATAATGGATAATACTGGACAGTATTGATCAGAAAAATGATTTGTTTTATTGAAGGAAAGAAACGTATCAGGATTGTTAATAGAAATAGAATGTATTAAGCCACTACATTGAGGAGAAAAATATAATGGGACGAAGATATTATGGGTGCTATAGACTGAATGTTTGTGTCCCCCTCCCCTAATTCATATGTTAAATCTTAATGTCCAATGTGATGATATTTGGAGGTTGGGTCTTTGAGAAATTATTAGGTCATGAAAACAACTAAATATTCATCATTATTGAAGGGTTAAATAAAACATGACAAATTTTTACAATAGCATAATATGTCATAATAAAAAAAAGTAGGTAGATGCCTATAAATGGGTATGAAGAGATTGCCAAGACACATTATTAGGTAAAATAAGAATATATACAGTATAATCCCTTTATGCAAATTAAATCTTTTCTAAGTGCATTTAGGAAAATGATGAAGGCATGTGCATCAAACTATTATGTGTTTGCCTCAATAGTAAGTTTTCACTTTTTATAGAATATAATTCTCTATTATATGAAAAATTTACAAGAACATATTCATATGTCAGATGTTACAAATATAAGGCTCTTAGATGCATAAACTTAATGTTAGAACAAATTTTTTTTAAAGTGTTTCCCTCTTGACCATATTAGTTCTGTTAAGAGTAATATACCTAATTAAACTGTGGTAAAGATGTGAGTATAGGCAAGGAAAAATCATCAGTAAGATGAAATTCATGTCTGTAAATTCATTATTTAATTTAGGTTTCCCACTTTAGTTATTAGTATTCATTATTGATTATTACCACGTTATACATAAAAATGAATCATATCTTTCTGCATTTGTGGCTCTCCCTACACCATTTAATATGTGATAGAAAAGTAAGTAAACATAACATTTTAGCAAATAACACAGTTATTATTATAATAAGTCATTGATCTTCTATATTGTAGAATAGAGACCAACTATTTTCACTGGGATGTGGATAAAAAGCATACTATCTGAAACAGGATATGAATAGGAAAGGATATGAAACAGGAAGGATGTGTTTTTCTTCATGTTTAAAGATTCTAATTATGGCACATGCATCCTTTACAAAATAAATCAACATTATGATAGCAGTCAGTGATGGTGGTGTGCATTCATCGGTTATCTCAGTAGATACTGTCTTCCAGAGTGTGGTGCAAATACTAACGCAAAAATATAAGTTACTGTGATTCAACAACATAACCAAAGAAATTTGACAATATTTGTGAATAAATTGAAAAAAGAGTTTAGAGTTAAATTTTGTTTTCACTATTAAAACATTATTTCTCAAAAGTAAATTCTTTGTCTAAATTCATTTATTTTGACCACTTAAAAACTTAAGCTCATGTATTTCAATTCAGGCATTAGTCGGTAATGACCCCAATGCTGACAAATATCTAATTATTTGCCAACATTCAAATGGTCAATTATTTTATGTCAGGTCTAGAACTCAGACCTTCTGACTTTCATCCCAGTATTTATTTTATTTCTATTGAATCACATATATTTCTGAACAAGTTTAAAGAATAATACTAGGATCTACTACATTAAAGAGTATAAAGATATAATTAATTAACCTTAGAAAAACAATAATTCATACTTTTTTTTTTACGTGGCCTTGTGAAATAGACCTGTGTGTGTATCTTACATGCCATGAGCAAGCCTAAGGATATTGAGCTGTTAATGCCTCATCCATTTACCTGAACTCAGAATTGGTGACACTAACACGTAGAAAAATGGAATGAAGGTAAAAAAAACAATTTATTCTTGTTTGGAAGAACAAAATATAGTACATAGAGAACTAAGTCCTCAATTATTTTTCCCTATTACTTTGATTAAATAGGCAAATCTGCTTTTATGTTTAAAGAAACATAAAATTACCTTGTGCTAATTAATCCAGTGTCCTTTTTATGTGCACACATTTTTACAGTCTCCTAGATATCTGCAGTTTTAGTTACCACTTTTGTGGGTTGCTCCTATACTTATACCTTTCTTCTTAACTGCTCTCCCCACAGCTAAGTTGTTTTTTACCTTTCTGACTACTTGAATGTTTTCAGAAATCATAACTTTAGCATGCCTGAAATGATTCACCAGTTTCTGCTAAATACATTTTTCTGCATTCTCCATTTTGTTCATGGCATCACCATCTTTCCAATAATTCAGACTTGACTACCAGTGTGTTTGTTATTAGTACCTTCCTTCTTACTGATTCAGTCTTAGCCATTGACATAGTGAATAACTTTCATGTTCCCAGCACTGGCAGATGCCATGACTTATAAACCACATTCTGTCATTTTGTAATTTTCAATCTACCAGAGTGAGAGATAACCAGAAAGTGACAGTCCTGCAAAATAATACTATAGATATATCCACTTTCATAGCATATTCCAGAAACTCATAATGGATGTTGGAGGAAATGAGGAGAGTCAAGAAGAGATTTAGCAGAAGTCAGAGAAGGCTTCCCAGATAAAATAGTGCCAAGCACTGGCAGTTGCATGTCTGCAAGATTCCTTGCTTCTGTTATGCATTTCACCATTTAAATGAGACTATTCTAATTGAGGCTCTCATTACACTGTTGCAAAAGTGTTCATAAAAGACTTCTTTCCTCTCGTTTCTGTTTTATTCTCATCTACTCTTTCACAAGGCTGTCAGTTGTTGGTCAGTTTGGTATTTTCTATATTTGTGCTCTTGATATTCTCCTACTAGAAAACTTGAAATGTTTCCTATTGCTTACTAGTTTATTACTCAATCCACAAACGGGGCGCAACACCTTATTTGCCACAATTCACTCAAAGGTTGCTCTGTCCAATATGATATTCACCAGATATGTGTGGCCATTGAACTTTCAAGTTAAAATTATTAAAATTAAATATAATTATAAATTTAGTTCCTTAGTCACACTAGCTACGTTTCAAGTGCTCAATAACCATGTGGCTAGTTGCTGTTGTATTGGATAGCACACAGAGTGGATATTTTCACTCTCAGAAAGTTCTATTATACGGTGCTGCTGTAATTTCTCACAAAATTGAGGTACATTTTTTTGTTCTACATAACTCACTTTCTCACCTATATGATTTTGCTCCCTGTGACTTTTCTTCCTAGAAAGCCTTTTCTTCCATTTCTCTTTGCTTAAATGACATTCATCTTTCAAGATCCATTTTTGCCAGCTTTCCCCTGCATGAAATTTTCCCTGATCCCTGTGCCCAGAAGTGATGTTTTAATTACTTAATTTTCATAATTTATCAGTCTGCCTTTAACATTTATCACTTTATATCTTGCATTACAGATATTTGTTTACGTCTTGTTTAACCACTAGAGTATAAGCTCTCTAGCCACCGTATTGTACATATATACACATATACATATACTTGCATTTTCTGCAACACCTACCACATCCTTCATATACTATCAAGTGTTTATTAAATGATAGAATTTAGTTGCATTTAGTTCTGAGATTTATACCTCTGGTATTCATATATATGCATTTTTCAATCTTGAGAAAAAGATTTGGAAAGAGAATACTTGGAGGCTTAATATAAAATATCTTGAGGATTGTAATATTACTATTTTTATGTATTAGAAAAAAGACAAAATGCTTAAAATTAATTCATTATCTCTCAATTAAAGAACATGTAATTACTCCAGTCTATGAGAGGTTTAGGAAAATCCCTGTTGGCAAAAATTAGCAGCATTAAAATAATCAGTCAAGAAATAGTTTCAGTCAATTTTTAATTTCACCATGATATTTATTTTCAAAATATTGATAATCCAGGTGACTTCAATTCTGATATCCAGTTAAACCACATCTCTCCTCGTAGATGCTATTTATCACGTAGTTTTGTGTTTGCAGTACTTTGAACTTATTTTTAAACACGTCAGTGTTCCTTTTAGATAACTTCAAACAAATTCCTAAAAATAAAGATTTCAATATTCTAAATTGTTTTTAGAACATATGAATCTCAGTCCAGAAACTCAGGTGTGTAAGAAATGTAATTTAATTTTCTATAACTAATCCATATCAAGTATGAGTCCTTGTTCTAACACATATTATTTGTGTAATTGCTATCAGTTGAGGATTTTCTTGCTTTTCTGAGGGTTTGTGTAAGTTCTGGAGGATTTAGGAAGTGCAAAACCATGGCTGGAGAGAGAAGTGGTGGCTTTTCTTTCATGAGCATCATGATTCTTATTCACACCTTTGTTTCTACCTTCCTGTTTGACATCAGGATATATATTTCTGTTAATTGCCTCTGTGCCATTCTTGACCCTTAACCAAAAGTTTCTCCTTATTTGGTTCACTCTCGGCTTCATATATACCCCTCTAAGGGGCAGAGAAAACATTGTACTCTGTAAGTTTCCCTGTGTGACCATGGGAAACTTATGTTCAAAGCCCTTCACCATTATACGCCATTTTTATGAGAAAGTAAACGTTTTAATCATCCTGATCCTAGCTGCGTGGTGGGAATTCTGAGACCACATCAGGATTTTGCCTAGGGGAAAAAAAGTTCTTAACCACTTTTATCCTATTACTTCTGCCCTATGCTAGTTACAAACAACCCTGGCTTCTTGCCTCACGTGGTGTTTTCCTGGAAATAGGAGCATGGTGCATCTCTGCTCCTGAAGGCTGAAAATCTGGGTGGAGCTCTACAACCTTCTCTCACACAGAGCTGGGCATCCAAGTGATTTCACGTGGAAGGCATAGATAAGGACCACCTGTATTTCATCTAACTTCTTTTTCTCCTATCTGGAGACTAGCCTGGTTTTTCAACTATTTCACTTGTTCGTCTAAATTACTCCTCTGAGGAAACTGTTTTTAAACTTAAAAGAGAAGAACTGATTTCTCCTTTTTGCTGTATGTTTGTTTGCAAACTGACCTCTATACATGGAGGGCAAGGAGAGACCAAAGAAAGAAGCAGACCACTCCAAATTGTTAGCTGGCTGTTTTAATAAGCAAGGGAACTTACATACGAGGCTTGTGTCGGACGGCCGAATGACAAGTAGATCTCTGCATCTGCCAGAATCATAAAAGTTTATATACAGGACTTAACTGCGTTCAGTCAAGTGTACTGTCCAGATGGTCTCTACAACAGGTTGCTCTCTCAAGGTCGCATCATTGAAAATTACTCTCACTGTGGATATGGTGGGAAAAATGTGCATTCCAAAGACAAAGGAGGGAGTGAGGAGCCGCCATTTGCCCGGGTCCAGCCCAGTGGTCACGTCCTCTCCGTGACCTCCTCCAGCACTGTATCATCTCTCTTCAAAGGTAATAAATGTTGAAGATTGAGCTACTTATAAAATGGGGAGGAGCAAAGTAGGATAGTGAGGAAGAGGGAAGGACAGAGCTAATATTTATTATATCTAACATCCTGGGAAAATAAATAATATAAGAAATATTTTACCTCTGGTACATATAGTGAAATCAACTCATGGGAAATAACATTAAAAGAAACATTAGAAGTAATGCAAAACCATTATAAGTTAAACATGTTTCTCTAAAAATGGCAAGTTGACATCTTAAAGAGCCTCAAGCTTCATCCTGCCAATGTTTGTCTTCTGCTTTTTCATTTGAAGATGCCTCTAAAAGATGGGCACTATCAAAAGTATTCCTAGCAATGCTAAATATAGCAAAATCATAAAGAGTTTTCTTCATTTCCAAATTTGGTTGGGTATAGAATGTCAATTTTTAAATTTATCCTTAAAGATTTACACATATTCATCTAAATACCTATGTCATTAGAAGGCATATTCTAATTTTATGAATATGTCACGACTTCTCAAAATGCCTTATTTAACATTGACATTATTGAACAAATTTATTTCTTTTGAGAGAGGAAAATCTTTCAACATAATGAGAATAACCATAAAACCAAGAAGTGCAATCTCTAAGATAAATTGAAATATATATATAAAATATGAAATATGAAAATATATGTTCAGCTTATATATGGATTTATAAGACAAAGCAATCATTTTTATTAAAAATACTAGTTCCCGTGAACTAATTATTAAGTTGAATTAAAATACTTAATAAATTGTACTAGCATATTATAGGTGCAGTACATATTTCCATACTTTTGGATAACCTGGAGAAAGCTTTTTTCCATTATAATATGAAGAGGCAGATGCTTTGTCCTTGACTATAAAGAGAAATTTTGACAATGAGAGAAACTTAGAAAAAATAAGTAATCTTATCGAATATATTTCTATTCTCCCTTTGATGCCTTGAAATGGATATTGCACAAAAGTGGAGTTATATATGCTTCTTCAAGTGAAATTTGCTTCTAAGTCTACAGTGTTGAATACTGAGCATAAAAATAAAAGTGTTACTAAAGACCCGTCTTTTAAAATCTCATGGTGTAGAGAAGGAAACCGAAATGATAATGTACAATTATGATCAAGGGTAATCTTTGTAATTGTGGTATGAACACAGTCCTATAAAAACACAGATCACATTAGTGACTATGTTGCCTATGGAAGAGTCAGGTGAAGTGACATTGGAACTGCTTATAGAACAATGAGAATTAGATTTTTTGTTGTTGGAGTGAAGAAAGGTATCACAAGCAGGAGACAGTATGGAAATGAAAAATAGTGAAATGTCACTTTGAATTTTGTATTCTTTAGAAAAGAAATTTGTGTGAAAGAGGGATTGAATATTTTATTACTATAGTTTGTTTCTTTCCTTTAAAATCGTAAAAGTTTAAAATTCATGAATTTTTAAACAGATTTGTTGAGCTATAACTCACATACGATACAGTCTACCCATTTAAATGTTACAGTGTATTTTAGTACATTAAAAATATGTGCAACCATCATCACCAGTCAATTTCAGAACATTTTCTTCACCTAAGAACTCCTGTATGCTTTAGCTATTGCCACCCTATTCCCCCTGCCCTGTCCTCCCAACCCTAAGCAACCATCAGTCTACTTTCCATCTATACGGATTTTCCTCTCCTAAGCTTTCATATGAATGGAATCATATTTTATGTGATCTTTTGTGACTGGCTTCTTTCACTTAGCATAATGTTTTCAAGCTTCATACACAAGTTGTAGCATGTGTTCATATTTTATTCCTTTTGTGACCAAATAATATTCCGTTGTATGTATATAACACATTTTATCATTTCATCCATTCCTGGACATTTGGGTTGTTTCTACATTCTGGCTAATATGAATAGCGATGCTATAAACATTTGTGTACAAACTTTTATTTGGATATATGTTTTCATTTCTCTTGAATATATACCGAGGAGTGGGATTGCTGAGTCATACTGTAATTCTGTTTAGACTTTTAAGGGATGGCCAAATTGTTTTCCAAGGTGGCTGAACCATTCTACAATCTCACCAGCAGTGAATGAAGGTTCCAATTTCTCCACATCCTTAGCAACTCATTGTATGTGATTTTTAGACATTCTAGTGAGTATGAAATGGTATATCATTGTGGTTTTGATTTTCATTTAACTATTTTTTTTGTTTTAAAGTCTATTTTTCTAATATTAGTATAGCCATTCTGGCTCCCCTGTGGTTGCTGTTTGAATGATATATCTTTTTCCATTCTTTTACTTTCAACCTGTTTGTGTCTTGAATCTAAACTGTCTCCTGTACGCAATATATAGTTGTCATTTTTTTCATCCAGTCTAACAATCTCTGCCTTTTGATTGGATTGTGTAATTCATTCACATTTAATGCTATTATTGATATATTTAGATTTATGTTTGCCAATTTATATTTTGTTTTCCACAGGTCTCTTGCCTTTTATGTTCCGCTATTTCTCCTTTATTGCTTTCTTTTGCATTAAGTGAATATTTTTAACATAGCATTTTAATTTCATAGATATTGTGATGGTTAATTTCTTATGTCAACTTGCCTGGGCCATGGGGTGCCCATAGATTTGTTTAAGCATTGTTGTGGGTGTATATTTGAAAGTGTTTCTCGATGTGATTAACATTTGAATCAGTAGACTGAGTAAAGCAGTTTGCCATCCCCAGTGTCAGTGGGACTCATCCAATTGGTGGAAGATCTCAATAGAACAAAGAGGCTGAGTAAGAACCAATTTGCTCTCTCTCTGCTCTCTTCAGGCTGAGACATCAGTCTTCTGCCTTCTGCCTTCTGCCTTCTGACTCTGACTCTGACAGGAAGTTCCACTATTGGCTGTCCTGGTTCTCAGGCCTCTGACCTAGACTGAGTCTCCAGATTATGGCTGCAGATCTTCTCAGCCTCCATAATCATAAGAGCCAATTCTTTATCAATAGTTTCTAGACTATTTATCTCCAGAGAGATAGATAGATATAGATAGAACTGTAGATAGATGATAAATAAACCTTATATATCTTTTATGTATCTATCTATCTATCCATCCATCCATCCATCTAACAATCAAAGCTATCTTTCAGGATTAAAGGTGAAACTTAGACTTTCCCATATAAACAAAAAGAAAATTCATTGCTAGCAGACCCACCTTACAAGAAATATTAAAGGAATTTCTTCAGGCTGAAAGCAAGTGACCATGCAATACATGCAAACATGGAGCAAAAGTAATGGTAATTATGTAATTATAACAAACACTATTAATGCACAATTTCCTCATTTCTTCTCTTATCTGATAAAGAAAACAATTGTAATTGAGTGGGTGGACATATAACCCAGCAATATAGAAATTAATACAACAGAACAAAGGAAGTGGATGGGATCAAAGTGGGCGGGGTAATGAAATTATGACAGTTAAGTCATAATTATGTCAGTATATTATTGGGTATGTAAGATTAGTAAACATACTGTATATTATATAATGCCACAAAAATTGGGAAAAAAGAATAGAGTTATTTAGGACTAACATTTGTATATATTACTGGAATTAAGCTTGTATGAAGCTAAAGCTGATTCTGATAAGTTAATATGTACATGGTAAACCCTAAACATATGTCATATATCATATATATATGGCAAGGTTCTCCAAAGAAACAGAACCAATAAGAGATATTATATCTATATATCGATATCTATATAGATTGACATAGATATATCTGTCAATTTATCAGAACCAATAGGGGATAGTTCTATATATCTATCAATCATCTATCTCCTGTTGTATATAGTGTTACAGACATATTTATAAAATATTTAGACAATTGTTTATATTAATGATTTTTATTAATGCTTCTAATTTAACGCATTAAAAAAAACACACTTGGTGTTGTTGCAGCTTCCTTTATTTTGTGTTTTGTATTTTTAGTAGGTATCCATTTGTCTTTTGCATATCAAAAAATACTACATGAAAATGCCAAATTTATTTTTTAAATGAGGTTAAATATTTTAAAATAATATAAATGAAACATAAGAGATTATACAAGGTACAAGAAAGTTAAGAAAAAGTAAATGACTTCATATGTGGGATGGTAAAAGACTAAAGAGATTGATTATTTTTAGTGATATTAGAGAAATATAAAGATTACAGTATGTTTAAGCCTAATGGTAGTTAGCCTGTAAAGTTAGAAAAAGGAACAAAAGAGGGAAGAAATGTAGTAAGTTAGCAAAACAAACAAAAAGAAAGTAAATTTCTACAAGGAAAAAGCATAAAAATATGACAAAGTTTAGATTAAAATGTTATGAAAATAAATATAAACAGCTTAAACTTACTTTTAAAATGCATACTGATACTGAGTGAAACACTTGCATACATGTGTGCATACACTACAGTCCATTTCTTTTTCTGTTAAGCAGACAATGCTAAAACGTTATTTAGAAATATTCATGATGACAGAAAATGAAGAAGTAATACCAGGAAAAATACTGCTGCAATAAGCTAAGATTTTAATGTGAATTTAAAAAATTCAAGGTAAAAACTATTTGAGCCAAGAAAACTTTTTTTTTTCCTTGAAAGTGTCACTTAAAATGTATATATAATAAACATGATCTCCCAACCTCTCTCCTCCAAATACAAACTGAAATGGCTGGAGAAATGTAAAATTAAAAACTGTCTTCCTCAAGTGAAAACTAGGAAGTGATACTGTCAGCCCTAACCTTGAAGGAATATGTACGAGATGCAGGGCAGAAAAGACAGGGCTGGTATTGAAGGCTGATACAAAACTCCCATTCTTACAAGAACAAAGTGATAGCAAAGTAAATAAACAAGATATGGTCAAAGTCTAAAAATAACATTGATTTGTTCAGTCATGTGCTGGAGGTGAGAGTGGATCAGATTCAGATCAGTGGAGTACCTCTAGAAAAATCTTTTACCAGTGGAAAGCAATATTCTATTGTATGGTAAAACTTGCACTTGCTAGTTTTACCATATGATGGAATGGCTTTCCTAGGCTTTGCCCCTACCATGTGGGCATACAAGAGACCAAGGTTATTTTATGACCATTTGAATTTCTTTGTAAGTTTATGTGTTCTGAGTTTTTCTAGGTAGATGACATCATCTATAATAATTTAATGTTGAATTCTTCTTGCAACTATGTATTCATCATATTTCCTTCTTGAATTATTGTATTAGCTACAACATCAAGGTAATAGAGTCCATCCATGTTTTGTTCACAACTTCAAGACATATACTTCTAATGTATCACTATTAACTTGAAATGTATTCATTATCATGTAAAGGAAATATCTTTTTTAAATTTAATAAGATATTTTATCATGTCCTCAAATGACATTGTATAATTTCCTCAGATGACATTGCAGCATTTAATAACAATCTATATATATTTTTCTTTTGATTCAATAAAATATTAAATTATATAGGAGAACAATCCCAATATCAAAATATACTTACTTTCTCAAAATACATTTTAGTCATGCTTTTAATGTGTTTCTAGATGTCATAATGATATATTGACCTTTTAAATGCATGCTTACCTAAGGTTGTTATTTAGTGTTTGAAAAAAAGTTATTAAGCTAAAATATTTTTATATGGTCAAATGAGATTTGAAATATTAACTGGGGCACATTTGTATATTATACATGTATCATAATACATTTACCATGAGATTTTTATTTTTCTTTGTAAATTTGAAAACCAAATCTGTAAAGTCATCTTGGTACATTTTGATTTTGAAAATTCATTCCTTAAACAATTTTTCTTAATTTTCTTAATCAGAATGGCCATCATGAAAAAATCTACAAACAATAAATGCTGGAGAGGGTGTGGAGAAAAGGGAACCCTCTTGCACTGTTGGTGGGAATGTAAATTGATACAGCCACTATGGAGAACAGTATGGAGGTTCCTTAAAAAACTAAAAATAGAACTACCATACGACCCAGCAATCCCACTACTGGGCATATACCCAGAGAAAACCACAATTCAAAAAGAGTCATGTACCAAAATGTTCATTGCAGCTCTATTTACAATAGCCAGGACATGGAAGCAACCTAAGTGTCCATCGATAGATGAATGGATAAAGAAGATGTGGCACTGTATATATACATATATACAATGGAATATTACTCAGCCATAAAGAGAAACAAAATTGAGGTATTTGTAGTGAGGTGGATGGACCTAGAGTCTGTCATACAGAGTGAAGTAAGTCAGAAAGAGAAAGACAAATACTGTATGCTAACACATACATATGTAATCTAAGAAGGAGAAAAAAGGTCATGAGGAGCCTAGGGGCAAAATGGGAATAAAGACACAGACCTACTAGAGAATGGACTTGAGGATTTGGGAAGGGGGAAGGGTAAGCTGTGACAAAGTGAGAGAGTGGCATGGACATATATACACTACCAAACATAAAATAGATAGCTAATGGGAAGCAGCCGCATAGCACAGGGAGATCAGCTCAGTGCTTTGTGACCACCTAGATGGGTGGGATAGGGAGGGTGATAGGGAGGGGGACACAAGAGGGAAGAGATATGGGAACATATGTATATGCACAACTGATTCACTTTGTTATAAAGCAGAAACTAACACACCATTGTAAAGCAATTATACTCCAATAGAGATGTTACAAAACAAAACAAAACAAACAAAAGAAGTTTTAAATTTTAATAAGGTACAACTTAATATATATATATTTTTTTTTACTTAATATATTTTTAATTAATGGGTTGTGCTTTTGGTATTTGATCTAAGTCATCAAAGCCAAGGTAATTTAGATTTCCTCCTAGGTTATCTTCTAGAGGTTTTATCATTTTGTGTTTACATTAGGTCTGTGATCAATTTTAAATTGATTTTCGTGGAAAGTATAAGGTTTGTGAGTTAGTTTATATTTCTGCACAAGAAATCCAGTTGTTCCAGCACCATTTGTTGAAAGGACTATCTTTTCTTTATTGAGTTACCTTTTCTCCTTTGTAAAAGATCAATTTATGAAATTTGTGAGAATCTATTTCTGGTCTCTATATTCTGTTGCATTGCTCTGTGTTTCTCTTCTTTTTCTAATATATGCTGTCTTGACTACTGTTGCTTTATAGTAGGTATTGGAATTGAGTAATATGAGTTTTCCAGCTTTGTTCTTCTTATTTAGTATGTGTTGGCTATTCTAAATCTTCTGCTTCCATATAAACTTTAGAATAATTTTGTTGATATCTTCAAAAGAGCTTTCTGGAATTTTGATTGAGATTGTGTTGAATCTACATATTGAGTTTGTAAGAACTGATGTCTTAATAATTGAATTTTGCAATCTAAGATATGTATGCCATATATGTATGTGTGTATGTATTTCATATATATATATGAAATTAAACAAATTACAAGCAGTATTAACACAATAAGTGCTTGAACTACTCAGTTATGGTTATAAAAAAAAGAGCAGAGTGGCATAGAATAACAGGTCTTAAAGTGATGGAACAGAAAAATAACCTTTTTCAGAAGACTATGGATTCACATCAATGTAATCAATTTATTTAACATTTCTAAATACATAATATTTAGTATATAAATATTATGTATTATGTATCATTCTCAATTAGAATCACCTATAGTTAATAAGTACCAGCCAGGAAAAAGGGACAATACAGACAAATAAAAATCTTTAAAGCTGAGCCTAAAACTCTATCTCTTTTCTTCTTCATTTTTGCTTGTGTCATTATTCAATTTTTATCATGGATAACCTTAATACTGAACTCAAATTGCTAAGAACCTTTAACAATATATTTCCTGCCTTTGTCTAACCAAAAAAACTACAGAATGCTAGAAAGTACAATTAAATTAAGATCTATGGGGACTTCCCTGGTGGTTCAGTGGTTAAGACTCCATGCTCCCAATGTGGGGGGCCCAGGTTCGATCCCTGGTTAGGGAAATAGAACCCACATGCTGCAACTAAGACCCAGTGCAGCCAAATAAATAAATAGATAAATAGATAGATAAATAAATAAATAATATCTAGGAACATCATAGATTTTAAAAACAATACTCCAAAGTTTAAGTGGAATAATGTCTTAAGTCCACATTTTTACATTACTGTGATGTTTCATGAGATTTAATTCATAAAGGGCCCTAATAAATTTTTCTCATATTTATGTTCATGTTCCATTTACATGTCTCTCAAAGTCTTTATATGTAAATTTATGTCACTTTAGACTCATCTCCAGAGATTTTAATATAGACATAGAAACAACATATTCAGTAAATTATTTTTATGAGAAGATCAATTGCATATGTTCAACATTTTGCATGAATTAAGGCATACCATCTCTGCATGCTTGATTTTGCATTTTGTGGGAGCCAGTTGCATGACTTCAACAGAGAAGGAACACACAGTCACTTCATCTGGGTAAATTGGTGGAGTAAAGGTAGTTATGGTTTTGCCAAATTTCAAAAGTCGTTGGTTATCTTATTTTGCTCCTGGTTTAGACAGAGTAACTGCGTGGGGTTACAAGTGTACACTGGCAAAAACCTCTCATGAATTAGCTACTTCACATTCACTATCTTCTTGATGGCTTATAATACCGTAGTTTTTGTTTTCGCTTATCAAATTAGTATCTGCACTCTCTCAGGAGACTTACTATACCAGAAAGCATTTGTGTTGTTGTAGCAGTGAAACTGGAGTCACTTCCATTAAATGCATGAACTTCTTGCATAGAAGGCACCCTTGAGCTGCATTAGGAATGAGACCCAGCTGAAGACCTCTTTCAAGCTCTCAGCATTTGTAGCAAGTCTGCATCTTCTCTCACGTCACTTGAATTCTTTTCACCTGGGTCTGCAGACAGACACTTTTGTCAGCTTGCATTCAGTTCATTTTTGAGACAGTTCACCTAAATTTGAACCATCCTGTATTGAAAGAAGGTATACACATTTACCCACATTGACCCCTCCCAGTATAGAAATAGTAGTTTTAAACCATAACTTTTAAAATCTCTAAAAATAGGAAGAAAACTTTTAAAATTAAGACTTGGGAGCTGGGAAAGGGCTCGTATGCACTGTCAACCCTTCCTTCCCTACTCCCCACCACGCCCCCCTTATTTCTCAGTTAGCTTCAGCCCAGAGAAGTCATTTTTCCCCCACAACAAAATTCTGTCAGAAATACATATCAGCATGATCACAAGATCATATTAATTCCATATACTAGGAATCTTGGACAGATCAAAATTTGTCAGTGTGTATTTATTAAATTCACGTTTAGGTGGCATGCCCCTAGCTATTTTCTTCTTTTTCAATTATGTGGAAGTGCTTTTGCTCAATGACTGAGGACTCTTAAGATAATGCCCTTTTTTCAGCGAGCAGCGGGCAGAGAGCCTAATCATCCTCTAATGTGTGGGATGCTTCTGAACAATAATGAATTGCTGTGCTCAGAATGGCAACAATGCCATAGTTGAAAAACACCTTATTCCTGGCCAGCTCCCATACATATTATGTACCATATTTTAAGTCAGAAGTTTCAGAAAGAAATTGCTTTTGCCTACTCTTACCAATTAAAGTTTTCTGTCTCAATTAAGTACTTTACATTTGTACTTGGAGGCCACCTGCTCTAATTAGAAAATTATTTCTAATACTCAGTCTTCTGAATACCATTATTTGTAACCCAATTAGCTTGCACAAATCACAGTGATCCAAGGTCACTGCTTTCATTTCGGCCTGTCTGTAAAAGCAGCAAGATTAACTCACATGTCTTAAAACAGAGCTACTCACATTTAAAAGTGATACCAAAGCTTTAACTTATTTTGTCTCCTTTCTGTGATCTGACCCCCTCATCCTCTTTGCTTTTTCTGCAGTTAGAACTGCATCAGTACAAGGGAAAACACTTCTCAGCTCCTTTCTTACACTTTCCCATATCTAGTACCTCAGTGGTTTGCAAATGCATGCCCAAAAGTTGCTACATGCCAGGCTGGGGCTTGCAAGGCCCACAGGACCTCACCCATTCAGAGCAGTACCGTTAGAGCTGTCTCCTTTCCAGCCACATGGACCACAGTTTTACTATCTGCTTCCTTGCCAGCCAGACACCTAATCTCGTGGTTTCCTGTTTCCTTCTCTTTTGTAAAACCTCAGGTGCCTCTTCTACTGAGCCAACAGAAGCCACAGGGAAATTATACATTGTGCTTCCTTCATATTCTAGGTGTTTTTTGTTTGGTTTGGTTTGTTTTTTTTTTGTTTTGTTTTCTTAACCAGTTGGCCAAAGTGCCAAAGAGCCTAGAGTCAAAAGTGACGAGAACACACTTTTACAACTGTTCTTCCCAGTTTTTCAGCTATACTGCTTTTGTTGTCTGGTACAAGAATGGTTACAAATATGATCATTTTTGTTTTTTCTGGGATCATATCCTTCCAGTTTTTTTATATCTCCACAAATCACTAAACCAGAATGTGATGCTTTATATTAAATTTCTTTAGGCATCAGTCCCAGGTCTTCTGTTATGAGGATGGTGACAGAAAGATGGCCAGACTCAGTCAAATGACATAGGTCCTTTGATATACACAAAATTGCTACTCAAAGCCAGAAAAACAATAGTAGTCTCAGTCAAAAGGACAAGCCTCTCTGATTTTCAAATTCCTACAACAGTGCCCAGTGCCACACCTGAGTAGAGTAAGTAGCCCACTACCCTTTCTGCAGAGCCATGCTCTGCCATTATTATGGGGGCAGGATATGTTCCTAGATTCAAGTGTTATCCCTGTTTGCCAATCAAAAGCACATAACTGCTAACAATATTCCTTGACATTTATTGTGGGAGTAGGTGAAACAAAGGTCAGTTTCCCAGGTATACCATCTCTTTGTTATTCCAGGCTTTAGGCTTCCTTGAAGTCTATTCCTGTAGATAATTGGCTCCAATTCCTAACTACCACTGAAAAGAAGTTTCAACAATAATTATATTCATAGAATCATTGATTGCTTTTAGAAGATCATTATCAAAATAAAAATGATTACTGCTAAGTAATAGAGCACATAGATGTTGCACTGGAGATTATGCTCCTTGAGATTGGATGTTCCACAGAAGCGTTTGTGAGGTTTCTCTCTAATCAAGTTAGAGAGAAATTGTTAATGCATTCTTTGAACAAGAGTCCAATCAAATAGATTTCTGGGAAAAACAGCATCTATAATATAATCTATAGTTTGAGACTCTAGATTTTCAAGTAACTACAACTCAAGTGCTAGATTGGATACAAATGGCCTTCTTAAGGAAAATTCTAGCTACATCTGCAGATGTCTTTGAAGGTACATCTTTTTTTGAAAGTTGAGGTGTTCTTTCTGGTTGAACAACAATGCTGCCAGCACTTTCTGACCTTCCTGTTAGAATGTCAGTGCTATCCCCTGTTGATATGACAATCTTAATCTTATCTTCCCTTCAGTCACTTATACAGAATAGCCGCATCCAAAACTATTGCTGCAAATGGTCCGTTATTCAGCTCCCCAGCTTAGAAGGTAAGACTTCTACTCTACCTTCTTATATAATGTTAGATCAGAAGGTTGTTCATTCAGGGTACATTACTTAGTTTCTTTAAGAGTTCTTCATTTTTTAAAATTTAATATTATACTCTTATATTGAGAATTATCATAGAAATAGTCAGATGTACATTACTACCACATCCCTTATAGGCACAAATGGAACTCAAAGTTATCCATTAAAGTTTTCCTACTTAATATTTCTTTGAACTTAGTAGTAGAAAAATAATTGTTGAGCTGATTCACCTTGCTGTACAGTAGAAACTAACAACATTGTAAAGCAGCTATACTCCAATAAAAATTTTTTAAAAATTGTTGAAAAACTTGCATGTTTGCATTAAAATTAATGATTTAATTTTCTTGATTTAATTTTCTATGTCCTTTTTATTATTCTAATTTTCAAGAAATATACCTTCCTTTTGGATAAGTAGACTCCTACTAAAGTGTTTGATGAACTTTTATTCTGGGATAGTACAAATATTTATTGCTACATAACAGTCATCCCAAAGAACAACCATTTTATTTTCTCTCAATTCTGTGGGTTGACTAGACAATTCTTCTATTGGCCTTGCCTAAGTTTGTCATGCCCATGTGTTTAGTTGGCGGTTACCCTAGGCTGAGAGGTCCACTGCAGCTGCCTTATTGATTATAGCTTTGGCCTCTGTTTAACCTTCCCTTCCCTTAGATAAATTGTATTAAAATGACCAGTCATAAAATTAACCCCACTTCCTGATTGCATCAAATATAGAGCAAATCCTTCCTTCCTTAGACCTGCCCCAAAGTTACCTAACACAGGATCAAATGCTATAATCAATTTTTTTGTAACACCCTCTTACTGAGATTCCCTGTTGCTCCTTATTAATGGGTGCTTTTCCTGGCTGCCATGAGTCATAAAACAACTTGTTTAACTATGGGTATGTTCCTGGTGGTCTTCAGCTAGAAGACACTGATACTTTATTCAACAGGAACAGAAGATCATGAATACTTATGTATTTGGGCAACATTAGGCATTAAAGATGCTGTGAAAAAAAGACACTCTATTCTCAAGAAACTTAATGTTGTATAGGAAGGAGAACAATAAGAAAATGAGCACTTTCACTACAGTATGATATAAGCCTTAATAAGAGCATTTAGGAAAAGTTTCTAATATTGTCTATCAAGTGTTATTAAGAATGTTACAAGGATAAACAAAAATACTGAAGTACTAAATTCAGCTTTTAAAATATGCAGTTGATTTCCTCCTCCCAACAGCATCCTCACAGATTCAACCTTGGGGCACCAAGGGAGTAGGCGGTGATTAGTGGTGTCAGGATATCTCATATTTCCCTTCATAAAGATACATCTGTTTGGTACACTGTGTCTGAGAACTTTCTCCTTTCATAATTAGGGTTTATATTACAAAGTGTTGTTTATTTTGTTCTCCTTGAGTATGTTTGATAATAGAATAGTTTGTCTTACTCAATGTTTGGGTCTAGCTTATTGTGTCAATAATATCTCCTGGATTATTTTTGGTTTTTAAATAATCAAGATTTAGAAAGCAAGAATAGATTTAAACTGTCAGTCCAAGGATTTTGTTGTTGTTGTTTCCTACTTAGGACCGTGTCTTGTAACTTTTCCTTTCAAAATAGATGCTGAATTGTACTGATTGATTTTTCTTGCTGATGTTAGCATTCAATATTTTTTAAAAATCCACCTTAACTAAATTTCCATTTCATTGCTCATCTCCAAATTTTAAGATGTGTGTGTATGTGCATGTCCCCAAACGTAAGTGATATGTGGCATTTACTTCTTTAAAACTTACACCTGGAGTAATTTAGACTTTTGAATTCTCTTAAGAAACGAAAATGGTGGGAAGAAAATTCAGTATAGTTTAAAATGCTTTATTCACATATATTGGAGTTTTAAAAGTTCTAGTAATCAGAGGTAACTATTCATTGGCATGCTAATTTGCATTAACAGTACAATTTTATATTTCCACATCCTTCTTATTTAATCCTTATTTCTCTTAATAAGAAAACTAAATATCCTGAACAGAAAGTCTATAGGCAGGTGTTCATGCATGCACACACCGTTCTCTGTAGAAACAATAAGAATGAATTCCCTCTTAGAATAATATATAAGATCCTGGAATATTTTTTCCTTTTTAAATAAAATAAGAAGTTTGATCATCGGAGAGTAACTTAGAAATAAAATTATGTACTGAAAACATATGTATGAGATAATAAACTGTTTTATGGTTTATTTATTAATTAGTTTCTACATTGATTTATTCAGTATTTGTCAGGACTTAACTATGTACCACTCATGGTTATAAGTGAATCAGACAAGACTTTTTTGTTCTCTAGGAGTTCAAAATTAAATAGCGAAGACAAAGTGGATCACCTACTACACAGCATTGTGTAAAGAGTTCTATGAATAGGTAAACATGGGTACTAAGAGTAATATTATCCAAGAGGAGTTTGGGAAAAGTGAAGGATGAGAAGGAATTAGTTATATTCACAAAGGGGTGTAGTCAGTTCTGGAAGAATAAACACCACATGTAATTTTATGGAGATGAGAAAAAGAGGATACATTTGGGAAATTCAGCATTTGTTTATGGCTGGAGCATAGGGAACATGAGGTAGGGAAGATATTTATGAACCAAATCATGAAGGAACTTTCATTTATGCTAAGTTTATCTTTATTAAAGGGGAGGTCACTGAAGTATTTCAATCCAGGAGATGACAGCCTTATATCTGGATGTTTAAAATTTCATTTATGCTGTAGGATGAAAGCCCCAACATCAGGGATAGGGAATCCTAGTTAAGTAGGCATTATAATTATCAAAGAAACAAGGCGGATCTGAAACAAGGCAGGGCAAATATGGATGGATAGAAAGAACTTGTGACATATTTAGGAAGAAAATTGATATAATTTAGAAATCCCTTGGATAGAATAGATAAGGAAGAGGAAGGCTCTCTTATTTTTGGGGCATTAATGAGATGAATGATCACATGATTCATAAAAGAAGAAATCATGATGTAGAGAATAGGATGAGAAAATTAGTTTGGACACATTGAATTTATATTACTATGGAATGGACCCTAGTGAAGATCTAGTAGGCAGTTAGAAATGTTCGCCTGAACTTCAGCAAAAAAGTCTTGTGTTAGACTTATAACTTATCTAAATACACACTGTTGTGACAGAATCTACCATTACCTGTCCCAGCTCTGATTCCTTGATTCCTTTCCTAAACTGGATTATTGGCTCTCTTTTGTGTTTTTCTCCTTCATAGCAATAGCTATTCTACTCTTGAAATGTCCATTTACTTTCATTAAACTGGTAGGGTTTTTGTTGTTGTTATTTGTTTTCATCACAGAAACAGTTTATCTGATAGGGTTAGACAAACAGTAGATACTCAATAAAATATTTGTTAAATTCCCTCTGTCTCTCTTCTCTCCCTCTCTTCATTCTTTACCTTCCCTTTTCTCTTACTGTCTTTTCATCCTTCCTCTCTCCCTCTTTTCTTGCTTTCTTTTCTTCCCTTCCTTCTTTCTTCTCTCCTTCCTACCTTCCTTCCTTCATTATTATTTTTGTAGATATTTACCAAGCATCTATTACATGAGAGTGTTAGCTATATAGTGGTCAACATCACAGACATAGTCCTTGGTTTTTAATATAAATTGTTATAAGTTCTATGAAGGAAATTAGAAGGATAAGGACTTTAGGCATAGTATTTACTGCCATATATTAAGGCTTCCATGCAAGGCTTTATGGCACTTAGTAAGCATTTAATAAATATGTATTGAATGAATGAAAAATAAATTCATTAAGAGATGAATGAATAAAATAAGTAAATAACTATAACCTAGGTCTTCTGACTCTTAGTTCAGTGAAGTTCCAATTATAGCTGAGTTATGTAATAACAAAAACACATTACTTTTCTGTACTCTGAAGTCTAGGCTAACTTGAAAATTTATATCAATGCTGTGAGTGCAGTATTTCACTGAAATTGCTCTTAAAATTTCAGATCAAATTTTTTTTTGTATAGCATCTATATATTTCACACCATCCCTGCCATGTAAAGCACATTTAGATGATTTCTAAAGTAGCCTATGCAAGTAACTTCCTCTCATTTAATTTTATTTACTTTTTCATGTAACTTCTCACTAATTGGCATGTTCTTAATCATTAATTTTTTTTCTCTATTTTAATCTTATCCCAACTAGAATGCAAACTTCAGAACAGGAACTTTATACATCTTCCAGCTCTTGGATTGCTAGCTTGTAGAATTCTAAATAAATTATAGTTGAATGAATAAATAAATTATTATGAGTCATAATTTAAAATTCTCTATAAATGTTTTAGAGGTTTTTAAATTAACAACAACAGCACAAAAAAACTTTATCTGTGCTGTATTGTTTTACTACCAGAAAATTTCTTGTGGTTTTCAAGTCATGATTCCTTTCAAGGACGTAAATTTATGCCATGTTGAAAACATTCTGGTGTTGTAGTGTTAGAGTGGCAGATTCAGGGATAAACTTTAAATTCCTTTATGGACATTTTTATTTGTATATAAATATTTTTTTCAAGGTCTAGTTTTGGTATCTGACTGAATAGTGTAGGCACATTTTTAGTTTGAAATCTAGAATTAATATTTAATGTTCCTCAGGCAATATTTCTTTACAATAAACATATATACATGATCCAGCTCTTTTTTTTCTTTGATTTATTCCTCTTAAAACAGAGCATCTAGATCTTGCAGTTTTATTTTCACAATATAATGTTTTCAAACAACATTTTTCTTTTCCCAAACTCTTTTCTTAGCAGAAAACTTTGATCTGAAGACCCTTACTCAGAACTCTCTAGGACCTCTTGTGGTCACAAATCATGTATTTAGCTCAATTCTGAGATCCTTGATTTGCTTTAAAAACAGGTTTAAAAATCTCATGGCCAGATATATATTTAGAATATATAAACACTTTCTGCTTTTGTGAGTTTTCAAACATTTTCCTAGCTCACAATAATATATTTAACTACTTTCCATATTGGTTTGCAACCTGTCTATAAGGATTAGTGATTATATTCTTTTGCAAGCCTTGAATGTTAAAAAATCATAGGAAGTTCTTAGTAGTATGATGAGTGTATGCCTGTTGTGCTTGGATCAGCTCTGAGAGCTTGGGGCTTTTGTGTAAATTAGAAAAGCCAGCCAAGGGTCTGGAAAAATTGCAAAGTTTATTTTATCATCATAGCTTTAATCATTTTTAATATATTGTTTTCTTCTTTAAAAATTAATTCCAAATTCTCTCTTTTCCCAATTCACTAATAAAAATTTCCCAAATTACTTTGTGCTATTCATTTTAGGCCTTCTAACTAATGTAATTCGTCCATAGAATATCTTACAGAGAAACAGTTTCTAACAGCTACTAATGGTAGTTACAATCATTGGCATCCAATTTCATGCATTAATTCCAATAGCAAAATGAAAGCATGAAATCACAATTTCTTTTTTCTTTTTTGTGTTTTCTTATATCAGATTGCAGAATGTGTTGGGAAATGTCTCCATGGCCATCTTTTGATTTTACTAGAGTAAAATAAAGCTTTGTGATGCATTTAGCTATTGACTATGAAAAAATGGAAATTTATGTAATGTCCACTTATCATAGTTAGATGGCAAATTGTTGCAAGGGGAAGGAATTAATGAAACTGAGAGAGAGTGTGTGTGTGTATACACACACACACACACACACACTTTTTCTCCTTCCAAGTTTGTAGGCAATAAGAATTCCACTCCTCTAGTAGATCTTCCACCAATTCGCTGGCAAGAAACAATCAGGCCATATTCAATTAATAAGGCAGCATCAACTAGTACAAGTTTAAAAGTTAGACTCAGGGGTAAAGTGTGGGTCATGCAGAGCTAAGTTGTTGGAACTTGAGTGACTTGTTCAACTTCTTTATTTAAGATGGCCCCTGAATGAGCTGGGGAATCTGGGGAAGGGAGTGGGGATTTTACCAGCATTTCCCATTTCCCTGGGACCCACCATTAAAAGCAAGCATTTTTGCTAGACTTTTGAGGAATAGGATATTTATTGGGGGTAAAGTGAAAAAAGAGCACATTGGCAAACTAACTGCCTATACCCCAATTATTTCATCCTGGCTCCCAAGGTATGGTGTTCCTGTTGGATGCCTGGCTGGTGACGAATGTAGTAGTGATGGAGGTGGTGCTTCTTAGACTAGGACTTGTGTGCTGCCAAGTTCCCACTTATTTCTTCCTGGAAACCAAGGAAATCAAATATGTTGTCACAGCATCATCTGATTAAGCAGGTTGAATATTTTGACCTGTGTAGATTTCATTGTTTTAATAGCATTTTTCCTTGACATAGTATTAAGAGTTGAGCCTTTATAATGCTTTATAATGGCACATGATCAGATCAGGTGTGTTTTCCTTGGAACTAACTTACTGCTAAGGTACCACACCAAAATTGAGAGTCTGCTTCTCATTGGTTGAACTGTTTCTATTGTTTAGTACATCATGTCAGGAAACATATCTGTTATTTTTATCTATTGCTCCTTCCATCTCCTCTGTATTCCCATGATGTCCCTGCTGTGGGTAATGCTCACTGAATTTTTTTAAAGATAAGCAGCTTACACAATATCCCCTGGTAGAAACAGGCAACACATGCCGCCCCACTCAATTTTAACTAAAATGAATTTTTGAATGCATAAAGAGCTAAAAATTCAGCTACATTATCATATAGTCTTTAATCTAAATCTTCCAATGAAACAAAGAAAAAATATAGAAATTACTCATAGGCCCCTCAATATACTGAACTTAATAACTTTATTTCAGTTATTTATTTCAATTGCCTCATTGTGTAAAATTGTTGAAGAACAGATAATAATTTTAAGAAAAGTACTATTAAATTATTTGCTTAGAATGTGTATTAATATAGACTTTATTATTGAACAATCAGTTATTTTTCATAATAGGAGCTCATGCTTGACTCATTATAGCTGTTAAATGTGTTTATTTTAATAAATGAATCCATGAAAAAACTGACCTTTCAGTTAAAGAACTAGAGGTTATCAGGAGAACATTATAATTTCTTAACAAACAGCTTCAAAAATAAGGAGATTTTAACACTCAGAAAACTACAGATTTGCTATGTGATATATCACTTAAAAAATAGGAACGTGAAACAGGTTAAAATTTGAAGCATTCATGAAAATATTATCAGGTATGATATACTAGAGAGACAGTGATTTACATTTTAATGATGAGATTAAAGGCAATAAAACTATTTTAGCCCACTTAAACAGTAATGTCTCTAACAACTAAATGATGGAAATAATCTATATCTTATAATAAAGCAAGAGTTTTATATGTGAAATCATGTAATAATATATTAAATTATACAAAAATTCTATCACAATAAACAAAATTATCATTAAACTTTTGCCACTTTGATTTAAACTTTATGGAGAATAAGTAGTATGGTTAATCAAATCAATCAAAAAATAGTAAGGAAAGTACTATTATTTGAGGCCTCAATGAAGATACCAAAATGTGTAAGAATGATGATTTATATTATCAGTTTATTTTTAATTGTATAGTTTCCTCTATTCCAAATAAATTTTGTAAATTCCTGAAGAAAGTGGCCATGCCTCTTCTATATCATAGTATCTAATTTATGGTTTAATTTATAATCTGTGTTTGAAATAGTTTTTGCTATGTGGTGTAATATATATAGCAAATAGTGCTCAAGCAATCATCCCCACTCCCCACTCCCCACCCCTCTTCCTCTGCTGTATCAATTTGCTTACCTGGGTAAAAATATATTTGGAGTTATTGCAATTTGATTGACCATAAATATTCTGTTTACTGTAAATTGCCTTTCTTAGGTCCTTTGTGGTTATAAGATTGCATGTTTTTCCCTATCACTCCTTCTCTTCAACTGGAATGTCCTATAATTAATTTTAGTTAAATGCTACTGCTTTACAAATAAAAGAGATCATGAGTTCCCATATGTTAAAAAATCATTAGAGAACAGATATTAGGATGTATTTGTTTTCTGAATTCACCAACACATGAAGCCTGTTTAGATGACTGTCCTTCTTAGTTTTGTAAACTTTCTCTGGAGCTACTTGGCTTCTCCTGTGGCTAAGCTGTTTTTAAATGTGTAGGGGTAGACGGATGTGTTGTGGGTAGCTGCATTCCTTGATAATTTTGTATAGACAATAAACATTTAAGGGTAAAATAAATCATAAATATTGTTTCAACATGGTATTATTTTACCATGCTCATAATATTTTAGAATTTATACTGCCTGTCTTACCTGCGTGTGTCTTTATAAAAACATAAAATTTTAGTAGAACGTTATTCTGTGTATGGATGCCTAAATACCCACAGCTTGTGAAAAAACTTAAATGTATCAATTATATTAGTAAAAGTTACTACACTGAAAAGATCAGTATTAGAAAATCCTGGGATTTTCTTGTATTGATATACATTGAGTGTAGAAAAAAATAGTTTCAACTTTGGTTATGGTCATGTAATAGAAAAAAGATCAAAACTATGTTCAGTAGAAAATGACAGTTTTATCTACAACATTTATGTCAGCTCAACAACAACTGGTAATTAAAGACTGTTCATCCAAAGCTTAATTCAAATGGAATCTTGCAAGATCTCATATCAGGGAGGTGAAAAAAATTTCTAGCGTGAGCAAAGGAAGAGGGCCATGAAAAAATGCATCTTTGTGACATGGGTGTATAAAAAGAATAAAGGATCATCTTTTAAACTGTCAAAAATGTAAAGCTTAAGGCAAAAAATGAGAATAAATTATTATATAAAGGAAAGGATTCTGAGGCATATTTAATTAAATATCATGAGGTCATTGAAAGCAAAGCAGCCCTCTTGGCATTACGTGAACATCTGCATTGTGAGCATTTGGACCATCCCATTTAGGCAAATTGTCTCTTATACCCTTCTCTGTCTCTCAGTGTTTCTCTTTCTCTTCTGTTCCTTGCTGTGTGTGCTCCTTTTAACCTACTGACATTGTCTGATACTTTGATATTTTCAAAATATTACTTGTAGAAAGTTCATTGTGGGAAATATGATTCAAAAAATTAAAATATGAGAAAGAGAAAACTGTGTATTTAAAATCTATTAATTGAATACATTCTAGGCTAGGAACTCTCTTAAGGCTGATGCAAGAAAGTCTATATTTGCTTTCATTTGGGATATTAGAGGTGAGCACAGAGTAATATGAGAACAGAGAAGAGGTACATACCTAAGACATCAAGAAGTTCCACAAGAGTTGTCACTTCAGGTGAGAATTGCAAAAATATGTTTTTCACGTAATATAATTAAACACTATCATCATTTGTACAATACTTAGGTGTCATAAATGAATTTTGAATTTAACAAGTCTAAACTAGACCTTAATTTCTCTTTAAGAATGTGTTTATTCCCTCTACAGTTGCTTTGGCAACTGATACAACCATACTACTATTTTCCCCTTTCCTACCATGCCCTACCATCCTATCAAATCCCAAAGAAAATCTTATCTCTTCAGTCTCCAGAATATATCTCCGACTCAACCATTTCCATCATCTTGACAGATATCTGCTCAAAATGCCATGATCCTGACCTGAGCCATGACAATATTTCTGCTGAACGATCAGATTCTACTCCTCTTCTTTTCAATTTATTCTTTACTCAGCAGCCAGCTACAGTATTTTTAAAGCATAAATTAAAGTATACCATTTCTGTTATCACAATTAGAAAAAAATTCAAACTCTTCATCATTCATCTAAGTCTCTAAGGAGCTGGACCCACTCACCTCTCCAAGCTCATCTTCTACTTCTCTTCTCTTTGTTCACAGTACTATGGTCACTCTGACCTTTCTGTAGTTCAGACATACTAAAATTTATCCTCACTTGGGTTTTGATTTCTTATGCTGTGCCTCCAAATCTTCACATGGCTCTCTGTTGTTTTCATTCATGTGTCCACTGAGACATACGTGTCTACTGTTTAGAGAATTTGCGTGGGAACCCTAGTTAAAGTAGTCCTCAGAGGCTGAGCAGGGGCTGAGCAATTACTATTATTTATTTTAGTTTTGTAAAATCCCCTCCTTCCTAACTGATTATAATTGTGGATATATGAATCTACGTATTTGGCAAAACCCATACACTGTGCACATCAAGCAGTATATTTTACTGTATTTAAGTTATGCATACATATATACAGTAAAAAATACAATGGAAAGTCTTTGGAGTGTTTTCATGAGAGGGTGACCTATCTGTTTTTTATTTCAGAATGATTATTTGGAAATTAAATGGAGAATGAAGAAATGGTGGGCATGGTGGCAGAACTGAGGAGAGGAGACCAGTTGGGAGGCTATTTAAGCAGTGGAGGCAGAGATGTTCAAGGCTTGGATTGGTAGTAATCCATGAAAAGTAGAGGAATGAACTGATATAGGATATTCTTTGGAGGCTGAGTGCCTGGGCATACTGATGAATAAAACATGTGTGAGGGGTTATATTAAAAAAAGGAATCAAGAAGGCCCATCTTTATTCTAACTTTTACATTTTTCTATATTGCATGTTATGTCTGTGCCCAAGAGCTGTAATCTGTTGGCAAGGAGAGAAAGGAAGAAGTAGTGAGCCCTTCCATAGTGGTTACATTGTTTTCCACTGAATGTGTCCAAGCCATATATATAATTTTTCTCCTCTCTTTCTGAGAAATTGTTCCCATGCATTTCACTTCGAAGGCACTATGGCCAATTAATTGAACACTTAACAGCTGTCTTTCCTTTCATGGACCTCTCACTTCACTATTATATGGTTATTGATGATAAATGAATCTAAATTTTCTCTAGCTTGAGGCTCGTATCGACGTTGTTTGAATTAGAAAATTCTCCCTAGAGTTAAGTATTTTGAAACCATCCATATTCTCACTGTGCTTTTGCTTACTATCTCTTGATTTGGTAGGTGAAATGATGGCTACCATATGCAATTTAGAGTGTCTGTCTTCTCTTTGTTTGATTTCACTCCAAAAACATTTTTTGTGCTTGTGTGAATTTTAGTTGTATAACAGAAATTCTAATTTACTTGTTCCAGGTAATGTTTTATATCTCCACAAAGGCAGATTTTTTTGAGGCAGCATATTGAAGGCATTTGACAGTTATTTTCTCCTAACTCTTTCATTTGAAAGTTGGGGAAAAATTTGAAAAAAGTTTATATCATAATGACATTTAGGGATAAGAATGGATGCATGAGGTTAGTGAATGATTCGTGCTTTTGACTCTTCACTCTTGGCAAGGACAGATTGCTTATACCTCAGCCTCGCAGCTCCTGTCCCGCTTAAGCAGATAGCAGATGTAGGAGGGAGCAGTGCAATGGTATAAGACAAAAAGAACTGAGGCTTTAAGTTTAGGGAAAGCTGGGTGTTCTTCTGCACTCATATCCATGCCTTCCTTTCCTTGAATGCCAACTATTTCTTTATCTGAACCTTCAAGATGGGTATATTCCTCTTAGTCTTTGAGTATTAAAAAACTATGTTTGAAAAAACTATTCGATATCCCTTGGTACATTAATTACATCATTATTTCTGCTGATATGATATAAATTTGTACCATTGTATCCCAGATCTTTTAAAAGCTGGATTCATTTGAAATTTAGCGATATGTATTAATACTGTACAAAAATAATTTTATTAAATGTTTTTTATAGAACGGGTCTGAAATTTTAAAAAGTAAGATGTAGATTCTTTGAGAGTAATACTTATTTAGAATTTCCTTCAAAAAGAAAGAAAAAGAGGATGTTTTTTAATCTTATGAGACTTGGAGCTTGATAAGCTCTCATAATAAAGCTTTTCCTTTTATCGCAATCATGAAAATGGTTCCCCAGCCTTACAACTATAATACCCTCCAACTCACTCCACATACACAAAAACTGACCTCAAAGTTTTATTTGTCCTATAGTAACACCAAAAGTAATTTCATAATGTTGTTCAGAAGAAATTATATCTAACACTTGGTGTTTTTATGGGTTGAAATGTCTATTCATTGTCACTTTCAATATCTCAAGTTTCATTTTGCAAATATTTTCTTCTGTCCATTTCTAATTTAACTACTATTGATTCTGACTGACTGACATATGATGGCTTTATTATCTTTTTCCCACTCCAGAATTCTAGAGGAACAAAGAACTTATTCTTATGCTTATTCTTCTAAGGGAGTATATTTCTAATCACATTTGGTCCCAGAATACTTTATCTTGTTCATACTGTTTTGCCTTTCTACCGCTTATTCCCTCTGACTGAAATAACTTCTCCTCTCATTTTTGCACCTTCTTAAGCCCCACTCCCCCTTTTTTTCTAAAAAATCCTGCACAAGTATGACCTTCTGTGAAAACACTATTGTCTTTACACCACTAGTGTGCTTTGAGTTTGCTTCTCTTAAAGCTCCCATCGCAGTATATTGAGTAATGATTTGTTTACCCGTCTGAATCCTCTACTAGATTGAAGGCAGAGCTAAGATGATTTCAGCTCTCACAGTGCAATGCACTTAGCAGACATTCAAAAAATGTTTTGAAATATTATAAGAAAGAATAAGTAACTTGCTAAAAAAGAATTCATTTATTTTAAAGAATTAAGGATGAGAAGCAATCAACCACAGAAGCCAACAGTTTGTTGCTCTATTGCCTGTTTGAATTGAATGCCTGCACTTTTGGGGAGAAAAAAAAACCCAAAACCTGCATGGTAGTGAAACACAATCTAAAGGCTTACCAACATGAAAATATGATATATTCTGGGACTATTCTGTGATCATGTCCTCAAATGATATCAATGAGGACAGCCACACAGACTGGATAAAGTTCTCTCTGACCCTTTTCTATGGCTGAGACCATACAATACTTCCCAGGTGGATGGAAAAAGGAACCAAATCATTCCTAAAATCCTCTCCTAATATACAAGTTCATTAAAGCCAGGCATGAATAATTATCAACCTTTCAAAGGCTCCTGTGATCAATCTAAAACAGCATGCATAAGAAGGGACGCACTTAAAAAGAAAATTGTCATTATAGAGTTATTAGAAATGGATGCTCTGGGTCATCTAAAGTAGAAGCTTCCATTTCTTCAAACTTCTAACTTTCATGAAGTTTAAAAGTTTAATTAATCTTTTCTCATTATTACTTCTGATTTTTTCTTCCCTATTTCAGTTTTCATTATAAATGGAGGAAGAAAAATGATACCAAAGATTAGGTAGTATTTTGTTGTTTTGTTTTCTTTGAGCAATGGATAATTCACCTGGGGTTGTGAATCACATATGCTGGGAGAATTCAACTACCTATAAATTTATAGAGCCATTACTCTACTTAATATCACTTTTCCTCCATGAACTGAATCCTCCCACATTCTCCCATAATTCTACAAACATTTATTGAATATCTACTACATGATAATCACTGTGCTATGTCATGGATCACTGGCAATGTTTTAGACAGAAGTTGTAGAAAACCCAAATATTTCTTTTTATATCTCAACCCATACTGGTTTAGAGAAAAAACTATGTTGATAATAAGCCATTTTACTGATTGATGGGATTTGGAGAACCACAGAGAACTAATCAGTTAAAGTATGAGGAGAGAGTTTTCATCTTTGACGCAGGGAGGTTAAATCAGAATAAAAATTCAAAGTGAAACCAAAGAGGGGGGAAAGCAAAAAAATATAGTGAAACATTTTGATATTGTTGAAGTATTACAAAAATAAATTTAAAAATATATTTCTACTAATGAAAGCATACTATAGCTCAAATGTTATAAAAGTAAAAATAGTTATGTTTCTACACACACATCGATATTTCATATTTCTATACGTACCTATCTATAATTAGAGATCGACTTTTAGATAGATATACAGTCAGGTGTGCATTTGGAATTATTTTGATGAATCATCAGAATTATATGAAGGTTGATTTGTTTTATCCACTACTGGTTATGATTTCCCCTGAACTATCCAGAATTTCTTTTCTAATGCCTCTTAGGTATCTGTGATAAGTATTTACAAGAGAGATGACTTTTAATTAATATTAAATGATACATTATTGGATCCGAAAATAAACCTAATTACCTTTTGGTGTGATGTCACCCTTGACTTTGGCTTCATCATCCATGTGTGTCACCTGGAGCACAACTTTTGGGAAAGACACATGGATTAGTAATAAGATTTATTTCAAGGCTGAGTTTTGAAATTTACTAGCAGTATAATTTAAAGAATAATCTGAAGATTTCGATTTCTTTCTAAGTAAATGCATATGGTGACAATGAAATCTCATATAAATGATATGAGGATTATATAAAATAATATATACTCGAGCACTCTATAAATTGTATTATTAACTATATATTTTATCTTATGCCTGTAGGTTTTCCATTTAAACTCTTTCAGCAAAAGGAATGTTTCACTCATTGTTATGAATGTAGGTATCAGATGGAGACTTAGAAAAGGAGATTTCAAACATATTTTGAATTCAGATATATCAAATTCTATGAAAATGGAATATTCAAGTATAAATATTAGTACATTTTAAAACTCCTCAAATCTGTTTATTTTTTACCAACTTTGCAAATATTTGCCTCATTCCACATAAATGTAATATATTTTTGAATTCTCACACACAAGCAAAAGTACACATGGATCATGGTGTTTAACTGCTACCATAACCAGAAGTTGAAGGGGACCATCAAGCCTAGGAAACAGATCCAGTTCTTCTTAGGTCTGATAACTAACTGGAGTTAAGTATCATCGTCGATGTTGTTTTACCCCTAGGCATTAGAAATAATCTTGGTTTGTACTTTCTCAGCAGAGATATTCATGAGAAAAGAGTTATTAATGCAAAAGTGTTACATTATTTTCTTTCACACACGAAAGGAATGAGTAAGACAGTTTGCTGGCAGGTATGCCCGGACTTGGAAAAGTTCATGCTGGTGAGATAATGGAGAATTCAGGTTTGAAACAAAGTGGATAGTAAAAAGGGTTCAAGCTTTCACATGTCATCAACAAAGCAGTTATTTTATATGTTCGCTTTCCACAATTCTTCTCCCCTATACTCCAGCTATTTTGGGTTGATAACAATTCACTGGAAAAACTCAGGGCTTTTGAAATTGTCTACAATACTCTTCTTTCTTTTATATTTCCATCTGGTCAATGTCTATTTTTGTTTGTTTTTATTTCAACATTTTATTTATATAACAGTAGGTATTGCATTTGCAATGGTATTTATGACACTAGATTTCCATGGTGTCTTACTTATAAATAATATCTAATATTTTAAATGCATGCTATATGTAAATTTAAACTGGAAATGACAATAGGTAATCTTTGTACCATTTCTGGTATTACAAAATTTATCCCACTTTAAAACTACCCACTAGGTTTTGACTTCTCATTTTTTAAATAAAAATATTGTATCTAAGTAATCATGAACTTTATTTTACCAAGTTTTCAGAAGGTCAGAATTGTAATAACTAGGTGAAATGACTTACCCTAATTGTGTCTGACTGTTGGATTGTGAAATTTTTATTTCATAAACATATCTTTATGCAAATTTTATCATTCAATATGTATGGATTCTTCAGACTATGAAATTCTTATTCACAACACTGTTTGCTTTAGTCCACCAAGTATTACCAGCCTTTGCTAGAGTGTTTCACTTGTTCTCTAGGTACTGATTTTTCCCTTTACTAGCACTCAATTTATGCCAAAAATTTAATGCTTTGAAATCAATGCATTAAGATATGCAGGTAAAATTTAAACTTTCTCAGCATTTTAAGTATCTCCTTACCATTTTTGCAATAAAATAATGTTTCACCTGAAAAAATTTACTGAAAGTTTAAAGGGAAGAAATACAATAGAAAGATACAGAAAGAAGAATAGTATGTCAATAAATTGCTCACAAAGAATACCACAAGCAGCAGTGATGAAAACAATAATAGTGCTAATTGCATAGTAAAAAGGAAAAGCACGGAGAAGGTCAAGAACACAGCTTGCTTTTACTCTTGGCTGGTAATTTTCCATTAGTCTCCCCTACACACCATTGCCTTCAGCATACTTAAGAGCTGGGTTATTCAAGGTATTGTAGTTGGTCATACATTCTGAACAAGACTGTTGTGCATTGAATACGGCATTAGATCGCCCTTTGACTGTGAGGGCAAACTTTCTGATTATGTTCACCCATTCATTTGACAAATATTTTTGTGCCTACTCTGTGCTGAGGACACAACTGTGAACCACAGTGTTTCTGTCCTCAAGGAAACTTCTGCATTGTGATGATTGCTTTTATTGACTATTACTTGCTTTATCTTGCTCCTATGGCATTAATGAGATGGCTTTCTGGCCAGATGAAGGGATCCTCTGTTTCAACCAAGCTAATCAGTCTAAAGAGACTTAGACCTTAGCATCACGACAGCTTTTCTTGTTGGAAGAGGTTTTGTTTTGTTTGTTTGTTTTCATATCTGTAAAACTCCACAGGGGTACTTACAAATTTTAGTGGCTTGGGTAATCACATAGGAAATGTTAAAAATGCAAATATCCAAGACTCACCTTTGGAGATTTTGATTTAGTAAGTCAAGGCTTATGCTCAGAAACCTGGAGCTTTAACTAACTAGTACCTCAGGTATAATCCATATTTTAGAAAAAAATCTTAATTTCAGATTTTTGAGTTTGTGTAGTTCTTAAAAATATTTCTAAGTTTAATAGAGCTGGAGGAATCAGGCTCCCAGACTTCAGACTATACTACAAAGCTACAGTAATTAAGACAGTATGGTACTGGCACAAACACAGAAATATAGATCAATGGAACAGGAGAGAAAACCCAGAGATAAGCCCATGGACATATACTCACCTTATTTTTGATAAAGGAGGAAAGAATATACAATGGAGAAAAGAAAACCTCTTCAGTAAGTGGTGCTGGGAAAACTGGACAGCTACATGTAAAAGAATGAAATTAGAACACTACCTAACACCATACACAAAAATAAACTCAAAATGGAGTAAAGACCTAAATGTAAGACCAGACACTCTAAAACTCTTAGAGGAAAACATAGGCAGAACACTCTATGACATAAATCACAGCAAGATCCTTTTTGACCCACCTCCTAGAGAAATGGAAATAAAAACAAAAATAAACAAATGAGACCTAATGAAGCTTAAAAGCTTTTGCACAGCAAAGGAAACCATAAACAAGACAAAAAGACAACCCTCAGAATGGGAGAAAATACTTGCAAATGAAGCAACTGACAAAAGGTCAATCTCCAAAATTTACAAGCAGCTCATGCAGCTCAATATCAAAAGTACAAACAACCCAATCCAAAATGGGCAGAAGACCTAAATAGACATTTCTCCAAAGAAGTTATACAGATTGCCAACAAACACATGAAAGGATGCTCAACATCATTAATCATTAGAGAAATGCAAATCAAAACTACAATGAGATATCATCTCACACCGGTCAGAATGGCCATCATCAAAAAATCTAGAAACAATAAATGCTGGAGAGGGTGTGGAGAAAAGGGAACCCTCTTGCACTGTTGGTGGGAATGTAAATTGATACAGCCACTATGGAGAACAGTATGGAGTTTCCTTAAAAAACTAAAACTAGAACTACCATATGACCCAGCAATCCCGCTACTGGGCATATACCCCGAGAAAACCATAATTTGAAAAGAGTCATGTACCACAATGTTCATTGCAGCCCTGTTTACAATAGACACGGCATGGAAGCAACCTAAGTGTCCATCGACAAATGAATGGATAAGGAAGGTGTGGCACATATATACAATGGAATATTAGCCATAAAAAGAAATGAAATTGAGTTATTTTTAGTGAGGTGGATGGACCTAGAGTCTGTCATACAGAGTGAAGCAAGTCAGAAAGAGAAAAACAAATACCATATGCTAACACATATATGTGGAATCTGAAAAAAAAAAAAAAGGTTCTGACGAACCTAGGGGTAGGGCAGGAATAAAGACTCAGATGTAGAGAATGGGCTTGAGAACATGGGGAGGGGGAAGTGTAAGCTGCGATGAAGTGAGAGAGTGGCATGAACATATATACACTACCAAATGTAAAATAGATAGCTAGTGGGAAACAACTGCATAGCACAGGGAGATCAGCTTGGTGCTTTGTGACCACCTAGAAGAGTGGGATAGGGAGGGTGGGAGGGAGTTGCAAGAGAGAAGATGTATGGAGATATATGTATATGTATAGCTGATTCACTTTGTTATACAGCAGAAACTAACAATTGTAAAGCAATTATACTCCAATAAAGATGTTAAAAAAATATATTTCTGAGTTTAAGCATTTTTAGTTGTTTCTTTTTCCCCTTTACAGGATTTGGAACATTTCTATCTTGTGGAAGTTTCTTGTCTGGGTATTTGAGATTTCTGTGCAAATTTTGTTTTCTCCCTTTCTCTCTCCACATGGCTTATTTTAAAGTTCAACAAAATTGTCTAAAAGAGAAGTTGAAAATATACTGTTTTGATTACATAAAATATACTGATGTGGTAGCTGGAAATGTGTGAAAGTAAGAAAAAAATTACAGAGAAAAATCTCTAAGTCTTACAGTTTCAAGTAAGGCTGTGGTAGAAGCCAAAAAAAATTTTTTTTTTTTTTTTCAGCACTGAACCTGCAAAGTTGTGTCAAGTACAACAGATGTGGAATGTCGGCACCCTGATTAACCCAGGTTGTCTGAATTGTAATCTCTTAAATTACATTTCCTTTCTGTTGAAGTTCTGCTTTCTTTTTTATAGATAAAATTGTTCCAAGTTTGGTGTGACTTGGTTAATTTTTCTCTGTGGTTGTACATAGATTCAGGTCAACTGCAGGTACTACAGGAATCTCTAGATTTATGCAGAGTATAAAGTATCATGTCTCTCAAAGACAGATCTCTGGGACCATCTATGGGATTTCTTCCAAAGACAAGGCTTTCTCATAGTTTCTCTAACCTTGAAAGGATTGAAAGTCATAGGCATAGAACTACTGTTCAAACCATAGAGTGCTAATAATGTGAGGTATGTGAACTTGGTTTGAAAAATACCCAAGAATTCAGCATGCAAATTTCCATTTCATGCTGTGCTTCTGCCATCTTCTCTAAGTTGTTGTAATCACTTGGTGATGAAGTTTCATCAACTTAAACAGGAACTGTAATATTCATTTAAGAATAAGCTCAGGTAAATCAAAGAAATTTGAAATACATTTTTTTATTGAAGTATAGCTGACTTACAATATTGTATACATTGCCGGTGTACAGTACAGTGAATCACAGTTTTTAAAGATTGTACTCCATTTATAGTTATTATAAAATATTGGCTATATTCCCCATGTTGTACATTATATCATTTTAAAAATAAAAAAATCAAAATATATAGAACTCTCTATATAGTAGAGTTCTACATATTCTGAAATTTCTGAATATATGCCAACACATTTTTCTGTTTCTGTTGTTCTTACTGTAATGAGAGCATTTACCTCTGTTTACCTAAGACATTGGCCGTATGAAACCACCTAAAAGTAAATTTACCACCAGTTCTACTACTTTTCAAGAAGTTTACAAATTATTTCAGTGAAATTTATTTGTTTTTGGTAATTCAGTATATTTAACTCTATTTAAGTTACCCAAATTGCTCTGTTTTTAGAATGTTCTCTTCTAAGAGATAGTAATCCAGGAAACAATTCAACCTGTTTCAATCTATAAATCAGCTCTATCTCAACAGTTCTCAATTTATACTGAGGAAAAAAAACAAGAAGTAATGGACTTAACTGAATCGTGAGTGACGTAGGTTAGATAAGAAGAAGAAAATCCTGACAATAGGATTTTCAAACCTTGGAATGAATTACAGAGGGAAGTTATACAATCCCTCTTCAACTGAGTTCTTAAAATATATATAATTTGCATGTTTCAGTGATGGATTTAGGGTTTTCTTTACTGAATGGAGATGTTCTTGAATATACCCTCCAAGAGCTATAGGATTCTAAAATTTTTATAAATTCATCTTTTGCATTTAAGAGAAATAAATTTGTCCTATTAGCTACTATAATTAACTCTTCTCATATAAGACTTGACAGAAATTACTGAGTTTGCAAGTTAACAGAATTTAAACTGTAAAACATTTAATGTTATTTTTGATATACTCTATTTGGGTAACTGATTTTCATTTTTCAAATGAACCACTTAAATGTCAGCATGAATTAATGGGTTTTATAACTGATCATGGGAAAAACCATACCATTTGTGTTCTTTTTCTTAAATGCAATTCACATGAGGGAGAAATGCTCTATTGTGATTCTTCCGAACTGTGAGAGGAATAAATATTTTACAGACTTCTCTTTAATAATTACTTTAATACACTAATTAGAATTTTAAACAACCATCGTATAAACATATAATCAAGATATCTCCTTTGCTAGAATATATTTGTTTAGAAAATTGGCACCCCTCTGAGATTCAAAAATTTACAAAATGAGGGTGCTAGACAAGATGATCTCTAAACCCCATTTAAGCTCCATGATGCTCTGATTATTTGAAAGTACTAGCAGAGTCAGGAGCTATGTGAAGAGAATTGAAATTTCTAATCCACCCTCTTTGTTCCCTCAGTGAATACACTTTGTTCCCCCTCTTTGTTCCCTCTTTGTTCATATTTGCATCTTAATGATATAAATAAAAAGGCTAATTTAAAAGTGAAAATTAATTTCCTCTTCTGTTCACTACAGAATGCCACATGCTTAGTTTATTATTTACATAATTTGGAAAGTATAGAACTTAACATTTCTAATCACATCATTGCTTTCTATTAATTCAATGTGATGCTTCTTTTTTTAAAAAAGAATATTCAGATACTTAGAATTTTCCCAAAATGTATTACTTAATGAGTAACTAAAATGCCCTAAAAGGAATAGTGAATTAAGTGATGCATCAATTAATAATAGAGAACCCAGAGACCGCATACCATCTTTATACATTTTTCTGTCTACAAGCGTAGCAGGTTTTTTTAATGTTAAGGAACATATCCATAGACTAAGTCTATATGGTTATATTATCATTATTATTTAGGCATGTGGGAGGATAGAAGGATGGACCAAACACACACACACACACAAACATTCATACCACAGTTAACAGAGGAGTACAAAATGCTGGTGATATCAGTTGACTTAGAATAACCATAAGCATTGTATTTTATTTTTTCATAAGCTTCCAACTTATGAATTATTTATGCTTCAAAGTTGTTTATAAATGAGTTATTATATTTTAGGAATATACTTTTTTAGCAAAGCAATGCAATAGTGCTAAGCTACCAGATCAACCCACAAAATCTAATTCAAGTTTGGATATAATTGTATTATTGGAACAAAAAGACAAAGCAGCAGAGATTTTTAATTGAAATGTACTACTTGTGAGAAGAATGGTAAATTAAGACAATGAAATTAATTCAGGTAATATTTAATGAGCAAGGCATTGTAGGAGTGATGCAAAAGTGGTTAAGAACCAGGTTCCCAAAAAGAGATGGTAGATAAACTGGCCCCTCCATGCTAGAAATCTGGGTGTTCAGAGGGAGAACATTGTAGAATGCTTATTGGATCAGCCATTCTGTGTAAGATAAGGCATGATGTACATTGCAGAACACTGTTGCCGTTATGTTTTCATCAGAAATGATGTTATTCTCCCACTGTATTTAGAGTTACCTCCCCTTGGTGTGTGTGTGCATATGTGTGTGTGTGTGTGTGTGTGTGTGTGTGTGTGTGTGTATGTTTCCTTTTCACTAGATTGCCCTCTTATCAGGCAGATAAAACAACTTATTGGGAGTCGAGAGAATACATATTCATTGAGATTTGAGATCCTGAAGTATTTATGTTTTTATCATCTTGCTGTTCAGGGGAACAAGTAGAGGTTTGTTAAACTTGTTCAGAAAACTGGAATAGTCCTACATCTATAATAATTCAAATGGAGCGTTGAACAAATCACTAAACCTCTTTATCTTAGCCCACCTACCAGCCAGCAACAAGGGTAAACCGTTGCTTTTGGTAAACTTTGGACAACTTAAATCATTATGGCAGCTGGAGAGCATCCTTAGATGTAGGCAGAACTTTCCTTTTAACAGTGAGATTCCCCAGAAAGACTTCCTAAGGGAGAAAAAAAGAAACAAATCAAGTAAAAACATTGTTCTCTTATTTATAATGCTACTTTAAATGTCAACATCTGAGCATTTGCTTTCAACCATAGAGGTATTACACAGATGCCTCAAAGACCTCTGAGAGATGATAAAATGCATGGCATTCAATGTTTCGTGTGAACTCTGTTAATATCTCATTCTATGTAGTGCTTAAGGGTTCCTATGATTATTAGAACTGCATATATAAATCAATATTTTGGAGTTTTTTATGTAACTTAAATATGAGTCCTTTATCAGACATGTGCTGGAAATATTATTCCCAGTCTGAGTCTTGCCTATTTATTTTCTTATCAATGTCTTTTGAAAAGCAGCAATTTTAAAATATGGTGAAGACAAGTTAATACATTTTTCTTTTCTGGTCAGTGAAATGCAAATTAGTCCACAATGATGTATCACCTCATACTTATTAGAATGGTTATTAACCAGAAAAGAAAAGATAACAATGAATATTTGAATATGTTGGTGAATATGTCAGAAACTGGAAACCTTGTACACGGTTGGTGGGAATGTAAAATTGTGCATTCCTTTTAGAAAAGAGTATGTACATTCCTCAAAATACTAAAAATAAAAATACAATATGATCCAGTAATCCCACTTCTGTGTGTATTTATCCAAAAAACTGAAATCTGGATCTTTCTTTTAGTCTTTCTTTCAAACCTTTTACTTATTTATTTTTTAATTTTTTTAACATCTTTATTGAAGTATAACTGCTTTACAATGCTGAGTTAGTTTCTGCTTTATAACAAAGTGAATCAGCTATACATATACATATATCACCAGATCACCTCCCTCTTGCATCTCCCTCCTACCCTCCCTATTCCACCTCTCTAGGTGGACACAAAGAACTGAGCTGATCTCCCTGTGCTATGTGCCTGCTTCCCACTAGCTGTCTATTTTATATTTGGTAGTGTATATATGTCCATGCCACTCTCTCACTTCATCCCAGCTTACCCTTCTCCCACCCTGTGTCCTCAAGTCCGTTCTCTACATCTGTGTCTTTATTCCTGTCCTGACCCTAGGTTTTTCAGAGCCTTTTTTTTTTTAGATTCCATATATATGTGTTAGCATACAGTATTTGTTTTTCTCTTTACTTCATTCTGTATGACAGACTCTAGGTCCATCCACCTCACTACAAATAACTCAATTTTGTTTATTTTTATGGCTGAGTAATATTCCATTGTATATATGTGCCACATCTTCCTTATCCATTCATCTGTTGATGGACACTTAGGTGGCTTCCATGTCCTGGCTATTATAAACAGAGCTGCAATGAACATTGTGGTACATGACTCTTTTTGAATTATGGTTTTCTCAGTGTATATGCCCAGTAGTGGGATTGCTGGGTCATATGGTAGTTCTAGTTTTAGTTTTTTAAGGAACCTCCATACTGTTCTCCATAGTGGCTGTATCAATTTACATTCCCACCACCAGTGCAAAAGAGTTCCTTTTTCTTCATATCCTCTCCAGCATTTATTGTTTGTAGACTTTTTGATGATGGCCATTCTGACTGGTGTGAGGTGATACCTCATTGCAGTTTTGATTTGCACTTCTCTAATGATTAGTGATGTTGAGCATCCTTTCATGGGTTTGGCAATCTGTATATCTTCTTTGGAGAAATGTCTATTTAGGTCTTCTGCCCATTTTTGGATAGGGTTGTTTGTTTTTTTTTTTTTGATATCGAGCTGCATGAGCTGTTGTAAATTTTGGAGTTTAATCCTTTGTCAGTTGCTTCATTTGCAAATATTTTCTTCCCTTCTCAGAGCTGTCTTTTCATTTTGTTTATGGTTTCCTTTGCTGTGCAAAAGCTTCGAAGTTTCATTAAGTCCCATTTGTTTATTTTTGTTTTTATTTCCATTTCTCTAGGAGGTGGGTCAAAAAGGATCTTGCTGTGATTTATGTCATAGAGTGTTCTGCCTATGTCTTCGTCTAAGAGTGTTATAGTGTGTGGCCTTACATTTAGGTTTTTAATCCATTTTGAGTTATTTTGTGTATGGTGTTAGGGAGTGTTCTAATTTCATTCTTAAGCCAGCTTTACAACAAATGCAAAAGGAACTTCTCTAGGCAGAAAACACAAGGGAAGGAAAAGACCTACATTAACAAACCCCCCAAAATTAAGAAAATGGTAATAGGAACATACATATCGATAATTACCTTAAATGTAAATGAACTAAATGCTCCAACCAAAAGACATAGACTGGCTGAATGGATACCAAAACAAGACATGTATATATGCTGTCTATAAGAGACCCACTTCAGACCTAGGGACACATACAGACTAAAATTGAGAGGATGGAAAAAGATATTCCATGCAAATGGAAATAAAAAGAAAGCTGAAGTAGCAATTCTCATATAAGACAAAATAGACTTTAAAATAAAGTTATTACAGGAGTCAAAGAAGGACACTACAAACTGATCAAGGGATCAATCCAAGAAGAAGATATAACAATTGTAAATATTTATGCACTCAACATAAGAGCACCTCAATACATAAGGCAAATGCTAACAACCGTAAATGTAACACAATCATCATATGGGACTTTAACATTCCACTTTCACCAATGGACAGATCATCCAAAATGAAAATAAATAAGGAAACACAAGCTTTAAATGATACATTAAACAAGATGGACTTAACTGATATTTATAGGACATTCCATCCAAAAACAACAGAATACACTTTCTTCTCAAGTGCTCATGGAACATTCTCCAGGATAGATTATATCTTGGGTCACAAATCAAGCCTTGGTAAATTTAAGAAAATTGAAATCATACAAATATCTTTTCCGACCACAATGCTATGAGACTAGATACAATTACAGGAAAAAATCTGTAAAAAATACAAACACATGGAGGCTAAACAATACATTAATTAATAACCAAGATCACTGTAGAAATCAAAGAGGAAATCAAAAAATACCTAGAAACAAATGACAATGAAAACATGATGACCCAAAACCTATGGGATGCAGCAATAGCAGTTTTAAGAGGGAAGTTTATAGCAATACAATCCTACCTTTAGAAACAAGAAACATCTCAAATAAACAACCTAACCTTATCCCTAAAGCAATTAGAGAAAGAACAAAAAAACCCCAAAGTTAGCAGAAGGAAATAAATCATAAAAAATCAGATCAGAAATAAATGAAAAAGAAATGAAGGAAATGATAGCAAAGATCAATAAAACTAAAAGCTGATTCTTTGAGAAGATAAAGAAAATTGATAAACCATTAGCCAGTCTCATCAAGAAAAAAAGGAAGAAGACTCAAATCAATAGAATTAGAAATGAAAAAGGAGAAGTAACAACTGACACTGCAGAAATACAAAGCATCATGAGAGATTACTACAAGCAACTATATGCCAATAAAATGGACAACCTGGAAGAAATGGGCAAATTCTCAGAAGATCACAACCTTCCGAGACTGAACCAGGAGGAAATAGAAAATAGAAACAGACCAATCACAAGCACTGAAATTGAGACTGTGATTAAAAATCTTGCAACAAAAAGAAGCCCAGAACCAGATGGCTTCACACGTGAATTCTATCAAACATTTAGAGAAGAGCTAATATCTATCGTTCTCAAATTCTTCCAGAATATAGCAGAGGGAGGAACACTCCCAAACTCATTCTACGAGGCCACCATCACCCTGATACCAAAACAAGGCAAAGATGTCACAAAAAAGAAAACTACAGGCCAATATCACTGATGAACATAGATGCAAAAATCCTCAACAAAATACTAGCAAACAGAATCCAAAAACACATTAAAAGGATCATACACCATGATCAAGTGGGCTTTATCCCAGAAATGCAAGGATTCTTCAATACACTCATATTAATCAATGTAATAAACCATATTAATAAATTGAAGGAGCAAAACCACATGATCATGTCAATACATGCAGAAAAAGCTTTCGACAAATTCAACACCCATTTATAATAAAAACCCTCTAGAAAATGGGCACAGAGGGAAGTTACCTCAACATAGTAAAGGCCATATATGACAAACCCACAGCCAACATCATTCTCAGTTGTGAAAAACTGAAACCATTTCCACTAAGATCAGGAACAAGACAAGGTTGCCCACTCTCACCATTATTATTCAAGGCTCCCCCACCATCCAGAATGGTCAGCCCGGTGAGGTGAGTTGGCCTGGCTTGCTGGGTGGGGCCTCCTGCCCTGTGGTCTTGGGCTAAGGCCAGGCCTGCAGCTGCCGCTGGTCGTACTCAGTGATGAGCCTCTTGATGTGGGCCAGCTTGCTGTGCAGGTACTCGCAGCGGTGCTTCTCCTGGCTGTAGTTGGTGTTGGTCTTCTTGATTTTTTGATATTCCTGTAAAATCTGCCCACAAGTAGTCTCGTACTCCTCGGAGCCCTGGGAGAGCTGCCGGAGCTGGGCATCAAGCTGCGTGAAGCGCCGCGTGATCTGCTCGATGCGGGCGTGCAGGTCTCGGTACTTGCTGTACTCAGCACTGAAGTCGTTTTTGTAGCTCTGGCACTGCTCCGAGGAGGAGATAGCGGCATATTTTAGCAGGTAGTCATTTTTGGAAGTTTTAGCCACAGCAATCAGAGAAGAAAAAGAAATAAAAGGAATCCAAATGTGAAAAGAAGAAGTAAAACTGTCACTGTTTGCAGATGACATGATACTATACATAGAGAATCCTAAAGATGCTACCAGAAAATTACTAGAGCGAATCAATGAATTTGGGAAAGTAGCAGGATACAAAATTAATGCCCAGAAATCTCTTGCATTCCTATACACTAATTATGAAAAATTTGAAAGAGAAATTAAGGAAACACTCCCATTTACCATTGCAACAAAAAGAATGAAATACTTAGGAATAAACCTACCTAAGGAGACAATCTGTATGTAGAAAGCTGTAAGACACTGAAATCTGGATCTTGAAGAGGTATTTGCCTCTACAGTCATTGCAGCATTATTCACAATAGGCAAGTTGTAGAAACAATGTAAATGTTCATCAATAGGGGAATGGATAAAGAAAATGTGGTATATACATACAATGGAATAATGGAATGCTTAGTGAAATAAGCCCATCACAGACAGACAAATGCTGCATGATTCCACTTCTACAAGGTATCTAAAATAGTCAAACTCATACAAGCAGAGAGTAGAATGGTTTTTTCCAGGAGCTTGGGGGAGGCGAAAATGGGGGTTTGCTATTAAATAGGTATAAATTTTCAGTTATACAAGATAATTTCTAGATATCTGAAGTATAACATTGTGCTTATAGCTAACGATACTGTATTGTACACTTAAAGTTTTGTTAAGAGAGTAAATCTTGTTTAATATTTCTACAATAATTTTAAAAATTATGGTATAATTTGATAAATCTATTTTTACAAAAATAGTCATTAGATCAACTTTATGATACAAAATCAGAAAGAAATCTAAATGTATGTGAATAAGAGAATAGAATAGTAATTGTTACATTCATATAATCAAATAATACATAGTCATTAAAAATGATCTATTTATTTGAAAAATATCCTCCCTAGTTATGAAATTATGTGGAAGAAAAATATAGATTATATTGTACCATTTATATAGGGGAAATATATATACATATATGTTTCATTTGTAACAGTTGAAAATTATGTGTCCATATATGTTTGGGTCTCTTTCTGGACTTTATATCAGTGTTATTGCTTTGTTTGTTTAGCTTTATACTAGTGCTACTAAGTCTTGATTATGCTTGTAATATTTCCCAAAAGAGGTTATACTAGCACTTGGAAACATGGAAACATGCTCAACATTGTTTTCATCAGAAAAAAATGTAAATTAAAGCCATAATGATATATCATGATACACCCAGTAGTACAGCTAGAATAAAGTCACTACCAATACCAAATGTTGCAGAGGGTGAGAAGACACGTGGAACTTTCATACAAGATTAGACATACAAGCGTCTAATCGTCAAATCATTGTGCAAAGCTATTTGTCAGTTTCTTATAATGTTAAATATACACCTACCTTTTTTTTTTTTGCGGTACGTGGGCCTCTCACTGTTGTGGCCTCTCCCGTTGTGGAGCACAGGCTCTGAATGCGCAGGCTCAACGGCCATGGCTCACGGGCCCAGCCGCTCCGCGGCATGTGGGATCTTCCCGGACCAGGGCACGAACCCATGTCCCCTGCATCGGCAGGCGGACTCTCAACCACTGTGCCACCAGGGAAGCCCCTACACCTACCTTTTGATTCAGTACTTCCAATCCTAAGTATTTGCAAAAAAGACACAGAAAAAACATATGTCCACAGGATGCATTTTCACAATTGTTCATTTTAGCTTTATTCAATATAGCAAAGTATTGGAAGCAACAAAAATATCCATCATTAGAAGAATAGGTAAACAAATTTGTCAATTTATACAATGGAATTCTACTCAGAAATTAGATGGAACGAACTGGTAATAACTAGTAACATATGCCAAACTGAGGTGAATCTCAGAAACATTATAGTCAGCAAAGAAGCCGGACCTAAAAGTACAAACAATATGATCCTATTTTAATGAAGTTCAAGAACTTCTATTTGGAGGCCACTGGAGGAGGATGGACAGGAAAGGCATGAGGGGACTTTCTAGGATAATGGTTATACTCTATATTTTCATTGGGGTTTTGGTTACAAGGGTGTATATATTCATCAAAATACTTTGCACTATACCCTTAAGATTTGTGTTTCTACTTTATTATATCACAAGAAAAAATTTATGCATGTAGTGGTTTCCAGCCTAAGGACTATTTTATATACTCTTTAATATACAGCCTCTCAAGGGATATTCACACATTTTTGAAGATAGACTTAGTTATATTTTATAAATTAAACCCCCCTGAATTTTCTAAAAACTCGCGTGACCTGGTGTTAAAATTATACAGGATGCCTTGCTTCTTGTCCATTGCAGTCTTCACTACACCACAGTGTACTTCAGGTTAATTCCACAATCTGAAATATCAGAGAGCAGCTCTCTGCATACAGCAGAACAGGCAATAAGAGCATAGGCTCTGAAGTCACACTTCCTTAGTTTAAAGCCTGGCTACACCACTTATTAGCTGTTATCTTGGGCAGATTATTTAGCCTTTCAAATCCTTGGTATATTCCCTTGTAAAAAAGGAATAGTTATTTTAAGTTTATCATTTAATTCCTGTAAGGTTAAAAGATGTTACTGGTAAAAAGCACATGCAACACTACTTGCCATATAATAAGTGCTCATTAATGTTTCTGAATGCCATAATAATAATAATAAATCATGAAATTAATTATATATTAACAAAACAATAGCACCCACTATATTAGTGATATAAGTAATTATTTTTATAGAGGCAACGGGAGACATGGTGGCTAAATCACTTCCTAGGAAGTCCAAGTCAGATGGGAACTGAATGGAGTCCCCAGGACACTGAATTCAAGGAACTATGAGAGAAGGTAAGGCCTGTACAAATAGACTTTATTGTTTATATGTGCATGTGGCCATCAGAGTACAATTCTTTCACCACCTAGGCAGACATGTCAGTACTTCTCGAGGAATGCATACTATCCTGTCATTGTCACAGAAAGCAGCACTTTACTGTCCTGATGATAGATGGCAATGGTAAGATTAGACAGCAGTGAAAGGAGTTGGATGACACAAAGGGCATGGAACCAGGGCATGGAAATGTTTACAATGATGAGGTTTTCTTTTTTAGTTTGGGTGACCTACTTTGACTCTATTGTATGCAAAGAATAATGGCATTCTGCCAGGGCTATATTACATCCAACTTTACAATTTATTTATTTTAAATAATAGATTTTATCTTTAGAACGATTTTAGATCTACAGAAAAATTGAGCAGATAGTACAGGGTTCCAATATATTCCCTTCCACCCCCACAGTTTCCCCTAATATTAACATTTTGCATTAGTGTGGGACATTTGTTATAATTAGTGAACTAATATTAATACATTATTATTAACAAAATCTGTAGTTACATTAAAGTTTACTCTTGTTGTACATTTCTATGGGTTTTGACAAATGCATAATGTAATGTATCCACCATTGTAGTATCATACAAAATAGTTTCACTTCTTCACCTATTCAAGCCAACCTGTTATTGCTAAAGCCTGCTAAGCACTTGTCTCTTTACTTTCTCTATAGTTTTGCCTTTTCCAGGAAGTCATATAGTTGGAATTTTATAGTAGCTAGTCTTTTCAGGATGGCTTCTTTCACTTAGAAGTATGCTTGTAAGTTTCCTTTGTGTCTTTTCATGCCTTCATAGCTCATTGCTTTTTATTGCTGAATAATATTCCATTGCATGGATTTACCATTGTTTGTTGGTACATTCACCTATTTATTGAAGGACATGGTGTCATCTTCCAGTGTTGGCACTTATGAATAAAGTTGCTATAAACATTTATGTATAGGTGTTTTGAGGCTGTAAGTTTTCAATTCAGTTGGGTAAATACCTAGTAGTGTAATTGGTGGATTTTATGCTAAGACTGTTTAGTTTTATAAGAAACTGCCAGATTATCTTCCAAAATGACTGTACCATTTTTCATTCCCATAAACATTGAATGAGAGGTCCTGTTGTTCCACATCCTTACCATAATTTGCTATTGTCTATTATTGAATTTTAACCATTCTAATAGGTATACAGTGGTATTTCTTTTCTTTTCCCCCAAATTTCAGCCATTTATTTTTTTTCACCTTTTAATTCCTATGGGGTTCATCAATTCTTTATCAGTTAACATTCTCATTGACAAAGACCAATTTATTAGAGAATGGACTTGAGCATACAGGGAGAGGGAAGGGTAAGCTGGGACAAAGTGAGAGAGTGGCATGGACATATATACACTACCAAATGTAAAACAGATAGCTAGTGGGAAGCGGTCCCATAGCACAGGGAGATCAGCTTGGTGCTTTGTGACCACCTAGAGCGGTGGGATAGGGAGGGTGGGAGAGAGGGAGATGCAAGAGAGAAGAGATATGGGGACATATGTATATGTATACCTGAATCACTTTGTTATAAAGCAGAAACTAACACACCATTGTAAAGCAATTATACTCCAATTAGATCCTTTTCATACTCTATTTGGAATTGCTGGATTGTCACTTTTAAAAGAAGAACAGATTAAACCTGTTAGCCCTGTTTTTTGCATGCCTGAAAAAATACTTCAGAGAGTGAATGTTCAGCCTGAACTAGTGATCTAGATTAGATCCCTTGATGCAAAAGTTGCTTAGGGGTATTTCTTTGTTGTAATTTATAATCCCTTATTGGTATCTGTTTTTGTTTTTGTTTTTGTTTTTTCTGCGGTACGCGGGCCTCTCACTGTTGTGGCCTCTCCCGTTGTGGAGCACAGGCTCTGGACGCGCAGGCTCAGCGGCCATGGCTCACGGGCCCAGCCGATCCGCGGCATGTGGGATCTTCCCGGACCGGGGCACGAACCCATGTCCCCTGCATCGGCAGGCGTACTCTCAACCACTGCGCCACGAGGGAAGCCCTGGTATCTGTTTTTTAGCATCTTTTCATATGTGAGTTCTCTGCATATCTTTGATACAAGTCCTTTATCAGATATGTGATTTACAAATATTTTCTTTCATTCTATGTTTTTAAAAAATCCTCTTAATAGAGACTTCCCTGGTGGTCCAGTGATTAAGACTCCATGCTCCAAATGCTGGGGGCACAGGTTTGATCCCTGGTTGAGAACCAAGATCCTGCATGCTGCACAGTGTGGCCTAAAAAAAAAAAATTCTCTTAATAGTGTCTTTTGCTTAACAGAAGTTTTTACTATTAATGAAGTGAAACTTACTAATTTTTTCCTTTCATGGATCATGCTTTTGGAGCTGTATTTAAAAACTCATTGTCAAGCCCATTGTCACCTAGATTTTCTTCTATATTATCTTTTATAAATTTTATAGGTTTGTGTTTTACATTTATGTCTTTGATCCACTTTGAGTTAATTATTGTGAAAGGTGCAAGACCTGTGTCTAGATTCATTATTTTTTCATTGCTTTTGCGTTTTGATGTCCAGTTAGTTGTTTCAGTACCACTTGTTCCAAAATCTATACTTTCTCCATTGAATTGCTTTTGCTCCTTTTTCAAATATCAGGTGACTATATTGTGTAGATCTTATTTCTATGTTCTCTGTTCTGTTTCATTGATCTATTTGTCTCTTATTAATATCATGGTGACTTGATTACTGTACCCTTTACAGTAAGTCTTGAAATTTTGTAGTGTTGGTCCTCTGAATTTGTTCTTCTGTTTCAGTGACATGTTGGCTATAATGAGTCTTTTGCTTTTGCACATAATCATTAGAATCAGTTTGTTGATGTTGTCAAAATTAGTTGCTGAGAGTTTATTGGAATTATATTGAATCTGTAGATCATGTGAGAAAGAATTGACATCTTACCAATATAGTCTTCTTAATATTGAATGTGGAACATTATTTACTTATATCTTCTTTGACTTATTTCTTCATAGTTGTATAGTTTTCTTCATAAAGACCATGTGCATATATTGTTAAATTTATTCTTTATTATTTCATTTTATGGGTGCTTGTCAAATCAGTCTCATAATCTGATCTTATACAATACTATAACTGACTAATTCAAATGACACCAAAAATAGGATACAGAAAACTGAAAGACACAGGTAAAACTTGGAGAAGTAATATCAACACATCTTTATGGGTGCTTTCTTCCTTCACTTAAGTAGTACTCTGGTCCATATTCTATGTATGAGTATCTAGGTGGATCATACAGGGCAGCACTTAGCCAATGGAAGCTATTTAGGTCATAAAAGATCAATTTTACACTCCAATGATTACATACATTATGAACATTTTCCAGAGTTCCATGCCTCATATATGCATAAATTCCAAGTTTGTTTACTATAAACAACCTTGACACCAGGTATATCATGCTAAAAATATTCCATAGGTAAGGATTTCCTTTTATCTTTCTGTTAGTAATTATTATCAGGAGGAGATTTGACCTTATTTTCTTTACCCTTCTCTCCCCAGGGGAGGGAATTTGGATTTTAAACCAGCTGCTTCCTTCACTGGGCTTTGTGTGTGGGGACTTTGGAGACTGGGAAAATGGGAAGAAAAAGGTAGTGAGAGCTTCTAAGAAATTTTTAAGGTTTCAATAAGTATGAGAATTACCTGGTGTTAGAAATTTGCATGGCTTACCTATATTTTCTTTGTATATTTTTTTACTAGAAGAGATATTATTATTATTTTTCTATATTGTACAAGTTGATGCTACTAACCACTTTTAATAACACAGCAGACCCCTTTTATTTTCTAGGAATATTGATTGATCATGGTATAATGAATGAATTACAGGTTTTGGATGAATAGAAGTCTGTCCCTACTGCTTTCTAAAAACTATATGAATCTGGTACTTTCTCACTCTATGAACCTATCCTAGACAAATTTTTGTTACTTCACCTATGAAGCAGACAGTATAAAACCTTCCTTGCAGGTTTGTTTCAGGGATTAGAGATGATATAAAAAACAGAACAAGGCTGAAACATGTCAGGCATGACTATTATTATAATTATCCATATCACATTCTCCATTATCTGAATGGAATACAATAAATTTACAACAAATTTGAGTTCTTCTTGTTTAAAATTGTGTAATGGTACAGCCATTACTTTAAGAAGGAATTCCCTAAAAACGCCCCAAACTTATTCTGTCTTAAAAAAAAAAAAGTCAATACCAAAAACTAGATCAGTATAACTATAGAACTGACAGATCAGAGAATAAAATATTAAATTAGGGACCCTATTCAATAATTTGTAATTGTAGAGGTTATACTAGTATTCTCAAATTTCAATAACAGTGGCTTACTATCCACATAATAGAAGTTAAGAATTATTTTGACCAGACAGAAAATAAACTGGGATAATATCTTTGCCCCTCTTGAGGATCAGATTGAGTGAACTCTGAGAAAGAAAAAAAAAAAAAAACAGTCAATAGAAGATTTTGCTGTGCAATGGTTTAAATAGCCATTAATTAGAGAGATCAATATTAAGTTTTATCAATATTGAAATTAAAGCTTAGGATACCTGAGGTTCGCATTTCTTTCCATGGGTTGCATCTTTCATCAGTAATCATTAAGCTCTTTGGTGATGGTTCTCAGCCCTGGATGTACATTAGAATCACTTTGGGGAGCTTTTAAAAACATGATTTCTAGGTCTCCAATCAAACCAGTTAAATCAGAATCTCAGAGTGTAACCAAGCTTGAGAATTTTTAAATGCAACCCAGGTGATTCTAATGAACAGTCAAGTCTGAGAACCCATGATCTAGTGGCAAGTTAACTGACAAATAACTTAGTGGTTCTGAAAATAACCAAACAATAGTGATAGTTTTCATTCATTAATATATGTGGGAGAAATGGACTTTCACACTACAGCTCCAGTATTTGATTGAAAAACACCGATTTAAGAAATGTAGAAAACATAAGTTGGGCTGGGGCTCTACGGTTTGTAGATCTTATATTCTATTATATTCCTACTTCAAAGAGAATCTCTACCTCATGATCTTATTGGAATCTATGTGATTATTGTGTGGGAGAAATTTGAGCAAAGGTATCATTTTCTAAAGCATTTTTTCATTCCAAATCCTTCAAGCTTTTTAAGTTGTTAGGCTATGCTAGCTAAAATACAAAGATGCTTTCTAGTGGAAATACCCTTGAACTTCAGGTCCATGGTCCTCGGAGCTCTGACTTTGTATACACTGATAGCAACATCACATTAACCAAGGCACATGATTTGGGGAAGAACAATCACAATATTTGTTTTACGAGGTAAAAACAACAAGCCCCAGTGTGGATTGAAATCATGATTATGATACTGTAAACAACAGAAATAGCCAAAACTAAAGAAGGAAAAGAAGAAATCATTAATAAGCTTTAAAGTTATAAGAGAAAAAAATCTGAGAGGTGACTGTGAAAATGGAGAATTTTCTTCAAAATATTGAGTGACCTTGAAAAGTACTTTTTTTGAAAGCAAATTATTTTTATCATTTGAATTACAAATGAAGTTTTGACAAAATTGGACTGATGGAGGCAATTATTATTATAGTCTCAAGGTTGAGAAAATTGCTTAATTTCATACTGAAGAGGGAAACTACCAGCTGGTAAATGCAACATAAATCAGAATCTTGCAACTATACCTGAATATGTATAGGTTAAAATATTAAAAGCTCTGTGTTGGGGTCTCCTGAGTCCTATTATTTTTGTATTACTAACAGTTGTCTTTAAGGAATTTATTTGTTGAATTTTATTTATTTATTTATCCAAATATTATTAAATATTTGGAAAACATTTAGAAACAAGTTGATGGAAATCCAATATGTGTTACCATATATAATACACACAGCAATACATTAATTCACAAGCCAGTATTGGTGCAACTACTGTTGGAAGGAATTCAATAAATTGACATTTAGTGTTTTGCAAATCTGTGCCTTTTATGATGCAGATTTGATTCTGAAAAACCATGTTCTAATTACATTTTCTAAAGGCTTATTTTTGGGTGAGCCTTTCATAGAATATTAACACTAGGACTTCCCTGGTGGTGCAGTAGTTACGAATCCACCTGCCAATGCAAGGGATACAGGTTTGAGAAGGGATACAGGTCTGGGAAGATCCCACATGCCACGGAGCAACTCAGCCCGTGTGCCACAACTACTGAGCCTGTGCTCTAGAGCCCGCGAGCCACAACTACTGAGGCCCACACACCTAGATCCCATGCTCTGCAACAAGAGAAGCCACCACAATGAGAAGCCCACACACTGCAATGAAGAGTAGCCCCTGATCGCCACAACTAGAGAAAGCCCGCATGCAGCAACGAAGACCCAATGCAGCCAAAAATAAATAAACAAATTTATTAAAAAAAAGAATATTAACACTAAACTGGTCATATGAGTTTCAAGTAAATATACAGGTACATTTTCAATTGATTGAGAGTAAGCAATAGCCCAAATTTAATTTAAACTAGCAGAAATCAATTAGAAAAAGACAAGCATTCCAGTACAAAAGTGGGAAAACACATAAATGATCAATTGATAAAAGGAAAGTATTGTGAATGGCCAAAAACACATAAAAATATACTCAACCATATCAATCTTTATGTTATATAAATATATATAATATATATATAAATATATAATATATGTTAAATAATTATCAATTGTTATATATATATAATGAAATAAATATATGTGTGTGTGTTTAAACACACAGACACAAAGAGACATAATAAAATAAATTGACAATTACTTTTATCACCTGTTAGATTAACAGGCACATTTGTTACCAAAGTGTGGAGAATTTGGGACTCCTTGTGTGTTACAATCTTTCCAATAGACAGTGGAAAATATATATTAGATGGAAATTAACATATTTTGACTAACAATTTTATTTTTAGAAATTTACCTATAGGATTACTTGTAAAATTACAAGTAATCTGTTTGTCAAGTCATAATACTAGGGGAATTAATGATGATACATTTATACAATTGAATTGTATTCAGTTATATATGGTAATGTATACTGAAATTAATTGATATGAAAATCCACGTTTTTCAAAAGTTCATTTGTCCATCAGTTACTGAGTATCAACTATGTTTGAGGCATTAATATTATACTTCATTCACATAAAATGATGTGTGTGTGTGCTTGCTTGGATACGGTCAATAAACCAATTTTATAGGAAGAATGTTAAAAAACTAAAAAAAAAACTTTATTTTTACTTTTAGCGTTTTAACAGGTTTATCCCCAAATATGACTACTGATTTATCTAAATGTTAAAAATTTGCATTAAGAAAGTATGATAATTTGACAATATGCTAACAAAATTACTTTAAAAGTTACTGTAGGAGGAGCATACTTTTATAATTCCTATAAGCAGGCAATATACAAATTTGGAGGGTAAAAGTAACAAAAATTAACCTTTATTTTCCTTTTCCAATGATTGTTCTAGAGACAGGCATATGACACAGTTCTTGTTAATGAGACACATGGAATATCTGTTTAAGTCTTATGGGCATCATTTCCTTCCCTGATAAAAGAGAAGGGATTAAGAACTCTGCCATTTTTTTGTGCATGGATGGCATCCTGTAAGACTGTAATGCTTTAGCTTCTCCAATATGCTACACTATATGGAGGCCAAGGAAAAGCCAAGAGATACTCAGAGTAGTCCCTGCTGCTAGCCTTCTTGAAATGTGAAACAAATATCAGAGTAAGTTGTGTGTTCTGTTAGCTGCAGTCAAAAACAATTCTGATGCACAAGAGGTTAAAAAATGGTTTATTTTCCATTTAACAAGTGATAAACCCAGTTTATCTTAAATTACATAAGAAAAATACATTTTGTTGAAAAAATTCAAAATTATTTACATCATTTAAAAAATTTGGATTATGTAAGAGTCTTTAAATAGATTGAAAAATATCTTGGAGTATCATATCAAAAATGAAACAAATACTAAAAAATTGTTAGTATATTATAATTTTTATTGAATTTGTTGAAGTAGAGGGTTTCTAGGCTGCTATTTACAAGAACTTATTAACAAAGTACATGTTTTGGGATGTATTTTATATCAAATACACTTAAAAAAATCTTATAGATTATCTTTACCATTTACCATCACATGTTTATAATTTTCTTTTTACCATTGGTTTTGCCTTACTAGAAACATTGCCATACTTGATATATTTCAAAATTATAACAATTAGAGAAAGAAAAAGCAAAACTAGCCATGTACACTAATGCTTAATGGTGTGTAAAAACTCTCAAAGCCTATTTCATAATACAAATAAGCAATATTAACACAAAGCAAGAACATTCAACTCTTGACAAATGCATTCATCTCTCCCCACCTCCAGAAATTTCACTAAACTCTTTTTCAGTGCAAAAAAAATCTTATGAGATTTAAGAAAATATTCTTTGGAAGCATGAGTGGTTTATTTTTTCTACCCTTCAATTAATTTACAACTACTAGGACATCCATATCAAAAATAAAACAAAGCAAAACAAAACAAAATACCTCCACACAGTATACCAGGACACCTGAAAGATCTAACCATCTGTGCATTTGAAAATCATTTGAAAATGCTGGCTTGGACCATGGAGAAGGGCACTAAACATGGAGTGTGGTGGTGAAACTGGCAGTGGCAGAGGTGGCAGCAGCAGAGAAAGCAGTGGCAGGTCTAGCATTGGGACAGTATGACCATTCTGGCAGAGGAGGTAGAGGGTCTGGCCACACATTCTGCAACAGGATAGAGTCATTGCTTTCTCTGAGGAGAAACCACAGTGACTGGGAGGAGGAAAAGGAAAAGGACCTATGTAGACCAAGAAAACTGAAGGAAAGTGTCATCTGCTGTCTGCCCCAGGAGTCTGGCATGAAGATTGCCCACAGACCTCTGGGACCCCCCACTTTGAGAGTCCATTTACAGAGCCCAGGGTATACCCATAGCCCCAAGTACTAAGTACACGCCTTTTTCTGGAGCTGACAAACTTCAAAAATAAGATGAAGAATGCATTAAAATGCATTGGAAATAGAGGAGATCAGATGGAAGAGAGAATTAGTGAGCTGGAAAATAAGAATCTAGAGATGATTCAGGTATAAGAGGAGAGAGAACTAAGATTTTTAAAAAGTGAAGAAACCCTAAGAGAGCTATCAAACTCTATTAGAAAAGCCAATGTTGGGACTTCCCTGGTGGCACAGTGGTTAAGAATCCGCCTGCCAATGCAGGGGACACGGGTTTGAGCCCTGCTCTGGGAAGATCCCACATGCTGCGGAGCAACTAAGCCCATGCACTACCGCTACTGAGCCTGCTCTCTAGAGCCTGAGAGCCACAACTACTGAGCCCACCCACTGCAACTGAAGCCTGCGGACCTAGAGCCTGTGCTCTGCAACAAGAGAAGCCACCGCAATGAGAAGCCCATGTACCACAATGAAGAGTAGCCCCCACTCGCCACAACTAGAGAAAGCCCATGTGCAGCAATGAAGACCCAACACAGCCATAAATAAATTAATTAAAAAAAAACAGAAAAGCCAATGTTTTATGTAATTTTTGTGGTAAGCACAAAACAAAAAACTAGAGCAGAGACAAAAAGCTTAAAAAAAGAGGGGGAGACTGAGCAAATCACTGTGGAAAACCGCCAACTTACAAATGTAGACAGAAACAGAAAGAAAAAGAAACAATGGAGAAACAAAACAATTAGAAGGGAAGGAAAAAGATAAAATGGAGGTACATAGCAATAATCATCCTAAATGTAAATAGATTGAACACACTGATAAAAAGGCAAACAGTGACAGGAGAGATAAACAAACAAACAAACAAAAGAAGACCCAAGTATCTGCTGCCTATATGATGCCAGGACTCATCCCAGTTCTAAAGAGACAAATAAGCTCAAAGTGAAAATCAAATAGAAACCAATAGAAGACAGGCAGAGCCATACTTATATCAGACAAAATAGGCTTCAAACTAAGGGTAACAATAAACAAAGAAGGCATTATATAACGATAATGTAACAAGAAGACGTAATTGTAAATATATATGCCCCTAAAACCTGAACATTGAAATACATTAAGCAAATAATAACAGATCTTAAGGGAGAATTAGAAAGCAATACAATAATTGTAGGGAACTTCCATACCCCATTCTCCACAATGGATATATTGTCCAGACAGTAAATCAGCAAGTAAATGTTGCAATTGAAATGAACTTAATAGAAATATATAGAACATTCCATCCACCAGCAGCAGAATAATTGAAGAATCATTCAAGTGCCTACAGAATATTCTCCAGGATAGATCATATGATAGGACACACACACACACACACAAACACACACACACACACACACAAATGTAGCAAATTTAAGAAGATTAAAATCATACCAACTATCTTTTCTGATCATAATATTATAAAACTAGAAACCTACAACAAGAGGAAAGTGAAAAAATCTACACATATGTGGAAACTACACAATATACTTCTAAAAAATTATTGGGTAAAAGAAAAATCAAAAGGGAAATAAAAAATTATTTTGAAGCAAATTAAAGTGGAAATACAACATATCAAATATTGTGGGATGCAGCAAAAGCAGTTCTGAGAGGAAAGTATATAGCAATAAATGTGTATATTAAGAAATTAGAAAGATCTCAAATAAACAACCTAATGTTACACTTCAAGGAACTAGAAAAAGAAGAACAAATTAAGTCCAACATTAGCAGAAGGAAGGAAGCAATAAAGATCAGGTCAGAAGTAAATGAAATAGAAACAAAAAAGGAAAAACAATAGAAAGAATCAATGAAACTAAGAGCTGGTTCTTCAAAGAGATAAACAAAATTGATGAAACTTTAGCTAGACTAAGAAGAAGATTTAAACAAATAAAGTTAGAAATGAAAGAGGAGACATTACAACTGATTCTGCAGAAATGCATAGAACCATAAAAGACTACTATGAATACTTATATGGGAACAAATTACATAACTTAGAAGAAATGGATACATTTCTAGGAACGCACAACCTAGTAAGGCTGAATCAGGAAGAAATAGAAAATCTGAACAGACAAATAATAAGAGGTTGAATTGGTAATCAAAAAACTCCCAACACAGAGAACTCCAGGACCAGAGGCTTCACTGGAGAATTCTACCAAATATTTAAAGAAGAATTAACACCAATTCTTCTAAAACTCTTCCAAAATGTGGAGGAGGAAGCACTACCAAACTCAATCTATATACATCAATAAAATAAAAGATAAAAATCACATGATCATCTATATAGACACAGAAAAAGCATTTCACAAATGAAATGAGAGAGTAGCATGGACATATATACACTACCAAATGTAAAATAGATAGCTAGTGGGAAGCAGCCACACAGCACAGGGAGATCAACTCGGTGCTTTGTGACCACCTAGAGGGGTGGGGTAGGGAGGGTGGGAGGGAGACGCAAGAGGGAGGAGATATGGGGATATATGTATATGTATAGCTGATTCACTTTGTTATAAAGCAGAAACTAACACACCATTGTAAAGCAATTATACTCCAATAAAGACGTTAAAAAAAAGAAAGGCCATACTTCCTAAAGCCATCTATAGATTCAATGCAATCCCCATCAAAATACCAAAGGCATTCTTCACAGAAATAGAAGAAACAATCATAAGTTTGTGTGGAACCACAAAATACCACAAATAGCCAAAGCAATCCTGAGAAAAACAGAACAAAGCTGGTGGTATCAGTGCACTACAAAGCCATAGCAACCAAAATAATATGATACTGGCACAAAAATAGACCCATTGAACAGTGGAACAGAATAGTGAGCCTAGAATTAAATCCCAGTATTCACAGTCAACTAATATTTAACAAGGTATCCAAGAATACTCAATGAGGAAAGAATAGTTTCTTCAACAAATTATTCTAGGAAAACCCGAGAAACATATGCAGAACAGTGAAATTGGACCCCTATCTCACACCACTTACAAAAATTAGCTTGAGATGAATCAAAGACTTAAACACAAGACCTGATACCATCAAACTCCTAGAAGAGAAGGTAGGAGGGATACGCAAGAGGGAAATGTGTCATACTGGTCACATTTAAAATGTTCAGTCGTCACATGTGACAGTTGACTATTCTGTTGGATAAAATGGATATAGAATATTTTGCCAGCATAAAATTTCAATCGAAGTGTTCTGCAAGTATTAAAAAACAAAATTAAGGTGTGGAGTCAGGATAGAGGGCTAAAGAAATAAGATCACATTTTGTTAGGTGATGATCTTAGTGGGGCAGTTCAGGGACATCCTCTCTCAGGAACTAACATTTGAGAAAATAATTGATTCAACTGAGAGAGTTATGTGAGTATTCGGAAGAAGGGCTGTCCAGTCAAAAAGTTCTCTCTACATACTTCTCAGTAGTTCTGAAGTTTTATATTTGGAATTTTTCAAAAACAGTTATAATAGTTATTACCAACCATCTCAACCAATTCCTAAAAATTCCTTGGAGACATTATAATAATATTTTCGACTTAAAAAATGATTGAATTACATGTGAATATTTTGGTTTTTTTTAAAGTTAATTTCAGCCTTATTATTATTCCAGTTTGGAAATTTTAATACTCGTAAAAGATGTATCAGATCAAATCAAATCTATAAATCCAAAGGATGTAGTGAAACTAATCAGAATTACAAGTGGTTACAAATTTCTCATGTTTCATTCTGTGGTTTTATATTTATTATGATGCATTTCTTTACTTTTACTCATTTTAAGAGATGATAAATATGTTGGTTAATCTATGGCACGAAATTCAGATATATTGGGGACCATACCACATAACTTCATGAATTACTCTAGAAGAATTTTAACAGAAACAGAGGAAAAGCAGGTTAACTATCAAGGCATGTACCAGAAAAGAGTCAAGAATAATGACAAGTTAAAAGGAATCAACATAAGCCCTTAATTTCAAAGATGGTAGAAAAAGATACTAATGTTAATAACAATATTGTGGAACTTAGGAAGAAATGAGTGTGCAAAAGAATATGATGAACCAACAGACTTCCCCCATTGGTTTTATTTATTTATTTTTGCAGTACGTGGGCCTCTCACTGTTGTGGCCTCTCCCGTTGCGGAGCACAGGCTCCGGACGTGCAGGCTCAGCGGCCATGGCTCATGGGCCTAACTGTTCCGCGGCATGTGGGATCTTCACGGACTGGGGCACGAACCCGTGTCCCCTGCATTGGCAGGTAGACTCTCAACCACTGCGCCACCAGGGAAGCCCTATTTTGTTTTATTTTATTTTATTTCCTTTTAGCTGCTCCAGGTCTTAGTTGCAGCACGTGTGATCTTTTAGTTGCAGCATGCGGGCTTCTTAGTTGCAGCATATGGACTCTTAGTTGTGGCATGCAGACTTCTTAGTTGTGGCATGCATGCGGGATCTAGTTCCTCGACCAGGGATTGAACCTGGGCCCCCTGCATTGGGAGCGCAGAATCTTACCCACTGAACCGCCAGGGAAGTCCCTCCCCCATTGATTTTAAACAGTAGACTATATTTAAGTAGATTTATGTTTTAAAACTTTTTTTTTTTTTGCAAATCACCTAAAATATTCCCATGGGACTCCATTTACTAAACGAAAATGTTTGACAAGATTTTTTCTGAAGTGACTAGTCAGTATCTACATACTCTCTGATTACTTAAAATTTGTTTGCTGGAATTACTAACCTCAAGTTTTAATTCAGCAAGAATAATCAGTTTTGAAGTGTATTCATCCTGACAATTTAGAATTTAATTATATCAACATATTTGAAGTTTATTAAACTTAAATTTCACTTATATCATTTATTCATATATTTTTCTCACTGATATGATAAATAGAAATAGACTTTGGCAGAATCTTAACTCATTAGGGTAAGTCAGTGTCATTTTGAATCACTGATTATGACCATGCAGTCACATGCTCTCTCCTTTTAGATAGAATGTTACCTCCTTCCTCTTATATATGTATTTTATAAATTTATTTATACTTCTGTTATATTCTAATCAAATGACATAAAATAGCTTCTACTTCCATTATACTTGAAATGCCATCCAAGATTTGTTATTAAAATTTATTAAATTTATTTTTACATATTTTAAAGTCCACCTAAATATTTTGTACACATTGGGCTAGTTCATGAGAGTCTAAAGTAAGCATAGTGCCTTTATACATATGCTAGGAAATATATCTATTGCCTTTTGGGGAGTTACTTACTTAAACATTTTAATTCAGTATGTATTGTTGAGCATTTACTCAACTCAAAAAGGTGGTCTATTACAGAAATATAAGATATACATATTTTCTATTTTCATATCCCCAGGACTTAATAAGTAATTAGTCTTGCTGGGGAGGATAGACAAGATGGTAAATGGCCAAGGGATATGTTATCGCTGAGATGGGAGTTGACATGTCTTAAAGATGAGTAGATGATATAGGTGGAGTTTAGATGGGGAGTGGATCTCAGACAAGGTGATTACTTTTTTAAGTGAATTTCAGGATTTTATGAGGGACTACTGATTACATGTAACTCCCCAGCATTTTTTACTACATAATTGAGAGCTCTTAAAGGGAAAACTATTGCTGTCCCTCAACATCTAACAGAATAGTTAGCATGTACTGGATTTTGAATGAATTTGGATTGAATAATAAATTAATTAGTTAATAAATGAGTGGTTTAATAGGTAAATAAATAGATATCACTATCCAAGAATTATATGTCAAGTCCATATAGCAGTAGTATATTAATGTAAATTCATGCCTTTAGTACTGCAGTGCAAAGTCTTCCACTCTGGATGTTGGGTAAAGAAAAATGATTTATTTTTTTGTTTTGTTTGTTTGTTTTATTGAAGTATAATTGATTTACAATATTATGTTACTTTCAGATGTATAACATCTGAACATTCAATATTTTTATAGATCATAATCCATTTAAAGTTATTACAAAATAATGGCTATATTTCCCTGTATTGTACAATATATCCTTGTTGCTTATTTATTTTATACATAGTAGTCTGTGTTTCTTAATCCCATATCCCAATGTCCCTATTTTGCCCCTCCCCCATCTTCTCTCTCCACTGGTAACCAGTAGTTAGTACTCTATATCTGTGAGTCTGTTTCTATATGCACATTACTTTGTTTTATTTTTAAGATTCCACATTTAAGTAATAACAGAGTATTTGTTTTTCTCTATATGACATCTCACTAAGCATAATACTCTCTAGGTCCATCCATGTTTTTGCAAATGGTAGAATTTCATTCTTTTATCTAGCTGAGTAATATACTATATATACTATACTATACATTATATATTATATATAGATGTGTGTGTGTGTGTGTGTGTGTGTCTGTATATATATATATATATATATATATATATATATATATATATATATATATGTATGTGTGTGTATATATATACCGGTATATATATACTGGTCCCAGAGGGGACCAGTGCTGGAGCTAGAGGGGCTTGTGTGGGTATCTGGCAAGGGTTGGGGCATGGTGTGTCAGAGATCTGGTCTGCCTCTGATGTGACATCTGTGCAATCGCCAGTAATGGCTGCCCCTCCCTGTTCAGACATCGCTTAGGGTTTGAGTTCCCACAGCACCCCATGGCTGAGCTTTTTCCTTGGCTGTGGAAGCCCTCTCTCCAGTGCAGAGCTGCACAGTAAGGCAAATGGTGCCAGAGTATTTGCTCCACTCAGACTGGGACTTGTGCCAGGATAGTTTGGGAAACCAGTCAGCCAGCTGCACAGTCTCAATTACCCTTTCTGCCCTTCTGTGAGAGCAAGCAAGCTTCTGTGCACTACTCATAAGCAGAATCCAGGTTTCCCCAGCCCTGCTGTTAGCCCCACCAGCCCTCCCACCAGCCCTCCAACCAGCCAAAGGGGCTCATCTTCCCTTTGTTGGCCCCCTGGGCTGGGGCACCCAATATGTGCATCTAACTGCTCCTCCCCAGGGAGGGTCTCTGTCATGTAATATCATTTTTCCTCTGAGTCCCCTGCCAGGGGCGTGGGTCCTGACCTGACAATTCTCTTCCCTTCCTACCCAGTACCATGTGTATCTTTCTTATAGCCTTGGCTGTACAGAAGTGTTTCTGCTAGTCTTCAGTTAGTTTTCAGTGAGAATTTTTCCACATGTAGATGTATTTTTGATGTGTTCATGGGGGCAAATGAGTTCTGCATCCTTCTACTCTGTCAACTTGATTCAAGTCCCCAAAATTACTTGTTTTGGGCTTTTAAATTAGATTCTTTCAACAATTTCCTTGTATAAATTTTGTGAGCTCTGAACACCATGACTTATTGATAAGATGAGAATGATGGAAAACCAGGACACCAATGTGAGACACTGGTTGCTAACTTCACCTACAGCCATAGTTTCTGACTCTTTTGCTATATATCTGGTTACCTAATACTCTTTTTTTTTTTCTTCCCTATCCTATCTTTATATATGACCACAAAGAATTTCCAGGTTAATTACCTGCTCACTCTCTTATTGCATTGAGTTTACTTACTGCTCTCTTCTGCAAACTTCCTTGGGATTGGCATGTACCCTAGCACAAAAGGGAGAAGTATTTTTTAATTATTCAGACTAATGAAGGTAAGCATTCTAAAGCCACAGCGATTATATTGGGTTAGAACCCAACTGGATTATTTGCATATATTATGGTTCATAATCCTCCTTTTACTACTTTGACTAAGATCCTCCATCACACTAGTTCATATTCCTTTAGGTACAGTGATCCATCAGGAGTGAGCATAGCATTTAGCCAGTGCGATCATAAGAAAACCTATGACTATTACTGAAGCTTCAGGAAGAGATGCTCTCTCTATGGCACCTGGAGTCCTTAAGAGAGAGACTGTTTATGCTCTTGGAACAGTGCCTCATAAGGAGGTGATATTAGATTTTGGAATGAATTTAGAGGAAGGTAGACTCAGAGAAGGAAAAGGAGAAGAGTCTAGGCCTTGTGAAATTGAGTCCCTGCAGAAAGCTGCATTTTAAGTTAACTTACTAGACCTATTCAGTTTGGTGAATGAATAAGTCTCCTACATTCTTAAGCCACTTTGGGGTCAGTTTTGTTTTGTCTGTAACAAGTCTGGAGCAAACTGATAAAAATATTAAATGTGGAAATCTTATCGCAGGTTATCTGACCACTAATTCCATTCTCTATCCACTGCCCCACCCTGCCAATTTCAGTCTCCTTATTGCTGATGCTCTATATCTGACTCCAAATTGCTTTCTTCCACTTCTAAATCCTGCTTTTCTTGTATGTGTCCCCACAAACAGCACCTTCCAAATGCCCTCCTATTTTTCCTATTCCTGCATTGTTTTGTGTGCAGAAATAGAAATTTTCTGCTCAATTTATGACTTAGAATTTATTTTTCACATTTAAATTTGAATATCTCAATGTCTTTTTTTTAATATGCTCCCTGGAATGACTTGCTGTCATGCTTCCAGACTCTTGACCACCTTCCTAGTGTTTCCCATTGCCATGTTTCAAATATTGACTCCTGTGTATTCCTATTGCTTGTCCTGTCTTTTAGTTTCCAAACTTTTGATTCAGTATTGGATCAAGTAAATGTCTCGTATGGTATACTAATATGTCAGTTTGATCACCATTCCTGTAAAATTCCATTTACCCTCAGCTTCATGATAATGCTGTAGCCTCAGCTACAATTTCCATCATTATAATCACTCTAAGTCGGTTCAAACAGGGTCCTTTGAGGCTGACACTTTGTTATCCAAAATATTGAGCTCAGATCAAGTGATCTGCTTTAAATCAACAATCCAATTGACCCTATAGTTCATCCTCCAGCTGGAGAAAAATAACATTAAATTCTGTGTTGACCTTCCTGGTATCAAGGTAGTCAATTAGGACAATAAGCCAAACTGAAAACAATAATCAAGTTTTTATTCACTTACTGTGACTGTACAAGGAAGAGGCCAAAGAGAGAGTCACCATCTCCCCAGTGTTCCTTTTCCCCCCATGGAATGGCACCAGGTGAGGATCAGATGAATACAGTATGGAAGGAAGGAATTACATCACTGCTAAGGATCCCAAACAAAAGTTCCTGCCTTTTTATGGACTCAGGGGACAGAGGAAAGGGACAGGGGAAAGAGCTAGGAGTTGAAAAATACAGAGTTAGAGTGGAAGTAAGTGCCTCAGCTTACCTGAGACTTCTGAATGGATATCTTTATGTATCAACCCTTATTGATATTAAAAGCATAAGATTATTATTTTTTAGAGGGGAAGTAGGAGATATATCTAATGCATGACAGTTGAGTTCATTATTTTAAAGCCATGGGACAGACACTTTTGAAAAGCTCATTATTCTAATTAGTCATCATGTATCTATGGAAACTATCATTTATTAGTACTCAAAATTAAAAATAAAGTCCACAATTATCTATTCAGATTCAGCCCAAAGGTAAGGCCTGAATCTACACATACACAATGACTTTTATACAGTGAATATGTAAATGGTGGTCAGTGCTCCCTTTTAAGGAAAAGAAGAGAATGTGAATTTCATTTGGACACTCCAAGGCCTAATTATAATTTTAGAAATGGGAAACATTATTTTTAAGTTCTCATATTTGCCACTCTCAGATTATTTGAAATTTTGGAATTTATATGTGTAATGTAGGATCCTAACAAGGTTTCTTATAAAATCTCACTTTGTATTATATCTTTCTGTTATTTAATATTTGATATAGGAACATATAAATAATAATAATTACAGTGGCAATAAAAAGTAATACCTACTATTTGTTGTCCACTTCATACAGATCAAGTCTCTATGGCTCAAAAATCAAAAACTTTGGGCTTCCCTGGTGGTGCAGTGGTTGAGAGTCCGCCTGCCGATGCAGGGGACACGGGTTCGTGCCCCGGTCCGGGAAGATCCCACGTGCCGCGGAGCGGCTGGGCCCGTGAGCCATGGCCGCTGAGCCTGCGCTCCGCAACGGGAGAGGCCACAGCAGTGAGAAGCCCACGTACCGCAAAAAAAAAATCAAAAACTTTATATTATTACAGATAAAAAAACATGAAAAGAAGTATATGAATTTCAGAATATTACAAAGCTGGTAATTGATACAATGGGGATTCACATTGGGTTTCTGTAACTCTAAATTATTTATTTTATACCATATCAAATAGATAGTTGTATACTGGATACGTTAGATTTTATCAGCAATCATAAAACCTGAAGATAGTTGCCCAAACATGAAGAAGATATATAAAACATCAAAATAGTAATGATACCATAGGATAAGTCTTTTAAAAAAATTTTGGATAAACAAAAATCATGAAACTTTATTCAAATTAAATTTGGGTCCTAAATACCCTTAAATTTTCTTTAATAGAAATGCTTATTTGACTACTGAAGGAAAAAAATTGCTAGCCCTTAGAGGAGCTATAGAAGTAATATAAATTAAATTATTTAATTTGGCTGAGTATGGCAATAGTTATTGAAAAGAAAAAGTACACAAACATTTCAATTAACAGAAAAAAGAAATTTGATAAAACTTGACATAAATTCACATTAAAACTCTTAGTAAATTAGGAAAAGAAAGACTTCCTAAGCCACTTACAAACATCTATTAGGGAATTCCCTGGTGGTCCAGTGGTTAGGACTGGGCTGGGGTTCAGTCCCTGGTCGGGAAACTAAAAACCCACAAGCTGCATGCAGCGCGGCCAAAAAAAAAAAAAAAAAAAAAAAAGCTGAAATTATTTAAGAAAACAGGATCCTAAGTGAGAAATATTGAAAACACTTAAAAAAAAATTCAGAGACAATACAAGGATCCTGCCATTACTACTTTTATTTAACATCTATTTTAGGATGTAACAAGCACAGTATGATAAGAAAAGAAACTTGAGATTTAAGAATTTTAAAAAGGAAACATATTACTGTTTTATAGATAATGTGTTTTATGTAAACATTTACATATAAAACAAAATTATTAGACAATTTATCAGAAAATTATTAGACATTAGCAATTACTAGAAAAAATAATTGCTTTTTACTATACCAATTACAGATACATAGAAAAAATAATTGATATGAAATAATTTACAATAGAATTTAAGGCCTCATAATTAATATAACAAAAAATAGGTAAGATCTTTACAGGAAAAAGCTTAAAACATTTTTAAGTGGATTAAAGAAAATTAAATAAATGGATAGATAGAAAAGCTGAAATTCATAAAATTCTCTAGTCTTTCTACTTTAACATATATGTTCCCAAAACTTCCAATCAGAATCACAACTTGTACTTTATGAAATTTGTTAAATTGATTCTCAAGTTTATATGGGACAGTTAAGGGCCAAGAAAAGCAGCAACCAAAAAAAAAACAATCTGAAGAATTTGAGCACCATCTACAATTTAAATTTGTTTGTGTATTCTTTAAGACATCCTTCCCTATCCATAAGATTAAAATATATTTCTTAAGTAGTACCTGTTGGGCTTACTATTTAAAACTAATCATTATAATAATTTTAAAATTTAGGAGTTCTGTTCTTAAAAAATTAATTAGTAATCAGAGAAATGCAAATAAAGACGAGGAAAAGTTACCATTCTATACTCATTGGTTCATCATTTCATCATAAAGTTGAACATTCACTTATCCGATAACTTAGCAGTTACCAACATCGGTATATATGTAAGATAAATTCTTGCATCTACACCTTGGGAGATATATACCATAACTCATAAAAATGCTATAAAAATAGCATAGTGAAAAATGAGGAAACAATTCTAATGCCCTATGACAAGACAGTGAATGAATAAACTAGGATGCTAATACAATAATATAAATTAATGATGTGCAGTGCTGTTTACTAATGCATGAACCTCAAAATCACAATAAATGAAAATAAATTGCCCCAAATTATGCCCTTAATGATGTCATTCTTACATAGTTAAAAGAACCAAAAATTAAATATATGTCTATTTACCTGTATTCACTTACTATATATATACTTGAGATAGAAATATCTGAAAGGAAAGTGAGAAAATAACAAATAATAGAATGAGGGGCATAGTTAATTTGGATGGAGGGTGGCAGAAGCATGGGGTAGAGGAGTATCAAGTGGCTAGATGAAATTATTTTCAAGGTAATAGCCTCTGGAGAGGGTGGTGATTTCATGGAACATGTTGCTTTATTATGAAGAAGGAAAGATAGGAGGGAGGGAGAGATGAAGGAAATATGAACAAGCAAACAAACAAGCAATGTTATGTGTGTGCCAATGATAAAAATACATCATACTGCTGAGATCATGATTACTCTGTTTACTCGAAGGTAATAAAAATATATATACATATGTCCAACTATGTAAAAAACTTTTGTGAGTAGTTGACATGCTTACAAAAAAATGTTGAAATATTTGGGCATTTCCAAAGGAAGAGGGAGCATATTTTACTCATTCTCGGAATGAATATTTAATGAGGGTCTATGCTATAAGCCAGGCACCATGCTAGGTACTGGAGAAAGAGCCTTGAATAGTTTAACCATGATCCTTGCCTTTATAAAAATGTTCTCATGGTTTCCATATCTTTTAAAATATACTACAAAGAATTTGGAGATCATTTTCATTTTCTAGTTGAGACTCATGATATTCAAGTTACCTGAGGTGCTAGGGTGAGGAAATATTTATCTCCTGGGCTTCGATGAATTCCCCACATATGCTTAGCACCATTTAAATTCTCTTCCCCCAAATTTGAACAACTAGTTTTAGGAATATTATCTCTTTTGTAATAAAAATTACTTTTTAAAATATAATTCACCTTCTGCCAAATTAGGTAGACTGTAGCTATGATCTAGTGGAATTAGAACTTTGGGACATTTTACATTAAATTATTGTTAGTGAATAACTGATAAAATTCATAAGTGCTCTTGTTCAATAGAATATTACTGCTTTTTCATTTTCAGGTGGTATATAATTTATCATAATGAGCGGTAGGATTGTACAGTTGACTCTCATTTATATGTTACATGTATTGATTGCTATTTACTTTTTTATATTTGTATATAACACAGTTGAGAGACACTGTTCTGTGTGTGTGTTGGGGGGGGCATGGGTGGATGTGGTTGTGTGTAATGTAAGTGGATCAATAACCCAATTTCTCTCTTTTCCCAGGAGTATGTTGCAAAAAATAAGCAACATACCATGGGCAACACTACTGTAGATTTCGTGAATGTCAAATAGGGTTGGGATGTCTTATGTATTTTTCTTATACAAATCTTATAACTTTGAAGTATTTCAGGTATGAAAGAGACATTAAGTTGTTTAGCACATACACAATTTCAATAAAATGGCATGTAATTAAAAGGTAAATGGAGTCATCACATTTCCTTGATGCTAATTATGAAAGAATCTCTTCTATAGGTTCCCTAAAGGAAAACAGCCCAGAATCCTTTTCACTTTTTGCTACAAAAACAGCTGTTGGATGACTATTCAGCTTAGTTTAGAACATTTCGTAATTTTTTTTTTCAAGAGATTAACAGGAAACAGATGCTTCATTTAACTCTCTCTAGGGTAGATCTTTCATGAGGAAATAACTGTGTTAATCTCAGATGGTCTCAAAAATCTTGGCCTTTGATCTTTAGTCAGGTCCCAGGATTTGGTTATATCACATTAATTTAAAAATCACTTATACTGATTAGCATGGGATTTTTGTTGTGATGAACAGTTCCTTTTTTTTTCATTGATTCATATTTGTTTTTAACAAGAACATATTTTGGATAGTACATATTAAATTCATAAAAATTGTGGGTATTTATATTTGTATAGAGAAAGATGTAGATATATGTAGATACCTCATTTTTCATACGTAGCCAACAGTAAATATATTTTAAAAGAAAATGTCCTGGCAGATTTTTACTTTGCCTGGGGCTACCAACTTATCTGCAAGAATGTTTTTAAGTCACATTCATAACATCAGCAACTATCTTAAGGTCTCTATTTTTTTCATATGGGTTATCTTGTTTACAATTTATTTTAATTTTGTTTATAATTTCTCTCTCAGTAAATGTAGAAAATATGGAGAATTGGTTCCAGTGACAGGAACAAGAGCCTTTACCTTTGCCTGTCTTATCTTTTTGCAATGATAGCTACCCGAACATACCAAGTTTAAAATTTCTCAATATCAGTTAAATAAATGAATAAGTGAGGTTATCAGTGTGGCAGCATAATGTATCAATATATTCAATGTATTCTTCTTATTAGTATAGCCCTACTGATATCTATTTATATCTCTATCTATCTATCTATCTACCTACATCTATGTATATCTATCTCTATATATGACATATCTGTCTATGAATAGATAGACAGATAACATTGTATTGATTGTTTGGGTTATTCTTTTCTTTGTTGTAAAAAGGCTTGTAATTTTTTCAACTGAGTCGGGCCTCCTCAATCTCGAAGAATGTTTTGTGTTGTAGAGGTTGTATTTTAACATGAAAAATACAACCCAGGTATTTGTTTCAAGAACATACTGGCAGAATAGATGTGTCTGGTGATGTGCCTGGAAGAGGTAGCTTTGCCCTACCCGAGAAGATTTTAAGAAGGATTACTTGGGAGTGGGCAACAGTGGCAGGATCTGCAAGTTCAGTGAACACTGTGACTTGCACTTCTGCAGGTGAACCTCTGCAGAGATAGGACCTCTGAAGGTATTGCAGTGCACCTTTGGAGACTGACAAGTAACAGCAGATGCTCTTTGACAATGTTTAGTGTGGAGGAACTAGAGCTGCTCCACTCAAATGACCATAGATTCTTGGGATAAAATTCCAGTAACTACCATTCTTGAGCTACAGACCAAAAGCCTTTTCTCTATTTCCTAGGTATCTCATAAAGTACCACACTCTCAGAATTCTTGTATAACCTTAGGAAGCAGGAAGGACCATCCCCAATCCACATGATCCACATGATGCACTTTCCCCAATCCACAGCCCCAATCCACATGATGCACATGATGCACTTTCCCACCCTCTCTTGTGGAGTGAAGCTGAGTCGACATTTATCAACTTTAGAGTCGATCGAACAAGTAAAGCTTCTTAAATCTAAGAGCTATTTAGCATACTCTCACTATTACACAAAAATCTGCCTGACATCCTGGCATTAGAGCAAGATTAGGAAGACCATATTTGAGCTGTCATCATACAGCAGCAATTATCTATATCTTAACAACTGATTAATCATTTATCTATAGCTGATTATATCTTAACAGCTGATTAATCAATAGGCTTGATTGATCATTTTCATGTGCATTCATTAGGAAGGATCGCAAAGCCTGCGTTAGCTTCCCTTAGTGTCTATTTTACTTCTAAAAGTCATTATTTTTTCCCTAGGTGATGAATCTCAGATCAGATTCTTTCTATAATTAAGATTCAATGTGAAGTAGAAAGATACATACAAAGACACATGTAGTAAAATAAGGAAAATATTCCTTATGATATTTAGAAATTATCCTTTCTTAGAACAGAAATATTAAGCATTTAAATATGTCTAAATTTTACATTTATTAAAGAAAATACAAATAATTATATAAGACAATATAAGTCAAATTAGTTTAGGGAGAACACTTTGAAAACTTAAGGTGATTGTCTGCCATTTTTCTAATCTAAATAGTTATATCTCCATTCATTCATTCATTTTCTGAGTGTTGATCATTAGGTGTACCTTTGATGAGCACTTTCTCCCTCAATTGAATGGCTGCTTAATGTCTCCTAGCAGAGAAATTCAAGATTCATTTATGTGATGATAAATTGTTTGAAATAAGATAAAAGGAATAAAGTACAGAGATTCTTTAGTCTTTTTGAGGCTTTTTTAAAAATAACTTACACTGATTTGGGCCATTTAATTTTCTATCTTGCTTTATTCACTTACATTTGGATTATGGCCACAGAATTGCTTCCTGGTGAAGACTGAGTTGGTGATGGGAAGAACCAGGTGAGTCTGGAACAACTTGGTCTGGTTGGTCAGAAATAAGTGAGCCTCTCTGGCTACAGAATGGCCTTTGGGATTTGGAGAGGAATAGAGAGATTATCATGCTTCCTTTTAGCACCTGGCTTTGGGGTAGGGAATTGGCAACTTCTCAAAATCTATGAGAACCCATGGCATAGGAAGGGCTGTTTGAAAACTAGCACAGAAAGTGCCATGTTGACAAAGACAGTGATGGGTGAAAGAGAGTGTTGGCAGAAGTGTAGAAGGAAGCAAGGCCAGCTTTGTTCTGGACTCTGACATAGAAGGCCACCTGAGTGAGTTTGGCCCAGTACATAGCCCAGGACTGGCAGAAAAATTAACTTCCCCATAAAGTGCTAGGCAGGTGTAGCTGCAAAGACATTTTTGAGGGTGAGGCAGTGGCAAGACCATGTCAGGGCAGGACAAGCAACTCTAGCAGTATAAACCAATATAGTCAGTGCACTCAGGTGCAGAATCAGAGGTGCTATATGGAGATTACAAAAGTTGATGCTATTGATTGGGTAGAACGAGACTGATTTCTAAATGCTCTCTGGAACCATAGTAGAGACAAAAACAAGAAACAGAGAACTGGATTTCAGTAGTCAGAAAGGCGTCGCAACATAATGGTTTTTGCCACTTAAAAGTAACCCACAGTCCCCTTCCTCAGGCTGGTGTTTAAAGAAGATCCTATTACACATGGGAACAACCTGGGCCCCTCTCTTTGAGGCCTTAGACATTGTTCATCATTGTCAAGACCACAGTGGCTTTAGAGATGATGCTACTACCTTTAGAATCTCTAATTTTTTACACTCTGTGTACACATATTTGCCTTTGAGCCACATTCATTAGGGACGACCTCCACTTCCTCAAATTTGATTGAATCCTAATGGACTTTTACCAGATCTAGCAAATGTGGGGAGTTGTAAGCCTAACCATCTTCATGGTGTTACAAGTGAGGACATCGTTTTTATCCCGCCATTTGTACCAAGCTCTCTGGTCAACCTGATCCTCAAAGTAATCTTTGAGAAGGCACAATGTCAGGTTCTACACCGTGATGTATAAGGAAGGAAGAGCCGTTCCTATTCCCAAAGCATGTCAGGAAATATCAAATCTGCCACAAAAACCATGCATGTTTTTCTACTTAAAACCACTGACATTTAGATGAAGTATCATCTACTCTTCACTCAAAAGTAGACATATATATTTTCACAGAACTCTCAGAGAACAGCTGTCCCAAATACTTTCATGAGTCGAGTAAATTGCTTTTTGCCTTCCTTCTTTCCTTGTCTTTTCAATGTTTTAAGTTTCTCTGCATTTTCCAGCTCAAAGAAGAATCCTGACAAGTGCCTCAGCGGTATGATTATGACTTGCTACCTAATAGCTCCTTCTGATAGCCATTCTCTAACACACTGGCTCCATTCTTCTTCCTATTTTCAGTGAAAAATCTTGGAATATCCTTCTATGTCCAATATTCCTTTCTGTTTCTTTCCCGTATTTATGGACCTACACTACTCCATAAGACCCACATCCACTTTGTAAGAGCAGATTTTTATTTTCATTTGGCTTGGAAATAACTGAATGCTTTATGGTCTAGCTCAGAATTGGCTTTGGAATGTCAGTTCTTATTCACTAAGAAAAAGAAAGAAGACACGGTACAGCTTTATCCTCATTTCTCCATTATCCTATGAGATTTCTGATAATCCCCCTTCCCCCACTGCCTTGGCTTTCATTCTATGTGCCATGGAGGGAGGCATAACACAACTCACAGCTGGAGGGAGACCTTGACTATTGTAAAGCCCAGTGCTTTAGTATACAGCAGTATTATGAGGATCAAACAGCCCATTATGTCCAAACTTTCTATGTCCTATTTTCCACAGATCTGGTTGTTCTGTGCTGGAAACAGTTCTTTGGAATACAGTCTTTACTCAGGTTGAGTACTGTGCAGTACCTACACCAATGGAGAATTTCTTAAAGATGTGTAGGTTTGGTGTCTTTTTAAATCTCTTTTTCCAGCTTATAGTTGCCTATTTCAGTTCACCAAACAACAGGTGTTTGGATTCTCTGCTGCCATTTAGTCTCAGCACATGTTCTGCCCAGCTGAGTGGTTTTTCAGCAGGTGCTCCTAAGCATCAGTCAGAGCTTTTCTGGGTCAGCTATCAAATAACAAAGCCAACCATGAGCTCCCAGAGCCTTTTGTCACTGAGGTATCTTCAAGGACACATTTGTTATATGTCAGGTAGGAGAAAAGCAAGAGATGCACATTGAGACCTCAACCCCATGTTAATCCACCCTATAGATAACTTGATGTTACACTTTGTCAGTTATTGAACAAAGTAAATTTTAATGGAAATGATGCTGAAACTGTATGTTTTCATGTAGCTAATCAATCACCTGTCAGCAGGAAAATTCAAAACAAATGTAGCTTCATGTTCGCTAGCAGAAAGGAAGAAAAAACAATATAACAGTAAGGAAGATATTAAATTATATCAAATGTAAATTATATCAAAATGTGATCCACTATTTTAAGAGTTATTCTGATGAGAATTTACCATGAATAGAGACATCCCTAGGCAAGATTTTTCTGTAGCAGATGTGTGTTTGTATTAGAAAAACACAGCAGTGGGAATTAAGAAGAGAAAAGGGAGGTAAACTGGGGTAGTATAAAAGAAGAAATATTTCTCAAATTCAGCCTTAGGAGAAATATAACTGAGAGAAAACAAGAAAGCTGAGTCAAAAATTTCCAGAGCTTCAAATGTTTTCTTGTCTTTAGCCAAAGAACTACTATGAGTTGTAACATTTTTGAAGATTTAGGATTTCTACTCAGAAATCTTGGTGTATCAGTTGGCTATACCTACATTTATTTTAAAAGATTTCAGTCGAAACTTAAAGGACATGTGGAGGGTGTTATATTCAGTTTTCTCAGTCTAACTCTAGGGAGCAATACACAACTCAAATTAACTATACTTTTTCCTTAAAAGCATAAAATGAATAATTGTGATTCTCATTGGCATCTCACTTTTACCATTTCTTCTGTTCTCCCTATCCCACAAAATACCATGATGTATTTTGAGTTATTTAAAATATAACTATTAGAATTAACTTGTATACTTAAAAAACACTACCCCTAATATAAGCCCATATAAATATTATATAAATTAGGTTTTTATCTTATTATAAAAAATAGATTTTTCAATTTTCATGTTTATAACTTACCTGGGATCTTATGGTGTAGTGAGAATAAGAACAATCTTGGTATTTGAAAGCTTTGGTTCACATTACTGTGTGTGTCATTATTGAAGTTCTGTGTTGAAGTGTCAATTTCCTCTTTTATAAAACGAAGCTTATAAATGTTATTTCCCTCCTCCAGCTTTCCCTTCTTTGTGTGTTAAGAGTCAATGTCAGTAGACTGGCTGAATGGGTACACAAACAAGGCCTGTATATATGCGGTCTACAAGAGACCCACTTCAGACCTAGGGACAAATACAGACTAAAAGTGAGGAGATAGAAAAAGATATTCCATGCAAATGGAAATCAAAAGAAAGCTGGAGTAGCAATTCTCATATCAGACAAAATAGACTTTAAAATAAAGTCTATTACAAGAGTCAAAGAAGTGCACTACATAATCAAGGGATCAATCCAAAAAAAACATATAACAACTGTAAATAATTATGCACTCAATATAGGAGCACCTCAATACATAAGGCAAATGCTAACAGCCATAAAATGGGAAATCGACAGTAGCACAATCATAGTAGGGGACTTTAACACCCCACTCTCACCAATGGGCAGATCATCCAAAATGAAAATAAATAAGGAAACACAAGCTTTAAATGATACATTAAACAAGATGGACTTAATTGATATTTATAGGACATTCCATCCAAAAACAACAGAATACACTTTCTTCTCAAGTGCTCATGGAACATTCTCCAGGATTTATCATATCTTGGGTCACAAATTAAGCCTTGGTAAATTTAAGAAAATTGGAATCATATCAAGTATCTTTTCCGACCAAAAATCTATGAGACTAGATATCAGTTACAGGAAATAATCTGTAAAAAAAATACAAACACATGGAGGCTAAACAATACACTACTTAATAACCAAGAGATCACTGAAGAAATCAAAGAGGAAATCAAAAAATACCTAGAAACAAATGACAATGAAAACGTGACGACCCAAAACCTATGGGATGCAGCAAAAGCAGTTCTAAGAGTGAAGCTTATAGCAATACAATCCTACCTCAATAAACAAGAAACAACTCAAATAAACAACCTAACCTTGCACCTAAAGCAATTAGAGAAAGAAAAACAAAAAAACTCCAAAGTTAGCAGAAGAAAAGAATCATAAAGATCAGATCAGAAATAAATGAAAAAGAAATGAAGGAAACGATAGCAAAGCTCAAAAGCTAAAAGCTGGTTCTTTGAGAAGATAAACAAATTTGATAAAACGTTAGACAGACTCATCAAGAAAAACAGGGAGAAGACTAAAATCAACAGAATTAGAAATGAAAAAGAAGTAACAACTGACACTTCAGAAATACAAAGGATCATGAGAGTTTACTACAAGCAACTATATGCCAATAAAATGGACAACCTGGAAGAAATGGACAAAGTCTTAGAAAAGCACAACCTTCCAAGACTGAACCAAGAAGAAACAGAAAATAGAAACAGACAAATCACAAGCACTGAAATTGAGACTGTGATTAAAAATCTTCCAACAAACAAAAGCCCAGGATCAGATGGCTTCACAGGCAAATTGTATCAAACATTTAGATAAGAGCTAACACCTATCCTTCTCAAACTCTTCCAAAATATAGCAGAGGGAGGAATACTCCCAAACTCATTCTACGAGGCCAACATCATCCTGATACCAAAAACAGACAAAGATGTCACAAAGAAAGAAAACTACAGGCCAATATCACTGATGAACATAGATGCAAAAATCCTCAACAAAATACTAGAAAACAGAATCCAACAGCATATTAAAAGGATCATACACCATGATCAAGTGGGGTTTATTCCAGGAATGCAAGGATTCTTCAATATATGCAAATCAATCAATGTGATACACCATATTAAAAAACTGAAGGAGAAAAACCATATAATCATCTCAATAAATACAGAAAAAGCTTTTGACAAAATTCAACACCCATTTATGATAAAAACTCTCCAGAAAGTAGGCATAGAGGGAACTTACCTCAACATAATGAAGGCCATATATGACAAACCCACAGCCAACATCGTTCTCAATGGTGAAAAGCTGAAACAATGTCCTCTAAGATCAGGGACAAGACAAGAGTGTCTACTCTCACCACTATCATTCAAAATAGTTTTGGAAGTTTCAGCTACAGCAATCAGAGAAGAAAGAGAAATAAAAGGAATCCAAATCAGAAAAGAAGAAGTAAAGCTGTCACTGTTTGCAGATGACATGATACTATACATAGAGAACCCTAAAGAGGCTACCAGAAAACTACTAGAGCTAATCAATGAATTTGGTAAAGTAGCAGGGTACAAAATTAATGCACAGAAATTGCTTACACTCCTATACACTAATGATGAAAAATCTGAAAGAGAAATTAAGGAAACACTCCCATTTACCTTTGCGACAAAAATAGTAAAATACCTAGGAATAAACCTACCTAAGGAGACAAAAGACCTGCATGCAGAAAACTATAAGACACTGATGAAAGAAACTAAACATGATACAAACAGATGGAAAGATATACCATGTTCTTGGATTGGAAGAATCAACATTGTGAAAATGACTCTACTACCCAAAGCAATCTACAGATTCAATGCAATCCCTATCTAACCAGCAATACCATTTTTCACAGAACTAGAATAAAAAATTTCACAATTTGTATGGAAACACAAAAGACCCCAAATAGCCAAAGCAATCTTGAGAAAGAAAAACGGAGCTGAAGGAATCAGCCTCTCGGACTTCAGAGTTTACTACAAATCTACAGTAATCAAGACAGTATGGTACTGGCACAAAAACAGAAATATAGATCAATGGAACAGGATAGAAGGCCCAGAGATAAACCCACGCACCTATGGTCACCTTATTTTTGATAAAGGAGTCAAGAATATACAATGGATAAAAGACAGCCTCTTCAGTAAGCAGTGCTGGGAAAACCAGACAGCTATGTGTAAAAGAATGAAATTAGAACACTCCCTAACAACATACAGAAAAATAAATTCAAAATGTATTAAAGACCTAAATGTAAGGCCAGACACTCTAAAACTCTTAGAGGAAAACATAGGCAGAACACTCTATGACATAAATCACAGCAAGATCCTTTTTGACCCACCTCCTAGAGAAATGGAAATAAAAACAAAAATAAACAAATGGGACCTAATGAAACTTAAAAGCTTTTGCACAGCAAAGGAAACCATAAACAAGACCAAGAGACAACCCTCAGAATGAGACAATACTTGCAAATGAAGCAACTGACAAAGGATTAATCTCCAAAATTTACAAGCAGCTCATGCAGATCAATATAAAAAAATGAATAACCCAATCCAAAAATGGGCAGAAGACCTAAACAGACATTTCTCCAAAGAAGATATACAGATTGCCAACAAACACATGAAAGATGCTCAACATCACTAATCATTAGAGAAATGCAAATCAAAACTACAATGAGGTATCACCTCACACCAGTCAGAATGGCCATCATCAAAAATCTACAAACAGTAAATGCTGGAGAGGGTGTGGAGAAAAGGGAACCCTCTTGCACTGTTGGTGGGAATGTAAATTGATACAGCCACTATGGAGAACAGTATGGAGGTTCCTTAAAAAACTAAAAATAGAACTACCATATGACCCAGCAATCCCACTACTGGGCATATACCCTAAGAAAACCATAATTCCAAAAGAGTCATGTACCACAATATTCATTGCAGCTCTATTTACAATAGCCAGGATGTGAAAGCAACCTAAGTGTTCATGGAGAGATGAATGGATAAAGAAGATGTGGCACATATACCCAATGGAATATTACTCAGCCACAAGAATAAATAAAATTGAGTCATGTGTAATGAGTTGGATGGACCTAGAGTCTGTCATACAGAGTGAAGTAAGTCAGAAAGAGAAAAATAAATACCATATGCTAACACATATATGTGGAATAAAAAAAATGGTTCTGTAGAACCTAGGGGCAGGACAGGAATAAAGACACAGATGTAGAGAATGAACTTGAGGACACAGGGAGGGGGAAGGGTAAGCTGGGACGAAGTGAGGGAGTGGCATGGACATACATACACTACCTAATGTAAAATAGATAGCTAGTGGGAAGCAGCTGTATAGCACAAGGAGATCAGCTCGGTGCTTTGTGACCACCTAGAGGGGTGGGATAGGGAGGGTGGGAGGGAGGCACAAGAGGGAGGAGATATGGGGATCCATGTATATGTATAGCTGATTCACTTTTTTATAAAGCAGAAACTGACACACCATTGTAAAGCAATTATACTCCAATAAAGATGTTAAAAAAAAAAAAGGTCAATGTCAGTAGAATTCTTCCTAACCCCAGAAGCCACTTTCCTATAGGCAGTCAACTAGGAACACTCTTCTTTCCACCTAAAGTGTTTGGAAGAAACCATCGAATCAAATGTAGCATAAAAATAGATTTAGCTGTACGTCACTAATGCACTGATTTAAAGTTTCTAGCAAAGACACCAGACACATTATTATATTCACAGCTATGCTTCTAAATCCACCTATTAGTCTAACAGTTGCAAAGAAACTTAGTATTTCACAGTTACATCTGCCTCAAGGACATCTTCTGTCGAAACCTGCCAGGTGGTCATACATCAGAGGTCTCTCTGTACCTGTAAAATGCCTATACATTTATAACATTCTATTTATTATGCAGGTAACTTTAAAACCTTTGATTTATTTATGGTGGTGTTTACTTGGTATGTGAATACTGTGCCTACATATTTTATATTGTTGATGTGACTTAACAAATACTGTCATTTCATATAGTTTGGAAAATACAATAATCAGGTCAAAAAGCATAGCTTTCCTCCTTGCATCAAAGTTCTCAAGTGAATATTTCATTTCATAACTCCTTTGGTTGAAATGATTAAAATTCAATAGGTTTATATTTAACAGGATATCATAAGTCAGAAGTTTCACCGTAAGGTCCAAGACATACATCCTTGGGTATAGCATTTTTCTCTTCTTGATTATTTAAAGTCATTATAGGTCCAAAGAGAACTTCTGTGTCTCCCATAAAAAACTCTGCAGACTTGAGCCCCATCCATTTCTAAGATCCGTGAAAAGGTCAAAGCAATCCTGGCATGAACTTTAGGGGTTTGTGTTCTCCTTTTTTGGTAGGCTAAGGATTTGGATCAAAACCAATCCACAGACGCAAAATAGACTGACAAGAAACATTTACAACATATGTATAACTAGGGGTTAATATCACTAATATCGCAGTGGAAAAATAACTGCAAATAACAAACAAAATTATGTTTAAAACCATTATGTTGGAAAATATAAAGGATTCATCAGATTGCTGAAAATATGAGAGATAAAGTATTTCTTGGTATGTGATTGATGATGATGATAGTAAAATTTGTTCTAGTTTCTTTATAGAACAATTTTCCAAAAACTATCAAACATAAAATAACCCTACATCTGAGCTAGTATTATCTTCAAGTATTCTTTTTCCAGAAACAATGTCTATAAACATATACATAAATATATGAACATATATGTACATGTATGTTGCACAAATACTAATATGTATGCATACATGTAGATACAATTCTATTTAACTACCTTAAATACCCATCTTCCCACCCCTAAAGCAGGAATATTAATGAGTGATGTGATGGAGTTGTGTTTATTAAGTGAGATAATCCATGTAAACAATTTAGTTAATTCAGGACACATAGAAAGTACTCAATTCATTTCTGTCATTATTATAAAAAATAGAAAATATTCTTTTATTCATTTTGGTCACAAAAATTAACCTGAAAAAGCATACTGTAAAAAATACCAGAAGAGTGGGAACTGGGAAAGGAGCGAGGTAGGAAAAGAATTTTCATGTTATATAATATGGACCCATGTTTAATAATTTTCAAAGAGGATTTGTGGCTTTGTAAATTAAGTAGCTATGATGATACTGATGGTGGTGGTTGGGTGGTGGTTATAATCTAGGAATTCAGGAATTCTTCACTCAGAAACTGGTAAATTTGACTTTAGATTAAAAAAGCATTTTTTTCACTTAAAATCTTACATTGGTCTATAAGAATTAAATAGTCACCGATATACACCTTCTCTAAGAATGAGAGCTTGTTGGAAATGTTTCAGAAAATATTTTGGTTACACATAAGCAGTGGAGAACATACCTTAGGAGAAATATGAAGTTTAATCAATTTAGTAAGCTTGATTTATCCCTGAAAAAATTCAACTGACTAGTTCTCCTTTTTAAGCCTGGAGGATGTTCAAAGAAAAAACTCTTGATGAAAAGTCTTTAGTTCTCTTAAACTTAAATCGGTAAGCTATTACCAGGAACTCATAATTGATCTTACCTATGCTGGAGGAAAGTACCGATTTTTCATGAATCATGCCCTTTATGTTTGAAGTTGATGCTTATTATGGTGTTGTTATTGAATGTGAATGAGCGCGACTAAAAAAACTGATGCAATTAGCAGTCTTTACAAGAAAACCTTCACATAACGATATTTCTCTTCGTGGGTATTTGTAATCACTATTTACCATGCTGCCCCTTAAACTCACAATTATGTTTCTGAAAATGACTCATTTCATTTTGAATTTTACTTGAAAAAGTGTTTTCTATTAGTATTTCTTCAAGGCCCTAATTGAGGCCGTCTTTTTTTCAGTGTGTCTGTAAAACTTTTCACACTCCAGCTCTTCATGGTCCTAGTTTACCTAGTCTTTCAGTCTCCAAAGTCTCCACGTGTCCTGACTGTAAGCCCTGAAGATTTGTGTGGTGCCATCATCACTAGAATATTTATTAGTCTGACCTCTTGGGTGGAATCTTACTATTGATCCTGTAGTAACATCATTTAAACTTGCAGAACGTGTTGTGAAGAAAAGTATGCACATTTTCAGTTTCATGGATATTATAATTTAAACAAACTGGGGAGCATTCATTCCTTCATTTAATCATTTGGCAAATATGTTAAAATGACTTCCACATGCCAGGCATGATTCTAGGTACCCAGAGACAGATGTAAACACAATGGATAAAGTTTATTTTTGCCATAATCTAAAAACAAATAAAATCAGTAAATGAAATAATTTAAAACATGAACAGAAAATATAGTTAAATCTTTGTTGAAAATAAAGTAATCTGATGTGAGACCTTGTACCAACTTTGTAAGGGGCATATCATGATTCCTGAAGCCAGAAGATAATTAGCAAGAGATCCAAGAGCAAATAAATAATCAGTGGTAGAGCCTTAATTTGAACCCAGGCATCTTACTTGTTTATCTTTATTTATAATATGGCATATTGTATATTTCTCCCCATCTTTATTCTTAGAAATTCACTTTGGTCAAAAACTGAATGCTGCAAACATCTTCCATATCATCCTAATTCTCAAAATACTTGATTTTGTTACATGTTATTAGGTGAGCCTTAAAAAGTAATATTTTATTTTATTATTATAGGATAAACCATAGATGATTAAGAATTTATAATTACAATGGTTAATTAATATAACTTTGTCTTCTAATATACACCACAGCACTGTCTACTAAATATTGTACGTTCACTCACTCTCACCTTCAGTTCTCACAACAGCTCTAAATTACAATTGTTTTATTATTCTCTTTGAATAATAGATGGAGCTATGTCTGAGAGAGATTATATAAATTGTCTTCTTTCTGTTCCTTGTATGATCTAAAATCTTTCCTGCCTTTGAGCTTTAAAATTTGCAATCCTCTTTGCCTGGAAATTTCCTCTTCTCCCCCCACCCTCCAACCCCTATCCTTCCCCAATCTTCAATGACTGTCCTTCACATCTGTTTGAGCTCAACTCAAATATCATCACATAATATGTCTTCCCACTAAGTAGGTGGACCACTACTCTGCCTATGGTTATGCCCTATTGTTGTCTATTCTGTAATTATATTTTAATTTTATAGCAGTCTTTCACTAACAAAATTACTAGTACTTACATCTTTTTTTCTTTTTTATTGTATGTGTTTCCTACTAGCAGTCACCATCTGTCCTGCTTACCAAAATCTACACAGTACCTCAAACAATGCCTGGCATTTAGTAGGGTCTAGCATACTTTAGAAGATTAAAAAATATATTAACTAACCCCTATTATGATTATAAACTCTCAATCACCTACAGTCTAATACATGCATATAGTAGGCACTCAAAATTAGTGGAGTATAAGTAGTACTGTCAATGAAAACTAGAGATAGGGTACATATGTTATTGTGGTTACTCTTTAATAAGAATTTCATATGTAAGTAAAGATCTGAAATTAGCAATGAATCCCTACTCTATCTATACATATCATATTAACAGTAAAATTAATATATTTGTGTATAGACATACATTCTAACAACGTTAGTCTTGAATTCTTAAACAATTTTTCCCCTTCAGAAATTTGTCAATTTTCAGAATAAGGCATAGCAGAAAAAAAAAGAAAGCAGCATCCTAGAGCATAAGTATTCTTCATTATATATTTAAATATCTTTGTTTTCTCTAGGATCAATAATTATATCTGCACCTCTTGCTTCTCTCTCATGCCAGGGTTTTGCATTAACTGCCTGATGATCTGCCATGGATTTTATCTGCTTTTTATCTGCTGTACATGAAGTACAGCAATGGTTTGTAACAGTATCTGCCATGATCTCTCTCTTCCTGAGAGAGGGAGATAAAATGTTGCTTCTAAAGCAAACAAAGTATCTTTGGGAACAAAAGGAGAAGACCCAGGATCTGGGTTCTTATCCTTTAGAATATGAATAATTTTCTCTAGGGGGAAGATCTGCTGTGTGTCACTGAGTTCACAACCCAGGGTTTTATACTCCTTGAAATTTAAATATTTACCTCAAGGAGACTACATCTCTCCAGAGTTTTCACTATCTAGGCTTGTCTTTTAACACAGGTCCCATGTTTCAGTAAAATTTGCCCAGGCATATCCAACAGTTTAAATGTTATCTCTATATAACAGTAAATAGATATTTTAAAATATCTCAGCTTTCGTAGTGTATATATCAATGCTACTCTCTCACTTCATGGGGAGATCAGCTCGGTGCTTTGTGACCACCTAGAGGGGTGGGATAGGGAGTGCGGGAGGGAGACCCAAGAGGGAGGGGATTTGGGGATATATGTATATGTATAGCTGATTCACTTTGTTATACAACAGAAACTAACACAACATTGTAAAGCAATTATACTCCAATAAAGATGTTAAAAAAAATCTCAGCTTAATATAACAGTATAAAGAAGTTTACAGTCCCACGAAAGGATTGTTTCTTTTTGTTCTTTTGTTTTGTTTTTGCTTATTCTTAAGTAAGAAGATACTAGAACATTTTATGAAAATGCACAGCAAAAAGAGAGAAACTGGTAACTGGTTCAGTTGCCAGAACAAATTCCTTGAGGCGTCAAGAGTTAATAGACTACAGAACACAAGTGGAGGGATTGGACTAATTAAAGCAGTTGATGTTCTTCCATCCATCACACCAGAATAAAAGAAAAGAACATGGATACAAATACTAGCAACTTAGTAAATTCCATGATGAGAAAATGAGGAGTTTCTCTGTGATTGCTTTTTTATCTTAATGAATTTTATTGCAAGTTTATCAGCTTGCAGTAAGAGTTGGGATGTTATTAGTGTATATTAGAGGTTTAAGATTAGAGGAAAGATCTAAAATATCTATCTTGGTGATTGGGATCATGACTTTACTGGGGAAATATAGTTGACAAGTAATTAGAATAAGCTAGTAGTTGAATTTTTTCAGATAAATCATTTTAAAAAGCAACAGAAAAGAATTTAAGGGTGTGTGATACTTAATTTTCTTTGTCAACTCTGCTAGGTTATGGTACCCAGATTTTTTTTGCCAAATGCCAGTCTGGATATTGCTCTGAAGGTATTTTGTAGATGTGGTTATATTTACAATTGGTTTACTTTAAGTAAATATTACCCTCAATTATGTGGGTTGGCCTCATCAAACCAGTTGAAGGCATTAAAAGCAAAAACTAAGGTTTCCTAGAGAAGAAAGCATTCTGCTTCAAGATTGTAACACTGAAAATTCATCTGAGTTTCCAGACTGCCAGCCTGCCTTACAGATTTCAGATCTGCTATATCCAACAATTGATTTTGTGAGCCAATTCCTGTATATAAGTTCTTCTATTGCTTCTGTTTTTCTGTAGAACCTTGACTAATACAGGGTGCTTTCATCTAAGTTATGTTGAACTTTCATATAAGTTATAGACTCTAAGTTGGGTAAAGAGAGCTATGACAAGATGGGGAAGGGATAGATTGTGATAGCATAGTAAGATCAGTGGGTTGCCCTCAACACAGCCACTGAAGAAGACCTGGGGTGGAATGAAAGTTTTGTAAGCTTTCCAAAGCATTTGCTGATGATAAACTGAGTTTGAAGAGGTTAAATTAAAAGTTTTTTTTAGACAAAAAAAGAAAACTGATTTGGATTGTGAGATATAAATTGTGATATAGAAATAATATTCCAGGTGATGATGCATGAATTGGAAGGCCTGGGTTTCTGGTACTGACTGAAGTAAACATGCATATGGAGAATAATGGAATTAGCCATCATGGAATCGTAGAATAGTGTGAGTGATCAGTCTAAGCTGTTTTCTGTGTATTTCACTGGAAGTTATAGAGACCCTGGGCAACTCATGTCTCCTGTGGGATGGCTGTTCCCATTGGAATAATAACAACAATGATAATAACGACAGTAATAATAATGACAAGATGAACAAGAGAGGACAAAGAACAGCTAATATTCCTATATTATATACTATGTCTGAGGCACAGTTCAAAGCACTTGCCATATATCACCCACTTAATCTACTCATTGAAACTATTAGTTAGCTGAAATAATTATAGATAACTTTTTCAAGGACACAGGTAAGATGACTTTGAAAGAAAAACCCTATTTCTCTGTTTTATCACTTATATTATGGAGATAAATCAATGGCGTGATGGTGTAGATTCACTCCCCAGGGCTAAAGATGCTTACGTCGATTTATCAGAGTAACTGACCTGACCAGAGCTCATGTCTAGCATCAGAGAAATAGGAATCATTATGGACTGCTAAGGGATATATATCATATGTAATATAGCTAATAAATGGGATCCTGTTTAGATGTGGACAAGCTCCACCTTGTAACACACATATATTCCCCCTTTGCATCAGTCATGGTCCTTGGAAGAAACAGATGACACACATAAATGGGATAATTGAGAATAATTTAATTTAGGAAGAACAGAATTATTTACAAAGCTCTTGGCAGAGTTAAGAGCAACAAGTGAGACACTGAAGCATTCTTCCAAGTAACAGCATGGAGCTATGATTAGCCCAAATCCTGAAGAAGAAAAGTGAGGGTCAGTGGTCAGAATACAGGGAGAGTAGCTCTCAGAGGGAGCCATCTTGCGGGAATTGGGCCTTGGTTAGTGGGAAACTGTGATCCTGTGGCTCTGACCATTCCCTTCTCCCACCTGGCCATCTTCCTACAGTTACTCCTATTGGTGGAATCAAATAGAAAGACAGAGCAAGGGAACCCATTGATGCAGCCCACAAAGATCAGCTTTCCAGGAGCACAGAACAGGGAGAAAATGAGAAGGTTTGGAGAAGCAAACAGGGTATCTCTTACATACAGAAACTCCAACCCAAATCCACACTGCAAGTATCTATGGACAAAGAAACTACTTGTAATGTAACTTTTAAGTCCCAAATTCATGTATATCAGAGAAAGCCCAGAATGTCTTGAAGGATAAAACATTCTTTGACAAAGCAATAGAACAGTATGTGACCTTGTTTCTCTTTTTTGACTATATTATAATAACTTTAATCTTCTACCTTAAGAGGTTTATCCACTACAAACCACTTTACACAGAAAAAATATGAAACCTAAGTCTAAGAGAAGTTAGAGATACTTGCCCAGTTTGTAGTTGTAAAGTGACTGAGGCAAGCTGCGAGATATTTCTTTCTATAGGCAATGATCTTTCCATTACAATACATCTTCCACCAGAATATTGTTCAGTGACCCCTGCCCCTACTTATCTTTGGCTTTTCAAAGTGAGTTAATCTCACCAGGGCACTTGCATTTTCATTTCTACAAAAATATCTTCTAATCCCCTTTCTTTCCTACATCTTCAGTCTTTGCTGGTTATCTTTATTTTTTTTCCTGCTTTTTTCCTTTGTCTCTCTCTTGGACCTAATTGAATCTCATTTCTCTTTTATTGATAATTTCTTTCCACAAATAAAAATGCTCAGGTTCTACTTAACCACCCAAATATTTTTATTAGTATTATTACTTTCTAATCTGTTACATTTTTAAGTTTCTATCTTGAGCATTTCATCAACATCATAAACATTTTGAAAAATTAACAACTAAAATTACTTACCTCGTATTTCTCTAGCCCTTTTCAATCTGCAGAATTCAATCTGAATTCTGACTGCACCATTCCATTGAAACTGCTTTCTTTAAAATAACTAGACTTAGGAAAATTGATTCCCAAACTTTAGTTTCCTCCTTATTCATTCCCTGAAACCTTTATACAGAATTTGGTTTGTTATCAAGAGAATCATTCTTGAAATGTTTTCTTCGTTTTCTTTTAGTGATGCCATACTGTTCTAATTCCCTTAATTCTCATTTCAATTTAGCTGTCCTCTTTGATGTGTTCTATTCCCATTTTCCTCGTAAAAATGTAGGTTATTCATATCTGTTTTGCACTCTCTATTGTATCTGCACATTTTTCGTAACTAACTTCGGCACTCCCAACATTCAGTTCTCATCTACATAAATGTCTTGTCACTCTCTTTCTTCTAATCATAATTTTTCTATTTCAACAACCTATGGGATAATTCTGTTCCTGTGTTTTCTAAAGTATGTGCTTTTGATTATATATTACAGAAAATATGCTGGAAAAATTTGCTACAGCCAAGCATTTATTCTCCTCTTTGATAATCACAGTGTATATTGCAGTATTTAAGGTGCAAAGACATCCTGAAAAAGAAATGACTTTGATCAGGTCAGATGTTCCAATTGTTTCACTAGAGTCTCTCTCCCTTTTCTTTCTCATAAAAACCTACTAATTGCCACCAGAAATTTGGCTTCACAGAAAACACGCTGCAGGATGGCATTCCAAGTGAAGTCCCAAATTTAGTAAGTTCCAGACAGAATTCTCCTGGGAATGCCTACCAGTGGCTCTGTGAAGCTCCCATTAACTAACCCAGTTTCAAAATATTGGAGTTATCTTTTCTTCTTTTCCCAACAGTCTACATCTAACCACTCAATAAAATTGGTTAACTCTATTTTTAAAAGAATCATACAGTCACCCCTCTCCCTTCCCATTTCCATGAATATTAACTTATACTACAGACTCTCTTTGTCTCGCAAACAATATTTCAAAACAGAATTTCTATTTAGTTTTCTTATTTTCATAAGTTTAAACTATCATCTTTTAATTTTCCCGTTAAAAATCTTCACTGGTAAAGTGACTCCAATAGAAACAATTATATATGTCATTCTCACATTTAAAATAAATGCTCTAAGACATGACTTTAATCACCGTATCAAGAAGAATTTCATTCTTCATGGGAGTGTTATACTAGATTGCTCTTAGGACTCTTAAAACCATAAAATATTTTGATTATCTTCATTCATTAATTTGTTTATTCAATAAAACTTTGGGGGTATTCAGTATATGCCTTGCTTCATGACATGTATGGGAATACACAAAGATAAACACAACTATGTCAGGCCATTATGTGTATGTGTGTGTGTGTGTGTGTTCTTACCATGGCAAATGATTCTGATTACTCTGGGGGAAAATTTACTCAGTGAAAGCTACCTAAGAAGTAAAAAAAGATAAAAATACCATGTCACAAAGCCCTTCTATTAGGTAAAGCATGGCATATGTAGGTGACTATGATTATAAGCTACATAAGACCTGAATGAAGATATTTATTCGGGACATGTATGTTGTGTTTCCTGCTCCTGGTCTCAAGAATAATTCCCTCACCCCCCTATAATATATGCATGAATTCATTGTCTGGTTAGGTCTTTGTTCTTTGTTAACTCCCGTTTGTCTGTGTTTGGTAGTGAGGTGTTATATAGACCACAGTGGTTTAGACTTCATCATCTGAAATCACACGGGGATTCAAGCTCTGACTTTCCCATTTATTAAACTTACTTTAAGTAAAATAAGTTTAAAAAAAAACTTCCCACCACAGGAAATGGTAGAAGATATTTTTATCCTAAGAGTTGTAAAAATTAATGTGCATTGGCATATAATAATTGCTCAATCAGTGTTATCAGTTATTAGTATTTCATTATCATATCTCACGCTTTTATCTCTCAGAGAGATATTGACTTTTAGTTAACTTAAGTCTTTAGTGTGTAGTTCTTTTAGCCCACAAATTCCTGTAAGGTTGTGCACTAGTTTTCTATAGCTGCTGTAGCAAATTACCACAAACTTCTTGGCTTAAAACAACTTAACTTTTTAAAATTCTTTAAATAATATAAGTTATTATTAAGTTAATAAAACAGTTCTGAAAGTCAGCAGTTCAAAATGGCTCTTACCATACAGTGTTGGCAAGCCTGCATTCCCTCTGGAGGCCATAGGGGAGAATCTGCCTTTTCCAGATTGTAGAGACTACCTGCATCCTTAGCTCATGGTCTCTTCCTCTTTTATCAGTGCCAGCAGAGTAATATTTTCAAATTTCTCTTTCTGCCTCTGACCTCTTTCTTCTAGAATGATCCTTGTGATTACATTGGATCAACTAGATAATCCAGGATAATCCTATCTCAAAATCTTATTTTAATCACATCTGCATAGTCCTTTTTACTTTGTAAAATATTCACAGGTTTCAGGGATTAGGAAGTGGACATCTTCGGGGGCCACTATTCTTTCTACCACATGCAGGATCAATAGATTTTGTTTTATTTTTAGTTTCTACAGTGCTCAGTGTATATCTTCGTCATGTGGGGGGTACAATGAATGAATGTTGAGCAGATGAATCAATAATGGAAGAATGAATAGTGAATAATAGAAAATCTTAGAAATACCTGGATTTCCTTCTCCATTGCTGATACTCCTTAATTACTCAAACCAGAACTTCCTGCACTCTGCTAGAGTAACAACAAACTCATGAAAGATTTAGGCTTTTCTATATATTATAAAAAAGGCTTACCTACCTATTATAAGTCAGCTTGGGACAAAGCTCCAACAAGAAGTGTGCTTTCAGGATAAAAGTCTGTCGTCTTGTTAACTTGATTCTCATCCATGTATGTACTGTAATTACAATGGTAAGAACGTTTTGAATGAGTGACATGTGTCAGGTGTGTTTCTTTGAGGTGAATGAGTGTGGTACTGCTTAGAACATTCCAAGCTGTAATTTTAACTTGAACACCATTTTTTACTTTGCAGAATGTCGAAAGGTTCTCTGTATCAACTAAAGAGAGGCACTTATCTCTAAATTCATGAAGGCTTAATAGAATATGTTTGATAAACTTATCAACATAGATGCCAGTTATTTATATAGATTGTACTGCTCATTATATATCAACATCCTGCTTTAAGCTACAGTGAAAGAGCTTTGCATCTGAATGTTTTTATTTACTAACTGCTCAGAGCTGTTAGTCAATATTCAGTTTCTAAGGTTTCATAAAGCTCAATGGAATTTTTGCTCATCCATTTAAACTTTAACCATGGCAAAACAAAACATAGATAATGATTTATTGCTTCAAAATAGAACCATGAAATGACATGAAAAATGTTCATATCTTGATTGAAATATGAGCATTTACAAGGTTATTATATTTAATTCACTTCATGTCAGCAGAACCAATAGAGTTTTCAGTGCTATGTTCCTGTATTTATTTGCATTACAAACTCTCATACTGAAGGCTGTTGTCTCAATCAGTTCACGTGGCCATAGGCAGAAAACTCTGTACATGACATGCTTGTCATCTATGCTTCCTTTATAGATAAGTTTCAAATTTAAAAATTTTATAATCAGCTACAGTTATTTGTTTAAAAGAACACTCCTTATACCATAGTATTGACTTTAATATTTTCTAACGGAATTGAATTAAATAAGAAATATCCTCAGTGGAAGTCTTACTAAATTCCAACCTGTCTATAGGATGCTTTATTTGGAATGTAGACATTTTGGTAAACATCAAACTTATAATCGCACACACAAAAATACTGAAGTGTAAAGCAGATTTTTTTTGTTTCTTTAGTTGATGCCTACCGAGAAGAGTAATAGAAGGACCAAGAGTATTGTTAATTAGGCCTAGGGGCTAATTCTCACTTAAATTCCAAAAAACAAAAGTGAAAAAAACCAAAGCCTGTTGAAAAATCGTAGAAAGTACCCCAAGGTGAGACATTCTGAGGACTGACACTAATACAGGATAAGAAAAAACAACCTGAATATCTTAAGAAATGTATTTTATTCAGTCTAGTAGAAACTTAATGGAGTAACCAAATATCGCAGCTTTCTCCTCATAGTCCCAGTTTACACACTTTACCTCAAATAATTATTAGTAGCCCCACCAGATATTCTCAAAGAGCTCCTGATAGGGTGATAAATTATATATGATCACATAAAACTTAAAGGCCTAATGCTTTAGATCCTAAAAGACCTTCATTCTTGAGAAGAAAATGCTCCCTAAACTAAAAAGATTGCTAGGATTTGAGCAACTTTTGCTATTCTATTAGAAAAAGAGTCATGAAGTTTGAAGACCAGTCTTTGGGAACTGATCTATTTGATGTGTATATTGCTTGGTCTAGTCTGTGACAGTTTCATTAAACTAGTATAATTTTCTTTGGCAGAAAAGTGATTGTATCTAATTTCAGAGCCAAATCTCTTGAGCACCCTAAGCTAAAAGTTGCAGTATGAGAAGCTTATCCATTATTTAAATTTTATGTTAAGCATTCGTTGCACTTAATGGAATTTTTTTTAAGATTTCAAAATTCTAGAGGAGGGTGAAATAGGAGATATTTGCTTATAAATTATTATTCTGGGGAAACATTACAAACCCCAACATTAAAAGGATGATATACCTGTGTTTGCTTACCATTAATGTTTCTGGCTCTATATGCTTATTATCATCTAGTAATGTGTAGAATTTTTTAATGAAATGACCTAGATGAATTAATATTAATAGCAATCAAATTAAAACAGAAGAATCCACTGGTTTTGTTTATATCTGCATTATATTTTAATAGTCTTGTGGACTTTGAGGAAAATAGTGGTCTAAGACATGATTTTTTGCCCCTACAGAAATCATTGTGGCATCAAGAACAGCAACCACCATCATCATAATTAATAAAAGTCCTGACAGGAAACAGAAGTAGAGCTCAAACTGGGTATTTTCAGGAGAGTTTAATAAAGGAACTCTTTTCAAAAGGTGTAGAGGAAAGTGCAGTCACGTGTAGAGAAACCACAGGGATAATTCAAAACTTTGAGGCTAGTAACAGAAGGGCTGTTACGACCCATAAACCCCCAAGAGAGGGAGCCCAGGGAATAACCAATACTCACTTTTCCTTCTTTTCCCAGCTAACTTCTGGTGCTCTCTATTGGCCAAAGTCAACAGCGTTTGAGAGGTCAAGGGAGATCATTGATGTAGACCCTACAGACTTCAGCCTCCCAGGGCAGGGAGTGGGGTGGAAACTTTTGCAGAGAAGCTCTTTAGGAGAAAATATAGGACATACAGCAAAACTCTCATCTTCCTCATCAGAACTAACTTCTTTGAACACTTACCAGTTATATACCAAGTAACTTAATCTGTACAACAATGATATAAAATTGTGCATTTCCGCCTCATATTATAGATGAAACTCAAACAATTTAAGTAAATCTCTCAGGGTTGTAAATCTAAGTGGAAGAATTTTCATGAAACCCAAATCTGTTTAAAGACCCTAATCACATTCCTTTCTTTGAAGGTTTCTGCTGGCTGATTCAGGCTGGCACAAGTGGTGGAACTCTCTCTACTTCTTCAACATGTAGATTGGAAATTTTTAACCTGGTGCTTTGTGAAGGCTTATTTTCAGTTGGGCAGGAGTTTGCATTTGCTTTTAACTGTTGATGCCTAGGTAGGGGCTTTTAATCCTCCAAAAACCTGCCATTTTTTTATTCAAGGTTGAGTGTAGCTTTAGGGGCTTTGTCCAGAGAAGAGTTTCTCAACCTTGGCACTGTTGACTTTTAGGGCTGGATAATTCTTTGTTGTGTGTATGGGGGACTTTTCTGTGCATTGTAGTATCCCACTAGATGCCAGTAGTACCTTCCTTCTATGTGACAATCAAAAATGTCTCCAGATATTGACAACTATCCCCTGGGAACCAAAATTGCCCTCAATTGAGGACCATTGATCTACAGTTGATGGATGCTTCTCATAAACTCTGGGGTGTATGTGCTTGGAGACCTTGGTGAAAGTTAAGGGTAGAGCTTAGGTGTGGGTTTCTAGGAATTTATCTTGCTTGATATCCTTTGATCTTCTTGGATCTATGGTTTGGTATCTGACATTAATTTGGGGAAATTCTTGGTCACTATTTCTTCAGATATTTCTTCTGTTCCTTTCTTTTCCTTCTAGTATTCCCATCAAACCTATGTTTCAACTTTTGTATTTATCCCACAGTTGCTAGATATCTTGTTCCATTTTTTTCAGTCTTTTTTTTTTTTTCAGTTTTGAAAGTTTCTGTCAACATATCCTCAAGCTCAGAAATTCTTTCCTCAGTTGTTTCCAGTCTACTAATGAACCCACCATAGGCACTCTTCATTTCTCTTACATAGTTTTTGTTCTCTAGCATTTCTTTTTATTCTTTCTTAGAATTTCCATCTCTCTGCTTACATTATCCATCTCTTCTTGCATGTTGTCTTCTTGCATGTTGTCTTCTTGCATCTCTCTTGCATGTTGTCTACTTTTTCCATTAGAACCCATAGCATATTAATCATAGTTGTTTTAAATTCCTGGTCTGATAGTTTCAACATCCCTGCCATATCTGGGGCTGGTTCTGATTCTTTCTCTCTCTCTTCAAACTATGTTTCTTTTTTTCTGTTTAGTATACCTTGTAATTTTTTATTGAAATCCAGACATGATGTGCTAGGTAAGAGGAACTCTGGTAAATAGGACTTTAATGATGTGGTGGTAAAGTGTGGGGGGAGGAGAATGTTCTATATTCCTATGAATAGTTCTCAGACTTTTACTGAAGCTGTGCCCCTGAGCTGTGAACTTTACAAGTGCCTTTAGTTCCCCATCCTCCCTACCTGTCTCTGCCTTAGGTAGAACAAGGATGGCTCGAGAGGGCTGGAGTTGGGTATTTCTTTTCTCCCAGGTCAGTTAGGCCCTGTAAAACCCCAACAGGTTAGGCTCTAATTTTAAAACATTTCTCTTAAGGGCAGGTCTTACTAAAAAGGATAGAATGCTTTGTTTAAAAATGTTATTTTCCCTGTCCCCCTACATGAGGCAGAAGTTTTACAATATTCCCTGTGAGAACCTGGTAGAGCTCCAGGAAGTAAAACTCACAAAAGTGTGGTGACCCCCTATGACTTGACCTCACTGAAGTTTTTAACTCTCAGACTTGTTCATGCTGAGCCTCCAGCAATCCAAGAATTACAGTTCAGGTTTTCCTACCCCAGCACTAGTTCCTGTGGAGGTTTCTGCTCATGAGTCTCCTCTTGGTAAGTTGTGATTCTTTTTATGCACCTGTCTATCTCTCCAATTTTGGCAAAAGTGGTTTGCCCTTTGACCTCACTTCTCTGACAGATCAAAGAAGAGTTGTTGATTTTTTCAGTTTGTTCAGGTTTGTACTTGTTAGGAAAAATTGATGACTTTCTTACATGCTGGAGTGGAAACTGGAAGTCCGGGGATTGCCTTTTAACCAAGGGTAAAGTTTATGACCTTGTGGAGGTGAGGCTAGGCTTTGAAAATGGCCTGAGATAAATGGCAAGTGTATACAAAGGGCATTAAGCAAGGCCTACAGGCCACATCTTGATACTGAACTACACTTGGAGTGTGTGTGTGTGTGTGTGTGTGTGTGTGTGTGTGTGTGTGTGCGCTTGCTCCAGCCTTAGCTGATGTGTGGCTGGCAGAGGGGGCTTAGATAAAACTAAGGAAAGCATTAAAGCAGGGTTTCATATTGCTACAGAGTATTAATGAAGCCCTAACTCTTAGTTTTTAGTACTAGGAACACTTGGGCAGCTTTAGATAGGTTGGCCCAAATTTAATTCTACAGTCAGATTTAGAGGTAACTATGAAGGGACCAGAAAACTTTGGATTCATGTAGTTTATTCACAGGCTCTTAGACATCACTCTCCATTCCTTAAGATCTACTCTTAGCAAATTTCAAGTGTAAAACAAAGTATTATTAACTATAGTAAACATGCTATACATTATCCCTAGAACTTATTCATCTTATAACCCTTTGACTAGCATCTCCCCATTTACCCCACACTCAACTCCTGGTAACCACTATTCTGCTCTTCCTTTCTATGATTTTTTTTTTTTTTTTTAGATTCCACATTATTTGTCTTTCTCTGTCTGGCTTAGCATAGTGTCCTCTAGGTTCATCTGTGTTGTCATGAAGAGAATGATTTCCTTCCTTCTAATGACTGAATTACATTGTGTCTGTCTTGTCTGTCTATCATCTACCTATCTATCTAACTATCTATCTCACATCTCCCTTACCCATTCATCCGTTGACAGACACTTAACGTTGTTTCTATATCTTGGCTATCATTCCAAATGGTGCAATAAACATGGCAATGTAGATATGTCTTCAAAATAATGATTTTGTTTCATTCAGATATAAATGGGTATATATGCAGAAATGTGATTGCTGGAATGTCTGGTAGTTCTATTTTTAGTTTTTTTTTTTTTTTTTTGGGCAATCTCCATAGTCTTTCAGGGCTGTACCAATTTAATTCCCACCAACAGTTTACAGGGGTCCCTCTTCTCCACATTCTCCACATTTGCCATCTGTTATCTTTTTGATAAATGATGTCCTAACAGGTGTAAGGTGATAGCTAATTGTGGTTTTGATTTGCATTTCCCTGATGATTAGTGGTGCTGAGCAACTTTTCATACACTTGTTGGCCATTTATATTTCTTCTTTGGAAAAATATCTATTCCGTACTTTGCCCATTTTAAAACCTTATTACTTTTGCTATTGTATTATCCGTGTTCCTTATATATTTTGGATATTAACCCCTTATAAGATATGTGGTTTGCACATATTTTCTCCCATTCTGTAAGTAGCCTTTCCTTTTGTTGGTGGTTTTATTTGTTGTGCAGAAGATTTTTAGTCTGATGTAGATCCACTTACTTATTTTTGCTTTTGTTGCCTATGCTTTTGGTGTTATATCCAAAAAATCATTGCCAAGACCAATGTCAAGGAGTTTTTTCCCTAAGTTTTCATCTAGAGTTTTATGACTTCAGGTCTTAACACTTAAGTGTTTAATCCATTTTGAGTTAGTTTTTATGACTAGTGTAAGATAAAGATCCAGGTTTATTCTTTTGCATGTGCATATCCAGTTTTTCCAACACCATTTATTTAAGAGACTATCCTTTACTCAGTCTTGACATCCTTGTCTAAGATTACTTGACCATGTATGTATGGGTTTATTTCTGGTCTCTCTTTACTTCTGTTCCATTAGTCTATGTGTTTGTTTTTGCCAATACCATATTGTTTGGACTGCTTTGTACTGTAAGTTGAAATCAGGAAGTGTGGTGCCTCCAGCTTTCTTCTTTTTCAAGATTTCTTTGGTTATTCAGGGTCTTTTGTGGTTTTATACAAATTTTAGGATTTTTTTTTCTTTTTCTATGAAAGATGCCATTGGAATTTCAATAGGGATCACATTGAATCAGTATATTGCTTTGGGTAGACCTTTTAACAATATTAATTCTCACAATCCATGGTCATGGGATATCTTTTCATTTATCTGTGAATTCTTCAATTTCTTTCTTCAGTGTCTCATAGTTTTCAGTGTACCGATCTTTCACCTCCTTGGTTAAATTTATTCCTAAATATTTTATTGTGTTAATGCAATTATAAATGGATTGTTTTCTTAATTTATATTTTTGATAGTTCTTTGTTACTGTATAGAAATGCAACTGGTTTTTGTATTTTGGTGTTTTATCCTTCAAATTTACTGAATCCATTTATTAGTTCTAAAAAGTTTTGGTGGGATCTTTAGGGTTTTCTATATATAAGATCATGTCATTTGCAAACAGACCCAATTTTTACTTCTTCATTCCCAATTTGAATGCCTTTTATTTCTATTTCTTGCCTAATTTCTCTGGCTAAGACTTCCAGTACTATGTTAAATAGATATGGTGAGAATAGGCATCCTTGTCTTATTCCTCATCTTTGAGCTTTTCCTTTTGAGTATGATGTTAGCTGTGCGTTTGAGTTATACATGACTTTTCTTATTTTGATGTACATTCCTTCTATATCCAATATTGTTGAGAGTTTTGAATATAGGATGAATGTTGTCATTCTGTTGAGATGATCATATGATTTTATCCATACCATTTTGTTAATGTGCTGTATCACACTGATTTATGTATATTGAAACATCCTTGCATCCCAGGGATAAATTCCACATGATTCTGGTGGTATATGATCCTTTTAATGCACTGTTGAACTCTGTTTGCTAGTATTTTGTTGAGACTTTTTGCATCTATTTTCATTAGGGATACGGGCCTGTAATTTTCTTTTCTTGTTATGTCCTTTTCTGGCTTTGGTATCAGGGTAATGCTGGCCTTGTAAAATAAGTTTGGAAGTACTTCTTACTTTTCAGTTTTTTGGAAGAGTTTGAGAAGTATTAGCATTAATTTTTTAATTTTAAAAATTAATTTAATTTTTTAAATGTTTGGTAGAATTCAGCAGGGAAACTATGTGGTCTTGAACTTTCTTTATTGGGGATTTTTGATCACTGATTCAATCTCTGTACTGGTTTTTGCATTTTTCATTTCATTTATTCTGTTCTTCAGCTCCAAAATTTCTGGGTGGTTATATTTTATGATTTCATCTCTCTGTTTAAGTTCTCAACTGGTTTGTGTATTTTTTTCTGATTTAGTTTTATTGTCTTTATGTGTTTTCTTATAACTCATTATGTTTCCTTAAAACAATTATTTTGAATTCTTAATCAGACAAATTATAGATCTTTATTTCTTTGTGGTCAGTTACTGGAAAATTATTGTGTTCCTGTGGTGATGTCATGTTTTATTGATTTTTTTGTGTGTTCCTTTACATCTTGTGTTGCTATCTCTGCATTTATAGAAGCAGTGACTTCCTCCAGTCCTTACTGAGTGGCTTCTAAAGAGAAATATTCTCACCTGTCAGCCCTGCTAGGGACTCTGAGGTTTTCTCAGAACTTTTGTATGGATTTACCCCTCCCACACTTATTGTCTCTTGGGGAAGAGTGATAATTCTTAAAATGGTATGCTTTCTATTAATCTTACAAAGCCAGGCTTAATGCTGACAGCCTCCCATTTTCTTTCTCTAAGGTGGTGCTAAATGTTCCAGCTTGTGTGCTTTCTCTTAATCTTTGTAGTTGGGCTGGCTTTCTGCACATGCTCACTAACTGTCTTCAAAGTCTGGTACTTTCCACTCATGGGGCTCACTCAGGCAGCCCATCATAGGGGTTGGGAGTGTGTAGGTGAGGCACATGGAATATTGGGGGTGGCTGTGGGCCAGTCAGGGGGATCCACAGGTGAGGAATCTTCAGCATTCTCTGGACAGGCTTTAGATGGAATCCATGAAGCGATTAATAATCCAGTCGAGGCTGGATTAGATTGTTCAGTTCACCTGCCATATTCTCTCCAGGAGTGGGGTCCACGTGACCACTAGTCCTCTACCTCAGAGCCCTGAGTTATTTGTGACCTCCCTGTTCAGCTTTCCTCTCTCCTCTCCCTGAATGGAGTCCCTGCATGGAACTCAGACTGCTTGTGGGTTCACCACGACTCCCGGTTCATGTCTCACACTTGTATTGAACGGTATTGTGCTAATCTTATCTGTAGGCATGAAGTGGAGGAAAAGCCTTGGGACAGGGGAAAACCTTGATCTCCATCTAGGTTTCTTTTTAATCTGGAGAAAAAACCCTATTGAACTATGTAACGCTTAGATCTGAGAGGCAAACTAACTCCCCAGGTGACAGTAGCATGAGCAAGTAAATGTAACGCTTCCATGACAGCCCCGCATGGAGCTTGCAGGTTGAGACTGAGAGAGAGCTCCTGAGACAAGCTTTCTTCCAGGACCTGGGACTGCTTCCCTCAGGACCAGGCTCAGGAGAACTGGGCTTGGGGCTGGTAAGACCAGCCCCTCCTAATCTGAAACACCAAAGCTCCCCAGCCCCATAGTTAGTAGGATCCACATCCTTTTGATAAGCTCTGAGCCCTGGCTGCTGCATTCCTACTTTCTCCCTGCCCCACAGTTGTGCAGGCAGCCTCAGTACTCTGGATGGACTGGGAAAGAAGTGGGCCTCTGGTAGCATCCCACACAGCTGGGGAAGAAGGTTCACTTTCCCTTGTGGGAGACATCATGGGCTAAGAGAGTCTCTCTTGGCATTGGGCTGTGCTGCGTTGGGGGAGGGTGATGTGGGCAAAAGTGAAACTATTCCTTTTACCTTCCTCAGTACATCTAGTCTCAGAATTTTTGCTTCAGTAGTGTACTAGACTACCAAACTTCCACAAAGGTATTCTCTCTTGTTCATGGGTGATAGTCAAAATTGGTGTTCTTTGAGGAGAAAAAGGGAAAACTCCTATTCTACAATCTTGCTGACATCAATCTCCCCCATTATTAAATCTTACGTTTATAATTAGATTTTTCTGTATTGTGCTTAAGAATTAGTGGTATGCCTGCCATGACATCATTAAGTAATGTTCTTATAGTATGTTCTAATATAATATAGATAGGTTCTATATAGAAATGTTCATATATATATATATATATATGAATTTCTGGAATCTCTAATCTGTCCTATTTCACTGATTTATTTATTTATCTTTACACTAACACCTCACTGTCTTAACTATGGTAAACTTCATGATAAATTTTGATGTATTACAATGTAGTGGTACAACATTTAAGGTCAATTTAAGATTATCATATATCACTTTGTATTTTGAATTTTCATATAAATTTTAGAATCAGCATTTTCGTTTGGTAAGATAAAATACTGCTAATATTTTAAATAGCATTACATTGAAACTATTGAATGATTTAGAAGGAGTTGACCACTTTGCAATATTAAGACTCCTAATCCATGAACATTTACACCTTCCTCAATTGTTCCCCATAATGTTTACTATAAAGATTTTCATTCGTTTCTTCTTTAACTGTTCTCGATTGTGATAGGCAGTATGACAAAAAATCCACAAGCTAATCTCTGGAACCTGTAGATATGTTACCTTGCATAGTAAAAAGGAACTTCATAGGTGTGATCAAGTTAAACATTTATGGATGGAGATTATCCTGAATTGTCTGGATAGCAAAGCAAAAAGAAACTTCGTAGGTGTGATCAAGTTAAACATTTATGGATGGAGATTATCCTGAATTATCTGGGTGGACACAAAGATCTGTAAGAGGAAGACAGGAGGGTCTGAGTCAAAAGAGACGTGACAAAGGAAGTAAAGACTGCAAAACGTAGCCATAAGCCTACTAATATAGGCAACTTCTAGAAGCTGGAAAAGGCAAGGAAAAATTCTCCCCTAGAGCTTCCAGAAAGAATGTAGCTCTGCTGACCCACTTTGTAATTCTGATCTACAGAATTCTAAGATAATGAATATGTGTTCTAAGTTTGTGGATATTTACTATAGCAACAATAGGAAACCAATATGACCATAATATTTACTATAAAGATCCTGAACATCTTTCATTAGTGTATTTCTGAGTATTAATATTTTTGATGCAGTTGTAAATGATATTAATTACATTTTCTAAATACTCTTTGCTGTAAAATAGAAATGTAATTATTTTAGTACAGTATTTACTTTGTTTCTAGTGACCTAATTAAATTTATTTATAAATTTGGATATATTATTTGCAGTTTTTTGGGAGTTTCTGTTTATATAATTATGTTATTTACAAACAGCAGCATTTCATTTCTTCCTTCCCTATACTTCCTAATTCTTTGTCTTATGGCATAATTTAAGATCTGACCTAGTATGGGGTACTAGTAGGAGAGAATGTATATGCGAATATAATGTGTTAGACATTCGAAAGATATAAATAGTTGTTATAGATATTATGGAATTCGATTTTTTCTGAGTATAATTAATGCCTTAGAGAAATACAAAGAAAATCTAAAGGTGATTAGCCACCAATTAATTCCTAAGTGTGAAAGCTAGTCGGTCTTTTTGAAAACATATAAAGACTCCTATCTCCTATGATCAGAGGGTAGAAAAATCTGGAGACCAGGCCTAGTACAAAACTATAAGAGTAGAATACTTTTCAACAAATGGGGTGGGAAAATATGCAAAAATAATTAACCCTAAGCATACCTTGCACTTGGTTTAGGTAAAGAGTTCTTAATAGAATTCAAAATCATAAATCATAAAACAAAAGAAAAATCCTCTTTTAGTGATAGGGATAGACAAGAATATATTAATTGGCTCACTGGTCACCTTCCTTTTACTTGAGGCCTTGTTAATGCTCTAAGGAAGACACCAGATATAGCATAACTTCAGTTGCTGTTAGTACTTGCCCATTGTCATTTAACATAATCTATTTGGTTCTGTAACAGCCAGACTGGTAATTATATACAGATAGACAGTCACCTCCATCCTTATATTCTTTATGTCTGCAAGATCACTATTAATTTCTGCCATTACTCTCTGGAAGCAATCTGTGTGTGTGTGTGTGTATGTGTCAGTGGAGGGGGTGTTGTTGTATTTCTATTTTTATTTACTAACATGTCCAGATGTGGCAGATGGGTAAATTTAGAGAAATCATGCATTAATTATATTACAAACAAGGAAACCTTAATTGAGCAATAAATTTTCATTGACAAGACACATAAAGAAAATAACCAAAAAAAAACCACATTCTCTAAAAAAAATTAAAAAAATAAAAAAAATAAAAAAATAAAAAAAATAAAAAAAAAAAACCACATTCTCCAAGTGATCCATGTTATGAATTAATGAATTGTATTGAGAGAAACATAAAGAAAAAAAATTCAAACTTCCCTTTTATTTTCAAAGAAAATGCTCATCAGAGTAGAAAAGTATAGAAAATGTTGGTATAAAAAAGTAAAGTACAGTTTAGGTAAGACTGTGTGAAAATAACTGTTAATACCAGTTTAGGTAAGACTGTGGGAGCACTAGATTTGTCCTTGCTCCATCACGCTATTAGTTATATTAACATATGTTTATTGAACACCTGCTACTTCTGTGGTATTTTATATTTATTTCCCTTATACTTGTTTACAACCCTTTGAAGTATAATTCCTAGGATAATGATTGCAAAAGTTGAGACAGAACATTGAAATAAGGTAAATAAGCAGCAGAACCAAGGAGCCAACCTAGAGTTCTGCCCCTGATTTCCTAGCTCTTGACTCTCTACCAATCATCACTGAAAACTGATGAATCACAGTGAGCATAACATAGTTGTTCTTGGGATAAGATGGGCTATTTTAACACATACTCTACCACTTATCTATGATATTTATCTCTTTAGAAGCTCTCTAAGGTTAGAAATACTCAAAGACATAATTTTCTTAAAAGTAAATGAAATGGGTCTAAATGCCAGGACCATGAGCAAGTGAATTTCAGTCTAATGTCAAGAAAATTTTGGTAAAAAATTTCAAACAGATGATTTATAAACATTTAGAAAGGCAGTGGATGACCCATAAAAGCCCGTGAGGATTTTTAAAAATCCTCACTTAATTAAAGTTATTTTTTGATAGACTTGTAGAAGAAGAGGGTTCATTCCTCCATTCCATCATTTAGACTTTTATTCAGCAAACAGTTTTTGAGTGCAAGGAATTCTTCAAAAGACAGGGGATAAGCTTGTGAATAAAACAAAAAGGCCCTGCCCTCTCGGTGAAAAATGAAAAAAAGGATTAAAACATAATTGCCTAATATAAGTGTATATCTATATATGTATCTATACCTATGTATCTATATCTACATCTACATCTACACCTATACCTATCTCTAAATCTATCTATCATCTATTGATCTGTGCATGATACATATTATGTGATATGCAATGTCAAGTAATGACAAATACTATGCAAAAACATAAAACAGTGTAAGGAGATAAAAAGTGATGGAAAGGGCATGTTCTTTTTTTGTTTTTTTTTTTTGTTTTTTTTTTTTGCAGTACGTGGGCCTCTCACTGTTGTGGCCTCTCCCGTTGCGGAGCACAGGCTCTGGACGCGCAGGCTCAGCGGCCATGGCTCACGGGCCTAGTCGCTCTGTGGCATGTGGGATCTTCCCGGATCGGCGCACGAACTCGTGTCCCCTGCGTGAGCAGGCGGACTCTCAACCACTGCGCCACCAGGGAAGCCCAGGACATGTTCTTTGAAGCAGGATAATTAGGGAAGGTATCTGTTGGGATATTTTTGAGTAGAGTCTGTACACTGTGAAGGAGAAAGCCATGTCCCTATGTGAGGGAAGAACATTTCATGTAAGAATATCAGCAATTACAAAATTTCTGAAGAAAGACAATGTTTTACAAGAATGGTTGGAGGTAAATAGAGTTCAGATCATGTGGGGACTTATAGGAAAACATTGATGCATTAGGATCAGGGCTGTAACCTAATCAGATTTGAAGGGTTATTTTGAATCCTGAGCAGAGAACAGTCAGAAGGAGGACAGTGAAAGCAGAGAGACGAGATATGAAATGCTAAAGCTACAGAGTAAGAGAATTTTAACGTGATTATTGACAATTTTTTTTTCATATTTTTGAGGAATCGATGGATAATTCTGAACTTCCTGATAATATGGTTAGCTACACTTAATAACTTCTCAGTGAGAATCCCAAGGGAATGTTGATTAATGACTCAGTGTCAGCTTGGAATGAACAGAGGCACAGGACTTCGTTCTTAATATTATCCTGTTGAGCATCTTTATCTGTGGTTTAGCTGGGTACATGGAAAACATGCAAATGAAATTCACAGATGACCTGAAGCTGGCAGTAAGCCATTGAAGCACATAGGCAGGCTATAAAATTACCACAACAGACTGGAAAATATAGTCATATTTTCCAGAGAAACTACTTTGCTTCAGAGAGGCAAGTTTAAGACACCAGACAAAAATTCCACACAAAGCTAAGATCACCAACCCTACAAACCCCCGAGTCCCATGGAAAGTTTAAGCACCATCATAGAGATAAGACTATAGCTACAATGGCAGAGAATAACAAGAAAGCATGCCATCAATATATCAAAAATTTTCAGAAATTTCTCTCAGTAAAGAAGAAGATTTCATTTTCAAATTCTACAGAGAAAGATAACCAGGGAAACCACAGTTCAAATCAATAACAAAAATACATTGTTGATGCAGTAGAAATATTTCAAGGGATATATAAACCAAACTTAATAGAATAATATTGAACCCTCTGGCATTCACTAGAGTTATTAAGCAGGAAGTCATAGTATAAGAGGGTTGGCTAACCACTGTTAGCACTGAAGAATGAGGGAGATGCTTTAGGGAAGTTATAAAGTCTACATAATCCTACCCCTTCCATGCACTCAATAGAATTATATACATAGAACAAACACTGTTGAACAAGAATTAGTCATTAAAAATACAGAAAAACAATCAGAAAGAAATCTAATTCCATGAAGGAAAGTTAACAAATTCAAAAAAATCTAACAGTACATAATTTAGAAGTTTTTTGGGAAAAATTTTATGTAAATAATTAACACTAAAAAATATCCTATGAAGCTGATGGGCATCTAGTCAGAAAAGGAATTTGTATACTACTGGAAAATCATGTTGGCTTCAGATATTCTCAAAATAAAACAAAATTTTGAGTAAAGGAAATGTATCTCAGTAATTTTATATTCAGAGAAAATTCAACCAGCCATAAAGCAATGAATGTTCTTATATCTGCAAAACCATCCTTGAGCATTTACTATTGAGAAAACTACTAGAAGAGTATCATATCTGGACAACAAATAAATTTCTGAAAATAAAGAATGAAAGAATTTGGAAAGCTATAGTTTAAAAAAATAATTGATAAGGAACTTTGACTCTATTCAATCTCAAATCTGTGCAAACTAATTTTAAAAATTACATTTAGGTAAGAGGAAAGTAAATGTTGTATATCTTGACTATATAAAATGATAATTCACCTGACAAAATCAGGTTGTTGGAATGGAGATAAAAGGTGGGAAGAAGTATGCTAAATCTCTCATTTTTCAAAACAGAGTCAGCAGGTACAGTCAATAATATAAATGTTTAAAATTATTCTAATTCTTTTCATATAATTTATTATCAGTTAAATGTCATCATTCATAATTAATATTGTACATGAATATAGTGATTTTTTTCAGTATTGCAAAACATCTTCACACAAAAACATCTGGAATATGAGAGCTTATATAAGGATGTATCCATTAAAAATACACCTCCTTAAAAAGACATCTCAGCAGCAATTGAGAAAACACCTATATTAACAGTGTTTTAATTACACACAAAGTTTTATTCCTTATTCAAATCTCTGGAGATTTGTCATTCAAGTTGGGATCATTGTTCCTCCAAGTTACCAGTAACAGGTTGCCTTCCCTATTTCCAGTGAAATCTTCCTAGAATATTTAGCTCATACTTATACTCAGATGTTTACATAAGCTCCATATATTTATAACCAAATTTCAAGCACATTTAAAAGAAACCAATGAAAGGAGGAAGTTAGAGGAAGGCAGAGAGGGACACATCTCTCCTTAAAGACACTTCTGAATTTAGCACAGACTGCTTCCTTCTATATTTAATTTACTAGCACTTGGTCAGTTATCTATACACAGCTGCATGGCAGGCAAGAATGCAGTCTTTCTTCTGGACCACCATAAAAAGGCAATATGAAAAATATTTGACAAAAATAAAATTTTTGCCCTGGAAAAAACAAGACATAGTGGACATGAAACTTTTGCTAATGTACTCCGTGTATGACACATAGAAAAATGATGACCAAGAATTTTTGTGACTCTAGAGAGCTAAAGTGAGATCCATGTTTATAAGATTTTGGAGGGAGGTGGCAGAATAAACCATAGAGAACATAAACATTTGCACATTTGCTTGAAAATAGAATTGGATATTCTTTGTGTTCTGTGAAAACACAGAACACTAGTGATGTTCAAGCAGAGATAGTAGTGTGGTGTAATGAACTAACTAATCTCTACAATCCATTTTTTTAGATTTGATCCTATAATGATAAAATAGAAATTATTTTGTTAGTAAGATTTTAAATAACAAAATAAAGATTAAACATGTAGCAGTTCTGAAAATCTCTCAATTCTTTTTGGTATTATTTTTTACTTTTATAAGAGATAAAATATATCATTTTATTTCTTATGGTGGATAAACTCTTCCATTTTAATAAATAAATAGGCCCAAGAAAAACGTACTTCTATAAAGTGAACATAGAAATATCACAGGAAGATAAAAAAGGAATAACCAAAACTAAAGAGGGAAACATATGAAATAATTTGCCTTAAATTCAAATCCCATAAGTGATAGATTTTAAATCCTAAAATCCCACAAATTAATTTACAGTAAACATTTTTTAGACATATTTGTTTTCTTAGGGTTCTTTTACAGGTCTTCTCTACCATGTAAGAATGTTCCAAATTCACTTATTAACACCCTACCTTTATCTATTCAGACTTTTATTTTATTCTGGTTTAGACATCCCACATAATTTTTATTATTAATCATTGAGGTAATAGTAAATAATAATGGTGAGAAGCACCTCACTCTTTTATCCATGGAATAAGCTCTTCACCTGACTTTGGTTCCTCCAAGTAAAAGCAGAACTACTCTCCTATAACTCTAGACCAGACAAGGGAAATTTCAGTAATTGGAGAGGTCCAAGGAAAAACTTTTAATATTCAGTGCTTCAGCGAAAATTTAGGGATTTTCAGAGTGGACCTATTCTTTACTAGTGAACTAAAATATTTAGGAAAAAAACCCCAATTCTAATAAATATATTTGATCTTGAATATTTTTTGAAATCCTCCCCTTATTTTTCTACTTAAAAGCAATTCCACTGCAGAGTAAATAAGCCTGTGCACTACAACTACTGAGTCTGAGCACCCTAGAGCCTGCAAGCCACAACTACTGAGCCCACGCACCCTATAACCCATGTGCTGCAACTACTGAAGCCCGCATGCCTAGAGCCCATGCTCCACAACAAGAGAGGCCACCACAATGAGAAGCCTGTGCACCACAATGAAGACCCAAAACAGACAAAAATAAAAATAAAAAAATTCATTAAAAAAAATTATTGAAAAGCAATTCCCCAGATGTTCTACATAGAGTGTTTTGCATGAGCAAAGATTTGCATGTCCTTAGAATGGCAGAAAGAGAATTTAGTTGGCCTTGTTGAGGATTTAATATATCCCAGACACTGCACACAGTGCAGTATATACATTATCTCTGAAACAGCATTTCTACTTAAACATATACTTCAAGTTCATTTAAATATTTTGCTTTGTTGTAACACTTTGAAGATATTCCCTTTAAATTTTCTATTGCCTTTATTGTTAAATTTTATAGTTTTTCCCCTTTAATTTCATATTACGTTGGGGTGCAAAAATGATACAGGATAATGTGTGGGCATTAAGTAAATTAATTTAGATGTGAACAATTCCATATACAATTTAAAGTAAGCATGTAATCCTTAGGTTTTTGAGAAAGTGGGACTAATTCATTAAGTTAGTTAATGACTGTCAATTTAATTATTTCCTTTTAATACTATCTTTACACATTTTTATTAAATATTGATATGAAAGTAGCAGAGATACTAATTATTTTCAGTACCCATTCACTCCTTCTAAAGAAATTTAATACTTAGCTGGTCATACAGTCAACTCTAATAAAGACCATGGTTCCATCCTCCTCTGCATTGTGGAGGGGCTTTGAGACTGCCGTCAGCCAATGGGATGTAAATGGAATCTGTATGTAGGAGTTATGGGAATCTTCCTAAAGAGATACTATTATCATTTTTGATTCTTTATTATTTTTCCTATTGTTTTTGATTCTTTTTTCCATCTTATTACCTTGAGCACAGATGCTACTCTGCAACATGAGAATAAGTTCCAGACTCTGCACAAGGCTGAGTAATAAACTGAGTTCCTGGAGATACATTTTGCTATTATGCCAGTATAATTTCTGAGGGTTTTCTATTGCTCACAGGTAAATCTATGTCTAAGTTACATATATAGTATTTCCCTTATAGATAATACATTTTTAGCTTAGAACGATTCTTTCTTAATGTAGATGTACTAGCTTAGTATAAAAAAGAGCAAATCCTTATTTTATTTACAGTCAATTTCTTATTATCCAAGTCAGTAAGAAAATTGCTATTAATATCAGGAAATGATGAGATTCACTTTACTAAGAACCAAAGTGTCGATTTTCAAATATGAGGGATATATTTTCACCTCAGAGATTGGTACCGAAATCCTTTATCTTCTCTCTCTGAATTATTTTCCAAAGTGATCTTATTCAACATGATATACTTTAATAATATTGATATACTGACAAATCTTAGAGTTATGGACTCAGCTTCTTCCTCCCCTGAACTCCAGACATGTGTATCTATACTTTTCTACTTCATGTATCCACTTGGATTTCCAATAATTATTGCAAACATAGCAGAAAATAAAAGAATACTTGATTTCTACACCTACTCTCAACCTTCTGCTTAAGAATGTTCTTTTTCTTCTTTTTCTCACCCTTTTATTTCCAAACTATTGGCAAATTTTAATGACTTTATTTAAAGAACATATCAATATTCCCCTCTCTCCACTACTACCACTTTAAATAAATCCATTCGTTAGATCCATTCCAGGATTAACAAAGTAGTATTTTATCCTAACTTCCTTCTTCAAAATTCACTCCCTTTCCATTTATTCTCTATATATTAGTTTTTTCATTTCCTGTACTTCAACCAGAATGATCTTTCCCGATACTCAGATCCTGAAGATACCCTGTTTAAGCCCTCAATTGATTCCCATTAACTTAAGAATAAAATCCGAACTCCATATGATATTCTAAAAAGTTTGCCATTAACTAAGGCGCTATTTGTTGACTTCACTTCCTGATATCCTCCAGCATCCTCACTGAAGTCCAATCACACTGGCCTACTTTCTGGTTCTGCAACTAGCAAATTTTATTCCCCTAGGCCTTTATATGACCTGCTTCTTCTTACTGGTCTATTTGTATCCCAGATTTTGGCATGTCTGGCTATCTCTTGTCATTTATGTATCATGCTTGATATTACTAGAGTAGTGCTTTTCCTGGAAATTTAACTGAATATACCCATCCATTTTTTATCTCAATTAACCTATTTTATTTTTATTATATAATTTACCACTACTGATCAATCTCATTATATTTTTGTTTTCTATCTCCCTTTACCAGAGTGCAAAGTTTATGAAATAGTGGTCTTATCTTCTTGTTTATCTGAATTTCTCCAGAACCTAGAACAGTACTTGACATGAATATTTAAAGTAAATTAAGGAGTAGATTACTTTGAAGCTTATTGTCCTGAAGTCTAGATTGTTGACTAATGATATTGCCTTCATTACACATCACTAATTTTTGCCTCTATAGTTACAATATAAGCAATGAAAAGGAATTTTTAGATTTCATTTTGCTCTTGATTGATGCAAATAAATACAGAAAATATTCTCAGTTATCTGTAGACATTGTCATTGGATTGATGAACAATCTGCATCTTTTTGAGATGTTTAAATATTTCTTTTTAAATGAAACAATTCTCTTGCTCAGATTTTAGGCTTACCCTTTGTGTGCGTGTGTGTACACGCATAATAGAATCATCCAGGGGTTACAGAGGATAAAACAAGTGGAAGATAGGGACCTACTTCCTCTTTATTGGTTAAAAGACAGAGCTTACTTTGCACTGAGCTACTGTGGGTGAGGATTACAATAAAACTCTCAGTTTCTGGTGGCTGCACTTCCACTTACTAAACCTGTCTTTTGCCTACTCATTTCTGATGAGTCCAGACCCAATGATTAGCTTTGTTCTTCACTTCCTATAATAACTGGCATCTGTCAACAACCAACTCCTTTTGTAGATGTGAGCATTTTGTAGGACTCAAATCCTGGCTTTGAGTCCTCTACTATGCTTTTTTGAGGTTATTTCATTCTAGGACACCTAACACCAATCAGAATTTTAAGCTATCTTTAATGACATTCCTCTAGTCAGTTAAAAACTGATCAGTATACTAAAATAATAATAACATAATTGTTAATGTTTATTGGATACAGAGTAAGTATTCAACAGTGTACTCAAACCTTATTTTCACTACAAACACTCTATTCTTTGAAGTGATTATTATTTTTTATTTTTCAGATGAGAAAACTGAGACTCTAAGATTTAGGAAATTCAGATGCACAAATGCACATAATTTGATTTCAAATGTCTCACATATACCCACCATGTTATGGAGGAGCATTATTTTTCTCAGGAAAAATAAATTACTGATTTCCTTTGTGTTCCATGAGATCAAAAAGTGATAGTATCCCTTCGGTTTAGGCCATCAAAATCAGGGCGTTTCTCATAGCCTATACTTGTGGAAAAAATGCCAATATATTAATAAGTAAGAAAATTTAAAAGTTTCAGACAAGAGAGTAATACACTATATCAAACCATGAAAAAGTTTAATTAGAGAAGATACCTATTTCATTTGAAGATAAAGATACATTTCAGTCAAACTATATAGTTTCTATTGGGTCTGTTTTAGAACTGACCCACTGTACTTTAAATGCTGCACAGTAGGATGTAACTGGTAAAGCTTATCTGATACTTAGAATGTATCAGATCACAGTAATTTCAGTAATTCACAGTAATTCACAGTAATTCAGTAATTTCAGTAATTCTCAGTAATTAATTCACAGTAATTCACAAGAAATCACAGTAAGCAGGAGTAGCCTCTTCTTTTTATAATACAGTCTCTTGAAAAAGGAGGAGAAAGTCCAGTTTAGCTTACTGAGAGATAATTTTAACTCTTTAGATCTCCTAACTTCATTTTTTTCCCAGTGATAGAGCTTTAAAAGCGATAGATTTAAATTAATGTTACAATGTCTCATTTAAATGGTTAATTATTAACAAAATCATTCAGATTACTCATCACCAATTTGAAAGCCAAGAAAGGTAAAGCTGTATAGGTCAAGGTCCGTATCTTCCACTCGTTTTATCCTGTAACCCTTTGATGATTCTAATGGGCATGCATACACAAGTACTCACACAATTAAAGGGTAAACCTAAAATCTGAGCAAGAGAATTGTTTTATTTAAAAATAAATATTTAAACATCTCAAAAAGATGAAGAAATAAGGACCAGTGAAATTATAGAAAACAAAATATAGGAATGAAAGGCTATCTTTGTAATTATATATTATGTCTCTATAATCAGCGTTTGATTACTCGTCCTTATTAGCAAAACTGGCCATTTGAAATATACTCAGAGTTCTATTCATGAACCTTATGTAACTAATTCAAAAGATTGATTTATTTGCACAAAAACATTATAAAACACTTTTCTTTTAATTCAGTGTATTCTAATTATTTAGAACAAGAGACTTGAATTTAATTAGCATCTTAGAAATAAAATATTTGGCTTGACAGTAAAAGAGGAATCATAAGCTTGTATTATACCATGTTGCCTAGGCTGTATCACTTACAGTGTGGTTAGCAGCGGTGGTTTAAGTCCATTTAAAGAGCACAGAAATGATGTCCAGAATACTGAGAAATGACTTCTAATTATCTGCTGTCTCAAATACATCACGGTGTGGTTCAATTCAGAGGCTATTGTATCACAATTCAGCCTTGAAGTTAAGTGTAAGCTTTATTTATGGGGCAAAATCTTGGAGAAGTGGGTTATGACTATGAAATGCAGAGGAAAATCTGGCTCAGCATCAAGTATTTATTATATTCCCTTCCTTAAATAAATAATCCTCTTTATTAGGAAGAAAAAGTATTGGACATCAAGAACTATTTATGCTTGTACTTCTAGATAATTGTATAGATTTCCTTACAGAGTTAACTATAACTTTCATCTAACCAATACCAAATTAAATTCAATAAATTTTCCCATATATTATATATTGAAGTCCCACAAGGGCAACATTTTATTAAAAAGTTATTCATTCTTTCAAAATGATATGAAACAACCCACACTCTGTTAAAACATTCCGCTTAAGGACAGGCTGTCTGCATAGCACTATAAAACTGTTTAATTGAAGAAATATTCCTTTTGTTTAATTAAAGAAGAATAATTTAATATTGACCCTGGGATTGCAGATAATCCACAAGCTATGACTGTGGACACTTAAGGCAGTCATACTGAGCCTGAATTTTATGCCTGTAGTACTTTGAGCTGTATGACCTTGAGGATGATCTTTTACACATTCACAAAATGGGACAAAATTTATTGCCTTACCTATAGGCTAGTTGTGTGACTTAATATGAATTTCTCACCTAGGAAAATTGGGAAACAAACCAGTCTCTCTGGATGGCCTCCCTCTTTCCACTTTCCTAGTTAGGTGAAGCACCTTGCCGTAAAGGGTGGAACGGGGTTCCTTCACAACGGCAGCCGCTCTGAATATTACAACCTGGAGTGCAGGGGAGTTTGCTTACCGTGGTTGGAAACTTAACCAAAGAGAAATGTCAGACAGGAGATAACCAGACATATAAATTCCTTGCAGGCCTTCAAGAGAAGCCTTCTATGCTGAGTAAACACAACTGCTGAGAAATTTGCTTAGTTTGTTCTTAGACAGCAATGAGGCAGGTGCCAACAGGGTGAAAATCATGTTGCTTCAAATCTTTCCTTGTCTCATTTCCTTTTTTTCCCCTCCCCATCATCATCCTAAACTTGTACCTTCCAAATACACTTTCTAGAGGACACTGCTTAAAACGTATGATGTCTAGCAAGTCAATTATTTATATATCTTAGGAATTATTATTTGATACTTTTGAGGTGGAGAATGGTAGTATGAAATTGTAAATTATAGAATATTTCCCCTTATTATAAAATTAGCATCATGACAAATTAGTGTATTATTAAGGTGAAGGTTTAGAAATTACTGTGACATGTGGGATAACTAAGCATTAATTTGAATCTTTTGTTTGTGTTTTATTGTGACAGTGAGGCAATAAAATTAAATGCTAGTTTGTATTTAGAAGTAGCAGGAAATAATGGAAACAATTTATTTAACTAGTTCTCTTTTTGTTTTCCCAATTGTGTTGAGAATAAAATTTTGCTTTAAGTCTTTGGCAGCAGTTTCCTTATGGATACAAATCATAGAATATACAACTGGGTGTAGGAAGAGAGACAGCTCCTGCATAGATTGTGGATTTTTTTTTTTTTTTTTTTTTTTTTTTTTTCGGTACGCGGGCCTCTCACTGTTGTGGTCTCTCCCGTTGCGGAGCACAGGCTCCGGACGTGCAGGCTCAGCGGCTATGGCTCACGGGCCTACCCGCTCCGCGGCATGTGGGATCCTCCCGGACCGGGGCACGAACCCGCGTCCCCTGCATCGGTAGACAGACTTTCAACCACTGCGCCACCAGGGAAGCCCCCACTTCCTTTATTTCTTGTAGTTTCAACTTTAGAAATTTTGTTGCTGTGTTTTTCATAGGCTAGCTGTTTGGAGTTGTTGTACAACCACTGTGAATTCCAAACTTTAATACTATAGATCTATCTCATTTAATGGTTGGAGGTTAAATTCTGCCTTGCTTGATAAACCTCTGTTTTCTTTTTGTTTGCATTTGGCATATATTTTGTTGGTCATTTTATTTTAGCCTTTTTAATTCAACTTGCTTTAGGTTTATCTCTGGCATAAAGCATATAAATCTAATACAGAGAAAAAACTCAGTGTGTATAAAGTTAATATGGAAAAACAAACAACAATAACCAAAAAGATAAGTAAAACATTTCAGCAGATTAAAACACTTCCCCCCCAAAATTTCAAAATGGAGGCAATTGAATATAATACTCATAATATAAATACAATATAAAAATATACTTAAGAAATTGTTTACATGAAAAGAAACCAAGAAATTCAAAACCAGAATATAACTGAAGAGAAAAATCAAGGATATGTTAGATTTGAGCTTCCTGAAATCAGAAAATAAATTGAAGAAATGACAAAGCAATCTCATAAATAAAGACAAATTGCAAGATATCTAAAATATATATGACAAAAATCACAGTAAGCAACATAGAGATAGAAAAGAGCAAATAAAGACAGTGATTGATATAGGCAACAGACAGATATATTTCAAAATATTAAAACTTGAAACTCTGAAGGAGAAAACCAATATAATGCAATAAAACAACAACTGAAAACTGTAATTGAACAAAGACATGCTAGTTGAACATATTAAAAGGGTACTAGTAAAGATGACCCAGGATGGTCAGGCAGGTGCTAGGAAGTTAACAGAAAAAAATTTTTCTCTGTGTGGAGGAAAAAAAGGAAGTTTATCAAGGAAAAGAATAGTTTTAGGTGTCTGTCATCTTTTTTAATGAATCTGAAAACTATATATATGCTGATTTTCTCACATGAAGCTTATATTTTATATATAACATAAATATATATCAATGTATATGTGTACACATATAATATTAACATATATATTATATATGGCTATATATATATATATATATTCATATATATGTATGCTGACCCATGAGCAACATGAATTTGAACTTCATGGGTCCACTTATGCATGGATTTTGTTCCATAGTAAATACTACAGTACTACAAGATACATGATTGGTTGAAACTGCGGATGCAGACCTGTGGACATATCCATGGACATGGATGAACTGCATATACTGAGGGCCAATTATAAGTTAAGTGAAGATTTTCAGGTGTATGGAGAGTTGGCACCCCTAGCCCCTGTGTTGTTCAAGGGTCAACTGTTTATTTATAAATATATATGTTACATATTTATATAGCATACAAATATATATGAATATATAGATATATGGATGCATATGTATGTACATATATATATATGAACTTTCTATATATATGTATATATATACACATGCATACATATATTCTAATACTCTAAAATTAATCAAGCAATTAATAAAAATGTAAATGGATGATGTGTTTCTGTTAATCACCCAAATGGTTATTCAAATGTAGAAATAGTGAAGTCATATTATTCACTCAAAATGTCTTTGACAATTTACCCTATAATGGTAGATACTGAGTACTAGTATTTTTTAGTTAAAAAATGATATATGAAATATGTTCTATGTTGTAGGCATTGAGTTAACATTGGGACTGAAGATGAATAAAATACCCTGAAAACCATTAGGATTTAATTCATTTAAATGTACCCAGTTATTTCTATCATTCAGTTCTATTGTATTAATTTCCTAATGTTACTCATAACTATTACATAATTTAATCTCTTTTAACCTCAAACTTCTTGTTTTAGCAGTACATATTTATGTAATTGTTTTTAGGAAAAAGTAAGTAAGCTAAATAATAGTTCACATATTAATAAAATATTAACTGCTTGTATTAAAACAACATTTTGGGAAAAATTTGCAAAGTTCTATTGCTCATCTGAAATGTCAAATGTTTCAAAGTCTCGTTTGAGAGAGGGAACACAACAAAAGCACTTAAGATTCTGAAGGAACACGGGTGGTAGGAAGAAGATAATACAAACCATTTGTTTCTAAGGGCAAAAGAAGGACATTGGTGATATCAGAGAAAACCTTTCTAATTGTTTCTCAGGGAATTAGTGGCAAGTAATATTCTACTGATAAGTATGGTTTGTTCCAAGTTTGTAAATCAGACTTAAGCATTTGAAATGTAAGTAAATATAAAGGTAGAAAGAAACACCACTTTGCTTCTAGTTCAACTTCTCCAGTTAGTTCCACATACCTATTTGTATCTTGCCCACTGAGAAGTTAGAATAGGGGCAGAGAGGAAAGTTTGTTGGGGGAAACAGAGAGAAAATGTCTTTCCATTATTTTTTATAAGGCTCCCATTTTAATATCCCCCAAGTATATTTGTCTTTGTTTCTCTTTAGCATCATTATATCTTTAGCATCCCACAGAGGTGGGAGCTCTTGAAGTAATCTATGAACACTCTTGTAATTTTTATTATGATGAAACTACATATTTTGGAATATAGATATAGATATATAGATACAAAGATGTATGGAATGTGTATGCTGCTGAGTAATGTGAGTTTACAGATAAGCTAGTTATATATTGTAAATGCTCACATTTAGTCAGCCATCTGTTCTTTAAATATTAGGACTTATGCATAGTTTCAACATCTGTGCATGCACATATAGATTTGCACAGTGCTGGTAAAATGCTGACAAAAGTGTAAACAAAAAAGTAAAACAATGAAACTTCAAAGGACTTTGCTTTTACGAATTTATGTAGATTTATCTCCTGCTTCTAAAGTACATCTGTTGTTATCTTTATTGAAGTTCTAAAACTAATCAGAATCCTTTTGAGAAAAAAAATGCATTTAAATTAAATTTTAAATGCTTCATAAATTCATAAATTTATTTGTAAATGTACACAGGTGAACTAGATTTTGAGTATCAGTAAGATAATTTTCCATAAGCCATACATGGCCACCCAGTTACTTTAAAAAAATCACTACTGATTAACCTTAAAGAATTTAGGTAGCTATTTACTGGTCATTTTATTTTAGCCTTTATGTTAGTTGCTGACTACATTTCTTCCAATAAGGAAAAAAATTGCACACACACAACATCAATCTGATAAAGGAGAAAATATAATTTTTAAAGTCAGTATTTCTGAAGAGTCTACCAAAGACATACATATCTCTCCATATATAAACAAAGGGAAAAATAAAGGAAAAGGAAGAAAGAAAAATGGAAAAAAGGAAGGAAGGAAGGAAAGAAGAGAGTGGGAAAGAGAAGAAAAAGGGAGTAAGAAAAAGAGGAAGGGTTATAGAGAATGTTAGGAAAGAGATAATAAAGAAGAGAAGGGACAGAAAGAAAAAGAAGTTACAAGAATGAAATAATTAACTGAATAATTCATATCAGAGAAAAAGTATTTAGGATTTTAAAAAGTTGGCATTTGAAGTGAAAATACATATGCCTTAAAAAATCTTGGAAATGGCCTTATTGTATTAATTATTTTATGTATGGACACAACTTTTATCTTAGAGCATAGGAAAAAAATATTCTTTTTGAGAGAAATGTCACATTTAAATTTAAGCCATATGGAGAACAGATGAATATTATTTAAATCCTAGCCGGGTCAGATTACCATATGACCAATAGGGAGTGACAAAATAGATGCAATGAGGTTTTAATATGCTTTCAACTGAGAAAAAAAAAAAAGAGAGAGAGAGAAATACATGTACCTGAGATTATTACAATCATTATTTTCATTTGCGTTTGCAATATACAACTACATGAAAGTAGATAAAGTCTCAAGTATTTTGAGAAATTTCCTGTACATTATGAATATCCATTCTTTAATTTTTGATAATTAGGGTACTAAGGGACTCTCAAGGTGGGCAGTGACATCGCACATTATAAATAGCAGTTAAGCAGCAGTCTTACTCTGAAAAATGCAAAGCCTTTTTGACTGTTGGAGTTCCGAGTTTGTTCTTAGTCATTTTCTGTAAGCAAATCGCCATTGCTATACTTTTGGGAAGTTTATCGTTAATCACTGATTTCCATATAACTGTACAGAGTTAGCCACCATTTTAACAGCATGACATTATAATAGGGTGCATTATTTGTTACTAGTGTTGGGGAAGGGGAAACTTCCCCTTCTACCCTTCTTGTGTTCTTGTGGCTGGACTAATAATGAAATCAACACAAAACAGATTAGCAGAAAAATAAAGAAACAACTTTTAATTTGTGGGCTTGGAAGTCTCCTAGAAAAAGAACCTAAGAAGTGGCCAAAGCAGTAGCTTTTATACTTTTTAGACAAAGAAACAATAAATGTGTGATAAATTGACAGGGTAAAGAAACTTAAGCTTTGGGTCCTTAATTAGTGAAGAATCTAAACAGAATTTGGACTTGGGGGTGGTAAATTAAAGAAATAACAGGATTTCTTTATATGGACTTCTCCTCCCAAATTCCCTATCTCTGGAGATAAGCGTGTTCTACCTCCAGTTAAAATGGTTACACCTTTCACATGGGAGATTTATTTCCTGCTTTTAGGGATACAGAGAGAAGGGTCAGAGTGTCCCTCTTGCATTGGCCATTTCTTAAGTAACTTTAATTCAAAGCAATCAATACAACATTGAGCCATATTTTGGGGTGACTGGCCCTGGGCCCCAACACTAGATAAAACCATCAGGGAATTCCAGAGACCCTGGAAACTTTCACTCAGGATTTAGGGAAAGTTGATTTACTTCTCGGGGAATCAGAGACGTTCTCAAATAGGAATCCCCAGCACATCATCAAAAGCCTGATTTTCTTTGGCTTGTATCCTTAGTTTAAAAAAACAAATACTAAAATACCACAACTCTCCTGGAGGTTTTGGAAATGTGTTTATTTCCTGCAGGACTGAATAAGAGTGCATCCACAGAGGTGGGGTATGGGAGATCTTTCATCCAGGCAGGTTCACAAGACCCAGCTTTAGGGTTCTAAAAGGAAGAGAGCCAGATTATGTTTTGCCCATTTCAGCGCCCTCTGCCTTTTATTCTTAGAATTAACTATTAGGTTATCACTGAGTCCTAGTTTATTCTGGTATTTTATGATTGTCTGAGCTTTCATATGTATAGCAGTATAATGTGAGATTTGCAGTAAAAATTGAAAATTTTATGTTAGTTACAATATCCCCATATAAACTTGTAAATGTCCTTGAGTATCCTTTCTAATGGGGCTGGTTAAATGAAGAGACCTGGAGATGGTCTTTCTTCATTTTTTAACTCCTCCTCAAACCCAACCTGTATCTTCTACTTTTCTCAAAGTTGTGAGTAGAAAATGCTCTCTTGGGCTTCCCTGGTGGCGCAGTGGTTGAGAGTCCACCTGCCAATGCAGGGGACGCGGGTTCGTGCCCCCGTCCGGGAAGATCCCACATACTGTGGAGCGACTGGGCCCGTGAGCCATGGCCGCTGAGCCTGCACTTCTGGAGCCTGTGCTCCGCAACGGGAGAGGCCACAACACTGAGAAGCCCGCATACCGCAAAAAAAAAAAAAAAAGAAAGAAAGAAACTGCTTTCTTGGGCTTCCCTGGTGGCGCAGTGGTTAAGAATCCTCCTGCCAATGCAGGGGACACGGGTTAGAGCCCTGGCCTGGGAAGATCCCACATGCCACGGAACCACTAAGCCCGTGCGCCACAACTACTGAGCTTGTGCTCTAGAGCCTGCGAGCCACAACTACTGAAGCCCGCGCGCCTAGAGCCCGTGCTCCGCAACAAGAGAAGCCACTGCAATGAGAAGCCCGCGCACCGCAAGGAAGAGTAGCCCCTGCTCGCCGCAACTAGAGAAAGCCTGCATGCAGCAACGCAGCCAAAAATAAATAAAATAAATAATTTTTTTTAAAAAAAGAAGAAAATACTTCCTTCTTTGTAAATATTTCGGATTTTTTTCCTGGGCATCTCAATTTGGTTGCTGTTTGATTTTGAGACCTGATTTTTGTAGACAATCTATAAAAAATACAGCTTTTGCTTTCTGTTACATTTTTTTGTGTGTTTTTTTTTAAGATTTTTTTTATGTGGAGCATTTTCTTAAAAGTCTTCACTGAATTTGTTACAATATTGCTTCTGTTTTATGTTTTGGTTTTTTGGCCACGAGGCATGTGAGGTCTTAGCTCCCCAACTAGGAATCAAACATGCACCCACTGCATTAGAAGGCAAAGTCTTAACCACTGGACCACCAGGGAAGTCCCTTTTTTCTATATTTGTTAGTAATCATAGAGAACATGATTAGTTAACAAAAATGAATTATTTTTCTTTTCAAATAAAAGCTTGACTTGATTTTAAACATTTCCAAGGCTATAAGTGTCCATTAACTCTCAACAACGTATAGGAAATAAACTGATCAGAGCTTAATGTGAAATAGAATGTCTGAGATAAAACTGATATCAACTGGCAGAATTATCTTTACTATCATTATAACATAAAGGGGTCCTGGAGCAGGCTCTGCTTTTAAGCATAAATACCATTTTTGCTTTGTTGTAACTTATGTACTAATGTTTTAAACAAGATTTACATGACTATAGTTTAACAACAGCAAAAGATTGCAAATTAAAATCTCAATACATTATTGCATAGTTAAGCTTTTGAGATATTAAAATCAATTGATTTTCTTATGGTGATTATTTTAGAAAATAGATTTTCACCAGCAAAAGGAATTCTAATCTTAGAAAAGGAATTCACCTAACTTTATTTGTATCGTTCTGTAACTTCTTTACGACTGTTACAGCTGCTACGTTTTAGAGTAGCTACTACATCTTTCTATGAACCATGGAACAATATTAATGGTACTAACAGAGGAGGAGTTCAAATATTGAATGAATTTCAGAAATAATAACTATTTTAGAATTTAGGCATCCGACCTAATCTCAGTAGTAGGCACTGGAGGATTTAAAACAATACAAAGAAATTAAGCAAATAGACAAAAATATGGAGCATATACATGAAAGAAAATTTGGTGCTGTGCAAATAAAATGCTATATAAATGCTTCATAATAGTAAAATGTTGGCGAATAATTAATATAAAAGAGCTTTTTTTTTTTAATCTGTGTGATTTTTATCAACATGACAAGCATGATGATGGTGATTTGTCTTCTCCTTATCTGATGTGAATTCATCTGCTTGAATACATTTAATTATACACATTCCAATCCTAGGAACACATAGATAAATGAAAACCAGGAGCTCACAGCAAAAACAATATGAGAGATTAAGAGAGTGAATAGATAGACTAATGAGAAGGGATTAAAATACCTCAAATTTTATGAGCTAGAGTGAACAAAGTCTGCTTGGGGACATAAAATCTATCTATAAATATCAAGTACATGTAAACATGGATTAAGGACATAATTTTTAATCCAAGAGTAAAGACAGGAACACTGGATTAAAAAAATAGGACAAATGAAATATACTGGATATTTGAGAAACAACTACATTGCTTCAGAAAGATGACGTGGGCATAAATTTTTGATTCTTTTGGAAATATCTTCATAGAGAACTAAGTGGTATAGAGGCAACATAGTTGCCTAGCTTAATTCCATTGAGAAGTCCTCAGTGAAAAAATATGGGAAGCATTAAAATTTAAAAAGTAACAGTGTGTTTCACTGTTTCTTTGGAAGACCATAGCCCTAGTTCCTTATATGTGGCACGCATAGTAAACTGAAAAATATTTTTCTTTAGTTATTTCTATGATTATGTGAACTCCATTGTAAGTAGAGTACTTAGATTTTAGTTTTTCTATAATAGAAAAGTTGAGGAATTTAAAGGCACAATTAATTGAATAAAATTAATCTGTAATGTCTACATTTAAAAATCCTAAGAACCCTGTATCAAACTATGCACTATGTTCACAACTATTAGAGAGCAAAGAGTATTTATTTAAGATGATTCTACGTGTCCTGATGTTGGACATCTTGCCCCAATGCCTTAATAGACTCTGATTATGGGCTTTGAGTATGACGTTCCAAGCTCCCATCTTCCCTCATTTTCACCTCTCTCATAAACCTGATTTTGGTGATTGGACCTTCATTTTGCATTTTTATCACCCCAGATTCAAACATAATCCTAAATTTCTATTATTTACACAAATTCTACCCTTTTACATTTTGCAGACATCATATTAATTGCCACTATTTTCTTGAAACACTATGTTAAAAGACTTTTGTTGTAAAAAACCAAAAAGCATAGTCACTTAATGATGTATAACATGGGTATAGTAGAAGAAAGTACCAATTCTTGTACCATGGATGAGCCAGTCTTAATCATGTTATGTATGATTCTAAAGCCTGTGTTCATATCGTCTCTAAAAGATCCTTACCTGGGAGAATTCTATTTTCTACATAACCAGCTCTATCACAAATGCATATATGTCTTACTCCTTACTTTACATTGTCACTTGGATATTTCAAAAATGTCTTAAACATGAAATTTCCACCACAGATCTATTTTTTTCTATCTAGTCATGCTCCCTTTTTGTAATTGCAGCACCAAGCACAGTGCCTGACAGCAGTATTGATTTCAATAAATGTGAACTAAGTAAATGAATGAAGAAAATGAATAGGCTCTAGTTTTCTCACCATTGCAGTGAGAGAGTTGACCTGGATTACTGATTCTCAGTTTCAGATTGTATCTAAAATTAATGTGGATGAATAATTATTTTAATAAGTGTATACAATGCCATTGCCCTAGTAGAGTTGGGATGGAGCATAGTAGATTCATTTCTCATCTTAGTTCAAGTAGGAGGATCCAAGTAGATTATTTCCTAGGAAGAAGATGAAGTTTAGCTCAGAGATGACACAAAATAATATCCAGGAGTGGCTTGCAGTGGAACTTACGATATAGAAAAAGATTATTGAATTCTAAGATGGTGGAAAAATGAGGATAAAAAGCAGATAGGACTGGAGAAAAAAATATCTTATTTCTGAAACTCTAGATAAAGCATAAAGATAGTTCAAAATGTAGTATTAAAGAATAAAAAACTTAGGGATTGGGTAATCAGAAGAGTCTCCCTGCTTCCCATTCATCTACCTTGATTACATACATACACTCCAACTTAATTGAATTTGAAGCAAATGACAGATGGATCTAAATTTGGATGTGAGCATAGTTTTGGTACTCTGAAATTACTTCCAAAATTTTCAGCTCTACTGTAGTGGTAAAAGCTCTCTACAACTACAGTAATCAAGACAGTTTGGTAGTGGTGAAAAAGTAGACATTTTACATAGATGGGGAAATAAAGGGGTCCAGAAATAGACACACATCATATTGTCAGTTAATTCTGACAAAGTTGACAAGCTGTTTCAATGAGGAAACTATATTCAGTATAAATATAGACCCTTACCTCGTATTATAAACAGAAAATTAACTCAAAATGGATCATAGGCTTAAGTGTAAAACCTGAAAGTATAAAACTTTTAGAAAAAAAGTAGGAGACCATTTTTTCTACATTGGAGTAGATATAGCTTTCCCAGATGCAAAACAAAACACATGAATCATTTTTGATATATCAAATTTCATGACCAATATTCATTTAAAGTTTGGTGTTCAGAGTATATTATTTAATAAATGAAAGAGCCAGCCACAGATTAGCAGAATTAATTGCAACACATATATTAGACAATGGATTTGTGATCAGAATAAAGATTATAACACTTTACTAATGAGGCAAACAGTTCAATAAAAATGGGCAAAAGTGAACAGATACCGTGTAAGAGAAGACATATGCCAATAAGCATAGCAGAAGCTCAACATCATCAGTTACCAAGAAAAGCAAATGAAACCATCATATGACTAAACATACATTAAAGGGGCTAAAATAATAGTAATAGTGATGATAAACAGAAAACAACAAAAATAAAACCAACAAATAAAAAACTGGCTATGCCAAGTATTGGTGAGGGTGAAAAGCAATTACTACACTTCTACATTGCTTGTAAAATTGTACAATTACTTTGGAAAACAGTTTGGCAGTTTCTTAAACAGTTAATTATTCATCTATATATGACCTAACTTTCCACTGCTAGCTAATGATCTAAAAGAAAGGAAAGTGAATGTCCATACAAAGACATGTACATAAATGTTCATACATTTTTATTTTCAATAGCCAAAATCTGGAATCAAACCAATTGTTCATAAAAAGTGAATGGGTAAATTGTTGTTTACACATATATTGTTATACTACTCAACAATAAAAAGGAAGCAACTATTGATACAGGCAAGTACAAAAATTTAGATTATTTTCAGAATCCATATGTTGAGTGAAAGCAACTAAGAAATGAAGAATAGGTACGGAATTTATATTTCTGAAATATGCAATTTAATGTGTAATAAGAGAAAGCAGATCACTGGTTGACTATGGATGATGTTGAGGGGGTAAATGGGTTTCAATAGTGGTACTGGGAACCTTTGGGGGTGGAGGAAATGTTCATTTTCTTGGTGTGGTGAAGGTTTCTCAAATCTATGAATTTGTCAAAATTCATAACGTACTCAAAACGGGTGCAAATTTTGCATATCTATTTTACCTTAAGAAAGTGTTTTTTAAAAAGTGTCTCCAAGCACTCATTCATCCTAATTTAAACTTTCTCTGGCCAAAGGAATAGAGAAGTAAGTGGCTTCATTTTTAAATCTCTTCCTTCCCACACCAAGTTTAGTTAAAAAAAAAAAGCAAGCAATAACATTAAAATATTAAAAGTTACTCACCCATCCCCTATAGAAATTATATTATGACTATAACCCAAGATGGTATTAACCAGGGGGTTTTAAAAATGGGGAGAGTAGAAAAACTTCTTGCTCAAATGTTTCATTATTAACCCATAGTATTCAATCTATTAAATAAAAAAAAAATACCCCCATATGTGAAAATGTACAATTATTCTGTTTAAAAATATGCAACAAAAGCAAACAGGAAAAACACTGGTTTATTTAATTACTTGTCTTAAGTCCTTAGCCTTTCAAAGACTCATTGGAACTAAAAAGAGAAAAGGTTATCTATAGGGCATAAAAATAATCAAAAGTTATCATCACATCACATCACATGTTTTATAATAACCCAAGTACTGTGAGCTTTGATTGGGTTTCCAAATCCATGCTGTTGTTGTTTTTTTACTATAGTATATATTTTTTCTATCCCTTTAAGAGTGTATATAAAGCTTCCTGTTGTGCAGTCAATAGTTTTAGTCCCTATTGTTTGGAAATACTCTTACCTATTGTTTCTTTCAAAGAAGTATCCAGCTCTAGTAGCTTTTGTTCATATTGTAAGATCAAGCCATTGGTTTTGGTTCATTCACATTAGAGACTGTTCCCAAAGGGTGGGAGCATACATCTCCTCTGTCTACAATATAGTTTACCCTTAATTTGTTATATTTTGGAGGAAATGCTATCCCAGATGTGCTTTTTTTGTTTTCCTTATTTATACTTGGCCTAAGTAAGAAATCAAGGCCACAGATACAAATCAAATAGCATATAAAACTATTAATATGAAAAAGAGCTGTGTTCACTTTTACAATGTGCATTTTGTTATTTTTCCAACAAATCGAAGTAAGAATGCATTTTATTCATATTTCAAACATTTTCCTAAATATATGACCTTAATATGGGTATCTATTATCTGAACTCAAATGTTTTCCTCCTTCGTTCTCTTGTGTCATTATTTTATGTAATCTTAATGTTCACATAGATAGAATCCTAGTATCTTTATATATTGTAATTGTCCCTTTGATAACGTCTTAGACAGTCTTTAATCTTCCCCTTGTCTTTATTATGTTGCCAAATGTTTTTTAGAAAATCTTTTCATTCTTAACTTTGTACTGTTGTTTGATTTTTTTCTTAATATTTTTCACCTCAACAATTAAAAAAAAAATTTCCTTGACAGTTTTAAACTTCTTTTACCAGTAACTCTTTTTACTTTCTTATTCCCTTAGAGATAATAATAATTTGTATTTTAAAAATAATATTTTGCACAATTAAATTTCTGTATTAGCTTTTCATATATTAAAATCTAATAACAATTATCCATTTTTTCTACAATTTTTTGACACACCCTTGCTCATGGGTTTTAATCACAAATAAGTTCATCTAAATAAACTCTTTAATATATGCCCCTGCAATAGTTTTTTTTTTTTTTTTAATTGAGGTATAGTTGACATATTATATTAGTTTCAGGTATATAACATAATGATTCTAGAATGGAAAAACCTGATTTTAAAATTGCTTTTGTTTTGTTTTTGATTCTTTTCCTATAAGATTGACTTATATCAAGACCCATTATTTCTCAAATATAACAAAATATTCAGAGATATATTTGAGAAACTGTTAATTGTTGGGAAAATATACCAGCAATGCCATGGACTATATTTCAAAAATTGTAAAGATTTTTATTTTATACTCTACTTTTGTAAAACAATTAATTATTTTATTTCTAAAAAGTATTTTTAATAAAATATCACTTATATTCCTTTACTTTTTGTAAACTTTTAAATTATCATGACCTTATTTTATTTTTCTTAAAATATATAATTAAATTTCCTTAAAAATATACATTTGATGGGAAACCAAGATTTATGCTTATGCATGACTAATATTGGTATTTGAACATAAGCTCTCTTGATTCTAGGGATGTGTTTCTCAACCAATGAACTAACACAATAGTATAGAATAAACATTTTTTAATCAGATTTGGTGTATATACAAAATTTATTTTGTCATAACCAGGAGAGCCAAGTACTACCACTGGATGTAATGTTAAGCTGAGTTTGGCATGATATATGACAGGGTAAAACTAATGGTAAATGCATGAGGCACAGGGTAAAAACAAGCATATAGCAAAGTTAATTATATACACTCTGAAATGTTAAAAGAACTTTGCTTCACAGTTATAAAAGAGAACACATCAGGTTGACAAACTGGCTTATTTAGTTAATTATATATGCTTAGGCAGTGAACAAGAAAAAATATGATAATAGATAATGTAAACTTTCCGGTGCACTACCAAAAGTTCTAGTATTCAGTAGCATTCCAGCAATACAAAAATTGTGTTAATAGTCTATGGGAGATTCAGAAATAGCTGATTGTGTGATTAAAGAATCACAAGATATGTATTAACTTGGTATTGGTATTAAGTTTGCAATAGGAACCAGGATACTTTTTCACAATCTCTTTCCAAAGCAGGTAAAGAAATGGCTCATAACAACATTCTTACAAACATAGGAAGTAATTCTGAACATGTTTTTCTTTTATTATTCTCTGGACCAAACTGTGAGACATTTAGGAATTTATACAAGTAAATAAGTGCAAAATAGTATAGGAATTTTTTCTGTTTTCCTTTGTTGCTTGTTGAATAAAAAATGTTTCCATACTGTACTTTTGGAAAATCTAACTTATATAAGTAATATCATAATATATAAGGTACATTTACCTTCACTTTTTTTTTTTTTAAGAATAAGAAAAATAAAAGTTTTATTTTACCTTCACTTAACTTTTTTTTTTTTTTTTTTTTAACATCTTTATTGGGGTATAATTGCTTTACAATGGTGTGTTAGTTTCTGCTTTATAACAAAGTGAATCAGTCATACATAAACATATGTTCCCATATGTCTTCCCTGTTGCGTCTCCCTCCCTCCCACCCTCCCCATCCCACCCCTCCAGGCTGTCACAAAGCACCGAGCCAATATCCCTGTGCCATGCGGCTGCTTCCCACTAGCTATCTACCTTACTGCGTTTGTTACTATGTATATGCCCATGACTCTCTCTCGCCCTGTCACAGCTCACCCTTCCCCCTCCCCATAACCTCAAGTCCGTTCTCTAAGAGGTCTGCGTCTTTATTCCTGCTTTACCCCTAGGTTCTTCATGACATTTTTTTCTTAAATTCCATATATATGTGTTAGCATACGGTATTTGTCTTTTTCTTTCTGACTTACTTCACTCTGTATGACAGACTCTAGGTCTATCCACCTCATTACAAATAGCTCAATTTCGTTTCTTTTTATGGCTGAGTAATATTCCATTGTATATATGTGCCACATCTTCTTTATCCATTCATCCGATGACGGGCACTTAGGTTGTTTCCATCTCCGGGCTATTGTAAATAGAGCTGCAATGAACATTTTGGTACATGACTCTTTTTGAATTTTGATTTTCTCAGGGTATATGCCCAGTAGTGGGATTGCTGGGTCATATGGTAGTTCTATTTGTAGTTTTTTAAGGAACCTCCATACTGTTCTCCATAGTGGCTGAACCAATTCACATTCCCACCAGCAGTGCAAGAGTGTTCCCTTTTCTCCACACCCTCTCCAGCATTTATTGTTTCTCGATTTTTTGATGATGGCCATTCTGACTGGTGTGAGATGATATCTCATTGTAGTTTTGATTTGCATTTCTCTAATGATTAATGATGTTGAGCATTCTTTCATGTGTTTGTTGGCAGTCTGTATATCTTCTTTGGAGAAATGTCTATTTAGGTCTTCTGCCCATTTTTGGATTGGGTTGTTTGTTTTCTTGTTATTGAGCTGCATGAGCTGCTTGTAAATTTTGGAGATGAATCCTTTGTCGGTTGCTTCATTTGCAAATATTTTCTCCCATTCTGAGGGTTGTCTTTTGGTCTTGTTTATGGTTTCCTTTGCTGTGCAAAAGCTTTGAAGTTTCATTAGGTCCCATTTGTTTATTTTTGTTTTTATTTCCATTACTCTAGGAGGTGGGTCAGAAAGGATCTTGCTTTGATTTATGTCATAGAGTGTTCTGCCTATGTTTTCCTCTAAGAATTTGATAGTTTCTGGCCTTACATTTAGGTCTTTAATCCATTTTGAGCTTATTTTTGTGTATGGTGTTAGGGAGTGATCTAATCTCATACTTTTACATGTACCTGTCCAGTTTTCCCAGCACCACTTATTGAAGAGGCTGTCCTTTCTCCATTGTACATTACTGCCACCTTTATCAAAGATAAGGTGTCCATATGTGCATGGGTTTATCTCTGGGCTTTCTATCCTGTTCCATTGATCTATCTTTCTGTTTTTGTGCCAGTACCATACCGTCTTGATGACTGTAGCTTTGTAGTATAGTCTGAAGTCAGGGAGCCTGATTCCTCCAGTTCCTTCTTTCGTTCTCAAGATTGCTTTGGCTATTCGGGGTCTTTTGTGTTTCCATACAAATTGTGAAATTTTTTGTTCTAGTTCTGTGAAAAATGCCAGTGGTAGTTTGATAGGGATTGCATTGAATCTATAGATTGCTTTGGGTAGTAGAGTCATTTTCACAATGTTGATTCTTCCAATCCAAGAACATGGTATATCTCTCCATCAATTTATATCATCTTTAATTTCTTTCATCAGTGTCTTATAATTTTCTGCATACAGGTCTTTTGTCTCCTTAGGTAGGTTTATTCCTAGATATTTTATTCTTTTTGTTGCAATGGTAAATGGGAGTGTTTTCTTGATTTCACTTTCAGATTTTTCATCATTAGTATATAGGAATGCCAGAGATTTCTGTGCATTAATTTTGTATCCTGCCACTTTACCAAATTCATTGATTAGCTCTAGTAGTTTTCTGGTAGCATCTTTAGAGTTCTCTATGTATAGGATCATGTCATCTGCAAACAGTGACAGCTTTACTTCTTCTTTTCCAATTTGGATTCCTTTTATTTCCTTTTCTTCTCTGATTGCTGTGGCTAAAACTTCCAAAACAATGTTGAATAATAGTGGTGAGAGTGGGCAACCTTGTCTTGTTCCTGATCTTAGTGGAAATGCTTTCAGTTTTTCACCATTGAGGATGATGTTTGCTGTGGGCTTGTCATATATGGCCTTTATTATGTTGAGGAAAGTTCCCTCTATGCCTACTTTCTGCAGGGTTTTTATCATAAATGGGTGTTGAATTTTGTCAAAAGCTTTCTCTGTATCTATTGAGATGATCATATGGTTTTTCTCCTTCAATTTGTTAATATGGTTTATCACATTGATAGATTTGCGTATATTGAAGAATCCTTGCATTCCTGGAATAAACCCCACTTGATCATGGTGTATGATCCTTTTAATGTGCTGTTGGATTCTGTTTGCTAGTATTTTGTTGAGGATTTTTGCATCTATGTTCATCAGTGATATTGGCCTGTAGTTTTCTTTCTTTGTGACATCCTTGTCTGGTTTTGGTATCAAGGTGATGGTGGCCTCGTAGAAGGAGTTAGGGAGTGGTCCTCCCTCTGCTATATTTTGGAAGAGTTTGAGAAGGATAGGTGTTAGCTCTTCTCTAAATGTTTGATAGAATTCGCCTGTGAAGCCATCTGGTCCTGGGCTTTTCTTTGTTGGAAGATTTTTAATCACAGTTTCAATTTCAGTGCTTGTGATTGGTCTGTTCATATTTTCTATTTCTTCCTGATTCAGTCTTGGCAGGTTGTGCATTTCTAAGAATTTGTCCATTTCTTCCAGATTGTCCATTTTATTGGCATAGAGTTGTTTGTAGTAATCTCTCATGATCTCTTTTATCTCTGCAGTGTCAGTTGTTACCTCTCCTTTTTCATTTCTAATTCTATTGATTTGAGTCTTCTCCCTTTTTTTCTTGATGAGTCTGGCTAGTGGTTTATCTATTTTGTTTATCTTCTCAAAGAACCAGCTTTTAGTTTTATTGATCTTTGCTATTGTTTCCTTCATTTCTTTTTCATTTATTTCTGATCTGATTTTTATGATTTCTTTCCTTCTGCTAGCTTTGGGGTTTTTTTGTTCTTCTTTCTCTAATTGCTTGAGGTGCAAGGTTAGGTTGTTTATTCGAGATGTTTCCTGCTTCTTAAGGTGGGCTTGTATTGCTATAAACTTCCCCCTTAGAACTGCTTTTGCTGCATCCCACAGGTTTTGGGTCGTTGTGTCTCCATTGTCATTTGTTTCTAGGTATTTTTTGATTTCCTCTTTGATTTCTTCAGTGATCTCTTCATTATTAAGTAGTGTATTGTTTAGCCTCCATGTGTTTGTATTTTTTACAGATCTTTTCCTGTAATTGATATCTAGTCTCATGGCGTTGTGGTCAGAAAAGATACTTGATACAATTTCAATTTTCTTAAATTTACCAAGGCTTGATTTGTGACCTAAGATATGATCTATCCTGGAGAATGTTCCATGAGCACTTGAGAAAAATGTGTATTCTGTTTTTGGATGGAGTGTCCTATAAATATCAATTAAGTCCATCTTGTTTAATGTATCATTTAAAGCTTGTGTTTCCTTATTTATTTTCATTTTGGATGATCTGTCCATGGGTGAAAGTGGGGTGTTTAAGTCCCCTACTATGAATGTGTTACTGTCGATTTCCCCTTTTATGGCTGTTAGTATTTGCCTTATGTATTGAGGTGCTCCTATGTTGGGTGCATAAATATTTACAATTGTTATATCTTCTTCTTGGATCGATCCCTTGATCATTATGTAGTGTCCTTCTTTGTCTCTTTTAATAGTCCTTATTTTAAAGTCTATTTTGTCTGATATGAGAATTGCTACTCCAGCTTTCTTTTGGCTTCCATTTGCATGGAATATCTTTTTACATCCCCTTACTTTCAGTCTGTATGTGTCTCTAGGTCTGAAGTGGGTCTCTTGTAGACAGCATATATAAGGGTCTTGTTTTTGTATCCATTCAGCTAATCTGTGTCTTTTGGTGGGAGCATTTAGTCCATTTACATTTAAGGTAATTATCGATATGTATGTTCCTATTCCCATTTTCTTAATTGTTTTGGGTTCGTTATTATAGGTCTTTTCCTTCTCTTGTGTTTCTTGCCTAGAGAAGATCCTTTAGCATTTGTTGTAAAGCTGGTTTGGTGGTGCTGAACTCTCTCAGCTTTTGCTTGTCTGTAAAGGTTTTAATTTCTCCATCAAATCTGAATGAGATCCTTGCTGGGTAGAGTAGTCTTGGCTGCATGTTTTTCTCCTTCATCACTTTCAGTATGTCCTGCCACTCCCTTCTGGCTTGTAGGGTTTCTGCTGAGAGATCAGCTGTTAACCTTATGGGGATTCCCTTATGTGTTATTTGTTGTTTTTCCCTTGCTGCTTTTAATATGCTTTCTTTGTATTTAATTTTTGACAGTTTGATTAATATGTGTCTTGGCGTATTTCTCCTTGTATTTATCTTGTATGGGACTCTCTGTGCTTCCTGGACTTGATTAACTATTTCCTTTCCCATATTAGGGAAGTTTTCAACTATAATCTCTTCAAATATTTTCTCAGTCCCTTTCTTTTTCTCTTCTTCTTCTGGAACCCCTATAATTCGAATGTTGGTGCGTTTAATGTTGTCCCAGAGGTCTCTGAGACTGTCCTCAGTTCTTTTCATTCTTTTTTCTTTATTCTGCTCTGCAGTAGTTATTTCCACTATTTTATCTTCCAGGTCACTTATCCGTTCTTCTGCCTCAGTTATTCTGCTATTGATCCCATCTAGAGTACTTTTAATTTCATTTATTGTGTTGTTCATCGTTGCTTGTTTCATCTTTAGTTCTTCTAGGTCCTTGTTAACTGATTCTTGCATTTTGTCCAATCTATTGTCCATTCTATCTCCAAGATTTCGGATCAACCTTACTATCATTATTCTGAATTCTCTTTCAGGTAGACTGCCTATTTCCTCTTCATTTGTTAGGTCTGGTGGGTTTTTATCTTGCTCCTTCATCTGCTGTGTGTTTTTCTGTCTTCTCATTTTGCTTATCTTACTGTGTTTGGGGTCTCGTTTTTGCAGGCTGCAGGTTTGTAGTTCCTCCTGTTTTTGATGTCTGTCTACAGTGGCTAAGGTTGGTTCAGTGGGTTGTGTAGGCTTCCTGGTGGAGGGGGCTAGTGCCTGTGTTGTGGTGGATGAGGCTGGATCTTGTCTCTCTAGTAGGCAGGTTCACGTCTGGTGGTGTGTTTGGGGGTGTCTGTGGCCTTATTATGATTTTAGGCAGCCTCTCTGCTAATGGGTGGGGTTGTGTTCCTGTTTTGCTAGTTGTTTGGCATAGGTTTTCCAGCACTGTGGCTTGCTGGTCGTTGAGTGAAGCTGGGTGCTGGTGTTAAGATGGAGGTCTCTGGGAGATTTTCGCCGTTTGATATTATGTGGAGCTGGGAGGTCTCTTGTTGATCAGTGTCCTGAAGTTGGCTGTCCTACCTCAGAGGCAGAGCCCTGCCTCCTGGCTGGAGCACCAAAAGCTTTTCATCCACAGGCTCAGGATAAAAGGGAGAAAAAGTAGAGGGAATTAGTAGAAGTATGAGGAAAGAAAGAAGGAAAGGAGGGTAGGAAGGAAGGAAGAAAGAAAGAAAGAAGCAAAGAAGGAAAGAAGGCAAGAAGGAAAGAAAGGAGGGAGGGAGGGAGGGAGGAAGGAAGGAAGGAGGGAAAGAAGGAAAAAAGGCAGAAAGAAAGAAGATACAGTAAAAATAAAATAAAGTATAATAAAGTTATTGAATTAAAAACTTCTTATTTAGAAAAAAAAAAAAAAGGGACGGAAAGAACCTTAGGACAAATGTTGGAAGCAAAGCTATACAGACAAAATCTTACACAGAAGCATACACATACACCCTCACTAAAAGAGGTAAATGGGGAAAAATCCTAAATCTTGCTGTCAGAGACCACCTCCTCAATTTGGGATGATTCGTTGTCTAAAGGAGGGAAGGAAGGACGGAAAGAAAGAAAGAAAGAACGAAGGTAAAGTGTAATAAGGTTATTAAAATTAATTATTAAGAAAAAAAATTAAAAAAAAAACATGGACGGATAGAACCCTAGGACAAATGGTGGAAGCAAGACTATACAGACAAGATCTCACACAGAAGCATACACATACACATTCACAAAAAGAGGAAAGGGGGAAAAATCATAGATCTTGCTCCTAAAGTCCACTTCCTTAATTTGGGATGATTGGTTGTCTATTCAGGTATTCCACAGATGCAGGGTACATCAAGTTGATTGTGGAGCTTTAATCCGCTGCTTCTGAGGCTGCTGGGAGAGATTTCCCTTTCTCTTCTTTGTTCTCACAGCTCCCAGGGCTAAGCTTTGGATTTGGCCCTGCCACTGCGTGTAGATCGCTGGAGGGCGTCTGTTTTTTGCTCAGACAGGATGGGGTTAAAAGAGCCGCTGATTGGGGGCTCTGGCGCACTCAGGCCGGCGGGGACGAAGGGGCACAGAGTGCGGGGCGGGCCTGCGGTGGCAAAGGCCGGCGTGACTTTGCACCAGCCTGAGGCGCGCTGTGCGCTCTCCCGGGGATGTTGTCCCTGGATCCCGGGAACCCGGCAGTGGCGGGCTGCACAGGCTCCGCGGAGGAGGGGTGTGGAGAGTGACCTGTGCTCGCACACAGGCCCCTCGGTGGCGGCAGCAGCAGCCTTAACGTCTCCCGCCCGCCTCTGGGGTCCGTGCTTTTAGCCGCGGCTTGCGCCCGTCTCTGGATTCCGCGCTTTCAGCCGCGGCTCGCGCCCGTCTCTGGATTCCGCGCTTTCAGCCGCGGCTCGCGCCCGCCTCTGGATTCCGCGCTTTCAGCCGCGGCTCGCGCCCGTCTCTGGATTCCGCGCTTTCAGCCGCGGCTGGCGCCCGTCTCTGGATTCCGCGCTTTCAGCCGCGGCTCGCGCCTGCCTCTGGATTCCGCGCTTTCAGCCGCGGCTCGCGCCCGTCTCTGGATTCCGCGCTTTCAGCCGCGGCTCGCGCCCGTCTCTGGGGTCCGCGCTTTCAGCCGCGGCTCGCGCCCGTCTCTGCGGTTCGCGCTTTTAGCCGCGGCTCGCGCCCGTCTCTGGAGTTCCTTTAAGCAGCGTTCTTAAACCCCTCTCCTCACGCCCCAGAAAACAAAGAGGGAAGGAAAAGTCTCCTGCCTCTTCTGCAGGTGCAGGCTTTTCCCCGGACTCCCTCCCGGCTAGCTGTGGTGCACTAACCCCTTCAGGCTATGTTCAAGCCGCCAACCCCAGTCCTCTCCCTGCGCTCCGGCCTCAGCTCGCAGCCCCGCCCGCCCCGGCGGGTGAGCAGACAAGCCTCTCGGGCTGGTGAGTGCCGGTCGGCACCGATCCTCTGTGCGGGAATCTCCCCGCTTTGCCCTCCGCACCCGTTGCTGTGCACTCCTCCGCAGCTTCGAAGCTCCCCCCTCCGCCTCCCGCAGTCTCTGCCCGCGAAGGGGCTTCCTAGTGTGTGGAAACTTTTCCTCCTTCACAGCTCCCTCCCACTGGTGCAGGTGCCGTCCCTATTCTTTTGTCTCTGTTTTTTCTTTTGCCCTACCCAGGTACGTGGGGAGTTTCTTGCCTTTTGGGAGGTCTGAGGTCTTCTGCCAGCCTTCAGTAGGTGTTCTGTAGGAGTTGTTCCACGTGTAGTTGTATTTCTGGTGTATCTGTGGGGAGGAAGGTGATCTCCGCGTCTTACTCTTCCGCCATCTTCCTACCTTCACTTTTAACCTTAGGTCACCAAGTGCACCGTTAACTGGAGATTTGTAACTATTATGTAGAAAACTGAGCCAGTTCCAGATACAATAAGCAATAGACAATAAACTCTGTACCTGATAACTAGCGTTTTTAAAACTTACAGACACTTAAAAAATTTCTGTCTCCATTTAAATAATCATTGAATCATTCTTTCTCCATTTAAACAATCATAAATGTTTCAAAATCATGTTGTATGTATTCACTTGAATATGTATTCAGTATCATTTTATTTCTTCATTGTCCCTGCACTATGAACTGAAATTCACAGTCTTGAAATAATGTCACAACTTTTCCAGATCTGTAGATTTACTATTAAATAAGCAGTCAGGCAAAAACAATGTGAAAGGTTTCCCATGGCCCAGTTAAAAGTGAAATTTCTTAGTTTGATTAAACTGATTGATTCATTTAATTGATTAATAATATGTGTATGTAAATTTATATATTTATAAATCAGTGACATCTTCCTTCTTGGTAACAGGATTTTAAAATTTAAACATTAAACATAGGCCAAATAATTGATTCAATTATAATTCAATTGGTTACATTACATGTTAAGTTAAAACACTTGAGGGATCTGAATCTTAATATAATACAGTATTTTCCAAAGTAAATTTCAAGCTAATGCTGTTGTTGACAAGTACAACCCATAGCCAGTCTTTCTTGCTTTTTTTATTTGCTTGAGGAGTTCTGCCAAGCCTTTAAATTCCAAACATTAAATCATTAGTTTAATCATTAAGATAGTATGCAATTACCACAGTTCTACAATGATAAATAGCTTTCTTTGTTCTTGTTATTTCTGGATTCTCTTAAATAAAGATTTTGCCCAACATTCTTCTGTTTCTTGCACTTAAAAAATAATTCTATTAAAGGAAATGTTTTCATTTCAGAAAATTCTTTATTCAGAATTCCAGAAATAGGACAGAAACATGATTGCAGAAAAATTAATGAATGCTTTTATTACTTAAACAATAAAATTAGACACAAATGGAAATCACATTAAATTTTAATATATGAAAAGCTAATACAGAAATTTAATTGTGCAAAATATTATTTGTAAAATACAAAATTGGAGAATTCAAATGATATTTTTTGGCATTTTTAATGTTTAAATAGGCTTTGTTGACAAAGTGTATAGAAAATATCTTGTAAAATGAAGGTTCTAACAAGGCAGAGAAAGCATATAAACTGTGAAACATAGTATTTTTTGTTTTATAATTACATTTAAATTTTTCTCAAAATTACAAAATTGATGGAGTCATTAAAGAAAAACTGCAATGTACACAGAAAAAAGAAAAAAATAATCAGCCATGATCATACCATGAAGAGATACTCACTTTAAAAATTGTATTTGTTATTTATTGTTAGTCTATAACTTGACTTTGATGATTGTTACATGATAGTGAATATTTTTTAAAGCTCATCAAATTTGCATTTGCACTTCCAGATGTGATGGAATAACCTGTTTGTCCATTTGCCTTAAACAATCAATAATTCAGCCAAAATATAAGAAGCATAATTTTCAGACTTGAATCAAATATAGCATAAATTAGTGATTTCTGAGAAGACAAAATAAATAAGAACAGGAAACCAAATAGAGCCTGGTGGCCTCCCTAAGTTGATAATATAGAATTTAAGATTTGGGGTAGCCAAGGCATCTATAATCCATAGGACAGAACACTGGAGAGAAGTAATCTACGTAAAGAGAGAGATCTGGATATCTACAGAGTATTTCCCTTGAGTCTTCATCTGAATAATGATCAAAGTTGGACACAGGGAAACCATCCAAGCCCAGAAAAAGAAGCACAAAAAAGAGAGCAAGCAGTAAAATCACTAGAAACATCAGAAGGCCAACTATAATTTATTTTCTCATTAGGCAGAGTGGAAATACCTCCTCAACATATGGAGTAGCAAGTAGAGGACTCTAAAAGGAACGGCCTCAAAAATGGGGCCAAGTTTACTGTAGATTAAAGGCTGCTCTGGTCCTGCCTAACAGAGCTTAAACTCAATCCTGAGGAATAACTAATTGATTCCAGTTTACTTAAATGAATCCTGGAACCAAGCCCAAACATATTTAAAAAAATATAAAAACAGAACAAAACAAAATCAGGCTCTGACATAAAAATATCACAAACATAATGACTAGCATCCAATCAAAAATTTCCAAGCATGCTGATAAGCAGAAAAATATGATCCATAATAAGGAGAAAACCAATCAATAGTGATAGATCCAGAAATGACAGATAATGGAATTAGCAGATAAAAGAGCTATTACAAATATATTCCATACATTTAAGAAATTATGGTAGAGGAAAGCATGAGCCTAATAAGGAGAGTTATGGACAATATAAAAAGACCCAAAGCAAACTTCTAGAGATAAAAATACAATGCCTCAGAAGAAAAATACACTGGATGGCATTAATAAAGTATTAAGTCTATAGAAGAAAATGTTAGTGAATTTGTAATTTTAGCAAAAATACTAGCTTCTATCAAAATACATTTTATCTTATTTACTTCTAAGGCTTTATAGATTCAGCTATTAAATTTAAGTCTATGATCTATTATGTGTTACTTTTGTATATGGTGTGAGGAAAGGGACAAAATTCATTTTGCATAGGGATATTTGTTTGTTCCTGCACAATTTGTTGATAAAATCACTCTTTTACAATAGAATTATCTTGGCAGCTTCATTAAGAATTGATTATTCATATAAGGTGGATTTATTTCTACACCCTCATTTTTTTCTATTGATCTATATGCCTATATTTTCTTATTGCTGAACTATCTTGTTTACTGTAGTTTTAGACTAAGCTTTGAAATCAGATAGTGTATGTTCTCCATCTTAATTCCTTTCTTTCAAAATTTGACCCTTCTGTGTCCTTTGTGTTTCCATATAAATTTAAGAATCAGTATGTATGTTTCTAAAATATATTATTCAATAGGATTACATTAAACCCATACATGAATTTGGGGAGAACTAACTGATATCATAAAAATACTGCATCTTCTACTCCATTAATATTGTACCTCTCTACATTTATTTAGTCTTGTTTTATTTTCTTCAGTAATATTTTGTAATTTTCAGGATACAGGTCTCCCAAATAATATGTTAAAATATTTATAAGTTTTGCTTGATCTTGATGTTATAGTAAATAGTTTTTCTTCTTTTTAAAATATTTAATAAACTTTAAATTTTTAGAACAGTTTTATATTTACAAAATTATTGCAAAGATTATACAGAGAATTCCTATATACTCCTCATTCAGTTTTCCTATTAGTAACATCTTCCATTGTTATAGTACATTTGTAACAATTAACAAACCATAAGTACTGATATATTATTACTTTATTTTGTTATTAATAACTACTTTAAAAGTATATACCTCATTCTGATTGCCCTAGTTTTTTCCCAATATCTTTCTCTGTTCAGGATCCCACTATGATACCGCATTACATTTAGTATACAATTGACCATTGAACAACATGAATTTGAACTGTGTGGGTCCACTTATACATATATTTCTTTCACTAAATACATACTACAGTACTATATGATCCATCTTGGTTGAATCTGAGGATGCAGAACAGTGGATATGGAGGAATGGTGTATACGGAGGGCTGACTATAAATTATATGAGGATTTTCGAGTGTATGGAGTTGGCATCCCTAACCCCCATGTTGTTCAAGAGTGAGATGCAAGAGGGAGGGAATATGGGGATATATGTATACATATAGCTGATTCACTTTTTTATACAACTGAAACTAACACACCATTGTAAAGCAATTATACTCCAATAAAGATGTTAATAAATAAATAAATAAATAAAACCTTAAAAAAAAACACAGTCAACTAATATCTTCTTAGGTTGCTTTGATTGTTAAAGTTTCTTTGACTTTCTTTGTTTTTGATGAACTTGAAAGTTCATCAAATATATCTATAAATATCTATAAATATTTCGATGTGTAACAACCTGTATTTATATGAAGGTAAATATGAGTTCATACTGATGTTTCCAATTCTAATCCATTACCACAGGAACACTGGTAAGGGGTCTTGTAGAATGTCCCCCAATTGGGATTTGCCTAATGGTTTTCTCATGATTAGGTTGAGGGAATGTGTTTCAGAGAGGAAGACCAGAGGCATAAAGTGCTATGATCTTCACATTATATCAGGGGTATATACTATCAGTATGTCTCAATATGTCACATCACTCTTGATGTTAACCTTGATCACCTGGCTTGAGGTAATGTTTGTCAGTCTTCTTCACTGTGAAGTTACGCGTTTTTTCACTCTCATTTTATAGTTTTGGAAGATAGTCACTATTTACTGCCATGATTAAGGAAGGGGAAGTAATACTCTTCCTCCTTAAGGGGAGAGTAAGTATATAAATTACTTGAAATTATTCTGAACATAGAATGTATTTATTCTCATATTTATTTATTTCATCAATCATTTTTATATCTATATGGACACATAGATATTTTATAATTTGGGTTATAATCTAATACTACTTTATAAATCATGTTGCTCAAATTTTTCCAACTTTGGCCATGGAGACCTCTTTCTATTGACCTCTATGTCCTTTTGAAATATCTCCATTATTGTGGATAGGGGTTTTGTTTTTGTTTTTTGAGATTTTTCTTATTTTATGACACCATAAGATACTCCAGGATCATCTTGTGTATTTCCTATCCAGTATTAGAATCAATCATTTCTCCAAGGAGCACTGGTTCCTTTTATTAGTAAGTGGTATTAGGAAACAAGATATGAATTGTAGGGGTACTAATTACCACCAGCCTATCATCACTTCCAGGCCTTCTCAGCTGAAAAAGCATAGAGATATATATGAATATATAATACTAACCTGTGTGTACATACATATCTATAAATATTTCGATGTGTAACAACCTGTATTTATATGAAGGTAAATATGAGTTCATACTGATGTTTCCAATTCTAATCCATTACCACATTTATTATTCTATCTTCCTCCCCTTGTATATCTGTAACTCTCCACTCAACAGAAAGAAACCTGGTTCCCAGGACTTCCCTGGTGGTCGTGGTCCATTTGCCTTCCAATGCAAGGGATGAGGGTTTGATCCCTGGTCGGGGAGCTAAGATCCCACATGCTTCGCGGCCAAAGAGCCAAAACATAAAACAGGGGGAATATTGTAACAAATTCAATAAAGACTTTAAAAATGGTCCACATCAAAAAAAAAAAAATCTTTAAAGGAGAAAAAAGAGAAAGAAACCTTGTTCCCACCATCCACTATCCATTTACTTATTTGTTCAACTCTAGTAGACATGTATAGTTGTTCCAGAATTGTTAACCTGTAAATCCATGGGAAAAAACTTTATCAACTAGGGTAAAAGTCTTATGTACAGCTCTTTTTGCCTTTAGTCTTACAAACTCCACTCATTTCCAAAGGTGCTTAGGTCAGCATCACACTCCCCCAGCCCCTTCAGTGAGGTTATGTCATACAGTTGTAATACATTTATAATATTTTGTTACATTCTATATTCCATCCTGAGATCACCTGAACTCCTAAATGATTTTTAAAAATTTGCATATCATAAGGTTTATTCTTTGTGCTGTAAAGTTCTAGAGACTTTGACAAATGCCCACCATCTTGTATCCATCATTACAGTATCATATAGAATATCATCATTTCTCTACCCTAAAAATAATCCCCTGGGAATCACCTATTCAACTCATATATATCAAGTGTTGGTCCAGTGAATTTGCTATGCTCACTGATTAGTTATAGAAGTTTTTTTGTCCATTCTTTGGGATTTTCTATGTAGACAATCTTGTCATTTGCAAATAGAGACAGGTTTATTTCTTCATTTCCAATCCATACACCTTTTATTTCCTTTTCTTTTCTTATTTCACTAGCAAAGACATCCAGCAAACAAACTGTAGTGTTGGAAGAGGACCTCCTTGTCCTGAACCTTGGTTACCCTTTCTAGAGAATTTTTTCCCCCAGTTTTGAGGTAAAGTGTCTACTTTCTTACTATTAAGTATGATGCTACTGGAAGGTTTTGGGGTAAGTGTTCCTTATCAAATTGAAGTTGTTTTCCTGTATTGCAGCTTTTCTGAGAGGTTTTGTTTTTAAATCGTGAATAGATATTAGATATTGTCCATTGTTTTTCTGTGCCAATTCTGTGATCATATAATTTTTCTTCTTTAGCCTGTTGACGTGGTAGATTACATTGATTGATTTTGATTTTGAATGTTGAGCCAGCCTTGAATACCTGAAATAATTTTTTTTCAAAGACTTAAGAGCAGTTTTATTTATTTTTTAAAAAAATTTACTGAAGTATAGTTGATTTACAATGTTGTGTTAATTTCTGCTGTACAGGAAAGTGATTCAGATACATATATATTTTCTTTTTCATATTCTTTTCCATTATGGTTTATCACAGGATATTGAATATAGTTCCCTGTGCTATATAGTAGGACCTTGTTATTTATCCATCCTATATACAATAGTTTGTATCTGCTAATCCCAAACTCCCAGTCCTTCCCTCCCCAACCCTCTCTCCCCCTTGGCAACCGCAATTCTGTTCTAAGCGCAGTTTTAGGTTCACAGAAAAATTAAGAGTAAAGCACAGAAGTTTCCCATATACCTCCTACTCCACACATGCACAGCCTCCCCCTTTATCAAAATCTACTACCAGAGTGGTACATTTATTACAATTGACAAACTTTATTTTTTAAAAATTTCCTACTATTTATGGCTAGTATATAGAAATATAAATTATTATGCATGCAATTCTTACTGTGCATGCTAGTATTGGGCCATAAACATGACTGCTCGAACTGGAACATTACAAATCAATCTTAATAATCAATGGTAAAAATTAAATTTGTTATATTCTCACAAAGAACACATTTTTCCTATACCAGAAATGGCCTTTGGAATACAGCAGATGGATTCATTTGGATCACCCTGAGGCTGGGGCACATACCTCTTGCATTGAATTTAGGCTACCTGGAGGGGCAGAGATCATGGTCAGCTGGACCACCTTGGATAGGGGAGACATACCCTGTGGGCATAAAAGTAGGTCACAGGTGCTGTTAGTGGTCATATTCCTGCCTGAGGGTCACCAGATCCACTGAGAGTCAAGACCCTAGGTCACAGAAAGGGCTAGTTGTCTAGTTGTTGCATTGTTTGCCTGCAAGCCCCAACTTACCATGAATAGATGCAGTGTCCACAGAAGGTAGATCCCCCAGGAAACCTTGTGATGTACATTGATCTTGAAATGAGAGACTGAAACAAAAATTTCTAGTAACCAGTAATTAGGTACATTTTCTATTGTTGTTTATAGGGATATAAACCTGCTTGTAATTCAGTCCATTGGCTCCCGCTCATGAATCTCTCACCCTTATGAGCTTTAAGGTTAACGAGAGAGAACAAAAGATAAAAGAGCCCACCATCCTATAATGGGGGTGCTAAAGCATCCTAATATTACAGAGAACACCAGGATCTTTGGGGAAAATTTCAGGACCAAAACATATTTAACAGTACCTGGAAAGATAACGAATCCCCCTCAAAAGCAAGAGCATCCAAGCCTGGAGAAATTGCTAGAAATTTAAATGTTGATTTCAACTTGTGAATGCTGGCACACAGTAGGATGTGGTTTACATAGGAGACTCACTTCTAACTAAGGCACTAGACTGACCCATCAGAAGGGGAAAAGAGAGCTGCTGAACTCAGGGAGCAAAAAATACTTCCTTAGACTCTGATTCCATTTGGGGACAGCCCATTGTATTAGGAAAGTTCCCCTCTTGAATTGCAGGAATGTCTAAGAGCTGAATGCTGTTGGTTCTGGGCCAGACTCCTGGGAAGTTTGCCAGCAACTGAAGCTCTGTGGCTAATACAAAAACCAGAGTGACTCTGAAAGAACTGTCAGGGAGAAAATTGTCAGGAGTGGAAAAACTGGGTTAAGGACAGGAAGCTAAAATAATTCTAGGGGAAGAGACATCTGGAAATAAAGGAGGATGAGAGAATATTATTAAGAAGGCATTGTGGAACTTTGAAAGCTGGGAAGCATTAATAAGATGCAAATTAAAATAGTTGAGGGTGAGATTGGTTCAAGATGGCAGAGTAGAAGGACATGCTCTCACTCCCTCTTTCGAGAACACAGGAATCACAACTAACTGCTGAACAATCATCGACAGGAAGACGCTGGAGCTCACCAAAAAAGATACCCCAAGTGCAAAGACAAAGAAGAAGCCACAATGAGATGGTAGGAGGGGAACTATCACAATAAAATCAAATCCCAGAACTGCTGGGTGGGTGACTCACAAACTGGAGAACACTTATACCACAGAAATCCACCCACTGGAATGAAGGTTGTGAGCCACATGTCAGGCTTCCCAACCTGGGGGTCCGGCAACGGGAGGAGGAATTCCTAGAGAATCAGACTTTGAAGGCTAGCGGGATTTGATTGCAGGACTTTGGCAGGACTGGGGGAAACAGAGACTACACTCTTGGAGGGCACACACAAAGTAGTGTGCACATTGGGACCCAGGGGAAGGAGCAGTGACCCCATAGGAGACTGAACCAGACCTACCTACTAGTGTTGGAGGGTCTCCTGCAGAGGCCGGGGGCAGCTATGGCTCACCAAGGGACAACGACACTGGCAGTAGAAGTTCTGGGAAGTACTTCTTGGCATGAGCCCTCCAAGAGCCTGCCATTAGCCCCACCAAAGAGCCTGGGTAAGCTCCAGTGTTGGGAGGCCTAAGGCCAAAAAACCAACAGGAGGGAACCTAACCCCACCAATCAGCAGACAAGTGGATTAAGGTTTTCCTGAGCTCTGCCCACAAGAGCAACAGCCAGCTCTACCCACCACCAGTCCCTCCCATCAGGAAACTTGCACAAGCCTCTCTGATAGCCTCATCCACCACAGGACAGACAGCAGAAGCAAGAAGAACTACAATCCAGCAGCCTGTGGAACAAAAACCACATTCACAGAAAGATAGACAAGATGAAAAGGCAGAGGGCAATGTACCAGATGAAGGAATAAGATAAAATCCCAGAAAAACAACTAAATGAAATGGAGATAGGCAATCTTCCAGAAAAAGAATTCAGAATAATGATAGTGAAGATGATCCAGGACCTCGGAAAAAGAATGGAGGCAAAGATCGAGAAAATACAAGAAATGTTTAACAAAGATCTAGAAGAATTAAGGAACAAACAAACAGAGATGAACAATACAATAACTGAAATGAAAACTACACTAGAAGGAATCAATAGCAGAAAAACTGAGGCAGAAGAACGGAGAAGTGACCTGGAAAACAGAATGGTGGAATTCACTGATGCAGAACAGAATAAAGAAAAAAGAATGAAAAGAAATGAAGACAGCCTAAGAGATTTCTGGGACAACATTAAACACAACAACATTCACATTATGGGGGTCTCAGAAGGAGAAGAGAGAGAGAAAGGACCAGAGAAAATATTTCAAGATACTATAGTTGAAAACATCCCTAACATGGGAAAGGAAATAGCCACCCAAGTCCAGGAAGCACAGTGAGTCCCATACAGGATAAACCCAAGGAGAAACATGCTGAGACACATAGTAATCAAATTGGCAAAAATTAAAGACAAAGAGTGATTATTGAAAACAGCAAGGAAAAACTGACAAATGACATACAAGTGGACTCCCATAAGGTTAACAGGTGATTTCTCAGCAGAAACTCTACAAGCCAAAAGGGAGTGGCATGATATACTTAAAGTAATGAAAGGGAAGAAACTACAACCAAGATTACTCTACCCAGCAAGGATCTCATTCAGATTCAATGGAGAAATCAAAAGCTTTACAGACAAGCAAAAGCTAAGAGAATTCAGCACCACAAAACCAGCTCTACAACAAATGCTAAAGGAAGTTCTCCAAGTGGGAAACACAAGAGAAGAAAAGGACCTACAAAAACAAACCCCAAACAATTAAGAAAATGGTAATAAGAACATACATATCAATTATTACCTTAAATGTGAATGGAATAAACGCTCCAAACAAAAGAAACAGGCTTGCTGAATGGATACAAAAACAAGACCCATATATATGCTGTCTACAAGAGACCCACTTCCGACCTAGGGACACATACAGACTGAAAGTGACGGGATGGAAAAAGATATTCCATGCAAAAAGAAATCAAAAGCAAGCTGGAGTGGCAATACTCATATCAGATAAAATAGACTTTAAAATAAAGAATGTTACAAGAGACAAGGATGGACACTACGTAATGATCAAGGGATCAATCCAAGAAGGAGAAGTAACAATTATAAATATTTATGCACCCAACATAGGAGCACCTCAATACATAAGGCAACTGCTAACAGCTCTAAAAGAGGAAATGGACAGTATCACAATAATAGTTGGGGACTTTAACACCTCACTTACACCAATGGACAGATCACCCAAAAAGAAATTAATAAGGAAACACAAGCTTTAAAAGACACAATAGACCAGATAGATTTAATTGATATTTATAGGACATTCCATCCCAAAACAGCAGATTACACTTTCTTCTCAAGTGCACACGGAAAATTCTACATGATACATCACATCTTGAGTCACAAATGAAGCCTCAGTAAATTTAAGAAAATTGAAATCATATCAAGCATCTTTTCTGACCACAATGCTATGAGATTAGAAATCAATTACAGGGAAGAAAATGTAAAAAACACAAACACATGGAGGCTAAACAGTACCTTACTAAATATCCAAGAGACCACTGAAGAAATCTAAGAGGAAATCAGAAAATACCTAGAGACAAATGACAATGAAAACATGATGATCCAAAACATATGGGATGCAGCAAAAGTAGTTCTAAGAGGGAAGTTTATAGCTATAATAGCCTACCTCAAGAAACAAGAAAAATCGCAAATATAAAATTTAACATTATGCCTAAAGGAACTAGAGAAAGAAGAACAAAAAAACCCCCAAAGTTAGCAGAAGGAAAGAAATCATAAAGATCAGAGCAGAAATAAATGAAATAGAAACAAAGGAAACAATAGCAAAGATCAATAAAACTAAAAGCTGGTTCTTTGAGAACAAAAAAAAATTCATAAACCATTAGCCAGACTCAACAAGAAAAAGAGGGAGAGTACTTAAATCAATAAAATTAGAAATGAAAAAGGAGAAGTTACAACAGACACTGCAGAAATACAAAACATCCTAAGAGACTACTACAAGCAACTCTATGCCAATAAAATGGACAACCTGGAAGAAATGGACAAATTCTTAGAAAGGTATAACCTTCAAACACTGAACCAGGAAGAAATAGAAAATATGAACAGACAAATCACAAGTAATGAAATGGAAACTGTGATTAAAAATCTTCCAACAAACAAAAGTCCAGGACCAGATGGCTTCACAGGTGAATTCTATCAAACATTTAGAGAAGAGCTAACACCCATCCTTTCCAAATTCTTCCAAAAAATTGCAGAGGAAGGAACACTCCCAAACTCATTCTATGAGGCCACCATCACCCTGATACCAAAACTAGACAAAGATACTACAAAAAAAGAAAATTACAGACCAATATCACTGATGAATACGATGCAGAAATCCTCAACAAAATACTAGCAAAGAGAATCTAACAACACATTAAAAGGATCAGACACCATGATCAAGTGAAATTTATCCCAGAGATGCAAGGATTTTTCAATATATGCAAATCAATCAATGTTATACACCATATTAACAAATTGAAGAAGAAAAACCATATGATCATCTTAACAGATGCAGAAAAAGGTTTTGACAAAATTCAACACCCACTTATGATAAAAACTCTCCAGAGAGTGGGCATAGAGGGAACCTATCTCAACATAATAAAGGCCATATGTGACAGACCCACAGCAAACATCATTCTCAATGGTTAAAATATTTTCACAATATTGTGAAAATGACTATACTGCCCAAAGCAATCTACAGATTCAATGCAATCCCTATCAAATTACCAATGTCATTTTTTACAGAACTAGAACAAAAAATCTTAAAATTTGTATGGAGACACAAAAGACCCCAAATAGCCAAAGCAGTCTTGAGGGAAAAAAAACAGAGCTGGAGGAATCAGGCTCCCTGACTTCAGACTATACTACAAAGCTACAGTAATTAAGACAGTATGGTACTGGTACAAAAACAGAAACATAGATCAATGGAACAGGATAGAAAGCCCAGAGATAAACACACACACCTATGGTCAACTAATCTATGACAAAGGAGACAAGGATATACAATGGAGAAAAGACAGTCTCTTCAATAAGTGGTGCTGGGAAAACTGGACAACTACATGTAAAAGAATAACATTAGAACACTCCCTAATACCTTGCAGAAAAATGAACTCAAAATGGATTAGAGACCTAAATGTAAGACCGGATACCATAAAACTCTTAGAGGAAAACAGGAAGAACACTCTTTGACATAAATCACAGCAACATCTTTTTTGATCCACCTCCTTGAGTAATGGAAATAAAAACAAAAATAAACAAATGGGACCTAATGAAACTTTAAAGCTTTTGCACAGCAAAGGAAACCATAAACAAGATGAAAAGACAGCCTTCAGAATAGGAGAAAATATTTGCAAATGAATCATTGGACCAAGGATTAATCTCCAAAATATATAAACAGCTCATGAAGCTCAATATTAAAATAACAAACAACCCAATCCAAAAATGAGCAGAAGACCTAAATAGACATTTCTCCAAAGAAGATATACAGATGGCCAAGAAGCACATGAAAAGCTGCTCAACATCACTAATTATTAGAGCAATGCAAATCAAAACTACAATGAGGTATCACGTCACACCAGTTAGAATGGGCATCATCAGAAAATCTACAAACAACAAATGATGGAGAGGGTGTAGAGAAAAGGGAACCCTCTTGCACTGTTGGTGGGAATGTAAATTGATACAGACACTATGGAGAACAGTATGGAGGTTCCTTAAAAATAGAATTACCATATGACCCAGCAATCCCACTACTGGGCATATACCCAGAGAAAACCATAATTCAAAAAGACACATGCACCCCAATGTTCATTGCAGCACTATTTACAATAGCCAGGTCATGGAAACAACCAAATGCCCATTGACAGACATATGGATAAAGAAGATGTGGTACATATATACAATGGAATATTACTCAGCCATAAAAAGGAATGAAATTGGGTCATTTGTAGAGATGTGGATGCATCTAGAGACTGTCATACAGAGTGAAGTAAGTCAGAAAGGGAAAAACAAATATCGTATATTAATGCATATATGTGAAATCTAGAAAATGGTATAGATGAACTGGTTTGCAGGTCAGAAATTGAGACACAGATGTAGAGAACAAAGGTATGGACACCAAGGGGGGAAAGTGGCGGGGGGTGGTGGTGGTGGTGTGATGTATTGGGCGATTGGGATTGATATGTATACACTGATGTGTATCAAATGGATGACTAATAAGAAAAAATAAATAATAAACAATTTTTAAAAAATTAAAAAAAAAAGAAGGCATTGTGGGAGGAATGCCTGTGTTAGACTACCATCCTCTAGATATCTGGCCTATTCATTCTCACTACCACAGCACACAGCCTCTGAGTTCTCAAATATACAGTAGAGGAGAATTGTCTGTCTTGCCTAAAAATTACTTAAAACAACAACAAAAAAACCTATCCACTATTTCGATTGCTCCCCTGCCATTGAGTTTCTCTGAATCTGCTCAGACAAGGGGAGAACAAAGCCTGGAAGGCAACAGTGCCTCCCTATACAGTTGCTTGCTGAAAGGAGAGAATATCCTTAGCATTTCTAAGTCAAGGGGACTCCAAAGCCCTGGAAACTGAGTTTTGGCTCACTTGATGGAACTGCCATTCCTTTAGCCTCAACCGAATAAAGCTAGCACTGTTCAGCTTGCTCACTAACGCTGGCTGATGGCTTTCATAGTGAGGGATGGATCAAATCAGAGTTTGTTGCAGGGTGGAATGCTGATATGGGAAAGATGTATCTACACAATAATCATAGCTTTTAACAGGAACTCAAGACTTCCAGGAAGACAAGAGTGTAGAAATAGGAAGTGACAATGAACTTCTTCCCTTTTTCATTTTTTTTAACAACTTTATTGGAGTATAATTGCTTTACATTGTTGTGTTAGTTTCTGCTGTATAACAAAGTGAATCAGCTATACGTATACATATATCTCCATATCCCCTCCCTCTTGCATCCCTCTCCCACCCTCCCTATGCCACCCTTCTAGGTGGTCACAAAGCACTGAGCTGATCTCCCTGTGCTATGTGGCTGCTTCCCACTAGCTATCTATTTTACATTTGGTAGTCACATGAAAGGATGCTCAACATCACTAATCATTAGAGAAATGCAAATCAAAACTACAGTGATGTATCACCTCATACTGGTCAGAATGGCCATCAGCAAAAAATCTACAAACAGTAAATGCTGGAGAGAGTGTGGAGAAAAGGGAACCCTCTTGCACTGTTACTGAGAATGTACATTTATACAGCCACTATGAAGAACAGTATGGAGGTTCCTTAAAAATCTAAAAATAAAACTACCATATGACCCAGCAATCCCGCTACTGGGCATATACCCTGAGAAAACCATAATTCAAAAAGAGTCATATACCACAATGTTCATTCTTCCGTTTTTCTACTTCAGCTTCAGCAGATAGACATTTATACCTGGATGAAACAATTTCTGAGGCTCTGTGGAAAGATAATAGTAGTATAACAGCCTATCTATCTATTTCACTCCTGAGGGGAAATGACCCACCACAGTTGACTTGACATACATATAATATTCTCCAAAAAGCAAATAAGTATTTGGGGTCAGGTAGAATGATAAATAACTCCTCTTTTTATTCTTGTCTTGGATGTATGGTATGAGCACCTGAATCAGGGGGTTGAACCAAATTACAATGAGCAGAATTGTCTAAGGGGACTTCCAGAGTGTAAGGCCAACTGGCCCGAGGCAGGGGAACACAATCAGTTTCACAGGTTGCATCAGACCGAAATTCACCGGACCACGAAGTTGCAGAAACTGCCCTGGAGACATTCCGGACCACCCAGGTCCAGGAACTGACCTGGGGACTTTGAACCCAGCCCAGCCTTCCCGCCTTTCGAGGGGCGGGACTAACGGTCCCCCACGATACCCGAAGAGACCACCAAATAAGGAATACCCTTCGCTCTCCCAGATTCACCACACCCCTTTCCCTTCTTCCCCTATAAAATCTTGCCCAACCCTCGCCCGGGTGCGACTTCTCTGGCCCCTTTCTCTCGGACCAGTGAACCTCCCCTGGGAGCGGTCCTTAATAAAGCTCACTTGAAGCTTTCCTCCGTTTCGCGGTGCCGTTTGTTAAGATCCGACCTTACATTTGGTGCCGAAACCCAGGAGGGGTACCAAGCCCCGCAGGTTACGGAACCTCTACTCATCTACCCGATCCGGCAGAAAACGGGGTAAGTCCCCCACCCTTGTTCCCTCCGACCCGCAGAGTCCCTGCCCACCGGACTCCCTGTCCTTAATCGCGGCTGCGTCAGGGATTCCTCCGTCCTCTCTCCGGGCCTCAGGCAACTGTGGAGACGTCCCAATTGCCTGACCGCTCTCCGACCTGCCGGACCTTGGGTGATTGTGGAGACGTGCCAATCGCCTGACCGCCCTCCGACCTGCCGTGAATTGGAGACTGAGACCAGGGACGCCTCTCTCCCTCTCCATTCACTCAGGGACAGACTGGGGGTCATGGAAACCTCACAATCGAAACCAGATCCTAAGACGCCCCTGGGGTGCCTCCTAGCCAATTTTACAGCCCTCGGTTTCTCCCCAGATCTCCGTTGCCGACGGCTTATTTTTTATTCCACTGTGGCCTGGCCACAATATCCTCTAGACAATCAGTCCTGAAGGGACTTTCGATTTTAACATCCTCCGTGATCTAGATAATTACTGCCGCAGGACGGGCAAATGATCTGAGGTCCCCTACGTCCAGGTTTTCTGGTATTTGCGCTCCCGCCCCTCCCTTTGCGTCAATTGTTCTACCTCTCAGATCCTCCATCCAAAACCTCAGTCCCCTTGGATTCCTCCCCACTAGCCGACCCTCCCGAATCTCTTACCACTCCCCCCTTCAGAACTCCTCTCTAACCTCCACGCTACCCTGAAGCGGTCCCTCCTCCTCCTGAACCCTCTCCGGCCCCTCCAACCATTCCCCCGCCTCCCTCAACGGTTTCTCCTCCCACGCCCCTTGCTTCGCCAATTAGTGCACATACACGCTCTCACGACTCCCAAGATCCAAATCTCCACTGCCCTCTGAGGGAGGTAGCAGGAGCGGAAGGACTGGTCAGAGTCCATGTCCCTTTTTGTCTCCAAGATATCTCTCAAATAGAAAAGCGATTAGGCTCCTTTTCTGCCGACTCTTCCCGCTACCTCAAAGAATTTCGCTCTCTCAAGCTTACGATCTAACCTGGCACAATACCTTTGTGATCCTATCTTCTACTCTGACCCCTGACGAAAGGGAAAGAATTCAAACTGCTGCCCGAAACCATGCAGATCAGGTTCACCTTACCGACAACTCCATGACTGTCGGAGCGACTGCCGTACCTGGCACCGATCCAGGCTGGACTTATCAGGATGGCCAAGATGGCCGTCGTAAACGCGACCTCATGATCCAATGCCTCCTGGCTGGCATGCAGGCTGCCGCTCATAAGGTAGTCAATTTTGAAAAACTAAAAGAGATAACCCAAAAACCTAACGAAAATCCAGCTATCTTTCTCAATCGCCTTACAGAGGCCTTAACTCTCTACACCCGGCTGGATCCCGACACCCCGGCAGGGGCAGCGGTCCTAGCCACCCATTTTATCACCCAATCAGCCCCGGACATCCGAAAGAAATTAAAACGGGCGAAAGACGGCCCTCAAACCCCTATTCGAGATCTGGTGAAGATGGCCTTTAGAGTCTACAATGGCCGTGAGGATTTGGCAGAATCCAGCCGACAGGCTCGGATGCACCAGAAGGTGGCCCTCCAAACCCAAGCTCTTGTAGCCGCCCTAAGGCCGGCCATCTCCCGTGGATCACAGCATCCACGGGGTCTGCAAAAGGCAACCCCGCCGGGGACCTGCTTCAAATGCGGAAAAGAAGGCCACTGGGCTCGCCAATGTCCCAATCCCCGACCTCCTTCTAAGCCCTGTCCCAGCTGCGGGCTAACGGGCCACTGGAAGAGTGACTGCCCTACGACTTGCCCTCCCTCAGCGTCTCCACGCGGGGGGCAGGCCGACCCAACGGCATTACCACTCGAACTGCTGGGATTGGCTGACGACTGACGGCGCCTGGACTCGAGGACCCCCATCACTCTTGCCGAGCCCAGGGTAACACTACAGGTAGCGGGTAAGTCCATCTCATTTCTGGTGGACATGGGGGCTACCTATTCGGTCCTGCCTACCTATTCCGGGCCAGTTTCTCCTTCCCAGATCTCGGTCATGGGTATTGATGGCTAACCATCCTTCCCGCTCCAGACCGGTCCACTCCCATGTCATATCGAAGGACTCCCTTTTACTCATTCCTTCTTAGTCATACCATCCTGCCCAGTTCCCTTGCTAGGCCGAGATGTCCTTTTCCACTTAGGGGTAGATGTAGAATTAGTCAGTTGCCGTGTTACATCCTGTAAGTCACTTGCCAAATTTTCACTTTGTATCTCCTCACCCGTAGGCTTGGCAAGATTAAAAGTCCTGGTCTGGAGTGAGGTGGTGGAGGTTTCTACCAGGGAATACAGAACATGAAGCTATGACTCGCATAGCTTCAATATGACTCTCACATGGTTGTACTGGGCTTATCATGCTGTTGGTTCAGTAGACAGTGAAAGGAGATTGTTGGAGATTGCTAGAGTTTTGGCAACACAATAGGTCAGAAAGGACTATATCTGGAATTCAGGAGATTCACTGGAGTAAATCTTGATGATCCAGACATAGTGATAACTATGTGTACAGTCGCAACAACCTTAACCTGACAAGTACAGCAACTGAAGGCTGTAATTCTTCAGGGATCAAGGTCTGGGTCTTCTCATCAGTCAAGAAACTGAGACCAGCTGAGGATAAGAGTAATCTAAGACTATACAGTAAAAGAGAGAGATGATGAATATCAGTTAAATCCTAGGGACAAGTTACAATTCTGGGTATGTTAAGTTATTCAATTAACACTCTTGTATTAAGCTTTGTGTAGAGTCTGAGGCGGGCCACTACAACTGTGATGTACTGGACTTAACGTAGGGCACAGGAGATCTTGAGCCGTGCAAGGAGAGGTGGTCCCTATCAGATATTTCTTATATTTACCTCAAACTTTACTGTAGGTTTTTGCTCTAGCATGACAGCACTTTAACATGAATACACAACACTTGTCTTGCTTTCTGAATGGTGTTTCTCTGCTACAGCTCCATTGGAAGGCTGTTGAAGCTGAATCGGCTAGGATGATGCATGCATGCACATATAACTGTGGGGCAGACTGGGTAAACAAATACCCCTATTCGCGTCTCAGGCTGATATGCATTTTATAGGATTCCTCATAGAGTCCCTAGTGGGATTGGGTCCCAATGGCCCATAGTGGAAACAGCCTAATAATGCTACTTAAGACAACTTTCCCTCTTTCGTTTTTCAGTTATTGCCTACATTTTGGTGCCTTAATGTCACTTCTAAAAATAAACAACTGCATAAGAGTCCTTGTCTAAAACCTGTTTTACTGGGGGAACCCAAACAAGGACAGCAGGGTCCCTGAAATATCCTATATACAAAGTACCTAAAAAATGAAATATCCCCATCTTTACTATGGGCTGTTTGCCCAAGTTTCTACCCTGGTTATTCATCTCAGGAAAGCTGTAGTCCTGACCACCAGCAGAAACCAGAAAGAAAAACAAAAAACAAAGTCTGAGGGAAATCTTTTCAAACCCAAAGCTCTAATATTTTCCTTGAAGCCTAATAGATTTCAGGGTCAATATAAATGTTTAGCTAATTTACAAAAACCTGTTACTATCAGACTCAAGGTGTTTATAGTCCTTTCAATATGTAACTTTCTAGTTCAAACTGTAATTAATAATATCACATGTATGAAAAGTTATCTGAGTTATGCATTTGACTTCCTTTCTCTGGGTGCCAGGCTATTAGAGTCAGAACACTAGAGTAATAGTTTTATTGACATCAGAATTCTAGATAAACTGTTTTTATTATTTTTTGGCATAAAAAAATCTAAAGAACTTGATAGAGAAGGCACAGTCTAGGAGCCTGACCAATTTCTTTCCCCACTTTCTCAATTGTCTCTTTTTCTGGACGTTCCAGGAGAAGACATGAAAAGAAGCAGCACAGAGACTCCAATAGCCACTCTATTAATAGGCTCTTGCTCCCTTTGGGGAAAAAAAAATAAAGGAAATATTTTAGGATGTCAAAACCATTGAGATTTGGGTAAAGTCTGACTATATGAGACTTTATGTGTATACACAGCTATCACAGCAATACATCTGCCAGTGACTTTTAATGGTTGTTAATGCCTTGGAATATATGGAAACTAATATATTTCTAAGTTTGTAAAATAAATTTGTGGTTCTTTACCAGTTTCTTTTCAGACATAACTGAAGAATAAGAATTAAGGTATGATAAACATACATTTTAGAGGAAACTAGGTGTTAGTCTTAATGATAGCCTCAAAGCAACCCCAAATACCTTAATATTGATGTAATAATAACCATCTAGAATCTTTTGAATATGAAATCCATCAAAGAATTTACGTGAAGGTAGTAGTTCATGATATATAGTTTTCCCCTATTATATAGTTTTATGTGAATTTTTAATAATAGACGTTTATGCTGGTTATTTACTTCTATAGGGATTTTACTTAATTCTCTACTTTATCTTACATTTACAACATTTGTTAGAATGAATAGGAATATTTATATAATTACAATCCAGTTTCACCACCACAGCAAGTTTTTATTATGGGTAAATCTATATTAATATTTTGGTGTAATATCCCATTAGACCTTTGGATAGAAGTCACTTTAGCTGTACTCCGTGATATTCAGTGAAGCATAATTTTCATGGAAAATGCTATAAGCATATTTCATCCTCAGAAAGTTAATTAATACGTTAGAAGCCTTGCCACCAACTTACATTGATCATAAAAAGGATACGGATATCACTTAAAATAAAAACAAGTGAAACAATCTCATAATTTCCTCATATTTCCATGTCATTTTACCTATTTCAAATTTTCTTAATGGTCCAATTCATAATTTTGTATATTTTATAAAATTTATAAGATGAATCAAAAGAATTTAATACTACATTTTAAACTTTCTTTTTTTCTCTAAAATAATATATTGTGTCTATTTGATCACATATTCAGACATAATAGTTATTCAAATTCTTAACTGTGGGCTTTATAATAAAAATTGTATATATTCATATTTATGCATTGCAAAAGAGAAGTGCTCAATGAGCTATGAATAAATTATGACTCATTAACTCATTGATCACAGATATGAAAGCGTGGCAGCCTGGCATACTTTCTAAGTGTCATGAAAAGGACAGTCCTATTTTGCAAAACTGTATATAGTGGTGTTGGAGGAGTTCACGGAAAGGGCATGACCACTGGATGACATGCAAGCTGCAACTTACCTGCCTCTGGTGTTTTCACAATGTACATTCTGCAGTCCATTTCCTTACTAATTGCTACTTCAAGGATACAATCTTTAGAGTAAAGTGTTACTGAGACCATCTGGACAGTGCGTGACTGAACTTAAGGCTTCTATATAAACTCTTAAGATTCTGGTGGCAGGTGAGGAGATCTACTCATCTTGCTACTACGCATGACAAGCCTCCTACGTAAGGTCCCTTGATTGTTAACACAGCTGCCTACCAATCTGGAGTGGTCTTTCTTCCTTCAGTCTCTCTTTGACCTCTGCATAAAGAGGGCCAGTTTCAAATTTCACCCTGGGAACCCCTAAGGAACTGAGGTTTGAACCAGCAAGTGGTCAAGCACTTTACCTTTCACTGAAAGGAGAAGTGGGAGAATCCCTTCCCGAAAGGGTAAGGTCATTCTCTTTCTTTCAGCATTTGCACAGTGAAAGACACACCCAAGAAACTGGGGAATGTCTCCTACTTCAAAATGAAGAATCAGATTAAGCATTTTTGCATTGTTTTTCATATTATTTTCTGGAGATCAAATGTGGCACTGGTGAGATTTGAATCAAATACACATCATTATATTAAGCTGCTTTCAGTAGAAAATTTTTAACACAAATGTGAAAGATAGTATTTTTAAAATACAGTTGACCCTTGAACAACACGGGTTTGAACTGCATGGGTCCTCTTATAGGCAGATTTTTTTCAATAGTAAATAATATAGTACTATACAGACCGAGGTTGGTTTCATAAGAGGATGCAGGAATAGGGATACAGAGAAACCTAGGATAGGGAGGGCCAACTATAAGTTATATGCAGGTACCAGGGGAGTTGATACTCCTAATGCCAGCAGTGTTCAAGGGTCACCTGTAATCTGCTTAGTGTATATATATATATATATATAAAATACATTTAATTATTTTTCAGTATATTTAAGTTTCAATCATATTTCCTATCAAGAGAGGTAAAATTAACTTTTATTTTTAAATATTGTTACCGAATTAGACGCGAGGCTCCCTCTTCGGGACCAAGCCTAACTCCTGACTCGGTCAGGGAGTTCTTTCCCACTCAGGTTCGCGCTACCAATAATGAAACTGAGTTTGTTCAAGCAAGACAGGCTCTTATTCAATGGCCAGAGAATGGAGCAAGGGAACTCAGGCTCTAAAGGCACCTTCTCCCTGAAGGGATGGGAGTAAAGGAATTTAACGGTTAGAAGGCAGACAGGTCTTCTGGGCCTCTAGGAAAGGGGTGGAAATTTCCAGGTGCTGCCAGGGCATGCACAGTCTTCCATGCCCCTTTGCATGAGGCATAGATTATGCCTAGCTGAGTACAAATCCCTCCTTTGGGCGGAGATCTTAGTATGATAATGAAGCAAAGGTAACTCTCAGATTCCTCCAGGTGGGTTCCTGAGGTCAAGTCTGTGCTGGTTCGAGGTGGTTGACCACTGTATACCTCTCAAAGCATATATCTCTCAAAGTACAGCTGCAAAGCATCTCTGCCATATACCAGGTACTTTTGAAACAAACACAGAGATAATCAGGGCAAGTCTCCTTCAGCTCTCAGGGGTTGGTATAGAAACAGAGAGAAAAATCAAGGCAAGGAAAGTGGTGACCTTTGGCCTACTTTGCCCGTTATCTTAAGTTTCTGCGCCTGGGCCCTGGGTTGCATGGGTGACAATATTATTAATTTCTTATTAACAACCATCACAGTAATTATTTAATAAATTGTACTTATTGTTCCACTATCAACTATTAAGACTTCTAGTCACTACATTTAGCCAAAAGGTCTGAGACACTTTTCTGAAAAATGTAGGTTTCTCACTTGGGAAGTGAGGGTTGTAACTATGTACATGGTCTTACCCAGACAAAAGAGTAATGGTTAAAGGCTCTGGCTCTAAGTCACACATCTACTGATTCATTGAGTGCAAGGTGCTCCTCTTTGAGTTCCAATCTTTTCACTTGTAAAATGAAGACAATATTACTAATGCCTAATTCAAAAATTGCCAGGAATATTAAATGAGATATTCTACATGAAGCACTTTACATTGTATCTGGCTCATATTAGATGTCAGTAAATGTTATTTTTATTATTGTTACCCCTATGGATTTTTTTGGTGAATGCTGGATAATGTTCATAAAATCAATTTGTATATTATTAATATCTGTTCAATATTAATTTATCATTTTATTAGTATCAGACTGAAAACAACCCCTCAGTTAATTACTTTGGAGTAGTTGATCTCTATGTATTGTACCAGACAAAGATAATAGGGCAAGGTCATTATGTGGATCAGGAAACAAATAATTTCTTTTTTTTTAATTTAATTTTTTCCATAAATTTATTTATTTATTTATTTTTGTCTGTGTTGGGTCTTCACTGCTGCACACAGGCTTTCTCTAGTTGCAGTGAGCTGGGGCTATTCATTGCGGTGCGTGGGCTTCTCATTGTGATGGCTTCTCTTGTTGCAGAGCATGTGCTCTAGGCACACGGGCTTCAGTAGTTGTGTCACATGGGCTCAGTAGTTGAGGCTTGTGGGCTCTAGAGCGCAGGCTCAGTAATTGTGACACGTGGGCTCAGTTGCTCCGCGACATGTGGGATCTTCCCAGACCAGGGCTCGAACCCCTGTCCCCTGCATTGGCAGGAGGATTCTTAACCACTGTGCAAACAGGGAAGTCCCCAAATAATTTCTGATGTTTTAATATGAAGAGAAACTATCAGATAACTGTATAGTGTTACATTATTTATGAATTAATGACATGTTGAATATCCTATCTTCTACTCTGCCCCTAAATCTTAAGAGTGGACACACAATGGAATTTTCTTGCTAGAAGTGAGAGTAACATAGATAGCCCCATTGGAAGATTCTAAAATTTGTAACAAAGTAGGCAATCAAGAATAATATTTGCAAAGGGGGAGAGTCTAAGATTTAACTCAAGGGCAAAAAGTCCAACTAAAAGAACCCTACCCAGTTAGATGGCAAGATATGGTAGACGTACAGGCACAGCCCAATTCCTGCTTCATAAAAGGGCTTGATGCCCACCAGCAGGGAGTGCAGGGGGCACATGGCCTCCAGGTGGCAGCTCCTTCATGCCAGCTTCAGCTCCCCCAAAGTCATGTCCTTCCTGTGGCAGCCCACAAACAGCTACTGAGTCAGGTGGTGATATAAAAGTCTTGTCATTTCAACAGGCAACACATACTCCAGAGCTCCCCACCATATTGGCTGAGGCTTTGTCAATCCTGAATTGCAGTTTGATTTCTTCTTTTGCCCAATCCAGCTTCTTCTTTTCACAGGTGTTGATTTCCAATAAAGAATTTACACCTTAAATTTCATCTCAGTGTCTGCCTCTGGAGAGAGAATTTGTGACACTAGAGCAGAATAAGAGAGGCTTTTTCCTAGCTTATGACTGAGTTAGCAAATCAATGTAAATTTTTTTTCCTCAAGTCATTATGAAATATGAGAATAGGTATATAATGATTAAAACAATTTGTTTCCTTTGACAGTTTTTGGTAATAAAACTAAAGTAAATGATATGAGAAAATTAGGAACATGTTAGTATAGGAGCCCTAAATGTCAATATTATGGCACAGTCATAGAATATTATGCAGTCATTATTTATCATGCAATGATGTTTATTAAGTAGTAGTATTAATGTCAAAATGTTTTCAATATTTTAGGAAATAAATGGAATTTAAAAATCCAATACATTTTTATTTAGGCTAAAGATACTGTGCATAAGATAAAATATACAATGTGATTTTATTTATGTTAAAAGTATTATGCATAGAGGGAGATATGCCAAAATTTTAAAAATGTATACTATTATTTCTTTTTTTAAAAAATTTATTTATTTTTTGGCTGTGTTGGGTCTTCGTTGCTGCATGCGGGCTTTCTTTAGTTGCGGCGAGCGGGGGCTCCTCTTCGTTGTGGTGCATGGGCTTCTCATTGTGGCGGCTTCTCTTGTCGCGGAGCACGGGCTCTAGGCGCGTGGGCTTCAGTTGTTGTGGTGCACGGGCTTCAGTAGTTGTGGCAAGCGGGCTCAGTAATTGTGGCTCGCGGGCTCCAGAGCACAGGCTCAGTAGTTGCAGTGCACGGGCTTAGGGGCTCCACGGCATGTGGGATCTTCCCAGACCAGGGATTGAACCCGTGTCCCCTGCATTGACAGGAGGATTCTTAACCACTGCACCACCCAGGGAAGTCCCACTATTATTTCTTAATGGTAGCAATTTTTGTTTTCTTCATGGCATAGTTTTTTGTTTGTCTTTCAAAAAATGAGCATTTAAACATTAGGAGTTTACTATTAAGTGACTAGATTTCTGCTCTCATATTGCTTGTTTTCTAACCAGGAAGAAAGGGCATGTAATAAATTAATGCTATTGTCACACAAGTTACTCTAGGCATTCTATTTCTAGTATTCCATACAACTTCAGATCTCATTTGTTATTTTGGCTGCTACATTATTTCACATTAATTAAAAAGTCAATTTAAAGTTTATAGCTACAAAGCCACAGTTCTCTGTAGACAGTTTATTCGATGAGGTATTTGAAACTAAGGGCAGAATGTGTCATTTGTTCCTATTAAGGTTCATCATTTTAGATTCAGCACGAGTTTCCAGCCTGTTAAAATTTGTTTATATCTAGATTCTATCTTCCGTTCTTCAAAAGTATATGTCATCTGAAAATTAAATCACTTTCCATCAATACCTACTCTAAATTTTTGTCAAAAATTTCTTACTAAAATTCAGAATTTGCCGTAAATTTGCCTTAGGTTTACAGAGGCCAATTAGTTAGTACTTTCTGAGTTAGGCTATTCAACATGTTAGGTATCCATCCAAACGCAAAACTTTCTAGTTTATAGTTCTTAAACTTTTCCCATAAATATAGTAGGAGACAATAGAACAAAAAAAGAAAAAGTTTATTGTGTGATGAAACAGTTTGTCAAGAGTTTAGACAGGATGAATGACAATATTGTACCTTGAAGTATGATATATGAGAGATTTATCAGTATTTGCAATACCTAAATTGTCAGATAAACCATGGACCATAAATAATAGATGAATATATGAAAGAATGAATGAATATATGAATGAATGAGTAAAGTTACCAAAAAAAAAATTATCTAGAGGACTTTTCTTCCATTTTCCTACCTCTGGATTTTGAGTCAGGTTTTTAGGGTAAGAAAATACACCTATGCAGATGTTCTGGTCTCCTTTTTGGTTATTTCAATTTTTGATTCCTAAGTGCTTCCATGCTTTCCAGTCTTTAAAATTATGATTAGTAAGCTCATTTAAGTATTATCTTTCCTGAATTTAGAGACATGGCCAAATTACTGTTATTCTATGAGATCTCCGAACAATGTCTGATTCATTTTAGAGGCAAATGCTTTCCTATTTTCAAACTTATTAATAGATATTATGCATGGATAAGCACCAAAGGAACATTATTTTATTGCTTTTATGTGAATTCCTTTTATTTTCTGCTACCTCCTAGGGCTCCACATGGTCTCTGCTTTTAACATAATCACGGAAGACAGTAGACCTTTTTTATCTGTTGTCTAAAATAGTCTTCCCACTGTTCCATGCTTATTGATTCTCGTACTTTTAAAATTTCTCTTAGAAATCAATATTTTGACCTTGACATATTCTTAATTTGAGTATTAAAAATACATTCCTTACTTCAGTTTCATTTTCTTTGTCTTGGTTTGCTTTGTTGAACTAAAAGTTATGAAAAGAAAAACTAGGACATTTTCTCTGAGACATTTTTCTTGATGAGTTTGCATTATTCTATTCAAATCATGGCAAAAAGATTCCAACAAAACATGGGTTTTATGTCACATAGTGTTTAATTTATTTTGGATTGGAAGGACATCTTTTAAACTCTCAAATTTGTCAGTCTATATTCTTTTTTTTTTTTTTTGTCTTTCTGCCCCACCATTCCCAGTTCACACATTCTTGGTCACTCATTCTTACCCCTCCTTATGATTCCCAGTCACATGGTTCTCTTTCCAACCATGACAACTTACCTTTAGAATGACAGTTCTGGGTGTACTATGATGCTTTTGCAAAAATGTTCTTATAAAAGGGTTTCATCTTCAAGGAATTCATGGAAAAGACTCTGACAAGTACAGGTTTCTGGTAACTGACTATACCGCTGAACTGAATGAATAAGCATTTTCAGAACTCTAATGGAAAACTGATGAATTCATAAAAGTGCTAACAAAAGATCAAGATAAAAAAATATTAGTTACATGAGACTGAGTGAACTGATGAGGATGATTATAATTTTTGTGACTTTCTGTTTGAATAAAAAAAAATCCCACAAGGACTCAGAGGCAAAAAATATACAAATCAATTTTCACTGAAAAGTAAAGGAGCTGTTACAGTGGAGGATTACTGGACTGAATGTCAATATTATGACATAGTATGAGTGTGCTTCGTGTTTGGTAATTGCAGTCATTGTTGCTTTTGTTGTGGTCATCCATTTACAATGCTTGGTGTCAGTGTATTTATCTCTTGTAAAAATAAAATACAGTGTGTGTGTGTGAAAGATAAAAAAAAGAACACTGGCAATATTCTAACATTGTGTGCTTAGACACAGTGGTTGAAGTGGACATTATAAGAAAAGTCAGATTCTAGATATATCTCCTTATTGAAGTATAATTGACATATACATTATACTAGTTTTGGGTGTACAATATAATGATTCAACATTTGTATCCATTGGGAAATAATCACCACAATAATTCTAGTTACCATCTGTCACCACAGAGTTACAAAAAGTTTTTTTTGTTGTGATGAGAAAAAAAAAAGGAAAAAATAGATTATATATCAATATAAGAATAAAGAGACCCTTGGTAAGTGAGGAGGTATTAAGAGAACATGTAGTTACTACCATTACGTGAGACAGCTATTTTTAAATCCTTTGGTGAAAGATAAAAACAGTAATGGAATCCAAAAGCTAGCATTAAAGATATTTTGTCTGAATTCATTTTTTAAAAGAGGACATGGGTTAACCTTTAATTAAATACTGGGTAAAAAATTCTACATAAGCTTATCATGGATGTCTGTATTTAGTAAAGAAATATGTAACAAAAAAAGAGAGACCTGATAAATTCATAGAGAGTTTTTAACCCAGACTGAGGACAGTTCTGTTGAGATAGAGCAATTCCATTTGTGAGCAAAAAAAAAAAAAAAAAGGCAAAATTCTTAGATGTGTAAATATATCTAAGTATAAATTGACTTATATTGAATAATTTAAGTATAAATTACTTAGTGACTTCCTAACCACTTGATAACCACACTCAAAAGCTGAGTAGTAAATTTGTATATTGTTATTTAGGTCTTAGCAAAGCCCTCACCTTCTTAGAGAGGCCTTCCATAACCACCCCATCTAAAATACCCTTCCTCATTAATGGACACATTACACTGTTTACATACTTTTTTTTCTTTTAAAAATCAGTTTTTCTGAGTTGTAATCCACATACCATACAATTTATCCATTTAAGCTCTAAGACTCTATGTTTTTTAGTATATTTACATATATGTGCTATCATCATCATCACAGCCAATTTTAGAATATTTTATCACCCCCAAAAGAAACCATGTGTCGTTCAGTTTTAACTCCCCTATCCCATCATCTTGTGGATGAAGAGACTTCTTTATTTTTTTAACATCTTTATTGGCGTATAATTGATTTAAAATGGTGTGTTAGTTTCTGCTTTACAACAAAGTAGATCAGTTATACATATACATATGTTCCCATATCTCTTCCCTCTTGCATCTCCCTCCCTCCCACCCTCCCCATCCCACCCCTCTAGGTGGTCACAAACCATCTAGCTGATCTCCCTGTGCTATGCAGCTGCTTCCCACTAGCTATCTATTTTACATTTGGTAGTGTATATATATCCATGCCACTCTCTCACTTTTTCACAGCTTCCCCTTCCCCCTCCCCATATCCTCAAGTCCATTCTCTAGCAGGTCTGCGTCCTTATTCCCATCTTACCCCTAGGTTCTTCATGACCGTTTTTTTTTTTTCCTTAGATTGCATATATATGTTAGCATGCGGTATTTGTTTTTCTCTTTCTGACTTACTTCACTCTGTATGACAGACTAGAGGTCCATCCACCTCACTACAAATAACTCAATTTCGTTTATTTTTATGGCTGAGTAATATTCCATTGTATATATGTGCCACATCTTCTTTATCCATTCATCTGTCGATGGACACTTAGGTTGCTTCCATGGCCTGGCTATTGTAAATAGAGCTGCAATGAACATTTTGGTACATGACTTTTTTTGAATTATGGTTTTCTCAGGGTACATGCCAAGTAGTGGGATTGCTGGGTCGTATGGTAGTCCTATTTTTAATTTTTTAAGGAACCTCCATACTGTTCTCCATAGTGGCTTGTATCAATTTACATTCCCATGAACAGTGCAACAGTGTTCCCTTTTCTCCACACCCTCTCCAGCATTTATTGTTTCTAGATTTTTTTGATGATGGCCATTCTGACCGGTGTGAGATGATATCTCATTGTAGTTTTGACTTGCATTTATCTAATGATTAATGATGTTGAGCATTCTTTCATGTGTTTGTTGGCAACCTGTATATCGTCTTTGGAGAAATGTCTATTTAGGTCTTCTGCCCATTTTTGGATTGGGTTGTTTGTTTTTTTGTTATTGAGCTGCATGAACTGCTTGTAAATTTTGGAGATTAATCCTTTGTCAGTTGCTTCATTTGCAAATATTTTCTCCCATTCTGAGGGTTGTCTTTTGGTCTTGTTTATGGTTTCCTTTTTAAGTTTCACTAGGTCCCATTTGTTTATTTTTGTTTTTATTTCCATTTCTCTAGAAGGTGGGTCAAAAAGGATCTTGCTGTGATTTATGTCATAGAGTGTTCTGCTTATGTTTTCCTCTAAGAGTTTGATAGTGTCTGGCCTTACATTTTGGTCTTTAATCCATTTTGAGCTTATTTTTGTGTATGGTGTTAGGGAGTGTTCTAATTTCATACTTTTACATGTAACTGTCCAGTTTTCCCAGCATCACTTATTGAAGAGGCTGTCTTTTCTCCACTGTATATTCTTGCCTCCTTTATCAAAGATAAGTTGACCATATGTGTGTGGGTTTATCTCTGGGCTTTCTATCCTGTTCCATTGATCTATATTTCTGTTTTTGTGCCAGTACCATACTGTCTTGATTACTGTAGCTTTGTAGTATAGTCTGAAGTCAGGGAGCCTGATTCCTCCAGCTACATTTTTCTTTTTCAATATTGCTTTGGCTATTTGGGTCTTTGTGTTTCCGTACAAATTGTGAAATTTTTTATTCTAGTTCTGTGAAAAATGCCAGTGGTAGTTTGATAGGGATTGCATTGAATCTGTAGATTGCTTTGGGTAGTAGAGTCATTTTCACAATGTTGATTCTTCCAATCCAAGAACATGGTATATCTCTCCATCTATTTGTATCATCTTTAATTTCTTTCATCAGTGTCTTATAATTTTCTTCATACAGGTCTTTCATCTCCTTAGGTAGGTTTATTCCTAAATATTTTATTCTTTTTGTTGCAATGGTAAGTGGGAATGTTTTCTTGATTTCACTTTCAGATTTTTCATCTTTAGTGTATAGGAATGCAAGAGATTTCTGTGCAGTAATTTTGTATCCTGCTACTTTACCAAATTCATTGATTAGCTCTAGTAGTTTTCTGGTAGCATCTTTAGGATTCTCTATGTATAGTATCATGTGATCTGCAAATAGTGACAGCTTTACTTCTTCTTTTCCGATTTGGATTCCTTTTATTTCTTTTTCTTCTCTTAATACTGTGGCTAAAACTTCCAAAACTATGTTGAATAATAATGGTGCGAGTGGGCAACCTTGTCTTGTTCCTGATCTTAGTGGAAATGGTTTCAGTTTTTCACCATTGAGGATAATGTTGGCTGTGGGTTTGTCATATATGGCCTTTATTATGTTGAGGAAAGTTCTTCCTTTCCCATCTGGATACCTTTTTTTCTTTTTCTTGCTAAATTTTCCTAGCTATAGCATTCAGTACAATATGAATAAAAGTGGCAAGAGTAGACATGCTTATCCTTTATTCATTTTTGGAAAAAGGGATCTATTCTTTCACCATTAAGTAAGATGTTAGCTATGAGTTTTTCATAGATGCTCTTTAACAAGTTGAGGAAGTTCCTTTCTGTTCCTAGTTTTTTTGAGTGTTTTGATCATGAAAGGATTTTGGTTTTTGTCAAATGCTTTTTCTGTGTCTATTGAGATGATCCTGTTATTTTTCTTTTTAGTTATATTGATATAATGTATTACTTTAATTAATTTTCAATGATTAAACCAACCTAGCATTCCTGGGACTGATCACTTGATAATGATATATAGTTCCTTTGTATATCCATAAATTCACTTTGTTAGATTTTGGTTGTGGATTATTGTGTTCTTATTCATAAAATGTATTGTTCACTGATTTTCTTTCTTTTTAAATTGTGGTAAGAACAGTTAACATGAGATTTACTTCCTAACACAATTTTAAGTGCACAGTACATTATTGTTAACCAAAGACAATGTACAGTATATCTGTACAACTTAATCATCTTGCATAATGGAAACTTTATACCCTTTGAACAGCAACTCCTCATTTCCCCCTCCCAAGCCCCTGACAACCACCATTCTACTCTCTGTTTCTATGAGTTTGGCTAATTTAGATACCTCATATAAGTGAAATCATGCAACATTTGCCCTTCTATAACTGGCTTATATTGTTAGCATAATGTCCTCCACACATTCATGTTGTCGTATATGGCAGGATTTCCTTCTTTTTCAATGCTGGATAATATGTCATTGCATACATTTTTTTTTCCACATTTTCATTATCCATTCATCTCTTGATGCACATTTAGGTTGTTTCCATATCTTGGCTATCGTGAATAGTACTGCAATTAACATTAGAGTGCAGATATCTCTTTGAGATGCTGATTTCAATTTTTAGAATAAATACCCAGAAGAGGGATTGTTTGATCATATGGTAGTTCTATTTTTTAAATTTTTTTGTGAGCTTCCAGATTGTTTTCCATAGGAGCTGCACCATTTTCCATTCCTGTTTTCATTGTACAGGTTCTAATTTCTCCCATATCTTCACCAACACATTTTTCTTTTTAAATTTATAATAGCTATCCTGACAGGTATGAGGTTAGATCTCATCGTGACTTTAATTAGCATTTCCTTGGTGATTAGTGATGTTGAACATCTTTTCATATACCTGTTGACAATTTGCAACAGGTGAAACGTCTATTGAAGTCCTTAGCCCATTTCTAAATTGGGTTATGTGGTTTTTGTTTTTTATTAAGTTGTTTGAGTTCCTTATATATTTTGGATATTAACCCCTTATCATATATATGGTTTGCAAATATTTTCTCCCATTCCATAGATTGTCTTTTCATTATTTTGATTGTTTATTTTGCTGTGTAGAAGCTTTTTAGTTTGATGTAGTCTTACTTGGCTATTTTTGCTTTTGTTGCTTGTGCTTTTGGTGTTATTTCCAAGAAATCATTGCCAAGACAACTGTCCTTAAATTTTTCTCTTTGTTTTCTTCTAGGACTTTTACAATTTCAGGTCTTATAATTAAGTTTTTAATCCACTTTGAGTTGTTTTTGTGTACTGTGTAAGATAAGGGTCAAATTTCAATCTTTTGCATGTGGATATTCAGTTTTCCCTGCACTGTTTGTTGAGAGACTATCCTTTCTCCATTGTGGATTCTTAATACTCTTGTTGAACATCATGTAACTGTATATGGTTGAGTATAATTCTGGGCTTTTGATTCTGTTACATTGGTCTCTATGTCTGTTTTTATGCCAGTACTATACTATTTTTTATTACTGTAGCTTTGTAATATTTTTTGAAATCAGAAAGCATGATGCTTCCCACTTTGTTGTTTTTTAAGATTGCTTTGGCTATTTGGTGTCTTTTGTGGTTCCACGTGAATTTTAGGATTATTTTCTCTATTTTGATAATGTTTATGTATTTATCTGGCCTTTTCCTCTGGGTAGTTAGCTACAATATTTAGTGATTTTGCTTGTTTTGTTTAACATTGTGTTCTTAGTACCAAGTATGGTGCTAAGAAAATAGTAGGTTTCTCAAAAATACTTACTGAATAGTGTTGAATAGAAGGAAGGGAAACAAGAAAGGGAAGAAAGAAGGAAGAGAGAGAGAGGATCAATATACAGAAAGTCTCTGGTTAACCTAGCTGGTGAAGATGATGAAGATGATGATGAAGACAATGGTGACAAAGTCAACCAACAGTGGTGATTAAATCTTAAAAAGAACTAGAGATGGTCATAAATTCTAGAATGCCAAATGCCAGATGTATTAATCATATAACAAATGGTATTCTGATTCATTTGTACTGTTGGTTTAATTAATGTTTACTGAACACAGTGTATGTGCCAGGTGTAGGTGATAGAGAGATAAAAGCATATGTTAATTGTGCTTAAGGAGGCTTAGAAAATCAGACTCTTCCATTTGGGGGAAAGAAATTAGGAAGATTAGGACCCAGTAACTGAATAAAAATAAGTGTAAATACCAATGACATGTTTCTAAACCAAAGAAAACTGAATGATGTGACAATTGCTTACCTACAGTGGGATTCAAAGCATAAGCCTTGTGTTTTCCTAAAGCATTTTGTTAACCACTAAAATAAATTTTATTTTCTTTTTAATACTAAGGTGTAAGTGCCCTATAACATTATCATTTTCTTTAAAAGTAACATTTAATAAATTTGTCACTAAGCTAATTAGTCCATATTTCTGAATTAGTGTACTGCATTTGTGGCTTACTATGCCTAAAGCAAAAATTATTTTCATCACTACTATGTTAATTTTTTGATTGGGGTATGGTATTAAAGTCAAAAAAATCCTTTACTATGTTTAAATTTGTTCTAATAATTAAATGTTTGGCTAATTTTCTTACTCAAAACATCTCATTATACTCTAATAGTAAAATGTGTGTTCTATGTATAATATTTGGTGTTTAATGCATTTTTACTTTTATTTAATTCAAAATAAATGAAATGTCCCAGGGACCATTACTCTAATATAATAAAAATTTAGGCATTTCTCTATTTCAAATAATGAATGGTTATGTAAGGCAAAACAACTTCAGAGCTTGTTGATTGTATTTTAGAGCCAGATCTAAATGGAATAGCAAACACACATGCAAAAAAAAAAAGTCTAACAGTGAGTATAATCATAACCTATTTAGAATGAATAGTTCAATCCAAGACATAGATGTTTTATCAATGGCTTTAATTGGAAGAAAGGAGGTTTGCAACCACTCAAAATATTATGACTGTATCAATGTTACAAAACATATTCTTCTTAAGAGCAGAGGGGGGAAAAGAATGAAAAACATGATGGACCTTGAATAACAGCTCAACAGTAATGCTGTATAATTGCTTTTCATCCTTTCTATCAGCAGTGAAGCTTTAAAACATTGATCAAAATGATGACTGTCACAAAGTGCTTAAAGTGTAGCACACTGTTACATTTCCTCAGCTTCTGAAATAATTATAGCATGAGCAAGCATAACGATGGTTCCCCCACCTTCACCTGCCTTCCTCAAATGGTTTTCCAGTCAAGGTAGATGGGATTAAAAGAACTCTGACATGAATGAGCTACATTAGAACATCAATGTCAAAAGATATATCACAGGCACTTGCCTCAAAAAGATAAAAATACTGTGAACGTTTCACATTAGTGCACACCAGAATTCAGACACCCTCCCTACTGACAAACACACTACTGAAATAAAGGGCATAAAGCACACCCAATGCATAAGAAAGCGCAACACAGATATGAGAAGTGTTCATTGATAATATAAGAAAGATAGCTCTTGTCTGCTAAGACTTTACAGCTAAAGACATGATGGAGAAAGAAAAGCTTTTTACCCATTTGTGGGAATAAGAAATAAAGGACTTTTTTCAAGAATTTAGTAGTTTATTCTAGATTAATATCTTAAAATCATGGTGTCATTAGAATTTAACTATTAATTTATTCATTTAAAAATTTAAAAATAATTATTGAAATCCTAGTAAGTGCCAGGCATCGTGTAGAAACACAGGTGCTGTGCTGTTACAATAGTTGCATGTGGGGCTCCAAGCCAGGCTCTCAGCTCCTCTGATTTCAGCACAGGCATCTGGGATAGATAGTCACACATCTTTGCCAGTTTCCTATGTCAAGTGCTCACTCTGCTGTCTCTCTGCTCTAGAATGCCACTCAGTTACAATTAGAGGAATTAGAAAGTAAAGGAAATTTAATGTCCTTCAAAGGGAGTCTTAACCAGTGGTGAGTGGATAAATGTTTCATCCCCCATGTTCTCTGGAAGGATAAAATAAGATACATTCAGAGTAGTTTCTCAAATGATTCCCTGAGAGTGGATTTAGCTCTTGTTGTTCACAACAGTAACCAGATCATAAGTGCTCAATCACAGACTTTCTTTTTCACCTGTTCACCATTCTCTCCGTTTTTGTTACTCCATTCTTCCTCCCCCCACCCCCAAACTTCCAAGTGCTTGTTTCAGGACCTGCTCTCAGGAAGGAACCTAAACCAAAACAGTTGATACTGGAAGTAGCAATAGTAAATAGCCTCTTTAGATGGGATTCTGAAATTGGTTCCCTCATAGGTCAAATGGCAAGAAAGACCCCGTTACTGGTGATAAATGGGATGCTGAAAACTCCTCGTTTATGTGCTTTACCACCATGTTTTTAAAGACTCAATTGTGGAGAGTTGAATGAGAATCAGGTGGAGGGAGGCACACAGGTTTGTGTAATAGCTCTAACACGTGAAAGCTATCAGGGCAAACCCTTTATAAGCGTTGTGGAGGCGGCTTACTTGTTTCAGTTGTTCCAGAAGTCTTGAGGTGGAAGGATGGCAGGCTCAGTTCAGCCAGCTATCAGCTCAGAACATGCTAGAAAATTAAGAAGGCCTTCTGGCACTGCTTATTACCTGCAACTGGAGGAGCGATAACACTGAAAAAGCAGGTCCAGGATTTAATTACAAGTGTTGAACAATTGCAAAATACATGTGGAACATTCAGCTTCTGGGGGCTTCCTGACATCAGTGCTGTGGTAGTGAGTAAGTGAGACTCTGAGAACTTGGATGGCTGGAAAGAATTGACCTGAGAATGTTGCACCTCCAGATTTTCCTGATATCTCTGGACTTTGGGAGCAGCGTCTTCCCTTCACAGAGGACAACGTAAAGAAATTACCTGAGGTGAGTCCCTTGAAATGTGTTTTTTTCCTCTGGAGGTCATTCACATCTTCAGTATTTCACTCAAATCTGTAAATATTCTCAACTCTCAGTATAGTCCAAGAAGGGAATTATAGTCTCTGCTACTAGTAAGATATCTCATCAGACAAGCTTCAGGACTGGGATAATAGGTAAATATACACTAACAGAAACTCAGAAACCTATACAGGAGTGGATATTGATAATATTTCATTGGATAAGTACATAATATAAGGCTGAAGAAGTACAGCTTTATTTACCTGGAGGCATAATTTAGAGACATAAAGTACACTCTGTGTGAACACTTAGAGCTGGTTTTAATATGATGCTGGGAGGACTACTTAAAGCTTGAAGCAGTAGTGGTTTACAATAAATGATGTGGAGATGCCAGGATCTCTCTGGCAAAGTTCTAAGGAAGAGGTCAAAGTGGTGGGCCTGAGAAAATAGGTTTATTATTTGAGACTGGAGTTCTCTTAACCTTTGTCCTTTAGAAGGCCCAGAGAACACTAAAGTGATATGCAATTCAACAGAGAGGTATTTGAGAAAGTTAATGTTGGCTATTTTCCTTGGGCCAGAATTAACAGGGAGTGATACTTCCATATTTCTTGGTGTGATAGAATCCTGGCCTAGCAGAACACAGGTGATGGCACTTAAAGGCAAGACACACATAATGGTAAAAGTAAAAATAAAGCAGAATGGTAGGGTATCTTTACTCAAAGCAATCTGTGGCTATGGCTATTAGACCACGGTGGTCCAAGAGAGGAGAGAGATAGGCAGTAGAACAAGCCATTGCTTGACTTACTTATCCAGAATAAGTTGATATTAGTTGTCTCTATGGGAATTTGTGATACCTTGCTCAATTTCCAGATTTGAACCACTTAGAGCCAGAGCCCACTGATTAAAGGTAAGTCTAGATACTCTTGAGGATGGATCCTGAAATGTTACTACATGTATATGATATTAGTATTTTCCCAGTACTTGCATAAAGGGCTTGCAGCTATTTAAAAGAGTAATGGTACCTCCGGGAAAGGAGAATTCCTTTAGACTGTTAAATATAGGGTCTGAGCAAACACTGATATCAGTGAGACCTAAATGAAATCACGGTCCCTGTTTAAAGTTGGGTCTTATAGAGGCCAGGTGCTCTATAGAGTTCTAGTCCAAGTCCGTAAAATACACAGACCCAACCTGTGGTTATTTTCTTGACTCTTACATATATATTTATGCTGGACATACTTAGCAACTGGCATTGCTTTTAGAATGATTACCTGGACTTAGAATAGAACCAAAATACAAGAAGGCTTTGAAATTACCCATTCCTGGCTAAAAAAGTAAATCAGAAACAATGTAAAACCCTAAGTAGCACTGCAGGTATGAATGCTGTTCTCAAAAACTGAAAGAAGATGTGATAGACCCTATCCCTTTCAGTTTGCCTTTTTGACCCCTTCAAAACTCAGATGAATTCCGGCTAATGACACTGTGACTATGTAATCTTAGCAAGTGGTTGCCTCTATCACAGACACTGTGCTTAATGTGATAATTTTATCAGAAAAAATCAATACAGTCCCTGGCATGTTGTATGCTTTATTGATTTAGGAAATACATAGGTAAGAGAATCAAATGTAGTTATTTGTTATGTGAGAAGGACAGCAGTAGCCTACAGATGTCTACCACTATAGGAGAATTGAAGTGTAGAATGCTAAAGTTGGGGAACATGTGAATGCCTTCTGGAAATCTACTCTCATCATTTCTATGTAACGTAACATTATATTGGAGATCCTAGTCAGCACAAATTGGAAAGGAAGTAATAAAACTGCCTTTATTCATAGAAAATAAAATTGTATACATGGAAGATCCTAAGGAATCTATAGAAAGATCTGTAATAACTAATAAGTAGATTTCGCAAAGTCAGTGGATATAGGGATATATAGAAATCATCTGTATTTTTATAACTAGAAATACACTATTGGGTAATGAAATAAAAAAGAAATACCAATGAATATAACATAAAAATATTGAATATATGTGAAGGACCAATACAAGGAACACTATCAAACATTGCAAAGAGAAATTAAAGAGAAATTAAATAGTGGAGTTTATTATGCACATGAATTGGATAACATAATTTTAAGTTATTCTCTGCAATTGATCTTTAGAATTCAAAATTCCAATTAAAATAATAGTTTTTTTTCCCACCAAAATTGACAAGTTGGTACAAAATTTATATGAAAATGCATTGGACCTGAAATAGCCAAAATAATTAGGAAAAATAAGAGCAAAGTTCGTACTTACACTACCTTAATTTATGTTCCAACTCAAATGTTTGTCAACAGGTAAACTGATAAAAATTAAGGTATATCAGTAAAATGGAATATTACTCAACAACAACAAATACTGATACCTACGACAACAAAAATAAATCTCAAAAATATTCTGAGCTAAAGAGGCCAAATGTAAATTTGCACATACTGTATTATTTCATTTAAATTAAGTTGTTGATATGATTTCATATTAAATTTTAGAACAGACAAAACTAGAACGTAAGGACAGAAAGAAAAAGAATGGTTTCCTGGTGATTGACTGCAATGAGACACAAGAAATTTGGGGGGAATGGACATGCATACACAAGTATATATTTGTGGTAATTCTTTGAGATATACACTTAAAATCACTGAATATTATTCTATGTAAATTATACCTCAGAGTTTATTTAAAATAAATGGTTAAACAAAATGAAATTTTACTCCAGTCAAGTAAGAAACAGAAATATTGGTTGAGTTTTGTGAAATAATGGAATTACTGAAAGTTGATGAATGGGTGCTATTGAAGTCACTTAATGATACTTGAAATCCATTTGTAACATTAACTATTGTTAACTTTCAACTGGAAATGTAATTTAGTGCTTTCAAATTTCGTTTTCCCACTATTGAAATCCCAAACCACCCAATCGTGTTTTGTGTCTTTACACAAAACTATACCTTTTCCAGTGAATAATATTTTATAAAAATAGAAATACAGTGATGTAGAAAAAAGGATACCTCAACTTTTAGTTGTATTTAAAAAATTTTTTGTTAGACATCTTAATGGCTACAGTAATGACATACTTTAACATAACTTGAAAATAATGAAATCAAAATAAGCTTCTAATTTACTCTTTATACAGTGTATGAGGTTAATCATTAGATGGTGCAAACCGCAGATTGTGTGCAAAGTATGTGTCTGAGAGCATGAGAACTTACAAAATTCTAAACCTTGCAAACTGGATGAAATATGATTAAAGTACCTATAATTTAAAAAGATAAAACGTAATGCATTATATTGTATCTTGCATAAAGAAAAGCTGTTGAAATCATAGCATAGGATTGTCAGATTGCAATATAGAACAAGTATTAACAATCAGATTTTCTCCTCTAGGACAACATGGAACTAGATAGAGGTCACTTTTATCTATGCCACAGCAGTCAGGTGGACCAGACAAACCCTTTGCTGCTGTTCTTACTGTCTCCCATTTTAGCGCTTGCTTGGAACTTGCCTGTTTCCTAAATCTTAGTTCAATCTGATGTTCTGCCAATAAGTCCTTTTTTGGCTTAAACTTGTTAGATTAACTTTCTGGCAGGTGCACTTGCATACCTCTTTACTAGACTACAACGTCTTCAGGGAGCAGAAAACACGATTGTATTTATCATCTTAATCCCAGTGATACAGGATAGGCTTAGTGACTAATGCATGGCTTAAACTCAATAAATGTTTGAAGGATGTACACACGAATGAACATAAGAATGGTATGCATAGAACATTTTTTTGTGAAACTGTAAGTTGTACTGTATAGTTAGTGTGAGTACATTAAAAGGAATAATGGGATATAAAAATTGGAATTGTTGGTAATCACAATGTGGACAGATTTTAAAAAAACAGATTGAGATGTTTGTGTTTAATTTATTGGCAAGATAATACTAATGAATCAATTATTGTTATTTTTAAAGTAATATATCAGAAGTAGTATATAGGATGAATTTGAGAGATTTTTCATGGGGAAAAATAACAGTTTTGGTTACTGTTTTTCCATCAGTTGTCTCAACATAACACACTGGTTAGGATGATACATTTGTTAAAAAGAAAAAAAGGCAAGGATTAAAACTAACACACTTGGAAATGTACACTCAAAATCTAAATTATTGTTTGGAATAAGTAACAACAAAATCATAGAATACCCATGGGTCTTCCATTATGTATAACAAGGGAAAAAATCCATTGTTTTTGGTGAGAGGTAATTAAGATGAAACAACTAAGATGAGTGTGTTTCTGAACTGGGTGTTTGATCATATCACTCCCTTGATATGTAGCGATACATATCACTCCCAATAAATGCATAATTAAATTCAGTTGTCTTGACATTACAAATTCATATCCTTAACTTCCCACACACTCACCTATTTTCCAGTCCTACAAAACCCATGAGCTTCCAGCAATCAACTTTCTCAGTATTCTTGAACCATTTTGATAGATGGGAAAATTCAGAGTCATTGTTTCTTAAGTGACTTTCCTAGTCAATTCCATATAAAATGTCCAGTGTATGGAGAGATTTGTTCACAATATTTCCTTGCTATTCTTTTTTTTTTCTTTTTTCCTTTAACATCTTTACTGGAATATAATTGCTTTATAATCTTGTGTTAGTTTCTGCTGTATAACAAAGTGAATCAGCTATATGCATACATATATCCCCATATCCCCTCCTTCTTGCATCTCCCTGCCACCCTCCCTATCCCACCCCTCTAGGTGGTCGCAGAGCACCGAGCTGATCTCCCTGTGCTATGCAGCTGCTACCCACTAGCTATCTATTTTACATTTGGTAGTGTACATATGTCAGTGTTACTCTCTCACTTCGTCTCAGCTTACCCTTCCCCCTCCCCATGTCCTCAAGTCCATTCTCTACATCTGTCTTTTTTTTTTTTTTTTAGATTCCATATATATGTGTTAGCATACAGTATTTGTTTTTCTCTTTCTGACTTACTTCACTCGGTATGACAGACTCTAGGTCCATCCACCTCACTACAAATAACTCAATTTTGTTTCTTTTTATGGCTGAGTAATATTCCATTGTATATATGTGCCACATCTTCTTTATCCATTCATCTGTCGATGGACACTTAGGTTGCTTCCATGTCCTGGCTACTGTAAACAGAGCTGCAAAGAACATTGGTACATGACTCTTTTTGAATTATGGTTTTCTCGGGGTGTATGCCCAGTAGTGGGATTGCTGGGTCATATGGTACTACTATTTGTAGATTTTTAAGGAACCTCCATACTGTTCTCCATAGTGGCTGTATCAATTTACTTTCCCACCAACAGTGTATGAGGGTTCTCTTTTGTCCACACTCTCTCCAGCATTTATTGTTTCTAGATTTTTTTTTTTTTTATTGTTTCTAGATTTTTTGATGATGGCCATTCTGACTGGTGTGAGGTGATACGTCATTGTAGTTTTGATTTGTATTTCTCTAATGATTAGTGATGTTGAGCATTCTTTCATGTGTTTGTTGGCAATCTGTATATCTTCTTTGGAGAAATGTCTATTTAGGTCTTCTGCCCATTTTTGGATTGGGTTGTTTGTTTTTTTGTTATTGAGCTGCATGAGCTGCTTGTAAATTTTGGAGATTAATCCTTTGTCAGTTGCTTCATTTGCAAATATTTTCTCCCATTCTGAGGGTTGTCTTTTGGTCTTGTTTATGGTTTCCTTTGCTGTGCAAAAGCTTTTAAGTTTCATTAGGTCCCACTTGTTTCTTTTTGTTTTGATTTCCATTTCTCTAGGAGGTGGGTCAAAAAGGATCTTGCTGTGATTTATGTCATAGAGTATTCTCCCTATGTTTTCCTCTAAGAGTTTGATAGTGTCTGGCCTTACATTTAGGTCTTTAATCCATTTTGAGTCAATAAGTGGTGCTGGGAAAACTGGACAGCTACATGTAAAAGAATAAAACTAGAACACTCCCTAACACCATACACAGAAATGCCTAAATCTTGTTTTTCCCTTCAGTCACCTGTTTTTCTCTAGATGTGAGGTTAGTTCTTTGCCTTTTGCAATCTCAGTTCCCTCATGTAAAGTAGTTTTCATCTGTGAGTGTAGAAATACTACTTTCCGGCTCTCAGTATCTCTGAGCTGAAACTAAAATTTTCCTATGGAACTATTTTGAACATAAAGTTTATAGGAAGCTGTGTATAGAGTTGAAATTTCTTATATTTTAGAATCTACATAGTTGGTTCAAGTACCATTTCTTCCCTTTACATATACACGTATCTATGTAGGTAACTTGACTTCTGATCAACACCAAGAGGAATCTGATACTAACCTTGTAGAGCTATCATGAGACTTAAATTACTACAAGGAATATAAAAATCTAGGGCAAAGAAAGCACCCATTAAATATTTTAAACATTTTTTTAATTTTTAATTTTAAAATTGTTTGGAGTATAGTCGACTTACAATATTGTTAGTTTCAAGTGTACAGCATAGTGATTCAATTATACATATGCATATATTCTTTCTCAGATTCTTTTCCCTGTGCTATACAGTAGGTCCTTGTTTGGTTATCTATTTTATATATAGTACTGTGTGTATGTCAACCAGAAATTGATCACACCCCCGCCACCATATTTCACCTTTGGTGACCACAAGTTTGTTTGCAAAATCTGTGAGTTCGTTTCTGTTTTGTAAATAAGCTCATTTATATCATTTAAAAAAAGATTCCACATATGAATGGTATCATATGATATTTGTCTTTCTCTGTCTGATTTACTTCACTTAGTATGATAATCTCTAGGTCCATCCATGTTGCTGCAAATGACATTATTTCATTCTTTTTTTATGGCTGAGTAACACCCCATTGTATATATGTACCACATCTTCTTTATCCATTCCTCTGTTGATGGACATTTAGGTTGCTTCCATGTCTGGCTATTGTACACAGAGCTGCAGTGAACATTGGGGTGCATGTATCTTTTCAAATTATGGCTTTCTCTGGATATATGGCCCAGGAGTGGGATTGTTGTATCATATGATAGTTCTATTTGTTTCTTTCTCTTGCTATGGCAAAATTTTAACTTTAAATCATTTGTGTCTGTGTGCCCTAATAAAATACTGAATTTTCTGAGAGTAGGATCCCTGTCTTATTTAGATTAGATACATCAACTCCTTGCTTAGAGTTTGGAACATAATTTTTTTGCTGAAAAAATATTCTATTCATCCAGATATGTCTAAAGCTAAGTAGTCAGTGGTGCTTAGGAAAAGATTTATGAGATGTATTTTTGGTATTAAAAGCTCCTACAAAAGGACCATAACATTAAATCGTCAGGAAAATCACACCCAGAGCAGTGAACCATCTTTAAGGTGTAAATTTTCCTATCTGCAGACCTTTAGGGAATGATGAGTAGACAACACAGATTTTGCTGTTAGATAACCTTGGTTTTGGTCTTGATTTCTCCAAGTCATACGAATGTAGGCATATAAGTTAACCTCTCTATGGTTTTGGTTTTTCTTGTCTGTACCTCACAGAAATTTTGAGAATTAGAAATAACTTATGTAAAGTTCCTGGCACACAGTAATGCTTAATACATATGTCATTCTTAGTTTTTACATAAAATCTCATCCTGAAGGAATCACGTTTTTTTAGTATAAAAGATTTTACATGGTTTAAAAAAAAAAGGTGCTCTATGTACAAAAGGAGCTCTATTTTCAGAATGTAGGAAAAGATACATGTATTGACTGATAGAAAATTGGTTCTGTGGAGAATGTGAATTCTTTTAAAATCATGTTTCTTGTGCCGACAGTCAAGGTGCTAAAACAACTATGCTGAAAAATTTATAACAGCCAATTTTGAAAACATATCTAAATATGCCTGTGTTTCTATCTGTAAATTTTAAATAAAGATAAGTGTTAGACTTATATACAGTAGCTGGAAGTCTATCAAATGATCTCTCCAGATTTACTGTTAAGGTTCTGCTTCATGAAAGGTAAAAAAAATCACAAAATTCACTTTTTAAAAATGGGAGGGGGATAGGGAAGAAGAAATTTTCTGATATTGTGGAATATTTATAGCCACAGACTATGAAGGAGACTCCAGAGAATATTGGGCTGGTTTATTCCATGCCTTCAGACAGAAACAAATAATAGCATTTCTGAGACAAATGTATTTCTATTATGTAATAAAAGATACCAATTTTTCCAATATCTGTCAGTTAAGATATTTGTTATTAAAATTTTTATTGCTTTAGCTTGTTAATAAACTTCTTTTTGGTTTTTTCAGTGTTTTCTTATCATTAAAATATTTCATTTTTTTAGATTTAATTTATTATATCATAAATTCCAAAAATTTCTTCTGGAGTTATGGTCAAATAATTTATTAAAAGCTTTTTTTTAAAAAAACTTTAGTCATGCTTTTTGAATTTCTAATTCCTAACCATTTTTTTATGTATGGTGAAACATTTACATTTGAAAAGGAAATAAAAACAGATTTATCTATCTAGACAAGAAGAAAAATAATCACTAAATGTTAATTGCTTAAATATTTATAGATGGCAGGTTACTTTCTCTTTTATTCTAGGTAATTCTCACAGCATTTCTGGAGGTAGAAAAATAACTTACACAATATCACTTAATTAAAAAATGGAAAAACAATGACTCATGCCAGGGATGTATTCAAATCCAAGATTTACCCACTAAATATATCTGCTATACCTCCCATAACCCCTTCGATTTTTCCATGTCATTTTAAGGTTTACAATTTAAAGTTTACAACTGTACTGATGACAAATATTTCACTTTGGGCTCAATTTTGACATTCAAAGTTTTGGTCACTAAAGTTTTCATTTGCTGTTAATATTGCTACATATTCTTGCATAGTATTATTTTCTTTTCCAAATCATCCAGGTAATATAAATCAAAACTCTGACCTTCAAATATATGAACGGAATTTTTTTCATAAAGCTCTTGGTTTTTTATTAAACATGAATTCATATAGAACATGAATCATTATGTTACCAACTTTAACAGGGAACTGTTGCTATATAAAATCCTTTAGCCAGTTTTCTATTCTCATACTTTGCTGCCCACAAACCTGGACATCCCCTCCCCTTCCCTCCCTTTAGCCCTTTACTTTTTTGTCAACACAATGTTCATGCTTTCATGCAATATAACTTGTCTAGAATAGGCACCTAACGCATAAATCACATGTCACATCAGTAGAGAATATGGAGTTTCAATCTGTAATGAGAAATAAATCTGTGGGAAGAAAATTGTAGTGTGTAAGTGGAAATTTTTACATCTTATACAAATATTCATTTTTGAAAAGTGTCTTACCATTTACTGTAAACATTGCTGAAATTCAAATTTGATTGGTTTCTGACTTCCTTGGAAAACAATGCAGTAGGGCTGACTTGATTTCTTTTACATAGCTTCAAACATAGGCACTTACTACACTTTAAGAACCAGCATAGAATGCAACCAGACCTTAATGTCACTTATGTAACCCTAATCCCCTCTCCTTTTCTTCCCTTTTATAAGACTACAAGAAAATATGTGATTTTATTTTAATCAATAGTAATGATAACATGCATTTTGTTAGGTTTCTGTAAGATCTGTAATTTTACTTTGTATTATTATAAGTAACTCTATCATAGGTTTATCTCAAACGATATCTGCCATCGTTTCAGGGTGTTATTCGGAAATCTAATGGCCTTCTCTCATTTTACTCATGAGAGCATTGTTCTCATTCTCAAAAATGAATCTTAAAAAGAAGCATATGTTCAACATTTCTTTTAGTAAAGGATGACAGTTAAATGTCTAAAGGCGGAAAGAGTGGATCAAAGTAGAGAGGAAATAGAGATGGATGTACTTAGTTGTTGAATAAGAGGTTCAGCCATGAAAGTTATCTGGAAAGCTCCCAAGGATACAAAGTCTAAAGAGGAGCTAATTAGAATAAATGTCAGCATCACTGCCTAATTGTGATCATTTTCCTCCAGCACCTACTTGATCTCACTTTAATCCTCACAGTCTAAATATATAATAATGGTCAGTTTTAGCAATTACTTTGCTAAAGCTAATCCATCAACAACATTTAGAGAAACCAAGGGATCTAGAAGGGATTTTGTTTTTGTAAAATAGAGGTTGCTTCTTTACTTTTTAACCTTAAGCATAGATTGAGCATTGACCCAACTCATTTTCTAGTTGGGAGATGAGTTTTCATAACCTTGTGGTATTACCTAGGATACCAAGCCCTTGTGACATTTAGACACCTGCATAATTTTTCCATGTACATTATGTCCAGTCACTTGTGAGACAAATCAAAGAAAATCATTTAACCAAATGAGATTCTGATGAAATGAAGATTGTAAAATAATATTTTGATGATTTTTAAGTATTTTCAAATTATTCTGAAAAACTGCCTTTCTCCAGTATAATTTTTGAAATCAGTTTTGTCCCACATAGTGTCAATCGTTTATTGCTTCTAGTTTGTAACTTAATCCTATTATCAAAACACTACGACTGACTTTTATGACTTTTTGATGTTGTTGACTATGATGTTGATGCTGATGAGAAAAAAATAATTCGTTCTAATTTATGTAATAAAGTCACTAGTAATTTTTTAATGAAAGCTTTCAAATAAGATTTTGATAGTTATATAATCAAGCAAGTGAACTAAATCCTAATAAAATTTTCTAATTGTATAAAAATAATTTTTATGTCAGAAATAGTCATTGTATAAAACTATTTGTTTATTTTTCTAACCTGTTTGATCTCCAGAATTCATTTCAGTAAATGATACTGTGATTGAATTAGTGTCTTGTTACCATCTCCAAGCTGGAGTCCTGGGTGGATTTTCAGAAGTGTGTTCTTCCTCATTGAGCTCATGGTTGGAGAGTGTATGGGAGGTAATGGAGTAAGTGGACATCATGATCATGTGCTCACTTATGCACATCTTCTGCTTGGTTCCATGTGGAGTAACAAGGGATCTTATGTTAGTGGATCACTATATAAATCTTTAGATAGTGATGTTGGCTAAGGTCCTATAAGAAAGAAAGGCAAATCCATATTCAGAATGGGCATCAGTTCTAATCATCATGAAAGGAGTCCACTGCTGAAAGGAGTCCCATGTAATCACCGTACTACCAAGTCGCTCACTAGTATCTTCTAGGCATGATCCATAACAGATCTTATGCACTGGATTCTGTTGGATATTCAGAGGCATCAGCAGCTAGATTAGCCTTGGTAAGTGGGTGTAGCTCTATTGCTCTCTTCATGGGCCCATTGTAACAGCACTGCTGTTGCTGAAGACAGGCTGACTGACCTGAATTTGTTGAATCAAAGCTTTACCAATAGGGAGATTTCACCTCACTGCTGGCTTTCAGGGTCATACCTGAGTGTGGCTATAGTATAGAAGGAGTGTATCTTCAGTTTGCATTCATATGTGAGCTGACCCACATACAAACCAAACTCATCCTTGCTCTTTCTCCTGTTTCCCCTGCTCATCATCTGTTTTAAGTGCTCCCCTGGCACCATAGGTGTGACATGAGGGAGAAGTATTGGGACAACATTGGAGGACATGGGAGTCTGAATCCCTTGCTTGTGAAGTTAATTTCTGCTCTCTGGACCTACCTGTACCGTATGCTTCCTAGAACACTTCTGTCTTGTGATGAATTGCTGCTGGGCCTCCCCAATCTTTTGACCTGGTAACTTGTTAGGTCTGATAGAATGCCTATTCATGATGGGCATTCTTTTTTTTTTAATTGAATTATAATTGGTATAGCATTTAGGTTACAATGTAATAATTTGAGATTTATATGCATTGCAAAATTATCACCACAATGTCTAGTTACTGTCTGTCACCATACAAAGTTAAAATATTTTTTCTTGTGATGAACATTTTTAAGATTTACTTTCTTAGAACTTTTAAATTTGCAAAACAATATTACTGACTATAGTCACCATGCTGTACATTATATCCCCATGACTTATTTTATAACTGGAAGTATGTACATTTTGATCCCTTTCACCCATTTTGCATACTCATGATTGGCATTCTTTTTTTTTTTTTTTTTTTTCTTTCGGTACGCGGGCCTCTGACTGTTGTGGCCTCTCTGGTTGTGGAGCACAGGCTCCGGACGCTCAGGCTCAGCGGCCATGGCTCACGGGCCCAGCCGCTCCGCGGCATGTGGGATCTTCCCGTACTGGGGCACGAACCCGTGTCCCTTGCATCGGCAGGCAGACTCTCAACCACTGCGCCACCAGGGAAGCCCTGACTGGCATTCTTAATTGAAATTCACTTGATATCTCTTAATCAACTGTTCCATCTTTACAAGTGCACAGTAGAATGCCAGGTGTTGTTTTCACATGATGGCGTGACTTTAGAAAATTGAAGCTTTACCAAGATGATGCTCTCACAGGATCTTGACATACATTCTAAGGGGTATTATTCCTTCAGAGTCATTTAACCCAAGTAGAAGGGCCCAAGTAGAAGAATCATAACCTATGTCTGCCGCTGATACTTTTTCTGGCTCTGGGTCCCACCAAAAGTTCTCAGCCTTCCAAATCACCTGGCAAATGAGGCAAAACAATAATTCCCAGTGTGAGATATGCTATATCCAGAATACAAAATGTCTCCCAGGTTATGTGCCTCCTTTGTAGTTGTGAGTAGTGCAAGATGCAATCTATCGTTCTTTACTTTTGAGAAAAGCATACCCCAGTCCATTCGACAACTAAGAACTTCACTGGTGTGACACATCCCATAGCTTTTTAGAGTTTTCCTCTGGGACACATGGACCTTACCAATCCTCAAACATACTTGCTCTTTTTGCTCAGTTGGTTTGATTATCATGCCATTGATATAGTGGACCAGTCTGATAGTTTGCAGAATATATTAACGGTCTAGAATTCTTGAGAGTATTTTATGAGGGAAGGAGAGAGAGTTAACATAGTCCTGTTCCATGTAAACTGATTCTGGTCCTTTTTCGCAGTAAGGCTTGAGAAGAATACATTGAGCAGATCAATTACTACATACCTCGTACCCAAGGCAATGTTACTAAGCTCTTGAAGAGATAACTCCTCTTGTACAGCCACAGTGTAGATACAACTCGCTTAAATTTGAGGGAATTGTCATTCACTAGGATCCATCTTGCTTTTGAAAGGGCTGACATGATGAATAACTGAGGATACAATAGAGACCACAGTCTTGGAATTCTTTAGTTAAAGGTGGCACTGACCTCTCCTGTTTCCTCTGGCTTGTGATATCATTTTAATATCTTGCCTGGTATGGGGGGGGATGGGTAGTTTTGCAGGCCTTACCTGCAAAAAGTTCTTACTACATAGACTAAGGATCCAATTTGGGTATTGGTTTACTGAGAAGAATGTTCAGTTAAACTTACACTTAGGGATTGGGGAAATGAGGATTCTGTGATAGTGAGTCTGTGAGGTTAGTGGAACCTGCTATAAGCCAGACCTGGGTCAGTTCTTTCCTTACTACTTAGTCCCCACATTCTGTCAGTCTAGCAGGAGTGATGATGCTGCAGGTACCATATATCAGTGTCATCTAGGGCTCTGTCCATCAATCCTCCAAATATTTATGTATTCCCAGTCCCTAGTATATCATTTCCAGAGTAAAGGGTCCTGGATCTTTTTTGGGAAGAGGCTAGGTGAATTATTAGTATTTACACATATTATTGCATTTCAGTGTCCTTCCTTCTGGGAACTTGGACCTTCCTTCAGGCAAATAGTTTTGGGCCTGAAAACTGGTCCAGGACCTGAAAGCAGGCAGAGCATCATTAATTTTTGAGTGACTGTCCTTAGCTTCCTGATCATGCCTCCTTAATTTACCTTGATTTTTAAGATTGATTATACAAATTGAGCCATCAGTCTTGCCCTACATATCTTTCCCCTAAGGATGCTGTATCCAATTAAAAACCTCTATGGCTTGATGTCAGCCTTCACCCCACTTTTACTATGACATTGTTGTTTAGTACAATAATTTATCACATGACCTTCTTTCTGTCAGGAAACACCCATTACCATCCACGTTGCTATCAGGGAACCCAGTTCTGTAACAGCTTTTCCAATGGTCAGACCTGAACTACAGTCTTACAGAGAAACTTGTGCTCAATTTCTCACCAGTGCATGCCTTATTGACTGGGTAAATGAAGTGTTCTTTAGGTGTCCTTTAAAATATAGTTGACTAGTGGTTTCCAGCTTTACATAATAGATACCCACTTCAACATTCCATTTTGCCGAGATTCTCAATTCCTTTTTACACTGCCTGCTGTAGTAGTTATGGCTTTTATTTTTTACTTAGTGTGAGACATTGTCTTCTCTGGGCTTTCTACTCCATTCTACCAGGTTAAAACTATCTCTTGTATCTTAGACAGTGTTTGAAATAGAGTTTCATAAGAAATTGTTCCCAATTTTATAAAGTGTCTCTTACCTAACTTTATGTCATGATACCCTTGACATCAGATTTTCTGCATTAAATCCCTTACATAAGCTCTATATTCCTTTCACTCCCTTAGTACATCACGTGCCATCCAAGCTGAGTTATGTTGCCACTTAATACTGGTTATTGCTCTCATAGACAAAACTGGAGGAGAGGTAGACATTCTGTGGAGGACACATGTTATCTCTTAATGCAGCAACTGGTAGATTTTCTTCAGACAAGGTGCAAGCTTTTAACATGGAGGTATCCTGGAGGATTCTGGGGAGTACGGAGATTTAGGGGATGGGGATTTAGGAGATTCTGCGGTCTGAGAATGTTTAAGAGCACATGGAGATTTCAGATGTTCACGTGCATTGTCACAGATGTCTCCATCCCAAGTATAAGGGTCTCACTCCTTCCCAGTTAGAGCCCCATGATGGTGTAATGGAATTGTTATATATGAGGATTCAGTCTTCTCTGGAGCTGCATTTCCATTATAACTAAGAGATGACCTTAAGCTTCAGCTTCTGCCTTCCAGCTGCAGGAGATAAAAGTTTCCATTTCTGTTGCCAAGGAGGCTCTATGGCTTTTAAGCACATGGTCTTATATTAGTGATGAATTAACACAAGCTTTTGCTGTCTTTCTCCAGTTCATTGATCACCCCTAGCAACACCTCTGGCAATTATGTTTCTCATAAATACTACTTCCCCTGAACTTGTCAGATACCTAAGATGTTGATGGTTCAGTGCCTTCGTTTCACTGTATACCATTCAAGGTCACCATTGGTGAGAGTATTAACAATTACACAGCTGTCTCATTCCAGAGGCTATCAGCACTTCACCTATCCCAGCAATGGGGTTCTAATTGCCAATAAACAGGCCAATGAATAATCCATCTTCAAAATCCCATTTTTATAAACTGCTTCCTCCTCCTAACACCATCAGTTATTAACCTGGTTCTGCAGAAAACTGAGTTTTAGGAATATTGGGAAATACTTTTGGGAACAATACCTTTTAAGAGGTTGAAAGAAACAGGATTGCGCAGAAGGAAAAATCAACCTGCAGTGCAGTAGCATCAAAATTCTCAGCCAGTCCTATGGATAGCTCTTCAGAGATATCCTGCACTGAATCTGAGGGATAGAAGGGAAGAGGAGGCCTTGTTCCCTTGTATTAAGCAGTCATTGGAAGCAGTCCACCCCTGGGGAGGAAGAAGAACTTTGGGCAAGCAACTCCCTTTGCCTAAGAATAACTTCTGCAGGAATTCACCTGTGATCAATTAACAGGTAACACCTTCAGTCCTGGAGGGAGTATCTGAGTGGTAAACCACAGTATTTGCTGCAGGACCCATGGTGAAATAGTTTGACTATAACTTTGTTCCATATACCCAGGTCTAAAATCTTTCATTTCTTCTCCCCTTCTCCTACACATAAATCTCTTGCAGAGTAAGACCTGCCCTGGCAATTTTCACATAGAATACCAGAACTTTTGAATTCTTAAGACAGGTTATTCAAAAGATGAGAAAATGTAGCAGGAGCTGCATTAAGATTTCTCAATTGCCTCATTTTAGCTCCCCAATCATATAGGTTATACCTTTCCCATGAAGAGAGAGGAGTATGTTATTAGTGAGTAGCTAAAAATAATGGAAATAAACTGGGAAAAAAATGAAGAAAGGAATTCCAGTTTCCAGTTTTGTTTTTGTTTTTGTTTTCTTTTTTTTAACTCAGTGGTTCTTAAATGTGGCAGCACATTAGAATCATCTCAAGTGTATTTTAAAATATGCCAGTACCTGGGTCCACCACTGACCAGTTAGATCAGAATTTCTGAGAGTGGTTCTCAGAGACCTTTAGGTTATAAATGCTTACTAAGTAATTGTAGAGTGTGGTCAGTATTGCTTACTACATTGGGCTTATCAGTTAAGTTACAATCAACCAACCACTATTGTAGCTGCATTCCTGAGAAGAGACCAGTAGTCGAAATCCATGTTTATAACTCTACTCTGCCAGTATCGACCACTGCTCTTTTGTGTATCTTTCTGGAACCAAGAGAGGTAGTTTTTTTATTTTGTCCTTGGTAGGCTGTGACATGGATTGAGGATATACTGTTTCCCAAACAGAAAATATATTCTCTATTCTATCTACTATTTTGAATGAGTCCCAAACAGAAGTTATATGACAAGTGTAAATGGCAGCATAAAAATTCTACAAATATTTAAAACTTATCAGTGTTAAAGAATAATGAAATCATCGAGTCCTCTAAAAATATTAAGGTCTCTTGGAGAAATCAGAGTTCAAGGAATAAAATATCGTCTTTTTGTAAGTTAAAGAAATAAAAGTTCACACATGTAAACAAGCATTTAAATGAATTAAGATCTTAATTTTTTATCCTATTCAATTTCAGCCAAAAGAATCTCACTGAGATGCCTGGGTCGAATTGGAATTTCCTTAATCTCTTGTTGTAATATATATAATCTTGTAAGAGCTCTGAAGATGATCTTATCACCAAATCTCTAATGTGTAATTTTCAACCCTAAAGGATTTATTAGATAATTTAATGTTTTTATACACTAGCCTTCAAACAGAAAGTCTTGCAAATACAAAGTCCCGACTCCTTAACACAGCTAATAATCTTTCCAGGCTCACTTTATATTCCCAGTCAAAGACCATAGCAGTGAATTAGTCATCTCAGATGGAATGAGGTAGAGAGAGAGAGAAGAAACAATTCTTGATTTCAGCCTTGTCTGGAAGAGTACAAGTGTGCAAGTTGTCCAGAATCCACAATTCATAAATTTAAACTATGAGAGTTACCTATCAAGAGGTTCATTTAAATATCATATGTACAATCTAGAGGAAAAAAATTGTTCAAATTTCCTTGCTCTCTCAGTGCATGAGCCTTAAACATATTTTTTCTTACACAATTTAGAAAAATATTCTTTAGTGATGTGAATCCTATTTAAGGTATCATTTTCCCCATATGTGATATTTAATATTTCTTATATAAATGAAGTTTTTGATACAGGAGGTCTGGGCTCTAGTCTAAGATGATCATATCTAACAAGCTCCTAGGTGATGCTGAAGATGTCAGTCTGAGGATACCTTGACTAACCAGGACTTAAAGCAGTCTTACTGCTTAATTACACTGCAGTCTTAGTACCAGCAGCATGAACAGTGCCTGCGGGTGTGTCAGAAATCCAAATTCTCAGGCCCTATGCCAGACGTTTTATAACAGACTCTTTGAAGGTTAGGGCCCAGTAATCTTTTTTTTTTTTTTTTTTTTTTTTCGGTAAATGGGCCCCTCACCACTGTGGCCTCTCCTGCTGCGGAGCACAGGCTCTGGACGCAGAGGCCCAGCGGCCGTGGCTCACGGGCCCAGCCGCTCTGCGGCATGTGGGATCTTCCCGGACCGGGGCACGAACCCGTGTCCCCTGCATCGGCAGGCAGACTCTCAACCACTGCGCCACCAGGGAAGCCCCCCAGTAATCTTTTGAAAAGTTATTTGATGATTCTGTTGGATATTAATTTGAAAATTATTATTTTAAAGTATTAGTTTCCTAATACTTTAGGAACAGTTGACTGTTCCTTTTAATTTTAGATATTCCTGTTACTTTTTGTAACAGCTATATTGAGGTTAATTGATATAAACTGCAGATATTTAAGAACACAGTTTGATAGCTTTTAAAGCTATCAGTAAAATCAAGATAGTAAACATATCCATAACCCCCAAAATTTCCTACTTTGCCTTTGCAATTCCTTCTCCCTCCTCTCCCCAACCTTCACTCTCTCTCTTCCCAGAAATAAAGCCTGTCCCACTTTTGGTTACTTTACTTTTTGGTTACACTACTTTGCACATACAGAGTTTCATATAAATGGAACCAAAAACAGTATGTATTTTATCCTATTTTTTTCACTTCATAATTATTTTGAGATTTATTCATGTTGTGATATGTATTAAGTAGTCTGTTTTTAAAAAAATTGTCCTGTGGAACATTCATCTAATAAATATGTAGGTTTTCAGCTTTTGGTTATTACAAGTACAGCCACTATACTGTATATGTGTAAGTCTTTCTATGGACATAAGCTTTCTTTTCTTTAGGGTGAAAAACTGCATGGAAAGGTTGAGTCATATGGCAGTTGTATGCTTAGGTTTTTAAACAATAGACAAACTATTTCTCAAAATGGCCATATCATTTTACATTCCCACTAACAATTCCTCATCCTCTTCACCATTGGATGTAGTTATACCTTTTATTTTTTTTCCAGCTTTATTGAGGTGTGATTGACAAAAATTTAAGTATATTTAAACTGTACAATGTAATATTTCGATACATGTATATATTGTGAAATGATTACCACAATCAAAATAATTAACATATGCATCACCTCATATAATTATCTTTTTTTCCTTTGGTGATGAGAGCACTTAAGTTCTACTCTCTTAGCAGATTTCAGTTATACAATACAGTACTATTAACTATAGTCACCACTTGTACATTAGTTCTCCAGAACTTACTGATCTTATAACTGAAAGTTTACATCCTTTGACCAACAGCTCCCCATTTCTCCTACCCCCCTTGACCCTGCTAATCAGCATTCTACTCTGTTTATATGAGTTCAACTTTATTTGATTCCACATATAAGTGAGATCATGCAGTGTTTGTCTTCATGTGTCTGGCTTATTTCACTTAGCATAATGTCCACAAAATTCATCCACATTGTTGCAAATGGCAGAATTTTCTTCTTTTATTATGGCAGAACTATATTCCTTTGAGTGTGTGTGTATGATATCTTCTTTATCAATTCTTCTGTTGATGGACTCTTACTTGGCTATCACGCATAATGTTGCAATGAACATGAGTGCTTTGAGATAGTGAGTTTATTTCCTTTGGAGGTATACCCAAAAGTGGGACTGCTGGGTCATATATTTTACTGTTTATCCTAATGGCTGTAACAATTTACTTTCCTGCCAACATTGCACAAAGATTCCCTTTTCTCCAGATCCTTGCCAACACTTCTCTTTTGGCTTTTTGATAATAGTCTTCGTAACAGGTGTGAGTTGATATCTTACTGTGGTTTTGATTTGCATTTCCCTGATGACTAGTGATGTCGAACACTTTTTCATATACCTATTGGTCATTGTACGTCTTCTTTGTAAAAATGTCTATTCAGGTCGTTTGCCCATTTTTTATTTAGATTTTTTGTTATTAAGTTTTATGAGATCCTTATATATATTTGAACCCCTTAGCTGTTATACGGTTTGCAAATACTTTCTCCCATTCCATAGATTGCCTTTCCACTATGTTGTTTATTTTTCTTGATGTGCAGAAGCTTTTTAATTCTATGTAGGTCCACTTGTTTGTGTTTGCTTTTGTTCCCTGTTCTTTGGGTGTCATATCTAAGAAAATACTGCCAAGACCTATGTCATGGAGCTTTTCCTCTATGTTTACTTTTAGGAGTTTTGTGGTTTCAGGTCTTATATTTAAGCGTTTGATCCATTTTGAGTTGACTGTTCTTTTTAATTTTAGCTATTCCTACTTGTATTTTATTGTGGTTTTAATTTGGATTTGGCTAATGACTAGTAAATTTGAATATTTTTATAACCTTACTTTTTATCCATAAATACATACATTTGGATGAAATATCTGTTTAAACTTTTGTGCATTTATTTGTTGAGTTGTATGCTTACTTATAACTGAGGTTTGAGATCAATACAAGTTCTTTATCAGATGTATGCCTTGCAATTATTTGCTCACAGTCTATAGTTTCTTTTGTTTATTATTATTCCTAATAGTGCTTTTTGAAGAGTGAAAGTTTTAAATTTTGATGAAATACAATTGACCGATTTTTATAGATTATGAATTACAAGGAAGAAAAATTACATATCTTAAGTCTTTCAAAAATAAAGGTAAAATTTATGAATATATCCCATTATATATGCATATATGTTATTCGGAATAATGATACAAAGAAAAATATAGATAAATAAGAAATGAAAAGGTTTCAGATAATGTGTCATAAAAAAGTGGAGACTAATTCCAGAAGTGAGAGGTTTCAGTATTTTTTTCAAGATCCACTATTGTAAATCACCACGTTAAGAGTGTAGGGTGATTAAAGAGAGCTCTATAATCTCAATCCATCTTTGAAAACTTCCTAGTTTTCCAGTTTTCCTAGTTCCAGTAGAGAACTTTCTACATTTCATCCTAGTATTTATTGAAAATTATCATCAAATATTACGCAGATGGTCTCATAGCACTACTTGTATTTGTTGTTATACTAAAACCCCTAGAAGTACAAAAAAGAAAATAAAATAGAATACAGCTCATGTAGATTTAAAAGAGAAATAAAACTTTCATTATTCATGGACATTACAATTGTGAGCATCGAAAAGTCAAATCTACTGAGAGACTCTTAGAATTTAAATGTTAATTAAGCACATTTCCTTTATTCTGTATCCTGTCTTCCAAGAAGCAAACACCAAGGCAGAATGAAATGTATGAGAATTATATGAGGGGAAATGCCTTTGTTACAGGAAATAGAGGATGAGATGTAAAAGGGTGGGTGAGAGGTCAGAAAGGGGGATAATGTTGGGTGAAAGTATCTTAGACTGCCCAGCAGTGTAAAGAAAATTCTGCAAAGCCGTCAGTGAGTCCTTGAACAAAGGCAAAAGACAAAGTGATCCTTTCTTTCCCAAGAACTGGTCTGCCTTTGTATCTCTGATGTATTCCAATATGACACAGTTTGTGTGCAAACGGGTGATGGATTTCAAAGCTGGAATGGCCTTTGTCATTTATACTCCCTGCAAAAGAAGGTCAGCAAGGCATATTCTCATGACTGCCACATCCTAGTGTAACAATACTGACACAGAATTTTAATTTGTATGATAATACTGCCATAGTGACTTATATTTGCTAGCATGTATATGGTACATAGTTTTCATGCCTTTTATTTTAGATGTGTCTCTTATAAGAACACCATTTTAAAACAATTTTTATTTTCCTCTGAGAGTCAAACTCATTCTGATTTATATGGATTATTGATATACTTGGAATTACTCTTTCTGACTTTATATTTTTAGTCTTTACAATGGTTTCTTTCTCTTCTCTTTCCTCTTTTCTGCCTTAATCTCTTTCGACAGTTTCATTTCCTTGTTGTTTAAACCCCCATGTTGATTTCTATCGATAATTTTTTTTTCTAGTGGTATTTAATAGTTGAGCAGATATATTTACATTTAATCAGTAATGCCTCCAGAGTAGAACCAAATGACAGAATATTTGTAGATTTTTACATTCAATAATTGGGATGTAACAAGAAAATCATGAAATTCAGGACCCTGCCATAGGAATAGAATATTTCTATAATCTGTGGATGGTCTTTTATTTTGTTTTAATAAGAAGAGTTTAGAAAAACTCAGAATGTAGGTATACAATCCTATTTGGCTCAGAAACAATTACTTTACACTGTCATAACTTAAATAGATTGGGAAGAGGAGATTCATGACCTTCATCTTGTCTCTAAGTATATCTTCTGCCTAAAAAGAAAACTTTTCTGAAACTAGCATAATTTTCTAAATATTTGTAGAGTTAATGGTGTGTACATTACAAAAAATGATTAAAAATCTTAAAAATATACTTAAATACTCAAAACAATGAAGATACAGTAATCATTTACATCCAGCTAATGCATGACCCTTTGGTTCATATGACAAGGTTCAAAGAATGTACCTTTTTTCTCTGTTCTAAATACCTGGAAAATATAATAATGTCAAGTTGCAAACCTAAAAATTGCACCACGGAGAACAGCTACCACAATGCAATTAAAAAAGTTGTCATATATTCTTTCTGTGTGGGTGGTCTCTAAGCATCAAATCTGTTCTTGACATTTTGTGCCAGGTAAGAGCACTGTTTTTAAATGTCATCTTCTAATTATTGAGATAAATTGTCAGATTACTCCCTTTTGATACCCCCTTAATTTCTCCATTATGATTTTTTAACATTTTCTATTTACTTCCATTGTTCTTCTTGTGAATTATAAGGTGTACAACTCTATATATTCTGTAGATTCCTCAAATTTTATATTCAAAGAATTGGAGACTAGAATTGGCAAACAGACAATATCTAAGTATGGTCTTTAGGAGGGAGGATGCCTTTCATTCTAACACAATTATTACATCTTCTGAAAACCAGTATTATAACATCTAGAAAGCAACGCCAATACAAACAATACCAAACTAGCTTTCATATTACATACAAATTCTCTGTCCATGAACTCAACAGGATATATTGAGTAACTACTACATGCAATGTACTATGTAATTATTTGAGTTATAAAAACGACCTGTGATTCAAACTTTGAAATACAAAAGTAGTTGCAAAATATGATTTTGACTATAGTTGCACAAAACCTGAAAAGTTTAAAACAGAAAAGAATCAGTATAGCACAAAGTGCTACATTAATAGAAAAGATTTCGTTAATTGGTAGAATGTATAACTACAGTGTACATATAATTACTAAGACTCCGTATGCATCAAGAGCCTAGTAGTAAGATGGTAAATTCTAGAAAAATATTTGGATGAAGTCAATTGACAGTTTAGCAGTTTCTTACTGAAAGAACATAATTTCGTATCTCTAAAGGAACATAATTTGAGACCTATTGATTAATCTTAAATATTTTCTCTTTTGAATAATTTTACATTTTTATAGAAAGTATAGTTATGTTGATGGTTTTCATTTCTAGGATTTTTTTAAAATTATTTTTTCTGTTGTCATAATAGCTCTGATTATTAGAAATCTATTTTTCCCACTTGTAATATTTCAAGTTGTCATTAGGAGTAAGTGCAAAGAAAAAAAAGGAAACATATTGAATAGTATTGCTTTTTAGTGATTCTAAATATGAGTGTGAAATTTCCTTTTTTTGATCCATTGAATTTTGGCAAGGCAGTTTTACCTGTGTATATTTACTCAGTGGTAACTCCATGATATATTTAAAAAGAAGCATCTTAAAATCTTTTAGAGTCCCTAACCATTTTAAGACTTGTTTTAAAAAATAATAGTGAAACCTAACATTTTAGTTACAATAAATGGAAACACTAATACTTTGCTTATGATATCATGTTTTGTCTTTTTTTTTTTTGATAATTTTATTACCTGTTTGAAAGAATGTGACATAGAATCTTTTTCTGAACGATTCCCTGCTCAGGGATCTGAAGCCATGTAATTTCACTGTAATTCTTATATTAGTCAGTCAGAAATCTTGCAACAAATTTAATCCATGACTACCAATGGGATGGGTCAGCTGCTGTCTGTATTTTTGTTTTGTTTTGTTTTTAACTTTTCAAATGTAACTTAAATTGATCTTTCAAGGAGACTTTGCTTTTTTTTAATCTCTCCTAAAATTAGAAAACAAAAAGCAAGTAGACATATACATGTTAAAGAATTGTTGCCAAGCCTTAATTCCATAGTTTATGTACTCTCCCTCAGTGACTTTTATAGAAAATATTATAATTTTCATCTTATTATATTCTCTTTAACATAAATTTTACTTTCATTTTATTTGGATATATGATTTATATTTGTAACAAGCTTTTGGTTAAACTCATAACTTTTGCTTTCACAATTTTTCTTCAGTAATTTATTTATTTGTAATTAAACAAAAGTATATTAAATATGAATTTGGTTCCTTAATTCATGCTTATTTACTTGTCTAGATGACATTTCATAAATAATTTATACATACTCTTCTTCATATAATTCTTTCATCATATATATTCATTAAACCAAGTTTTTATGTAATTTTGGGACAGTATCACAGATGGAAAAAGTGCTAGAGTCAGAAGACCTATGGTTAAATCTTTGGTATATCTTTTGAAGTTATTGTTGTTAATATTATCACTATGGTATCTAAATGATGTTGTTGATCCTTGTTTTGATGGATTACATTTTATTTTTATGTCCTTATATTTATTTGTCATATATTTATATGTCAGATATGTCATTTACCATTTCATTGGTAAATGTAACTAGTACACATTTGTTCTTCATGTTGTCATTATTACTATTATTGTTATCAAAGAGATAGTTATCAATATCACATATTCTGCAGTTACAGAAATAAGGTCTATCTGTAAGGCCAGAGGAGTTTGGGAGTCAAATAAAAGTGACTATTTCAAGCAGTTATTAATGTAGAGTATTAAGTAACAGAGAGAGCATGAAGAATGGTTCACTCTAGTAAGGCAGGAATAAAGACGCAGACCTCCTAGAGAACGGACTTGAGGTTATGGGGAGGGGAAGGGTGAGCTGTGACAGGGCGAGAGAGAGTCATGGACATATACACACTAACAAACGTAGTAAGGTAGATAGCTAGTTGGAAGCAGCTGCATGGCACAGGGATATTGGCTTGGTGCTTTGTGACAGCCTGGAGGGGTGGGATAGGGAGGGTGGGAGGGAGGGAGACGCAAGAGGGAAGAGATATGGGAACATATGTATATGTATAACTGATTCACTTTGTTATAAAGCAGAAACTAACACACCATTGTAAAGCAATTATACCCCAATAAAGATGTTAAAAAAAAAAAAAGAATGGTTCACTCTAGAATTGTAACTTGGAAGGCATAAGCAATATGTAGTAGAAGAGCAAATGGTTGAAGTAATAAAGAATAAATCTCCTTATGAACACATGCTTGGTTGACTTAAAATATCTGTACTGAAACCAGTCAACAAAATGTGATTGAAGAACAATTTCACAATGAAATATAATAAACATAATTCTTGATGTTCAATTCATGGTTTGATTGGATTAGATCATAGGAAATATGTCTTACGCTTGTAAATTATAAAGAGATCAGTGAAAAGAGGCAACGGCTGGACCAGATACCTTCCATTAAAGCAAATATTAAAGCAGGATGAACCAGACTATTAGTGAACAGAATTTCAAACAAATTAAGACCTGGCAATGTTAAGCAACATTATTTACTTGATTTTTAAAATTTCAGACATGCTGCTGCCTTAATCTATGATTTCTTAAAATATTAGTTATATACCATTAACTAGTTTACATACCTCATAGACCCTATTATCCTCCATTGCAGCACCCTTTTCATCTCTTTTACATTTGCACTTACTTATTTGTTCTGGCTAATTTTTGCATTTCAACCAGACTGTACAATTTAAGACCAGGGATTATGTCTATCATGTGAATACCTAATGTGGTGCTTGATACTTTACAGCTATTCGAATATTAATTGTGTGAATGAATTGAACAATTTACTATTGATAATCTGAATATTACTTGCCATATACGACACCCTACTAATATATTATTGCATACCTTATAGTCAAAATATATTTTATACAATGATAACTTTGGTTTTTGCTATTCTTTATACAAACTTATAAAGAAACAAACATGATGACAAAACTTTCTTTAGCTATATACCCCACAGGCATCTGAACAAAGATTTAAAAGCTGTAGATATTTAATGTTACTTATATACTATTTGGTGTGATATTTCAATTTTCCATTCGGCCAAATATTAGTACAGGGATTAATTATTGAAACCAACATCAACTATGATGCTCCAGCTGCTTTGGTACATTAAATACCAGATGCCTATAGGTGACTCCATTAGGAAGGATGGATACACTTTCACTACAGCATCAGCTAAATGAAATTTGCATCCTTACTACCTTTAATTAGCATAATGTCTATTCTTTTTTTTTTAAACATCTTTATTGGAGTATAATTGGTTTACAATGGTGTGTTAGTTTCTGCTGGATAACAAAGTGAATCAACTTTAATTACAATAAATTTAACAACCACTCTGAGCTTTTATTATTTTCAGAAGATTAAGTGAAGGAAGAAGCTACTCAGTGTTTAGTATTTAAAAATTGTGCTATACAGAAATAATCTGACTCATGTAAAAGAGTGATTTTAAAACTAAAACTGTTTTCTTAGAAATTTGAATTTTAAAAAGTTTTGATGCCAAAATTTAGTCAATTTAGTCAATCTGATCTTATATATTTTTTTTCTTCGACTTTCAATAAACTGGTATACAGTCAATATTTTGTTTTATTTGATCTGGATAAAATTGTATTCTCTTTGCATAGTCTGATCCTAAGCACAAATAAAGAGGAATCAAACTGAGTTTCACAGTCAGTATTCAGTAAGTATAATATCTATCAATTAAATCCACATTTTATGTCTTCAGAATCAGAGACTGCTCAGATAAATCAATCAGAATTGCTTTATTTGGCATTAAAAAATCTACATAAGTGTCTGAATTATCTTTTTTTACAATTCTATTGACCCTAACTTTGCCTTACAGTATTGTTTATAGCAGTTTCTCAAGCTATCAAATTTATACAGGTTGTCATTACCACATTTTCACTGATAGGCAAACTGAACATCAGTGTTTTATTTAAGTGATTTACTTAGATTTTGCACAGTGATTTATTCAAAGATATGAAGGGACTGGATAAGAACCGTATCATCCTCGTTCCCCTACCTCTAATGTTTTTCTAGTAAATAAATTTTGAAAGACCTTTAGAAAACTAACAACTAGATTTTGGTGGTTTGTTTAAAATACATCATAACTGGTATGTACAACAGTGATACTGTCAAATTGTCTAATTTGATTTAGGAGAACATATATGATAATGAGTCAAAAGTGAATAGATCAACTTTAATCTTGTAGCAGAAGAGAAAAGGCAAGCAAATTTGAATTTTTTCATGGCATTCTGGGGAATATACTCTCTGATCCTGAGAGCATCTTGCCAGACGACTGGACTAAGATCTAATACACTGGTTATAATTGCCAATACATTGTACAAAGCCAATATGAAAAAGATATTAGAAAATAAAAAGAATGCCTCCAAAACACTTGTCCCAGAACTTGAACTTATGACCTCAAAATCACAGAGAACTTAATGGGTAAACATATGTGAAACTTCTCCAAAATGAGCCATTAGTGACTCCAAGGCTTGAACAGTTAGATCCCTCCCTGCTTGCTAATCTAGCACACTTACAGTCCAAACTACCCTAACTGGCCTGCTGTCTTAGGATCAGGTTAAACTTCACCTCTTCCAAGAAGTCTTCCCTGACCTATAGAATGTTTCATTCTCTTTTGAGCTACCCTACCAAAGTGTTTCTCTCTAGCATGGCTTTTATCACATAATATTGGCCTTTTTTTCCTTAAGAGTAGTAGCTGAGACCCATAATAGTTCAGTTTCTGGCCTATGGTAGACACTCAGTACATGTTCCCTAAAAGAATGACTAAGCAATTAAATGAATTAATTTATTCAGAAGAAAAAAAATTTTAAGTGTGAGAATGAGTTACTTAGTCTATATTTGGGGGATACATATGTCAACCAGTTCAGAATTAAGATAAGATCCAATTGCCTCAGATTCTAAATTAGAAAATAACTCAGAAGGTTCTGGAGATTCTTAAGACCCAGATGTGGACATAAAAACTGATAGAGTAGGAGAAAAAATCTTTGAAACTCACTTAGGGTATTGACATGACCAACTTCAAAGAATAAAGGGACTCCCAAAACTGGCTGTAGAGAAAATCTGGAATTCAGATGTAGAGATAGGTAAACCCAGGAGGACTTTTGTAAAGACAAATGATATATCAATATTTTAAATTGCTTCTTTAGGATTAGGATCAATTTCATACTTAACCTTTCAGAGAAAACTGTTGGAAACAGCCCAAGCAACTGAAAGTCACTATAGTTTCATGAGATTAAATACAGAAATATACTTAAATCTAATATAAAAATTTAAATATATATCCTCATGTATGTATATATTATGAATGCAATACTGGATTGATGTTTACTTGGTTTTTTTGGTTTTTTTTTTTAACTGTTCTGTCTGGTGTATCAACATACCATTAGAAAAGCAAAAGGAAAGAGTCAAACTGGTGCTCTCTCTCCTAAAATTAGGATTAAATGTCTAAGGGTTCCTCTAAACCAAATGAAATCATTGTTTACACATTAATCATAGCTGGTATGCCAAAGAATTACCAGGAATTACCACTGGTATTCTAAAATTTCACTGGAAAACTATTATAATAAAAAATATTTGTATAAATCATTAATTCAATTATGAAGCAAGTCTGAGGTTCATATCTATTGTGATGTATAATTTCATATAATTAATTAAAGTTTATAAATTTTCACTTTTAGTACATTTTGAAACACTTTGGATACAATGGGTTTTGTCTATCAGACTTTTATTTTCCTCTGAAATGAGCACTAAATATTAAAAACATTTCTTTTTAAAATCATGTGCTATTTAGTTATGAAATTTAATATTTGAACTGTATTTTAGATCTCTCCAAATACAAGAATATGACACCATCACAATTATTTATGATAAAATGTATGCATTAAATGAAATGGAAAAACACTGAACTAGGTTAGCTAAAGTTATATAATTGAAATAAGTCACCAAGCTAGAAAAATGAGACAAAATAAATAAAACACATTTGGAAAATGAATCTTTGATCAAGTGCTAAAAGCAGTCATTTTAATTTCTTCAGAGAAAACGAAACTGATTTTAGATGGTTCAGAATGTATTTACCTACAATTTACTTTATAATTTAAAAGCATTTGAGGGTGATTTATGATAGAATCTGTGATCCATAGCAAAATTGAAAGTTTAAGATTTGACGTTTTCCTGCTTAAACTCTTTCATACCACTAACTCATTTATGTAGCACTTACTTATTGCCACATCCTATGGTAGGTTCATTACACTCATAATGATAACAGATAGGCATTTTTATCCCAATTGCATAGGGGAAAAAAGTGAGTTTCAGAGAAATTGGGTAACTTTCCCAAGGTAGCATGTTTAATACATGGGAGAGTTAGAATTTGAATGTAGGAAATTTTGGCTTCAAACTTAAGGCCCTTCTCTCTCTACCAAACTGCTTTTCTGTTCAGTATCATACCTTACTATTTTTCATTCCCAACTCACTTTCCACTAAAGCAGTATAAAAATAGACCAGTTTTCTGAAAATTCCATGGTGTTTCTTACCTACTCTCTCTTTATACCTTTCATACATTACTCATTTTCTCTCTCTTTTTTTTTTTTTAGTTTTTATTGAAGTTCCTTCTACTTTTAAATACCTGGTAAACTATTTTTCTTAAAAAAGTATCATCATATTAAAGATTCCCCCCAAATCCCTTGCTGACCAACACCATTCTCCTCAAAGGGTCATTTGCTCTCTATTTAACCTTTGTACCTTCTGTGTTCTCTGCACTTAGTATGTATGCAACTTTTGTATATTTATATGTATATATAAATTTTCTAATGTGTTGGCTTCTTCAGAGATTATGCCATAGTATACTTGTATATGAATTCCTAGTGCCTAGAACATTGTCTGGTACATAATAGGTGCTGAATAAATATTGAACTAAAATAAAAGGCATTAGCTTTCTTCACAATCCTATTTATAAAGGCAAAGGCCAAATCTGGATGGATGATGAGAATATCATTGTTTTTGTCCTTAGATGACTGGAATTATGAGTAGAATATTTTAAATTTGGATATTTTATAAAAGGATACTAAACTTGAAATGAGAAGACCTAAATAAATTCTTTCTTTTTCATGTACAAGCAATGAGAAATTAGGTATTTCATTTCTCTTGAAGCTTTAATTATCCTCTAAAATGTGGCTTATACAACTCTTTTTATATCACATAGTTATTTTGAGGAATCAAATGAAAATGGAATAATGCATATGATAACACTTGCAAACTGCAAAACATTAAATGTGATGTTCCTTTTATTATTTCAGAGAGAGAAAGTGACCTAAGGAAGATTAGCAAAATATAGTAGGTCTGCCAGTCTAGTGATTTAGTAGAGTTAGGTGCCATGGACTATTTTAACTGAATTTGTGGGTAAGTCTTCCAAACATTCAAAGAAGAAATTTGTCGTCAATGAACTGTAGTTAACCCAAGATGTAGTTGTGAGTGGCATGCTGTAGACTAAATTTAGTCTTCATCTGTTTAGGAATTACATTTGAAATTAAAATGAAATATAGAAATCATGAATGTTGAAGTTATTATCGCTCCACTTCCAAAATTGTTCCATCAAAAAGTAATGAAGTTTTTGAGAAAAGTAAAAAAAAAAATAAAATATAGTTAGTATAATTTAGGATTACTCTATACCATATCCTCTTGTGGCTATTCAGAATCACATATTTAATTTAAATATTTGTTCCTTTATAAGTTTAGTATTTTCAGAAATTATCAGCTTTATTTTCAGCAATTTCAACCCAAGTTACTATTTTACAAAAAGCTCTTTGGGAAAAATCTGTCCTAGATATTTTTAACAAATGAATAGGGAAGTAAAAGAAGAGGGACCCCAGATTTGAAGATCAAGAGTAACTGAAAATTTGTCTCCAGCTAGATATTCAAATTAAGAAGGAGGAAATAGTAAGATGTCTACTTAGAATTGTTCCACTGAGGATGATTCATTTTTTAGAGCAGTAATGAAAGTAGCCAAGTGTTCTGTCAATCAAGTGTATTCAGCAGAGTCATCTCAAGTTCTAGGCAAGCCAAGAGTCATACATTTTGTGAATATATTCTTCTTTTGATTACTGCTTTCCTAATGGATGAAAAGAAGCTGTATGCTGGTATACAATGGTACTTTAGGGGCTAAGAGAGAGCACATTGTTGCACAGCCAATATTTAATAAAGATATGTATCCTCAGGGAATAGCTTTGTTACATATTAATCCAAAAGTAAGCAAAGACTGTCAATACCTCTTTAAAAGCAGAATTAATTCATGACTAATTATGGAATTAATTCCAGATTATGGAATTCTTGTTTGTCATTTACAAGAAAACCCATGAGCAAGCACTATTTGTAGATTTGAAAAAAATGCAGTTGATATTAAAACAAGAGAATTCAGAAGTCTAATATTTAGGTAAAATATTCAGATTCTATGCCTACAATAAGCTTGAAAACTTATTAGACAAGGTGACATGACATTGAGTACTTCTGCAAAATCCAGTTTGAGAAATATTATAAACTACTATTTTGAGATTTATATTATTTATAATCAATTTTATAGGTGAAAAACATACTTTGATTTAGACTTTGTATGATTTTCTAAAGGAATTCAAAACCTGTTGAAGGATAAAAGAAAACATCTGGAAAAAAGAGAAAGACTGAGAATAGAAGCTTCAAAAAATTAAAATAATTCTAAGCTTTGAGGAAAGTTCTAGAAGGAATGATTAAAGAAATGCCATCTTGAAAAATAATGGTAATCATTAAATATAGACAAGATTTTATTTAAAACACATGGTAATATGACACAAGTTGAATAATAAATAAGAGTAATGCACATGTTCACTTATAAATAATTATTGGTGTCCATTATTCCAAGAACTTTCTTAGCTTCTGTGAACACAGGTATAAAACAAAAAACAAAGAAATTGAAATCTTTGTCCTCATGGGGTTTACATTCTAGCTAGGGGGAGTAATTGACAAATAACTAAAACATAAAAACAAAGAAAAATAGAAGGTCGTAAGGCATGCCTGGGGTGGTGGAAGTTATAATTTAAATAGGGTAACCGTGGAAACCCTACTGTAAAGAGGGTTTCAAAGAACTGAAGGAAGAGAGAAAGGAATTGAGGTAGATATCTAGGAGAAGACCATTAGAAAGGACTCATACATGTACTTTACCTTGATTTTAGTGCTGCTTTCAGTAAAGTCTCATATAAAGTTTAGATATTTAAGATGATTAAATGGTTATAATTATAAATGAAATATATACTCTCAAAGTGTTAATGAAATGATGTCAGCTTGTAGTACAGTGCATACCAAAGATTCTGCCCTCCAATCTGTACTCTTCAGTAGTCAATAATTGAAATCAGGATATTGAAAGCATACTTCTCAAATATGTAGACAAGTAGAAAATGGTAAGGTTAGTTAATCCTACATGGATAAATTTTACTTCTAAAGAAAATTTGTCTACTCCAACAGAAATGAACTTGGTAAACATGAATATTAGATCTTGTATTTGGTGAGAGTATCAGTTTTATAAGTGCAGGAGTATTGGGACCTGGCTAAACAGAAACTTTATTTAAAATACTAGAAATTTTTCGGCTTCCCTGGTGGCACAGTGGTTGAGAGTCCGCCTGCCGATGCAGGGGACACAGGTTCATGCCCCGGTCCGGGAAGATCCCACATGCTGCGGAGCGGCTGTGCCCGTGAGCCATGGCTGCTGAGCCTGCGCGTCCGGAGCCTCTGCTCCACAACGGGAGAGGCCACAACAGTGAGAGGCCCGCGTACCGCAAAAAATAAAAAATAATTAAAATAAAATAAAGTACTATAAATCTTTGACCACAAGCTCAATCTCCTACAGAGTTCATATTGGGATAAAAGATAGTTACATTAAATTAGGATTTGCTCTACTGAAGAAAATAATTCAGTCATTGTTTTTTGTAGTGTTTATTATGTCAGAAACAGTATGTTCAATGTTAAGAAAGGTATTGTAAGGGGGCACTAAAATATTGATGTTAATCTAGAAAGGAACAGTAACCCTAGAGGAAGATTTAAAACTTTACATACGGTCTCCCACATACATTTGATACAGATAATAGTCTTGATTTAGAATCTCAGAAGTGTCCATTTCCTCACTGGTCTTTTTAGGCTGGTCAAGAGAGAGGTATTTATGCCATTCAGGTCTAGACATTGCTTTTAGTTAATAAATTGGGATTTGCTAGAAAAGCCCAGTAGGAAAAGTGTTGTGAAAGTTTATCTCCACACACATAAGGCATTGCTTTGGGAAAAGGTGTGGAAGTAAGACAATGAAGATCACTAAGAGAGGACTTCGAGGTGATAATTCAAAGAAAAATAAAACAAGTAAATCTGGGCGGAAGATTGCGTAAGAGCACTTTGGAGACTATTTTTATTTATTTTTTTAAATTGTTTATCTATTTTTGGCTGTGTTGTGTCTTTGTTGCTGCATGCAGGTTTTCTTTAGTTGCAGGGGGCTGGGGCTACTCTTCCTTGTGGTGCACAGGCTTCTCATTGCAGTGGCTTCTCTTTGTTGTGGAGCACGGGCTCTAGGCGCACAGGCTTCAGTAGTTGTGGCACGCAGTTTCAGAAGTTGTGGTACACGGGCGTAGTTGCTCTGCGGCATGAGGGATCTTCCCAGACCAGGGCTCAAACCCGTGTCCCCTGCATTGGCAGGCGGATTCTTAACTACTGCACCACCAGGGAAGTCCCTATTTTTAATTTTTAAAGTAAAGATTTCAAATGAATTCATGGTAAAATGGAAAATTATTACAGAACTTTCAGGAATGGCATGAAGTCCAACAATGAGTAGCAAACTGAAGAAAAAAGTTGCAGATTTCCATGTCTAGAAAGGGCCCCATGGAAAGAAACTACAAGCAGTCTGTAGATGCCTGGCTGATGGTCATGAAGAAAGCAGAGACCTCAGTCCTACAATCACAAGAAATAAATTCAGCCAACAACCTGAGGGACCTTGAAGATCCTTGGTCTAGATTTCAGATGGTTGTGACTTTCTTAAATTAACTTTTGTTAGGTAGAGCCCTGGGGTGTTGACAATGAGCCATGGGTCAACAAAAGACTACAAGGGAAAGTGAAATAGAGAAGTTTATTATTTACAGGTTCTGGAGAAGGTACACAGCACACCTCCAGGGGCCATAAAGGGAGGTCAAGGCATGGTGCAGGCAGAGGGAGCACCTCAGGACCTGGGGCACACACTCTGTCAGGGTCCATGGGGTGGAGTGTTTTGGGGTTCCCCTGCTAAGGCTGGAATAGTCACCTCAAACCAAAAAGAGTGAGGTTTTGGTAAGCATTGATAGGGCTTTATCAAAGGAGTGGACAAGGGGAAGTCCTGGGAGATGGGGTAGAGTTCTTACCACAAAGAAGTCTGGAGAGTTTATCAGGAACTTACAATTACTTGGGACTCTGGGGGGCTGTTAGCTAAGGTATGTGCTCCAGGGAGGGGCTTATATCAGTTCAAGGTCCCTGCAGGCTACTTCGCCACAAAAATGGATGCCAAGGTAGCAATATCATGGAGTAGCTGAGCTAAACTCTCAACATAGATTATACTGCAGCCTGATGGAAGTCTTGATATCAGTCTTGGTCAAGCCTCTAGATTGCTGTGACTAAGCTGAGAAAAAGACAGCTGAACTATGCCTGTACTCCTGACCATGGAAACTATGAAAGAATAACCATGTGTTGTTTTAAGCTTCTAAATCTGTGGTAAGTTTTTTATTTAGCAGTGGAAATACAAGCCATTCAAACAATTTTAATAGCAAGGTAGTGTGGTGTAGTTATATAACCTATGTCAAACCAAATAAAATTACCTTAGCCAGAGAAGAAAAGATTTAGAGATGGACATGTGAATCAAGCCGAGTTGATCAAAATTCTTTTTAAGATACTTTTACTAGAGCAGTTAGATGTTTTTCTGCTAAAGCTTTCTATGCCAGTCATCAAGCTACCTGCAAAGAGAGAAAATCTGAAAATATTATTTCGTCTATATAGCTATGTATAAAGAGCTTCTGATCAGTTGCACACCTTAGAATTCCATAGCTGCATAAGAAATACGATTTCTTATATGGCATATTATAATATGCCTAATACAAAGACTAAATATTGGGCCTCTTATCCTGTCCTAGTATATCCTTCCAAATCACTAAATTCTGGCTGACTGTATATCTATCTATCTATATATATGCTATTTACCAAACACATCTCTTATACTTTTGTATCTTTGCTCAGTTTGTTTCACTGAAATGTACTCCCCTTTTTATATCCAATCTTATCCATTCTCCAATGATCTGAGTTGAACTTGCCTGTCAAGAGAATTTCTTTGCTTCAAAATAAATTCTTAGAATAATTTTACCTTGGTCATGCAAATTAAATTCCTCTTTTGGAATTTAGTAAAAATGTCTCTCTGACTTAGTTGCATGATCATTTTTTTATAACTTCTCCAAGCTTATTTAAAATGAATGTATTTTCTGTTTATAGGCTTGCTTTCTTTTTAAAAAAAATCATTTCTAACTACTGTTTATGGGCTTTCAGGTCTAATGTAAAACATATCATCATTTACATTTAAAAAATATCATTTGTAATTAATGCTGATATTTTTAAAGGGATTACATTTGAAATACGTTTAAATATGTGATTATAAATAATAGTTTTAAACAAATGAAATGCTACCATCTTGGCTTTAGAGAATGAAGAATCTACCATCAACTATGCTACTGGAATGGAGTGTAGATACCTCTTCTCACTTTCACTACTCACTACACTCTGATACTGATCAGGATCCTGGGACACAGGTATTGAACTCATAATGTACTCTCAGAATTCTGAATAAAACACTGAATTTGACAAGTTTGATATGTAGCTAACAATCTATACATCTCATAGTTTCATACTTGTAGAAATTTCTGCTTCAGCCTCTAGACTGTAAATACCATTCTGGGGCAGGGGTATGATATATACCTTGGTATTCTCGTCCTCTCAGCTGTGACCCAGCAATAAGCACTTTGTTTTTACTCAGCACAACTTTGGTACTGAAAGTGAACTAAGGAAGCAGTCGGGACAGCTCAGAACTGAAGCCTGGTAAAAATGCTTCCTCTTGGCGGCAGCATATGGGGCTTGCCATGAAGTTAATAATAGCAGTGAACTAATCTGCTGAGGAACAGGACAGAAAAGAAAAAGTTATGTGATGACAGCTTTGTAATGCACATGCATACTGATATTTTAAAGTCAAAGTTGAAGACCTTACTTGACTGACATATATTTAACTTTACTATGAAGTATGCTCTGTAAAGGTAAGAACTTTGTAGATAGTGTTCACTCATCTATCCTCAGCATCTATTCTTGGCATGTATTAGTGATTAATATTGACTAAATGGATTAATGGATCAATTATTATGTCAATGATTTGAAATATGAATTTGAAGATAAGTTGCTAAATATGTATTCCTTGTTACCTGAACTTCTGGATGTCATGTAAAGCAACAACACCCAATTTGAAGAGCATCTACTTATATTTATTTGAAAGAACTCTAGGTTTATATTAAGAAAGGTTCACTCTTTACCCCTGAATTCTGACGTTTTTATATGTACGTTCCACTTAGTCTTCAAACATAACATGTCCAATCTTAAGATCATCATATTTTGCTCAAAATAGTTTGTCCCTCTTGTCTTCCTCATACTATTGAGGCACTACAATTTTTCTAGCCATCAAAACCTGCAAACGTAAGGTAATTTTCAAATGTCTTCTTGCTCCATCATATCTGATTAATTGTCTTAGACTTTGAGTACCTTGTTGAACACATTTATTTTGATAACAACCCAATTACACATGGTAGAACTCAGTCTATAGATGGGAAGATGGTGAGTGACTTCCCCAAGAAATGTTTAAGTAACCATTGTTCAGGCCCAGATTTATTTCCACTTTCCTTATTAGCTCTTTCTATAGCATTCATTCTCATATTTTCCTTTTTTTCTGTTATCTAGTAGTGCACATGTCCTATATTTTACATCTGGTGTTGTAGTTGAATTGTTTCACTTGTGCTTACATTTCCTCAGAAATAGTAAGCTCTGTGATGTCTCAGACTAAGGGCTCTCTCTGGCCACCCCTGAAAAGTGAATAACTGCAGCATTTCCTTTTGCTACATTCTTGGGGGCAATTACCACTCTCATTTTGAAGCAGCCCATGATCATAGAGAAATCCCTAGTAGGTGTTTGTAAGGTTCTATTTTAAGTTTTTCCAGTGCAGTGAATATGTATTTCAAGAATAGTTCTAGCTATTAGACTGAGGTACATTATCACTAATCCCCATGAACTCACAGTTAAAGTGAAAAACATGCAAGGAAATAGCAATTTCAAGAGAATCTGATAGATGTACATCATGGGTCCTATGATATCTATAAGGAATACCAAACCTAATGTGGAAATGTCTTGAAAGCCTTTTGGCAGGGGGAGGGACTCATTTTTATTGAGATAAATTCATGTAACAAAAAATTCACCATTTTAACCATTTTAACTGTAGAATCCAATGGTGTGTAGTAAATTCACAAAGTTGTACAACTATCACTGTTATCTAATTCCAGAAAATTTTAATCAACCCAAGGAAACTCCATACCCATTAAGAAGCCATTGCTCACTTCCCCCTCCCCCTACCCCCTCGGAAACCAAAATCTATTTTTTGTCTCAATGGATTTGCTTAATCTGGACATTTCATATAAATAAAAACATACAAATACATTAATCTTTGTCTAGTAAGCTCAGTGTTTGAGCTTCCTTAGGGACAGTTTCTATCTGTTGCTTTTTTCTCTTCTGTATATGGGTCATACTTTCTTGTTTATTTGTATGCATCATATTTGTTGTAGAAAACTGATCATTTTTAATATGATAATGTGACAACTCTGGAAATCAGATAATGCCCCCATCCCACTATATTTTTATTTCTTAGGACCCCATTTATACCCAGAGTTTCTTTTATCACTTATATACACCTATATAATTTATATACAATTTATATATTGAATACATTGAATACAATTCTGAATAATTAATTTTGTAAAGTCTTTATTCTTTGTCATGTGTGGCTACTAATTTCTCTATTTGGGTGGTTTAGTGGTGAGATTTGCTTAAATACCTAGAAACAATAAACTCCCAGTCTGCTGATGGCCTCTGCATGTTGGGCATGCCTTTAACACTCAGCCAGGCAGTTTACAACTCTTCCTTAGTCTGTACTTCCTCCCCATGTAGAGCATAAAGGTCAGTCAGAGGTGACAGCTTAGAGCCTTCTTTCTTTCTTGAGCATGTGCCCTACTCTGGGAATTCACATTGCCTTCTAGATTCCCAAGAATAACTTGGAGCTTTAAAAACACCTATTACCTAAAGCATCTCATTCTCCAGGCTTTTCTCCCAAGCGTTTTGTTTAGTCAATGATTTGTTCCAAATGTTATTCATTGTCCCAGACGGCAATGGCTATTACATCTCCCTATAAAGTTTTTGACAAATACCCAGATAGCTTCAGCACTGGGAGAGTTTCTATTGGGCAAGACAAAGGCAAATCCTTTGGAACTGGTCATCTAGGGAGCCATTAAAAAGGTCAAACAAACCATAATTTTGTTCCATCTGGTACTGGTACCTGAACAAGGGTTTTGGGTTGTTATCTTCAAAGGCATTGCATAACTGGGGAATGTGAAGTAGAAACAGGGTAGATTAAAATGTCACAGGTTCTTTCCAAGTTTCTGATGGCTTTTATTACTTAAGTATTATCCTCATTGCTGCAAGCTTTTGGTAATTTTCCCAAGTTCCTTAAAGGTAGATTCTGACAGTTTTTACACATTTTTCATTGCCTTTATGGAAGGAAGAATTTCGGGATTTCTTTGCCATTTTTGCTCACAACACTAGAAAAAACTTTTATAATAATATTACAACTAAGCTGCATTTGAACCAGCAGGAATTAGGTAGGAAAGGTAAGAGAAACAAACCAGGTAGAGAGAGCGTTGTGTTAAAAGGCCCAGAAGCAAAGGAGAATGGTGTATGCTGGGAAATGGCCCTAATTCTGCGAGACTAAATGATAGGGTGCAATTAAAAGTAAAAAGACATGCATTTTACAGGAGATAGGATGGAGACTGAGAGCTCCTTATGCCATAATACAATATTTGGACTTAATTTGGGCAATGTGGACTTAATCATTTAATGCAGATTTGTTAAATCATTTCTGTAAACATTGCAGAGGATGGATAGCTTGAGAATAAACTTAGGCAAGGAATCTAGTAAAGAGGCTAATATAAAAGTCAAAAGCATAAGAGATGATGAACCAAATTAAGGATGTGACTGTTGAAATGGAGAGAATGTTTACATATTTAGTACTTAGAGAGGAAGATACCTAGGAGCTAAAATATGTAAATATTCATCTCCAGTTGTTTCAATGAGTGGGGAGAGGGAAGGCATGACAATAAGAAGGAAGGGTGGGGAAAATGTCTAGAATGATTCCGATATTTTGGTTTGGAAACATGAGAGGAAACTGATACCATTCACTGAAATTAAGAATACTGACCATGACTGATGAACCTAGTGGCAGGGCAGGAATAAAGACGTAGACATAGAAAATGGACTTGAGGACACAGAGGGGAGGGGGAAGCTGGGGCAAAGTAAGAGTATCATTGACATATATACACTACTGAATGTAAAATAGTTAGCTAGTGGGAAGAAGCAGCATAGCACAGGGAGATCAGCTCGGTGCTTTCCGATGACCTAGAGTGGTGGGATAGGAAAGGTGGGAGGGAGGCTCAAGAGGGAGGGGATATGGGGATATATGTATGCATATGGCTGATTCACTTTGTTGTACAACAGAAACTAACACAGTATTGTGAAGCAATTATACTCCAATAAAGATCTATTTAAAAAAAAAGAAAGAACTGACCATGAAGTGAACTTGGAGAAGGAAAACTATATACATTCAGTTTGGACATTATGAAATCAAGTTGTCCATGAAACATACAAGGCCATATTCAGCAGACATTTAGAGACACAGGTTTGGTTCTCAAGGGGAAATTCGGCACTGCTGATGCAGATTTGGGATAGCCAAAGATTTATGGAAGTGATAAAAGAAATTCTGGGTATAAATAGGGTCCTAAGAAATAAAAATATAGGGAAAAGGTAGACAATTTATTAATAGTATTTCTAGTGAAATTACATCATAAACTGAGTCAATGAAAAAGATTATTCACAGTAAAGAACTGAATGAAGTTTAAATCACTCTTTCTTAGGTGTGTACCTTAACTTTACTATTAGAGAAGTTTTCTTATAGTAGTTCCAAAAATTTTTCTGATGGAAGACTAAGTCTGGAGGGAAAACTTGGTTCTAATAGTATAGAATCCAAAGTTATCATTTATATTGTAGAACAGTAAGCGATCTCAGAATCAACGTTGTTTTTAATCTAGGTCTTCAGTGTGAGGTGGGTTTTTTATGTTTTGTTTTTGAATTTGTTTTTTAATATCATCAGCTGCAAGAAAATTAAACTCTTCTAAGAAAATAAGCCAAGAGAATCCCAAAATATAATCAGGGACAAAAATAAAATTGCTCTTGGGAAATCTGAGGTATAGTTATATCACCTGACATTAGCCTTATTCCCAAACTTAATCTATCCCAACATTAGAGATTTAAGAAACATAGCTACATCCAAAGAAACAGCCCATGTTTTGACAAATAAGTAATTAATGATTTCTTCCTATTTTAATATTAGTTATTTGTGGATAGGGGCTCCACTTTAGATTTTTTTAAAAAATTGACATAATTAAATAGAGTAATATCACATATATAATACCAAATATTCTATATTTGAAAACAAACATATTGTGTTTTTAAAAGATTGCAATAATCAGTCACAATCACTGTTAAAAATGGGCAGCATCTGAATTTCTAATAAAGAGTTAACAGTTTTTCAGAAGAGGATTATTTCAGTGTGAGTAGCTCCATTCATACAATGAGAATTTTTCAGTAAACATTTCATATATGGGTGAGGGGCAACAAACATATCTAGAAAGGTACAGATAGCAAATATTTTAGACTTTGCTGTTCATATCATCTTTCATAGCTACTCAAATCAGTCCTTGTAGTGCAAAAACAGCCATAGCCAATACATAAATGAAAGAGCATGGATGTGTTAGAAACAAACAAACAAACAAACTTATTTACAGACACTAAAATTTGATTTCCTATGATTTTTATGTGTCACACACTATCATAATTTTGATCGTTTTCAGTATTGGGGATGAAAAATACTTCCTTACCTCAACATGCAAAATGAACCGAAACAGACAGAAGGCCACATTAGTCATTTGGGCTGTCCTTTGCTGACCCCTGGTCTAGAACCTAAAATTGACATGATTATTTCCTCACACTCTATACATATAAGCAGTTTATATACAGACTAAGATCAACTTTTCTGGACTCTGAAAAACCTAAGGCTGGAACAGTGTGATTCTTTTCTTCATCATTCTATTCCTTGTATTTGACATAGAATAATAGATTTTTTTTGTTCTTATTGTGTTTCATAGGCTCAGAAAATGTTTTTTGGAATGACCGCATACATATATGACTGAATAAAAATATTAAGGACATTTCTATTCTGGCAGGGCACTAGAAAGAGCCAAAATGACTCAATTTTCTTTTCCCAGCATTTTTTATGTAGCCACATTATAAGCAGCCCAGTTTCTTCACTGGTATTGACTTAACCCACAGTGTGTAAGGATAAACAGTTTTTAAAATTCCATGCCCATTTCAGTGATCCACAAAAGAGCATTACAACAGAGTTTATCATAGAATAAATAAAGCACATTATTGGTTATATGCTTGCAAAGCTTAGGCATTTAAAGAGTTGAGTGTTTTATAACTATAAAGCAGAATTATTTTAAATGTCATTATTTAATAAATATAAAGTAAAATAACTATTAATTTTAATTTTGGATGATAATAGTGGTCTAAATATTTCAAAATTTGTTTTCCTTGCATCACATATTTAGTTGTGTTTTCCAGCTATTTAATTTTTCAGTTGGAAATAGTTTTTTAACAGAGCTTGATTTATTATAGCATAATGGTTGAGAGCATGGGGTCTGCAATTAAACTAATTAACTACAGTTTTTAGGTCCACTCCTTACTAAGCATGTGACCTTGCACAAGTTACTTATCTGTGATTTATTTTCCTCTTTTTGCCTGGAGATAAAAATTCCTAGCTCATAGGATATTGATATTTAAAAGATTTAATATGTGCAAATTGCTTATAACAGTTTCTGGTACAGTTTTTGAAACGTTTTAAGAACTTACTACATGTGAACTTTTAACATATATTTAAATTAGACAATAAAATATCATAAACACTTTTCTTAGTTATCTATTTCAACCTATCCAGCAAATATAATGTAGGAGAAAATAATTTGGAGACATTAAGGAAGATTTCAGACAAATTGGTTAATGCATTAAGAGTGTATATTTTTAAAATAAATTTATTTATTTATTTTTCTTTATTTATTTATGGCTGCAATGGGTCTTCATTGCTGCACGCAGGCTTTCTCTAGTTGCGGCGAGCGGGAGCTACTCTTGGTTGCGGTGCGCGGGCTTCTTATTGTGGTGGCTTCTCTTGTTGCAGAGCGTGGGCTCTAGGTGCTCAGGCTTCAGCAGTTGTGGCACACGGGCTCAGTAGTTGTGGCACATGGGCTTAGTTGCTTCGCAGCATGCGGGATCTTCCCAGACCAGGGCTTGAACCCGTGTTCCCTTCATTGGCAGGCAGATTCTTAACCACTGAACAACAAGGGAAGACCAAGAATATATATATTTTTTAATCATATAAGTAACTGGCATTGAAAATCAGAACTGAAGGAAACCTACCATCAGAAAGCAGCTAAAGGCACTGTGGAATTTTACCCCAGATCAGAGGAAAACCAGATTTCTTTTCCTTTTAGAAGGACATACTCCTATCCATCCATGGGCATGCATTTGTTTGTATCAAGTTTCTTTTACCTTCAGTTATTTTAAGTTAGAAGGAATATTTGTCTCCTTTTGTTGTGAAAAAAATTCCCCTTTGGGTTAAGACTGCCTCCTCCTTGGCTGCAGAAGCATATTAATGAGAAGAGTATTTATAAAAATGTAAATTATCTTATATCAATATCACTGTACTTAGCATGTGTAGTGATTTCAAAAGTGGATAGAATGAATACACTAAGATGTCAAAATGGAAATAAAAGGGGAAAAATGAATTTTCATTAGAAATTATGACATCTTCTCAATGTGTAGTAGTTGCCTATCCCAGCATCCTGCACATCACAGAAGATCAATAATTACTTATTAAATTAATGAATAAATAGTGCCACTGATCTCCTGCAGTCTTCACAACTACACCCAATAAATAAAACTTTGCCTCACTTTTCAGTGCCTGGTGTTAAAGAGTACTTTGATTGACAGATGTGGGTCAAAATGTGAGAAATTAAACAGGCTTTCTACCAATTAAGTTAGCCCAGGAACCATTTGCCATAAACAGATTAGGAGTTTGTACTGAATTTATCTCAAGTTGCCTGTTAAAAATCTTCGATAAAACCCTCCTCATCATCTCACACTTACAATAATTGAAACAAGACCTGCCAAATGAATAGGTTCCTCCTGTTGATTTTTTTCCCAATAAACCCATGTAGTCATAGAAATACCTACTCATTCATTTTCTCTGTAAATCTCTTATTCTGCAGTAACTATGTATAAAGTCCTAGAATTTAAAAAAAAATCAAACCTTATCTCTGAACATGAAAAAGTTTTAACATTTCTGAGGCTCAGATTTATCACCTGTTTAAAGGGAATGATATTGTCTTGTTCTAATAGGTGTTATGAAGTTTACACAGTGATGCAAGTTAGAGCCTTGGGAATTCAAAGACTTTGGTTAGCATCCTGCCTCTTCTTCTTAACAACTGTAAGTCTTTGAGCAGTATTTTGACCTATAAACCTGAAATAGGAATAACATCTACGTTATATGCATCTAGAGTGAAAGGTGCACTTTCTGGCACACAGTAGGAACTAAGTAAATAGTATCTATTAAAGAGCTTGGTGGAAAAGTTGGGCATATAAGGGAAAGTTGGACCTATAAATATGAGTGAAATAGCAAGGTTATATGCAGAATAATAAGAGCCTTATATTCATAGAGTTGTCACAAAAGAAGGGAGTAACCAGTACTTCTGAAAGAGGAATTATTTACAATATGAGACAATTTAACGGAATTTTGAAAAATCCATAGGTTTTCACCTGATGGATATGGGTCGAAATGTATTCTATGAACAGGAAGAATGGTAGAGAATAAGAAGCAATGAGAGTTGGTATAATGATCTTAGACTGAATAGCAGTTTATCAGCCTTAATTAAACATTGAGTGGAAGTGGAGAAGAGGAAGAGAGGAGGGAGGGGGTAAATGTGTTTTTAGATGCAGGTACCTTATGAGACACAATAAGAAATATGACTTTATTTTTACTGAGACAGAAAACAGATGAAGGTTTTGAACAAGGGAATTATCTAATCTCTGGAAAACTGTTGTGATTTATAATAAGAAATATATTTTTGTTCTTTGTCCCCTTTTCTGGCACATAGCTCCTTAAACCACTGGAATTTCCTAAGTGTTAAGAGACATAAACTATGTCTTATGTCAATGAGGTGATTTGGAGCCAATCTAAGTAGGGGAGCTGGTTGGTAGGAGAACAAACCATGTGATTAGAGGGCAGGAACTTTCAGTCCTATCCCCCTGATCTCCAGGGAGGGAGGGGAGAGGGACCAGAATTTGAATGAATAGCCAATGACCAATGGTTTAATCAACTATCCCTATCAAATAAAGCCTCTTTATAAACCCAAAAGGACTGGGTTCAGAGAGCTTCCAGTTTGATGAACGTGTGGAGATTTGGAGAGAGTGGCTTTCCTGGAGGGGACATGAAGGCTAGGTGCCCTTTCACCATATCTTGTCCTATATGTTTCTTCCATCTGGCTGTTGTTGAGTTATATTTTTTTATAATACATAAATAATCTTTTATAATAATCTAGTAAGTAAAATGTTCCTCTGAGTTCTGAGCTACACTAGCAAATTAATCAAACCTGAGCAGAGGGTCATTGAAACTTCCAATCTATAACCTGTTGGTCAGAAACACCAGTAATAACCTGGGTTTTCAACTCATATCTAAAGTCAAGAGAGAGGAGCAGTCTCGTGGGGACTGAAGCCTTAACCTGTGGAATCTGAGCCTATCTCTGGAGAGATAGCCTCAGATTTGAGATGAATTGTAGGACACCCAGCTGGTGTCCGAGGATTGTTGCTGGCGTAGGTAAACCTCCCCTCCCATGTAGAAATTGAGTGATCAGAACTTTTAACTGTTAGCGGCCACGTGGTTCCCAACCAGCAGTGCAGGGGCAACTTATAGGTTCTAGGCAGACTCACTACAACTACATAGATTCAGCTGATGAGAAGACAATGAACCTAAGTAGATTACTCACAGAATACAGCAGGTAGCATGAGCTCCATGTTTTCATCATTACTTACCCTCCTGAGTCCCATGGGGGTGAGGCAGAGGTGTGCCCAAATGGATGTTGTATATGTTGTGTCACAGCTGAGAAATGCTTAGGATAGTCCCAGTCTTAAAAAGCAACCTCTAGGAAACTTGTTCATCTTCCCTCCAGAAAGATACATTATTACCCTGAAATGTGAGCAAGTTTTCTCAGGATAGAGGATTGAGGTCTTTATCTGTGTAATCTTGGTGTATATGTTTAGGGAAAGAAACATTCTCTATCTTTGCTATCCTGGAATATAAAAAATAAACTTGAATAAATATGCTTTGAATACCTAGGCATGCAGAAATGTGAGAGATTCATTGAAAATATTTTCTCCCAACTAAGAGAACTCTTGAGCACACATATGAATGAAAGAGAGGAAGCATCAAAAAACCTAAGAGAAAAGTTCTCCAATATTTAAGGACAATAAATTGAAAGCTCTGGAGTCAACAAAGAACGGCACCTTTAAAGAGCAATGAGATGTTATGTTTGACAAAAGCAGAGTATATAAACTCATAGTGGTAGGAGATTAACTCAGGGAGGTAGGCTTGGGAAAATTATAAAGAATATTATCAGTTTTAATTTGGACCTCATGTTGAGATTCATGAGAAGCTACTTAAGAGTTTGAGAAATAGAATGGCAAGATTTAATTTAGATTTTAGTAAGTTCACCCTGGATGCTATGTGGTTTTAAAATTTGAAGGAGTACCTTTTAAGGAAAATAAAGTATTATAAATCCAAAATAACTGTGGCATTTTATATATTGGTTAGATTTGGTATGTTTTGAAATCAGAAACAATAGAAGTTTCTAGCTGATAGAGTACAAGCAAACGAGTATTCGAGAATAAAACATTATTTTGGACGGAATGCTTAGGCGAATTGATTTGCCATTATTATGATGGCTAAAACTAAATTGGGAAGGGGAATCAAGAGGGCTGTTTGGATAGAATGTCCATATTATCCATGTCAAGATCCCTTTGAGATTGAAGGGGAATATATTAGTAGTTATACAAAGACAATAAGACTATAAGTGTAAATACAGATTGTCTTGGCTAAACTGGAACCCATGATCATCACAGTTTTAGGTATTTGAGGTGCTTATTAGCTATTCACTTGTAGAAGTCAAGTTGGGAGTTGGATAAGTGATTCCAGTGCTCTGTGAAGAGATCAAATGGAGGTATGATTTTGGAAGTAATCAGTGAATGGATGATATGTAAAGCCATGAGAGTAAGTATCACCACCAAGAGAATTAATGTAGAAAGAATAAGAGATTGAAGAAAGAGCTCTGAATAAGTCTAATTTTTAGAGTTTAAGATGCAAAGGTAATAGCATAAAGGAGACTAACTGTACTTAGCAGAGAAAATGAAAGAATGTGAGCTCCACAGAAGCAGAGAATTTTGTCTGTTTGATTTTTAACATATCCTGGGCTCCTCAAAGCATGGTTAGCACATAGTAGGCACTCAATAAATATTCTATTAAATGATTTTTTAATTAAAAAAATTTTTTATTGAAATATAGTTGATTTATAATGTGTTTCAGGTGTACGGCAAGGTAATTCAGTTATGCATATATAATTGTTTTTTTACATTGTCTTCCATTATAGGTTATTACAAGATATTAAGTATCTTAATATCTTTATACTAACTATATTAATAGCTTAATATCTTAATACTGTGCTTGCTATACAGTAGGTCCTTATTGGTTATCTATTTTATATATAATAATGTATAAATTTTAATCCCAAACACTTCATTTACACTCCCCCGCCCCATCTTTGGTAACCATAAGTTTCTTTTCTTTTTTTTTTTTTTAATTAATTAATTTATTTTTGTCTGCGTTGGGTCTTTGTGGCTGCATGTGGGCTTTCTCTAGTTGCAGAGAGCAGGGGCTCCTCTTTGTTGTGGTGTGCAAGCTTCTCATTGTGGTGGCTTCTCTCGTTGCAGAGCAAGGGCTTTAGGCACATAGGCTTCAGTAGTTGTGGCTCGCCGGCTCTAGAGCACAGGTTCAGTAGTTGTGGCGCACAGGCTCAGCTGCTCCACAGCATGTGGGATCTTCCTGGACCAGAGCACGAACCCGTGTCCCCTGTATTGGCAGGCGGATTCTTAACCACTGCACCACCAGGGAAGCCCCCATAAGTTTGTTTTCTATCTGTGAGTCTATTTCTGTTTTGTAAATAAGTTCATTTGTAAATATAATTTTTTTTATAGATTCTACATATAAGTGATATCACATGATATTTGTCTATCTATCTATCTATCTATCTGGCTTGCTTCACTTAGTATGATAATCTTTTGGTCCATCCATGTTGCTGCAAGTGGCATTATTTCATTCTTTTTTATGGCTGAGTAGTATTCCATTGTGTATATATACCACATCTTCTTTATCCATTCATCTGTCAGTGGACACTTAGGTTGCTTCCATGACTTGGCTATTGTAAATAGTGCTGCTATGAACATTGGGGTGCATGTATTTTTTTGAATTATGGTTTTCTTCAGATATATGTCCAGGAGTGGGATTGCAGGATCATATGGTAGCTCTTATTTTCGTTTTTTAAGGAACCTCCATACTGTTCTCCATAGTGATATTCTCACCAACATTGTGCTAGGGTTTCTTTTTCTCCACACCCTCTCCAGCATTTACTACTTGTAGACATTTTGATGTTGGCCATTCTGACCAGTGTGAGGTGATGCCTCACTGTTGTTTTGATTTGCATTGCTCTAATCAATAGTGATCTTGAACAACTTTTCATGTGCCTTTTGGCCATCTATATGTCTTCTTTGGAGAAATGTCTTTTTAGATCTTCTGCCCATTTTTTGCTTTTTGGTATATACAAACAGCTCATACAGCTCAATTTTAGAGATAAACCCTTGTCACTCACATAGTTTGCAAATATTTTCTCCCATTCTGTAGGTTTTCTTTTTGTTTTGTTTATAGCTTCCTTTGCTGTGCAAAAGATTTAAGTTTAATTAGGTCTTATTTTTTTATTTTTGTTTTTATTTTCATTACTAGACCTTTTGGCTGCAAATAGATCAATTTGTTGTGAAAACTCATGAAATGGATAAAACATAATAAATGGCCCTTTTACAGTTTGTCTGATAATGTGCTATTATCAAAGTTACTTAAATATGCATTGGGCACACTGCAAACAAGACAGTAAATCATTATCATGAGTCATGTTTGCACAAGGCCAGCAAAACCAAAACAAATAAGCCCATTTAATTGGCTATTTCAGAACTCAGCTGTAAAAATAAAATATTACAAGCATACCTAGTATTTTTTTTTAATTTTAATGGTATAATTTACACATAATAAAGAGTTCCCACATTTTTACTTTGAGCTTTGAAACTGTTTACCTACTTACCACCATCGAAAATCAAACATAAAATAGTTCCATCATCAGGAAAGTTTCCAATTTTTTTTTCCAGTCCATTTCCTGTCTTTCTCTGTACATTGATGAAATCACTTTCTGATTTATATTACCATGGATTATTTTGCTTATTTTGGGACTTAATACAAATAAAGTAATGATTATGAGTAAAGACAGAATCTGATTTCTTTTGCTCAAACTAATGCATTTTTATATACTGATATTATTTTTGAAGATTCACATTATCAGATAGAAGTATGCTCTTATTTCTAAATTAATGAGTTTTTATTATAAATGCATGTTGGATATTATCAAACAGTTTATTTTGCTTTTATTAAGATGATCATATGCTTTTCTCCTTTCAATTGTTAATACCATAAATTGATTTTTAAGTGTAAAATCAGTTTTTCATTACTGAGAATTCTCACTTGATCATGAAGTACTACCCTTTTGGTATATCACTGGATACACTGTGCTAATATTTTGTTAAGGACTTTTGCATGTATCATGATGAGATTATTCTGTGATTTTATTTTGTATAATAGTCTTATCAGATTTTCAAATCCAATTATACTGGTCTCATAGAATGAATTGGGAATGTTCCATTCTGCTAGATTTTCTAAAAGATCTTATATACAATGTTTGTTTTTTTAAAAGGAAAATTCACCAGGAAAGCATTCTGAGCCTAGAGGGTTTTTTTTCCATAGTGTTTTTAAAAAATTATGTTTTCAATCCTGTTGATTGATATAAAGCTATTTTCATTTCCTATTTGGTTTTGGATGAGTTTAGGTAAATTTTCTTTTCTTACAAAAATTTTGTGGTTGATCTAAATTTTCAAATTCAGTGGCATAATATTCATTATGTTTCCCTCTTATCCATTTAATTGCTATAATACCTGTACTGTTGTCTCAGCTTTCATTGCTGGTATTTTTAGTTTGTTTTCTCTCCTCTTGTTTAGTCATGCAAGGGGTATATTTACTTTCTATCCCTGGAGCTATCACAAACCTGTTGCAGTGATGGCTCCTAGGACCATTTTTTTAAAGTAATAATCTATGCTTAGTGAGGTGGAGATGCCTGTAATGAGCATGTCTAAGTGAAGGAATTCTCCAAAACCCACCAGATGGTCATGTTCCAGGGGAGGATTTAAAGGTCATTCTATTTACTAAAGTGATGAGGGATATACAGGTGAGTGCGGCAAACACCAGCATCTTGGCAGTTCACTGGTATATTTCCTCTGAAAACCAGAGCTCACTGTAGAAGATTTTGTTATAAAACTAGATCCACTGACAGCAGTAAGGATTCTAGGCTTGCAAAACTCTATTGACCAGGTGTTGATGCTTTGCTGTCAGAAGGCAAGTGTTCAATTATCATAATGAACAACAATGTTAAAATGACAGCCAAGACCAAAAGAGCATTGTGGGATATTTAGTAGAGCACAGTATCATGAGGGCAAAATATGTGGACAGTCAGTAAGGGTAATTCTAACTTTGTACCATCAGAAGAAATCAAGGATGGATGATCATGAATCTGAGGGCAGTTGTACCATTAAAACATCATGATACTTTGTTCAATTTCTAGACCTACATTAGTTTTTAAACTCAGAGCAAACTGACTGAAATAATGGTTAGGTAACCAGAAGGAAGGACTCTACATTGAAACTACACACAGTAATGACTACCTCAGTCCTTCACTAAAGGAACTGAAAAATGACTACTCTTATAACTCTGCACTGTTGGTGAGGGGAACGGAGGAGATACTTAAATACTTTGAGGACTGTCCACAAGGTATGGTTTCACATGTGTATCTGGAGACATGAAGTGGCTTCATAACTTTTGGTAGACAATTTCCCATGGTCCTCTCTGGTTTTGCATTTTTTTTGCATGTTTTTAAATCAACTTTTTTTCTGAGGAAGGTGAGCAAGCAACCTTAGAAGATAGTCATAATGTTCCCTTCCAGAGCAGAGGTCAGATTTGTTTATTAACTATGATAATAAAGATAATGTCTAGCTCTGGGGAGAAATTTAAGCAAGTTTTCTAACAGCTTCCTTATCACAGATTTGGGTTTTGTAAGCTTGTGGTCCCTCAGCTGAGGTTCAAACCCACTCTTTTGTGCAGTATCCACTTGTATCACCCCACATGGACCCCAATGGGACTTGTAGAGCAGGTGGAACTAATGCAAACATGAGATTCTTCCTGTGCCATGAGTAATAAAAGTCCTTTGTCTATGACCCAGGAGTCTCATGTCTTCTGCTACCATCCATGAACTTGTGGCAGATTAACTTGTTAGCTTGCAAATAGAGGAAATTCCAGATACTTTGTAGTTCTTGACAATTACTCCACAACCCCTTAGAGATTCGGAACATAAAGTGAGCAGGTATTAAGTTGAGTTCAGACATAGACCTACCTGTTAGTCATCTCTCTAACCTCTAAATGTGTAATCAGAATCCATCTACTTGGCATAAGGCATAGACACTATATTTGGCAGTTAGCCCATGTGGTAGGCTATATTGTAGTTTAGAAGTCTATATGGCACCTCTGAAACTGCTCTTCCACAACCAGGATTTCAATTTTAAAAAGTCACATCTTTGAGGGAATAGCAGAAATTGATGTCACCTTAAAGAACTAATGGATGGAGAAGTGGTGGTCCCAACATTCATCAGTTTAATTCATAAATCTAGACCTTGCAAAAATCAGATAGAATATGGAGCATGAAAATTAAATACTGTTATCTCAAGCAAGTGGTAACTTTAATTTCAGACACTCTACCAGATGCAGTATCTGCACTAGAGAAAATTAACATTATCTCAGAAACATGCATGAGTCCATAGATTTATCAAATTCATTTGTTTATATCTCTATTAGGACAGAGAATCAGAATGAGCTCACATTCACTTGGAAGAGATAATGGTATATATTTACAGTTTACACAGGGCTATGTCAATTCCCTTGTTCTCTTTCCTGTCAACCAAAGAGATCTAGACTGTCTAGACATCAAGGACTCCAGAGGATGGGAACTAAAGATTCAGAGACCTGCAACATTGGTGAAATGGCTAAGGTCCAATGCTCTTAGCATTCTGGGAAATCCCTTCCAAAGTAAAACAAATTAGTTCCTCTGACTCTCCTACCATGAGGACTTCTTAGATTTATTTTTCCATCTTGCTTTCTAGTAGTTGTTCTAGAAATAACAATATCTATCTTCTCTTATTAGATTTTGTCTTTAAATAACCTTATACTGTTTCACAAATAATATAAGTGACTTACATAATTCCATTTACTTTTCTCTCATACTTTGCTTTCTTTTGGCTGTGTTTGGTCTTTGTTGTTGCAAGCAGGCTTTCTCTAGTTGGGGTGAGTGGAGGCTACTCTTCGTTGCGGTGCACAGCCTTCTAATTGTAGTGGCTTCTCTTGTTGCGGAGCATGGGCTCTAGGTACACGGGCTTCAGTAGTTGTAGCACACGGGCTTAGCTGTTCCGTGGCATGTGAGATCTTCCTGGACCAGGGATTAAACCTGTATCCCCTGCATTGGCAGGTGGATTCTTAACCACTGCCCCACCAGGGAAGTCCTTCATACTTTGTTTTCTTGATGCTATATATTTTATTTCTACATATACTGTAAATTTCATAAATGCATGCATTTTCTTTAAAATAGTCAGTTAATAGTATCCTTTGAATATACAGCAGAATTTTGGCCCCCCATAACCCTTGACTCCTGGTGTTATGCTGAAGAATAAGTCCCATTAAATGAAAAAAGGGGCTTTCTAGATGTTACTAAGGTTACTAATCACTTGACTAAGATTTCCTAGATTATTAAACTGGGTTCAGTGTAATCATGTGAGCCCATAAAACTAGAAGATGACTGTAGAAAAGGAAGTCAGATGAGAAACACAAAAAGAATTTGACCATCCATTGCTGGCTTGAGGATGGAGGGGCAATGTGCAAAGTATGAGAAAGAAATTAATTCTGGCAGCAATCAGTGAATTTGGAAGTGGATCACGAGCCTAGACGATACTTGTAGCCCAGGCTTATAACTTGATTTTAGCCTAGTGAGATTCTGAGCAGAAGATCTATCCATTACATGCCAGGCTTCCAACCTTCAGAAATTATGAGATAATAAATTTATATTGCTTAAAGGGCTGGTAATTTGTTATATAATGATAGAAAGCTAATTTTATATATATATAAAACTTATAATGTATATTACTATGTATATTATATACATTGTATATATATAATTAAGTATATGCATATATATGTAATACATACATAATAACTAACATATTCTTTTCTATTGTTTTGTACTCTTTCCACTCTGCTATAGTTTGAATGTGTCTCCCGCAAATTCATATGTTGAAACCTAATCCCAAAGGTGATGGTATTAGGAGGCGGGGCCTTTGTGAGGTGGTAAGGTCATGAGGGTGGAGCCCTTATGAATGGGATTAGTGCTCTAATAAAAGAGGCTCCAGAGAGCCCCCATCTTTGGAATCAGTTGCCCTGTCTCCCTCCTTCCGCCCATCCCTTCCGCTCTCCCCTCCACTTGCCCTAACTGGCTTTCTATAAACCATTTGCTATAAAGCCTACAGGCACAAGGGAATGAATTATGCCAATGACTGGAGGGAGCTTGGAAGTAGATTCTTTCTCAGTCAGGCTTCTGATGAGATCCCAGCACTGGGGTCAACCTTAATTACAGTTTTATGTGGCCCTCTGCAGAGGGCCGAAGTGAGCCATTCCTGGATGCTAGCACCACAGAAACCATGAGATAATAAATATGTTGTTTTAAGCCACCACGTTTTAGGTAGTTTGTTATGCAGCATAAACACTCTGGGAAGTCCAATGTATCTTAAGAGTGACCTTCCTCAGTTCTCTTGCCCTATCCTCAGCCTCCTATGTATTACCTCCTTGCATTTTGATGAAGACCTGTAAAGAGTTGTAGGGCAGGTAAAGATTTGCTGTGTGTTTTGGGGTCCTCAAAACTTAAATTTAAGATTTTAGTAAATCATGCCAGCTGAAATATGACAGATAACTTACCCAATTTCTAAATATAGCTCATTTCTTCCCGTTCTCTTTGCCATATCCTTCCTCTTTCTGCCAATTCACCAAAGCTGAAAGCAGTATTAGTCTCTTCTCTACTAGGAAGGACTTGCTACATTCTGGAATTCATTTGGCATTGATACCATATCTGGTACAACAGCTACAATAAGGCTAACGCTAGAGTCATTGAGCTAGAGTCATTCTGCAGTAATTCTTCAGTGTTTATGATTAGGACCACCACCCTTGGATCACTTAGGTCTTTAATAGAATCACTAGTGTCTGACACCTCTCTTTGAAACACATTACTTTTGATTTACTGTGTTGGCCAAAGTAGAAGGACAGTTTCAAAGGCTTCAGTTTGGCTTTCCACACCATGATAACACTTAGTCTGTAAACCAAGATCCAAATGTGGGAGTTACTCCAACTGTCAAATACGTCAATCTCAATTATACCTTCAAGGACTGGGGAAGTGAACACTGAGTGGATCCATGGCTCCATGGGCCCACTATGTGTTAAACTTCAGCCAGATATCCATATATTACCTGGCCATTATGAGTCATTCTAACAGGATTGCCAACAGACATCAATGTCAAGCCAAACTCGGTGTCCAAGAGTCTTCAAAACATCTGGATAGTCTCCTTTCCTCTGTGTTCTGTCACTTGAGTAAAGGGTTGTATGTCTCTTTGGTGAAGGACTGGTAAAAATCATTATGGTCTATACTTTTCATAGCTTCTTCCTATTAAACTATTCCTATTGTCTGCATCTTCCTATTAAACGCCGGGCCACCTCCTCCATCATTGGGTTCCAGATGAGAAAATAGGCTTAAGTTTGGGTACTGAACAAGGCATGAAGACTTTTTCTTTGCATTCCTGCCATTAAGCTTCCTCCTTCTCTATTTTTGCTTTCTTTGGATTTACTTTCCCACAGAGCAGAACCCTTGTTGGTAACCTGTCTGTTTGGATGCCATGTTCTATTAAACATCTCCACAACTGCCTGCAGGTCAAGCCCTCTTACTCATTCTCCTAACCTGGTCTGAAATTTTGGCATTTTTTTCACACTGGCATTTACACTTTGCTTCACCTGTGACATTACCTTCTCCAGGTTTTTAAGAGCCACCCTAGAAGAAGGTTTGCCCCATCCCTTGAAGTCTTTGACAAGCTATTATTTCCCCAAGAAAATGCCCTATGGCAATTAATTCTTACTTATTCAGTCTTATGTTTTAGTCCCCTTGACCCCTCCAGTAGAATCTCAGGGACATTCCCTGGCTCCTACTGTGATATGCTGGCAACATCTTGCAGTTACTTTTGGGTGTACTTATTTTCATCCTTATCAAGTTCGACATATTCCAGTGTGCTTATGTGACAGTATAGCAGTTGTTTGGGGCCTGGTATTTAGAAAAGTAGGCCTTGGGAGAATTACCTCTTATAGAGGAAAATCCTTAAGCATCTTCTTTTGTGTGGGGGAGTGCTACATCATACCACACAGAGATGGGTCACCTCTTCAATCTCTGAGTGGTCTGCACACCATACATTTTCAGGGGCCCAGGTTTTACAGATTATGCCTGACTTTAGCATGCCAACAAGCAGTGGCAGCATTTAAACATCTCCAGAGCTCTATGGCCATGATTATCAGATCCTGAGTTTTATACTCTTCTGAGTCTCTCTCCCACTGGAGGAGATAAAGGCCTTTTTTACATACTACTAAATAGGATCTTAAGTTTTTACTCTGACCTCTGTTTGTTAACTGCCTTCAGTTTCTTGTTAATCATCCCACTGCAGGACATCAGTGTAACTTAGTACATTGGTACTTAGTAAACAGGCAACTGTACTGCCCTTGTAGTCATTATTTCCCCTATAACTTTCAAATGCCTACATTATCTCACCAATCAGTCAAGGCACCTTCCACCACTGGGTTGTTTCCCAGGTTATCATCGATAAAATCTTCCAGAAATAGACCTGCAACCTTGTCAACAGTGTTCCATATTCCACTCAGGATGGAGTCTTCCCTGCTGGAGCTAGCCTTCAAACTTCATCTTAGAAAACTTAATTTTCTCGGACCACTCCCATGATCACCTGTATTAGTTCAGATCCTCTGAGAGGCACGCTCCGAGAGGAGATTAGATATACACAATTTTTTTTAAGGAAACATTTGTGAAAGATAATAGATGAAAGAGAGAAAAGCAACCCGTAAATATCCTGGAGCTTGCCTCATAGTATCAGTCAGAACTTAGTGTTGCTATAAACTGGCCTGGCAGTCACGAATAGTTGGTTGTTCCCTTACTGAAATGAACATTTCACAGAACATCAATATCAGTCAAGTCTACTCTGGGACTATGATTGATTAACGTAAAAACAAGATCGCTCCATGTAATAGTCTGCTTGGGCTGCCATGACGAAATAGCACAGACTGGGCAAGCTTAAGCAACAGAAATTTATTTTCCACACTTGTGGAGGCCATAAGTCCCAGGTAGAGGTGCTGGCAGATTCGGTTTCTGGTGAGGTCTCTCCTCCTGGCTTGTAGACAGTGCCATTTCACTGTCCCCACTGCCCTTTACTGTGTGCACACTGTGGATAGCTCTCTGGAATTTCTTTTTGTGAGGGCACCAGTCCTATCAGATTAGAACCCAACCCTTATGACCTCATTTAACCTGAATTACCTCCCTAAAGGCCCTATCTCTAAAAACAGTAACATTAGAGTTGGGCTTCAACATATGATTTTTGGGGAAACACAGTGCAATCCATAACTTTCTATAGACCTACACATAAAAAACATGAAAATTGTCCAAGCCAAAAGTACCAAACATCTCTGTCTTAATAAGAAGTATATATTTGGTGTCCTGGGGATCTCTGAAGTGATAAGTGTCTCTTTGTATGCTGATGAGATGGCTGTTTGGCAGTGGTTTCCTGGATGGCCTAAGGATGCAGGGGTGGGGGGGTGGGGGGTGGATGCCAGGGGACTAACCGTGTGATTAGAAATTTACTACCACCAACCCCCAACCCCCAGGTTGAGTTCATCACCAATAACCAATAATGTAATCGACCATGACTAATTCAGCTGCCATAACATGCCCTGTCTGAAGAGAATTAGGAGAACCTCCACACTGGTGAGCACATGAAGATTCTGGAAAGGTGGTACACCTAGAGAGGATATGGAAACTATGTGACCTTTCCCCATACCTCGTCCTATGCACCTCTTCCATCTGGCTGATCCTGAGTTGTATCATTTTATAATAAGCCAGTAATCTAGGAAGTAAACTATTGTCCTGAGTTCTGTGAGCTGTTCTAGCAAATTATCAAACCTGAGGAGAAGATTGTTGAAATCTATGTATAGCCAGTTGGTTTTAGAAACACAGGTGACCACCTGGACTTGCAATTGGTATCTGTTGTGGGGTAGAGCAGTCTTGTGGGATTGAGCCCTTATCCTGTGGAGTTAGCACTAATTCTGGGTAGGTAGTGTCAGAATTAAGTTAAATTATAGGACATCCAGTTGGTGTCAAGAGAGTTGGAGAATTAGATGGCATGGGTAAAACACCCACAAATCTGGTGCCAGAATTGCTGTGTAAGAATGTAGAAGAAACAGGTGTTTTTTGTTTTTTTTGTTTCTTACAATCCCTCTCTTTCAGCTAACCTGAGTAGTCATTATTTCTTTACAAATTATAGCTTTATCCTTTCCCTTGTCTGCCCTCCCTGTAGATAAAATTTATTAAAATTCAATGATACTATTACCCCCACTTCCTGACAACATTCAATACAGATCTAAGCCATACTTAACAACCTCCCTTGAATCACCTAACACAAGTCTAGATCCTATAACAAGTTCTTTCTAATACCTCATAGTTGGGACACCCCTCAGTTTCCTGTGATATGCACTTTTTCTTGCTGGAATGAGTAAAAATCTGAATTTTCAACTACAGGTATGTTCTTGGTGGTTTTTGACTGTGGGGCATTGACTTGGGAAAGAGAACTGGGGCAGGCCAAGAGAGCCTTTGGCCCACAGTACATATCTGATACTTGTAGGAAGAGAGGAAAGGAAGGAGGATTGCTAGCAAGAGACTGAGTATCCAGTGCAGTTCTGAGGAAATCCAATCTAGGCAAATGGCCTAAGCAAAAATGGCTCATTAGAGGTGTCTTTAGTTTGGCAGAAACATCTCAGCCTTTGGTTGGGAGCAGCCTGGGTGAAGTGTGGCCATATTGTGAATGTTTGAATAAATCTAAATTTAAGACAGCTGATGGGCATCATTCAACTATGTTCTTCACAAAAGTTTCTGCTGAAGGCAGATCTCACTGGCACTTCTCCAGGGACAATACAAAAAGGAGAGAGAGGAAACTGAGATGAGTTTCCAGATCAAAGTTTTGTCACTGATGAAAGATAGTACAGTTTGGCAATATTAATACAAATAATGGATGCAAAAGCAATTTTAAAATATACGATTGTTACAACTTCACATCTGATTGGATATGAGGGTTTAAAAATAGGAATAATTAATGGATAACAAGAAGCTTGAAGTTTGAGTAACAGAATGGTAAAGTCAGAGCAATAATAAAGTTAAAATAAGAACAGTTTGTAGGAGGATATGATGAGTTGATTTTGAAATTCTGGAGGAATTTATAAATCAAAATTACAACAGAGTATTACAAATATGACTAGTGTTCACAAGAGGTGAGAAAATTTTTAAAGAAAAAAGGAAGAGTTGTTATGAATTTACTTTGATTTTATAGTTGAAATTATGGGAGGTTAAGTCACTAAGATAGCCAGGATAGGAAGAAAAATAGAAGAATCAGGGAAGAGTATAGAAAAACAGCAAAGGTAAAGAGGAAGAGGTATTAATGGAAACTAAGGCACAGCCCTAAGGAGTTTAATGAAAAAGGGCTAGTTCAGGAATCCTACAATGATAAGAAAAGTATGTATAAATTAGGTGAAGGAAAAAAGTGTTAAATTGTTCAGGGAAATAAAAAACAAGAATTATTAATTTACTGATCAGAGGACCACTGGTATCCATTGATCAGTGTCAACAAGGAAATTAATACAGAGGATGATACATTCTAAGGATAGAAAGTGTTTTCTGAAGTTTGGTCAAGAGCTCACTTAGATTAGAAACAGATTCCTGGGTTTTCCCCAGAATAGCTAAATCGGAATCCATGGAGAATAAGTTGGATGGGGCAGTGAGTCATATAAATCAAAGTTTGAGCACCACTAGTAATACCACTTTCTAAAGAAATTTGTAAGTAAATAACGAGCTACAGAGAGGATAGGAAAATAAACAATAAAATATTTAATAACATGAATTAATAAAAAGACACTAGAAAAAAAAAGTGTTAAGCCACTCCATGGAGAGAAACATGAGATAAGAAGATTTGATAATTAACCAAAGAAGAACTTCAAGATGGCATTCCCTCCTAGGAATTGAAGAGTATATACTTATAACTACTCTTATTTACAATAGGGATGGGCTGAGCCTTCTTTTGAAGGGCACCACAGAAGGGAAAGAACAAAACTTGCAGAAGATAAACTCTTAAAAGGATAGTTTCTCCCTGCTCACTTCACTAATATATCACTGCCTAAAATGACAGAGGTACTTACTCTTTCTGGCTTTTTGAAATTTTCCTTCATGCTAGGTAGGTAAGTATGTTAAGGTATTGAAAACTCTGGATACTCCAGTAAAAAGCATTATTTACATGTGGTCAATACTGAAAAGTATGACAGACTTGTGCCTGTATCTCATATAAGAGAAGTGTGTGACAAGGTCAAACGTATCTGCAGGGAGGCTGTAAACTTGAGTATCTTTCACTTTCGAGGCTCTGTATTAGGGGAAAGGAAGAGAGAAAGTATCTGGAAACCAGTCTTGAGCATTTGTCATTTTGATATTTAAAATATGTCTTCAGTCACAGACTGATGTTTAAATATTATAAGAATTATCAACAAAGGCTACAATTTATAATTTTTAATGTAGTAAATGAATTTTATTGTATTCCCTTAATGTTATAAGCTGAAGAGTAATAGTGATTTATTATAGTGTTACATTTTGGATAAATGCTGTGCATGTGTATATAGATATGTACAAATGCTGTAGATATAGATATGTATTTAGCCACATTTTCCAATTCTGGTAGTTTAGCTTTATATTTAGAATATTTTGGGATACTGAAATCAGATTTTTCATTATGAGAGACCCTTGACAAAATTCAAAACAGAAATTTTTAGAACTAAAAAAATATTTTCAATGGACTTGGTCCGTAGAATCTGTGTTATCTAATAAGAATCACCACTTAGTTAGATAAACGTGATGGCATATGAAGATGTAATAAAGACAGGGATAAGAACTTGAATAATACTTAGTAGTAGAACTGTTCTTGAAGCTGGGTATTAATTACAATGAATAAGTAAGCATATATTTGCTTTGGTTCTATTAACGTAAATAATGATATTACTTATGAAAGAAATTGATTTGAATTAGCATATATAATCTTATAATTACAAATTAATATTCATTTCATATTATCCTCATGTTAAAATCTTTCAGTGGTTTGTTAAAATATTAGCAAATATAATTTTTGAATAAAAATTCTTTGCTTGTATCTGAAACATGTTTCAGACTATTCTGTACTGAAGTGGAGATCAAATATGATTGACAAAGATTTTATTCAAATATTTTGTAAATGAAATGTTCAAGGAAATTATAACATCCAAGTTTAGATACTACATAGCCCAAATCTTCCTTCAGTCTTTCCTTATCTGTGGCAAAGGAATCATATAAAACGTTAATCACAGGGTTATCAGTCTTCCTGGCCTCCTAAAATATCATTTTTATTCTAAAAATTCTGAACCAGTAAAAATCAGAAAACGTCTGCTGGGTGGGTGGGGAATCTAATCTATGAGCAACTGGACAAGAACTAATACAAAATAATATTAAATGTAATGATGTTAATACTAAAAAAAAACAAGAATATGCTATTTTTCAGGTGGAGAAAACTTCATTTTTATGATAGAAGGAAACCCAACACCCAACTTACAAACTTTAAACTTTGAAAATGATAAATGTTCAGAGTTCAAGATATGCCCATCACAATATTTTAGATATACCTTCCATCTCAGGATAAATGTTAAGTATTAATTACTTACTGGCATGCTATATGAAATGTATCGAGAGCTAAAATCTATTGTACATTGCTTTGTGAGAAAGTTTAATCTACCAAGAAAATAATGGTCTTCAGTGCATATTTAAAAGAGAGTTAAAAAAATTTTTTTTCCTGTGGCCCTCTTCTTTTTATGTGGTAAAATTTTATTTCTAAATAGATAGGCTTAAATACTGAAATTATTCAGCATCATCCTTCTTAGAAAGTAATAATTGTAGAATTACTGTTTACATTGTTATACCAGCATTTCTTATCATGACATATACAGAGATCATTCATTACAATACTGATTGGTAAACTACAAATCTGATAGTTCTTCCTAGGGTTCTATCAATATTACATTCATTGCATACATATAAATTAAAAACTTCATACAAAAGAAGCGGAAGTAGATAAAATACTTAAGATTGTGAAAACATGTACAGTGTGAGTGCTAAAATAATTTTCATGGCACAGTTAGTTTTAAAATATGTCTAAAGTGTTTAACAAAACTGCTAGCTCCTTGTCTACTGAAGATTTTAAAAGACTTTGAAGTCCTAAATAATATTGTCTGGAAATACTTAGTATATTATAATTTGTGGTTATTAAAGTTATTAAAGTGATGTCTTCTTCCCCATGGCTGTGTATCTTCCTATTTCTCCGTGTTATTCCTGAAAATAGTTTTTTCCGTTGGCTTAGGTAACTCCTCCCATTTATTTTCTACAGTTTGTCAGGGTTTCTCAGGATCTCTGAGCATACATTCATTTCTGCTGGTTGGAAGCTTTCCAAGAAACTATATACATATACATATATATATGTATATGTATATATATATATGCACACACATACAAACATATATAATTTTAATTGAATATCAAAATTGTTTCTGCTTATATATTCGCCTAATAGTAGTAGTACTATCACATAGCAGGGAATTTAAAATGAAGCTTTGAAAAGGACCAACTCTATGTCTAGTTTCATGACAGATTTATACACAAAGATTTGTTCACTAAAATAACAAAGTGAGGAAGGTAAGCCCTGCATGAATGAAGATGTAAAACTTTTAATGCTAAGTATTCAAACCATGTAAGATTTCTTATATAGAAAACATACTCAGTCTGTAAATAATGTGACTTGCTATACAGGTTCTAAAAGACTTTACTGATCATTACCCATTTAATAATCATGGGTTTGAAGGAAACAATGTGACCAGTAACCTTAAGTTGCAAAATATAGATAATTAGTAGATTAACAGGATTTTCCTTTTCATTTTTCTATAGCTTCATCTAAGTACAATTTTTGTTGATTTATAGAACATTTTATTTGCTTAAATTATTATGCAATAATTGATTAAACTATTCTCACATATTTATATAAAACTTAATAATTTAGCTATCTCCATGTAACTTGAATATTAAATACTTGAAATTCATGGATTTTTCCATAAAACTGTTTTAGCTTAGATAGGAAGTTACTTGCTGGAAATGTGGTATAAATGAAAACAATGGGCATTTTAAAAATAAACTCTGTTGCATTTTTAATCCTTTTACTAGTTTAAGAAAATGACAATATAAAATAAACACATCATCCAGAATATCAAAAAGAGTTCATAGTACCTTCTTGACAACATGAAACACATGTAGTTACTATTTTTAGCAGTACTAAGTAGCTGACTACACAATGAGATAAAATTACATGAAATGTCTCTTCCACTGATTTGTACAGGGCTTGAAATTGACTTATTCAAAATATATTTATAAACTCTTAGCTAATTTAGCTAAGAGGAAATCTAAGGAAAATGGAATCAAAGCTAATCAGGAAAAAAGAGCATCTTCCCACACTATACTCACATTATACTTTTGATTTGCATTTCTCTAATAGTGCTGCTATGAACACTGCGGTGCATGTATATTTTCAAATTATGGTGTTTTCCAGATATATGCCCAGAGGTGGAATTGCTGGATCACATGGAAACTCTATTTTAGTTTTTTGAGGAACCTCCATACTGTTTTCCATTGTGGATGCACCAATTTACCTTCCCACCAACAGTGTAGGAGGGTTCCCTTTTCTCCACACCCTCTCCAGAATTTGATATTTGTAGATTTTTCAATGATGGCCATTCTGACCAGTGTGAAGTGGTACCTCATTGAGCTTTTGATTTGCATTTCTCTAATAATTAGCGATGTTGAGCATCTTTTCATGTGCCTGTTGGCCATCTGTATGTCTTCTTTGGAGAAATGTCTATTGAGGTCTTCTGCCCATTTTTTGATTGAGTTTGTTGTTGTTGTTGTTGAGTTGTATGAGCTGTAAGTATATTTTGGAGATTAAGCCTTTGTCAGTCCCATCATTTGCAAATATTTTCTCCCATTCTGTAGGTTGTTTTTGTTTTGTTTTGTTTATGGTTTCCTTTGCTGTGCAAAACTTAAGATTTTGGTTGGGTCCCATTTGTTCATTTTTGTTTTTATTTCTATTGCCTTGGGAGACTGACCTAGGAAAATATCAGTAAGATTTACGTCAGAGAATGTTTTGCCTATGTTTTCTTCTAGGACTTTTATGGTGTTATATCTTATATTTAAGTTTTTAAGCCATTTTGAGTTTATTTTTGTATATAGTGTGAGGGTGTGTTCTAACTTCATTGATTTACATGTGGCTGTCCAGCATTCCCAACACCACTTGCTGAAGAGATTGTATTGTCTCCATTGTATATTCTTGCCTCCTTTGTCAAAGATTAATTGACCATTGGTTTATCGGTTTACTTCTGGGCTCTCTATTCTGTTCCATTGAACCATATGTCTGTTTTTGTGCCAGAACCATGCTATTTTGATTACTGTAGCTTCGCAGTATTGTCTGAAGTCTGGGAGGGTTACACCTCCAGCTTTGTTCTTTTTCCTCAGGATTGCTTTGACAATTCTGGGTCTTTTATGGTTCCATATATATTTTAGGATTATTTATTCTAGTTCTGTGAAAAATGTCATGGGTAATTTGATAGGGATCACATGAAATCTTTAGATTGCTTTGGGTAGTATGGCCATTTTCATAATATTAAGTCTATCAATCCACAAGAATGAGATATCTTTCTATTTCTTTGAATCATCTTCTTTTGATTGGAGCATTTACCCCGTTGACACTTAAGGTAGTTATTGATAGATATGCATTTATTGCCATTTTAAACCTCGTCTTCCAGTTGATTTTGTATTTCTTCTTTGTTCCTTTCTTTTTCTTTTGTGGTTTGCTGGTTTTATTTTGTAGTATGCTTGTGTTCTTCTTGGTTTCTGTGAATCTTTTGTATGTTTCTGATTTTTGGTTACCTTGTTTTTCAAATATATTAACCCATTCCTATATCTACTTGCTTTAGACTGGTAGTCATATAGGCTCAAACACATTTTTTTTCTTTTTTTAACATCTTTATTGGAGTATAATTGCTTTACAATGGTGTGTTAGTTTCTGCTTTATAACACAGTGAATCCGTTATACATATACATATGTTCCCATATCTCCTCTCATGCGTCTCCCTCCCTACCACCCTCCCTATTGCACCCCTCTAGGTGGTCACAAACCACCTAGCTGATCTCCCTGTGCTATGCAGCTGCTTCCCACTAGCTATCTATTTTATGTTTGGTAGTTTATATATGTCCATGCCACTCTCTCATTTTGTCACAGTTTACCCTTCCCCCTCCCCATATCCTCAAGTCCATGCTCTAGTAGGTCTGTGTCTTTATTCCCATGTTACCCTTAGTTTCCTCATGACTTTTTTTTTTCTTAGATTCCATATATATGTGTTAGCATACGGTATTTGTTTTTCTCTTTCTGACTTACTTCACTCTGTATGACAGACTCTAGGTCCATCCACCTCACTACAAATAACTCAATTTTGTTTCTTTTTATGGCTGAGTAATATTCCATTGTATATATGTACCACATCTTCTTTATCCATTCATCTGTTGATGGACACTGAGGTTGCTTCCATGTCCTGGCTATTGTAAATAGAGCTGCAATAAACATTGTGGTACATGACTCTTTTTGAATTATGGTTTTCTCAGGGTGTATGCCCAGTAGTGGGATTGCTGGGTCGTATAGTAGTTCTATTTGTAGTTTTTTATGGAACCTCCATACTGTTCTCCATAGTGCCTGTATCAATTTACATTCCCACCAACAGTGCAAGAGTGTTCCCTTTTCTCCACACCCTCTCCAGCATTTATTGTTTCTAGATTTTTTGTTGATGGCCATTCTGACCGGTGTGAGATGATATCTCATTGCGGTTTTGATTTGCATTTCTCTAATGATTAATGATGTTGAGCATTCTTTCATGTGTTTGTTGGCAATCTGTATATCTTCTTTGGAGAAATGTCTATTTAGGTCTTCTGTCCATTTTTGGATTGGGTTGTTTGTTTTTTTGTTATTGAGCTGCATGAGCTGCTTGTAAATTTTGGAGATTAATCCTTTGTCAGTTGCTTCATTTGCAAATATTTTCTCCCATTCTGAGGGTTGTCTTTTGGTCTTGTTTATGGTTTCCTTTGCTGTGCAAGAGCTTTTAAGTTTCATTAGGTCCCATTTGTTTATTTTTGTTTTTGATTTCCATTTCTGTAGGAGGTGGGTCAAAAAGGATCTTGCTGTGATTTATGTCATAGAGTGTTCTGCCTATGTTTTCCTCTAAGAGTTTGATAGTGTCTGACCTTACATTTAGGTCTTTAATCCATTTTGAATTTATTTTTGTGTATGGTGTTAGGGACTGTTCTAATTTCATACTTTTGCATGTAGCTGTCCAGTTTTCCCAGCACCAGTTATTGAAGAAGCTGTCTTTTCTCCACTGTATATTCTTGCCTCCTTTATCAAAGATAAGGTGACCATATGTGCTTGGGTTTATCTCTGGGCTTTCTATCCTGTTCCATTGATCTATATTTCTGTTTTTGTGCCAGTACCATACTGTCTTGATTACTGTAGCTTTGTAGTATAGTTTGAAGTCAGGGAGCCTGATTCCTCCAGCTCCATTTTTCGTTCTAAAGATTGTTTTGGGTATTCAGGGTCTTTTGTGTTTCCATACAAATCGTCAAACAATTTTTTTAAAACAATCTACATTTTCTTGCTCTCCTCCATCACATTTTATAATTTTTGATGTCCCTTTTACACCTTCAAGTTTATCCTTTTGCTGTTTATTGTAGTTATCATCACTTTCACCATAACATTTTTGATTTTTTTTTTAACTGCATACTGGCTTATTTAAGTCATTTACTTTTCAGTTGTGGTGCTGTATTCTTTTAATTTTTGCTTGTCTGCGAAATTGTTTCTCTCGCCTTCTATTTTAAATGATAATCTTGCTGGGTGGAGTATCCTAAATTTCAGGTTTTTCCCTTTCAGGACTTTGAATATATCTTGCCTCTCCCTGCTGGCCTGCAAGCTCTATTTGTGTAGAGAATCAGCTGATAGCCTTATGGAGTTTCCCTTGTAATTAACACTTTGTTTTTCTCTTGCTGCTTTTAGAATCCTCTTTTTAACTTTTGGCATTTTAATTATAATATGTCTAGGTATAGGTCTCTTTCGGTTCATCTAGTTTGGGGCCCTCTGTGAATCCTGTACCCGGATATTTGTTTCCATTTTTAGGTTTGGTAAATTTTCATCCATAATTTTTTCAAATACCTTTTTGATACCCTTTTCTCTTTCTTCTCCTTCTGGGATCCCTATTATGTGTCAGTTGGGATGCTTTATATTATCCCACAGGTCTCATATATTGCTTTCATTTTTTTTTTTTTCACTTGCCTTTCTGTCTGCTGCCCTGATTGATTGATTTCCATTATTCTATCTTCCAGATCACTTATTCTTCCAAAACCCATATTTTAAAATATACTATTCTGTTAACTTTGATGAACAGCCTAGATTAGGAATAAATATAATAGTAGAAAATATCCTCAATAGCATTTATATAACATTAATATTAATTATAATATTACAAGAGAGTAAAAACTTACCTGACATGGTTACAACTTCAATGTCAGGGCATGTTGTAAAAACTGCTGAGTTTAGTCTTGCAACAATGTGTGATGTCCCTTTCAAAACTAGATGTTTCCTGTAGAAGCCAAGTGTATGCAATACAATGCCAGTGTGTTAGGGAGTGTAACCCAGGAATTCTTCTGGAAATTAGGTGGCACGGAAAGGAATTGGAAGTTTATACTTAAACTAAATTAAAAGACATAGTTGTTTTATATTTCAGCATTTACTAGAAAGAGAAAAAGGAACCTATATACTCCTTATGCCAAGACAGGTTTCCTGGAAGAGTATAGTTTTTAGGGGCTGGCAGTCAGGAAAGCACTAAAAGTGCTGGGGGGATGGGGGCCACCTGCTACTAGAAATTATAAAGTTGGCCAGAGCGTAGAAACAACGGTAGTGATTAGAACATTTAGTTGACATTGGAACATTTACTTCAATGTCAATGAGTGAAGATAATTATTTGCAAAGTTCTTGGGTTGCAGTAGGAGCCACACATTCTCCAAACTAAGAATTTCTCAGGGTTGGAAGCAGCAGTTATTGGTTAAACACTATTTTATTGAATGAGACTGTTAAGTACATTGAAAAACATTCAGCATGTTTGGATCTTGCCCCACCTTTCAAGCACAGATTCTTAAGTCGGGGCTTAAATGTTAAGTGTTTGTGTAAAGCTTGTATTCTATGAATTCTGTTTTCCTTCCCTGCCCAAATCTCACCAGTTATAAACTATTCTATACTCCCCCAATATTTAATCTCTTTTCTCTTTACACTTCCTGTCAGTCAATCCCGTTTCATCCTTGCGCACATTTGCAAAGCCTCAGCAAGCACGCACATGAAAGTGACACTCACATGTGCACGCGAAGTCCTGAATTCTCACAAAAAGAAATTAAAGAAGAAAACAGGGTTTTGTAAAACTCATTGGAAACATAAATGGGAAACAGTGAAACCCAGTTTGTATTCTCCAATCTTTATTTGCTATATACTCTTCTGAACTTGTTAAAAATATTATATTCTATTTTCTCATAGCAATTATCCCATAATCATCCCAGCATATTGAGAGTCTTGAGGAATATAACAATAAATTCCCCCAAATTATAAAATATTATATATGTGTCAGAGTTAATAATGTGTTTACAGCTAAAAATGCCCATATTTTAGCTATTTATTAGGTCACTATGCTTTTGATTTCATATCTCACTAGTAAATGATTTCTTGTGTCTACTTTATTGGTCCTGTCAGCCCAAACAGAATTTCTGCCTATGAATGATAAAGAAGAAATGAAGATTGTAGTTCTTATTCACTGCAGTTACTCTTACAGTATGCTTAATATAGTATTCAAATATGCAGCAAGCCTAGCGTCCCTTAGCTATTCTCAGGTTCAATTCCTTTGCTGAATCAAATGCTTTCTCCCAACCTTTCAACCTCTTTCCTCCTCTGCAGTAACAATCTCTGTTCCATTGGACAGTGATCTGTTGTTTATATGCCAGATTTTTTAAGCTATGGATTTATAGCTGGATGGTTCAGGGAACTTCAAGCAACAGCTTGATCAGTAAAACACGTAGTCATGCTTCAATTGTGCTTTGCTCTCTTGGTAACAGGCCAGATTTAAAAACAAAAAGGAATGGGAAAATATAAATGATTACCTAGGATAGGTTACATAGTACTTTAGGATATAGAGACTGCAGCAGTGTGCAATTTGAAATTCACAGTAATGGACATCTCACTTTGTGAGACTTTGCTATTATGGATAGACTATGCTATAACAGAGAATAGAGGAGGGGATCTAAAAATAGTTCATTGCATTGTGTTGCTATCTATGGGCAATTCTGCTGTATAAAACTTCTGCCACTCTGTCTGTGGAAACCAGTTAGACATAGGAAGCTTTTTGGATGGTACACACAAATCTAGCTAGCCTCATTTCTTTTTAAAAGGCATAAGAAGAAGAAAGGAGTGAAAAGACATTTGGAGTTTCTGCGTGTGGATGACAAGTAGCCCAGAAGCTAAGTAAAAAGACCCAGTTCCAGCAATTATTGTTGTTGAAATTTAATGCATATAAGTGCACTCTTTTTTTTTTTTTTTTTTTTTTTAATTAACATCTTTATTGGGGTATAATTACTTTACAATGGTGTGTTAGTTTCTGCTTTATAACAAAGTGAATCAGTTATACATATACATATGTTCCCATATCTCTTCCCTCTTGCGTCTCCCTCCCTCCCACCCTCCCTATCCCACCCCTCCAGGCTGTCACAGAGCACCGAGCCAATATCCCCGTGCCATGCGGCTGCTTCCCTCTAGCTATCTACCTTACTATGTTTGTTAGTGTGTATATGTCCATGACTCTCTCTCGCCCCGTCACAGCTCACCCTTCCCCCTCCCCATAACCTCAAGTCCGTTCTCTAGGAGGTCTGCGTCTTTATTCCTGCCTTACCCCTAGGTTCTTCATGACATTTTTTTTTTCTTAAATTCCATATATATGTGTTAGCATACTGTATTTGTCTTTTTCGTTCTGACTTACTTCACTGTGTATGACAGACTCTAGGTCTATCCACCTCATTACAAATAGCTCAATTTCGTTTCTTTTTATGGCTGAGTAATATTCCATTGTATATATGTGCCACATCTTCTTTATCCATTCTTCCGATGATGGGCACTTAGGTTGTTTCCATCTCCGGGCTATTGTAAATAGAGCTGCGATGAACATTTTGGTACATGACTCTTTTTGAATTTCGGTTTTCTCAGGGTATATGCCCAGTAGTGGGATTGCTGGGTCATATGGTAGTTCTATTTGTAGTTTCTTAAGGAACCTCCATACTGTTCTCCATAGTGGCTGAACCAATTCACATTCCCACCAGCAGTGCAAGAGAGTTCCCTTTTCTCCACACCCTCTCCAGCATTTATTGTTTCTAGATTTATTGATGATGGCCATTCTGACTGGTGTGAATTGATATCTCATTGTAGTTTTGATTTGCATTTCTCTAATGATTAATGATGTTGAGCATTCTTTCATGTGTTTGTTGGCAGTCTGTATATCTTCTTTGGAGAAATGTCTATTTAGGTCTTCTGCCCATTTTTGGATTGGGTTGTTTGTTTTTTTGTTGTTGAGCTGCATGAGCTGCTTGTAAATTTTGGAGATTAATCCTTTGTCAGTTGCTTCATTTGCAAATATTTTCTCCCATTCTGAGGGTTGTCTTTTGGTCTTGTTTATGGTTTCCTTTGCTGTGCAAAAGCTTTGAAGTTTCATTAGGTCCCATTTGTTTATTTTTGTTTTTATTTCCATTACTCTAGGGGGTGGGTCAGAAAGAATCTTGCTGTGATTTATGTCATAGAGTGTTCTGCCTATGTTTTCCTCTAATAGTTTGATAGTTTCTGGCCTTATATTTAGGTCTTTAATCCATTTTGAGCTTATTTTTGTGTATGGTGTTAGGGAGTGTTCTAATTTCATTCTTTTACATGTACCTGTCCAGTTTTCCCAGCACCATTTATTGAAGAGGCTGTCCTTTTTCCACTGTACATTCCTGCCACCTTTATCAAAGATAAGGTGTCCATATGTGCATGGGTTTATCTCTGGGCTTTCTATCCTGTTCCATTGATCTATCTTTCTGTTTTTGTGCCAGTACCATACTGTCTTGATAACTGTAGCTTTGTAGTATAGTCTGAAGTCAGGGAGCCTGATTCCTCCAGTTCCTTTTTTTGTTCTCAAGATTGCTTTGGCTATTCGGGGTCTTTTGTGTTTCCATACAAATTGCGAAATTTTTTGTTCTAGTTCTGTGAAAAATGCCAGTGGTAGTTTGATAGGGATTGCATTGAATCTATAGATTGCTTTGGGTAGTAGAGTCATTTTCACAATGTTGATTCTTCCAATCCAAGAACATGGTATATGTCTCCATCTATTTGTATCATCTTTAATTTCTTTCATCAGTGTCTTATAGTTTTCTGCATACAGGTCTTTTGTCTCCTTAGGTAGGTTTATTCCTAGATATTTTATTCTTTTTGTTGCAATGGTAAATGGGAGTGTTTTCTTGATTTCACTTTCAGATTTTTCATCATTAGTATATAGGAATGCCAGAGATTTCTGTGCATTAATTTTGTATCCTGCTACTTTACCAAATTCATTGATTAGCTCTAGTAGTTTTCTGGTAGCATCTTTAGGCTTCTCTATGTATAGGATCATGTCATCTGCAAACAGTGACAGCTTTACTTCTTCTTTTCCGATTTGTATTCCTTTTATTTCCTTCTCTTCTCTGATTGCTGTGGCTAAAACTTCCAAAACTATGTTGAATAAGAGTGGTGAGAGTGGGCACCCTTGTCTTGTTCCTGATCTTAGTGGAAATGCTTTCAGTTTTTCACCATTGAGGATGATGTTTGCTGTGGGCTTGTCGTATATGGCCTTTATTATGTTGAGGAAAGTTCCCTCTATGCCTACTTTCTGCAGGGTTTTTATCATAAATGGGTGTTGAATTTTGTCAAAAGCTTTCTCTGCATCTATTGAGATGATCATATGGTTTTTCTCCTTCAGTTTGTTAATATGGTTTATCACATTGATAGATTTGCGTATATTGAAGAATCCTTGCATTCCTGGGATAAACCCCACCTGATCATGGTGTATGATCCTTTTAATGTGCTGTTGGATTCTGTTTGCTAGTATTTTGTTGAGGATTTTTGCATCTATGTTCATCAGTGATATTGGTCTGTAGTTTTCTTTCTTTGTGACATCCTTGCCTGGTTTTGGTATCAAGGTGATGGTGGCCTCGTAGAATGAGTTTGGGAGTGTTCCTCCCTCTGCTATATTTTGGAAGAGTTTGAGAAGGATAGGTGTTAGCTCTTCTCTAAATGTTTGATAGAATTCGCCTGTGAAGCCATCTGGTCCTGGGCTTTTCTTTGTTGGAAGATTTTTAATCACAGTTTCAATTTCAGTACTTGTGATTGGTCTGTTCATATTTTCTATTTCTTCCTGATTCAGTCTTGGCAGGTTGTGCATTTCTAAGAATTTGTCCATTTCTTCCAGATTGTCCATTTTATTGGCATAGAGTTGCTTGTAGTAATCTCTCATGATCTCTTTTATTTCTGCAGTGTCAGTTGTTACTTCTCCTTTTTCATTTCTAATTCTATTGATTTGAGTCTTCTCCCTTCTTTTCTTGATAAGTCTGGCTAGTGGTTTATCTATTTTGTTTATCTTCTCAAAGAACCAGCTTTTAGTTTCATTGATCTTTGCTATTGTTTCCTTCATTTCTTTTTCATTTATTTCTGATCTGATTTTTATGATTTCTTTCCTTCTGCTAGCTTTGGGGTTTTTTTGTTCTTCTTTCTCTAATTGCTTGAGGTGCAAGGTTAGGTTGTTTATTCTAGATGTCTCCTGCTTCTTAAGGTGGGCTTGTATTGCTATAAACTTCCCCCTTAGAACTGCTTTTGCTGCATCCCACAGGTTTTGGGTCGTTGTGTCTCCATTGTCATTTGTTTCTAGGTATTTTTTGATTTCCTCTTTGATTTCTTCAGTGATCACTTCATTATTAAGTAGTGTATTGTTTAGCCTCCATGTGTTTGTATTTTTTACAGATCTTTTCCTGTAATTGATATCTAGTCTCATGGCGTTGTGGTCAGAAAAGATACTTGATACAATTTCAATTTTCTTAAATTTGCCAAGGCTTGATTTGTGACCCAAGATATGATCTATCCTGGAGAATGTTCCGTGAGCACTTGAGAAAAATGTGTATTCTTTTGTTTTTGGATGGAGTGTCCTATAAATATCAATTAAGTCCATCTTGTTTAATGTATCATTTAAAGCTTGTGTTTCCTTATTTATTTTCATTTTGGATGATCTGTCCATGGGTGAAAGTGGGGTGTTTAAGTCCCCTACTATGAATGTGTTACTGTCAATTTCCCCTTTTATGGCTGTTAGTATTTGCCTTATGTATTGAGGTGCTCCTATGTTGGGTGCATAAATATTTACAATTGTTATATCTTCTTCTTGGATCGATCCCTTGATCATTATGTAGTGTCCTTCTTTGTCTCTTTTAATAGTCCTTATTTTAAAGTCTATTTTGTCTGATATGAGAATTGCTACTCCAGCTTTCTTTTGGTTTCCATTTGCATGGAATATCTTTTTCCATCCCCTTACTTTTAGTCTGTATGTGTCTCTAGGTCTGAAGTGGGTCTCTTGTAGACAGCATATGTAAGGGTCTTGTTTTTGTATCCATTCAGCTAATCTGTGTCTTTTGGTGGGAGCATTTAGTCCATTTACATTTAAGGTAATTATCGATATGTATGTTCCTATTCCCATTTTCTATATTGTTTTGGGTTCGTTAATATAGGTCTTTTCCTTCTCTTGTGTTTCTTGCCTAGAGAAGATCCTTTAGCATTTGTTGTAAAGCTGGTTTGGTGGTGCTGAACTCTCTCAGCTTTTGCTTGTCTGTAAAGGTTTTTATTTCTCCATCAAATCTGAATGAGATCCTTGCTGGGTAGAGTAGTCTTGGTTGCAGGTTTTTCTCCTTCATCACTTTCAGTATGTCCTGCCACTCCCTTCTGGCTTGTAGGGTTTCTGCTGAAAGATCAGCTGTTAACCTTATGGGGATTCCCTTATGTGTTATTTGTTGTTTTTCCCTTGCTGCTTTTAATATGCTTTCTTTGTATTTAATTTTTGACAGTTTGATTAATATGTGTCTTGGCGTATTTCTCCTTGTATTTATCCTGTATGGGACTCTCTGTGCTTCCTGGACTTGATTAACTATTTCCTTTCCCATATTAGGGAAGTTTTCAACTATAATCTCTTCAAATATTTTCTCAGTCCCTTTCTTTTTCTCTTCTTCTTCTGGAACCCCTATAATTCGAATGTTGGTGCGTTTAATGTTGTCCCAGAGGTCTCTGAGACTGTCCTCAGTTCTTTTCATTCTTTTTTCTTTATTCTGCTCTGCAGTAGTTATTTCCACTATTTTATCTTCCAGGTCACTTATCCGTTCTTCTGCCTCAGTTATTCTGCTATTGATCCCATCTAGAGTATTTTTAATTTCATTTATTGTGTTGTTCATCATTGCTTGTTTCATCTTTAGTTCTTCTAGGTCCTTGTTAACTGATTCTTGCATTTTGTCCATTCTATTGTCCATTCTATCTCCAAGATTTCGGATCAACCTTACTATCGTTATTCTGAATTCTTTTTCAGGTAGACTGCCTATTTCCTCTTCATTTGTTAGGTCTGGTGCATTTTTATCTTGCTCCTTTATCTGCTGTGTGTTTTTCTGTTTTCTCATTTTGCTTATCTTACTGTGTTTGGGGTCTCCTTTTTGCAGGCTGCAGGTTCGTAGTTCCTCCTGTTTTTGATGTCTGTCTCCAGTGGCTAAGGTTGGTTCAGTGGGTTGTGTAGGCTTCCTGGTGGAGGGGACTAGTGCCTGTGTTGTGGTGGAAGAGGCTGGATCTTGTCTCTCTAGTGGGCAGGTTCACGTCTGGTGGTGTGTTTTGGGGTGTCTGTGGCCTTATTATGATTTTAGGCAGCCTCTCTGCTAATGGGTGGGGTTGTGTTCCTGTTTTGCTAGTTGTTTGGCACAGGTTGTCCAGCACTGTGGCTTGCTGGTCGTTGAGTGAAGCTGGGTGCTGGTGTTAAGATGGAGGTCTCTGGGAGATTTTCGCCGTTTGATATTATCTGGAGCTGGGAGGTCTCTTGTGAACCAGTGTCTTGAAGTTGGCTCTCCTACCTCAGAGGGAGAGCCCTGCCTCCTGGCTGGAGCACCAAGAGCCTTTCATCCACACGGCTCAGAATAAAAGGGAGAAAAAGTAGAGGGAATTAATAGACGTATGAGGAAAGAAAGAAGGAAAGGAGGGAAGGAAGGAGGGAAGGAAGGAAGGAAGAAAGAAAGAAAGAAGCAAAGAAGGAAAGAAGGCAAGAAGGAACGAAAGGAGGGAGGGAGGGAGGAAGGAAGGAGGGAAAGAAGTAAAAACAAAAAGAAAGAAGATACAGTAAAAATAAAATAAAGTATAATAAAGTTATTGAATTAAAAAATTCTTAATTAGAAAAAAAAAAAAAAGGACGGATAGAACCTTAGGACAAATGTTGGAAGCAAAGCTGTACAGACAAAGTCTTACACAGAAGCGTACACATACACCCTCACACAAAGAGGTAAAGGGGGAAAAATCATAAATCTTGCTGTCAGAGACCACCTCCTCAATTTGGGATAATTCGTTGTCTAAAGGAGGGAAGGAAGGAGGGAAGGAAGGAAGGAAGGAAGGAAGAAAGAAAGAAGCAAGGAAGGAAAGAAGGCAAGAAGGAACGAAAGGAGGGAGGGAGGAAGGAAGGAAGGAGGGAAAGAAGGGAAAACAGAAAGAAGATACAGTAAAAATAAAATAGAGTATAATAAAGTTATTGAATTAAAAAATTCTTAATTAGAAAAAAAAAAAAAAGGACGGATAGAACCTTAGGACAAATGTTGGAAGCAAAGCTGTACAGACAAAGTCTTACACAGAAGCGTACACATACACCCTCACAAAAAGAGGTAAAGGGGGAAAAATCATAAATCTTGCTGTCAGAGACCACCTCCTCAATTTGGGATAATTCGTTGTCTAAAGGAGGGAAGGAAGGAGGGAAGGAAGAAAGGAAGGAAGGAAGAAAGAAAGAAGCAAGGAAGGAAAGAAGGCAAGAAGGAACGAAAGGAGGGAGGGAGGAAGGAAGGAAGGAGGGAAAGAAGGGAAAACAGAAAGAAGATACAGTAAAAATAAAATAGAGTATAATAAAGTTATTGAATTAAAAAATTCTTAATTAGAAAAAAAAAAAAAAGGGACGGATAGAACCTTAGGACAAATGTTGGAAGCAAAGCTATACAGACAAAGTCTTACACAGAAGCGTACACATACACCCTCACAAAAAGAGGTAAAGGGGGAAAAATCATAAATCTTGCTGTCAGAGACCACCTCCTCAATTTGGGATGATTCGTTGTCTAAAGGAGGGAAGGAAGGAAGGAAAGAAAGAAAGAAAGAAAGGACGAAGGTAAAGTATAATAACGTTCTTAAAATTAAAATTGATTATTAAGAAAAAAAAATTTTAAGAAAAAACCATGGACGGATAGAACCTAGGACAAATGGTGGAAGCAAGACTATACAGACAAGATCTCACACAGAAGCATACACATACACATTCACAAAAAGAGGAATAGGGAGAAAAATCATAGATCTTGCTCCCAAAGTCCACCTCCTTAATTTGGGATGATTGGCTGTCTATTCATGTATTCCACAGATGCAGGGTACATCAAGTTGATTGTGGAGCTTTAATCCGCTGCTTCTGAGGCTGCTGGGAGAGATTTCCCTTTCTCTTCTTTGTTCTCACAGCTCCCAGGGGCTCAGCTTTGGATTTGGCCCTGCCTCTGCGTGTAGGTCGCTGGAGGGCGTCTGTTTTTTGCTCAGACAGGACGGGGTTAAAGGAGCCGCTGATTCGGGGGTTCTGGCGTACGGAGGCCGGCGGCGGGGAGGGAGGGGCACGGAATGCGGGGCGGGCCTGCGGCGGCAAAGTCCGGCGTGACTCTGCACCAGCCCGAGGCCCGCCGTGCGCTCTCCCGGGGAAGTCGTCTCCGGGTCCCGGGAACCCGGCAGTGGCGGGCTGCACAGGCTCCGCGGAAGAGGGGAGTTGAGAGCGACCTGCGCTCGCGCACAGGCCCCTTGGTGGCGGCAGCAGCAGCCCCAACGTCTCCCGCCCGCCTTGGGGTCCGCGCCTCCAGCCGCGGCTTGCGCCCGTCTCTGGAGTCAGCGCCCTCAGCCGCGGCTCGCGCCCGTCTCTGGGGTCCGCGCCCTCAGCCGCGGCTCGCGCCCGTCTCTGAGATCCGCGCCCTCAGCCGCGGCTCGCGCCCGTCTCTGGGGTCCGCGCCCTCAGCCGCGGCTCGCGCCCGTCTCTGGGGTCCGCGCTTTCAGCCGCGGCTCGCGCCCGTCTCTGGAGTCCGCGCTTTCAGCCGCGGCTCGCGCCCGTCTCTGGGGTCCGCGCTTTCAGCCGCGGCTCGCGCCCGTCACTGGGGTTCGCGCTTTTAGCCGCGGCTCGCGCCCGTCTCTGGAGTTCCTTTAAGCAGCGTTCTTAAACCCCTCTCCTCACACACCAGGAAACAAAGAGGGAAGAAAAAGTCTCTTGCCTCTTCGGCAGGTGCCGGCTTTTCCCCGGACTCCCTCCCGGCTAGCTGTGGTGCACTAACCCCTTCAGGCTATGTTCAAGCCGCCAACCCCAGTCCTCTCCCTGCGCTCCTTCCGAAACCGAAACCCTAGCCTCAGAGCCTCAGCTCGCAGCCCCGCCCGTCCCGGCGGGTGAGCAGACAAGCCTCTCGGGCTGGTGAGTGCCGGTCGGCACCGATCCTCTGTGCGGGAATCTCCCCGCTTTGCCCTCCGCACCCGTTGCTGTGCACTCCTCCGCGGCTTCGAAGCTCCCCCCTCCGCCTCCCGCAGTCTCCGCCCGCGAAGGGGCTTCCTAGTGTGTGGAAACTTTTCCTCCTTCACAGCTCCCTCCCACTGGTGCAGGTGCCGTCCCTATTCTTTTGTCTCTGTTTATTCTTTTTTCCTTTTGCCCTACCCAGGTACGTGGGGAGTTTCTTGCCTTTTGGGAGGTCTGAGGTCTTCTGCCAGCCTTCAGTAGGTGTTCTGCAGGAGTTGTTCCACGTGTAGATGTATTTCTGGTGTATCTGTGGAGAGGAAGGTGATCTCCGCGTCTTACTCTTCCGCCATCTTCCCCAGGAGCCTCTAAGTGCACTCTTAATACATTTATTTTCTTTTTTTGTATTTAATAACATTTTTTAAAGAAAATGAGTCAAAATTATTGTATCATACAAAAACAATCACTGAAGTTTCCTACTCTCTTGGAAAAACAAAAGGAAATATGTATCTTCTCTCTATTCAGACACCTGAGTTTTTTAAATAATTAAATGTAAGCATTTTAAATGCAAACCCTATTTTCAAAAGGTTTATGATTGCCTGTTAAAAATCAGCACCAAGCTAGAATTTAGCACAATGAGTGTTTATTGGAGGGCAGTGACATTTCAAATGCATTTTTCTTTAGTATATTATGGACTCAATTTCCAAGATATTGGCTATTTAATTTCAGAACAATTCAGTGCCTTCCAAGATCTCCATCCCTGCTGGCCTTCATAAGTATACTCTAGCCTGTGTAGACTGTTCCAATACACAGATTTAGGGAATTCTGAGAAATTTTAGCAGAATGAAGAGAGAAGAAGAGCAACTTATTATGAAAAGCTGCTGGTTCAGTGAGCTAAATCATATTCTTGTATTGGAGAGTATAGGATTTTCGGAAAAAAATTGGAAAACTTTAGCAATTTCCATTTTATGATGTGGTCAAAATGTTACAGTTGATAATTTTCAGGTAAACTTATTTCAGATACACCCATGCAAAATAAACAGGGAAAATAGTGGTCAATGTATTGTGTTCAATGTCTTGTACCTCAGTTGAAGGACATAATTAAAGGCAGAAAGGAGAAAAGAATGGCCAAAGAGAGTAAAAAATGCACCACAGTTTTATGACAATAGGAGCACTGAATTGGGAGTCAGCACATGGGGATTTGAGTTATTAATCCATAACTTCCCTTCTTTAGGTCTTGGTGTCTTCAACTGTGAATTAAGGAATTTAGAACCCTTATTCCTACTAAGTTTTACCCAGAAATTTAGTTATTCAATCCTAAGGAATATCTATTTTTCTTTCCTTTTCCTTTATAAATTCTAAATTAAAACCCTCTAGCCTTATGACCAATTAAAAATTTTATATTTATGAAATAGAGCCATAGGAACTAAAAAGGACTGATCTCATCAATTAGCCTTCAATTTCCTGTTTTTCAAGCATATGAATTATAATTTACGAGATTAAGACGAATGGTGAGACTTCCATGATATTGAGGGATAACGAGGAAAATAAAAATGAAAAGTGCTATTTTTTAAATAATAGCAAAAGTGTGTAATTAAAATAATTTTTCCTCTGGCATTCTGAAAGATATATAAAAGGTTCAGAAAAGGTTATTTTCACATAAAATGAATGTGGTGGAATCATGGGCACTTGAGACTTTTAAACCCAGACAGCCTACAATCATGCCTACAGTCATTTTTGGCTGTTCTTTTTGATTTCATTCATAATGTTTCCCAGTTAATAATTATGGATTATGTTACTCTCATTAAATATATCTATAATCTTACTTGATTGTCTCAATTCTCTCTATTAAGTATACTGTGGTTTTTCTAGTAAGAATTTAATACAATTTTCCTGTCTGTATACAGCATTTGGTCAATTTGTTGAGAAGACCTAGCCTCTTAAATCTGTTTTCCTCACCATCGCCTCAAAATCGCCACATGTCTGCCTTTTGCAGATAGAATCACTGTAGCAAACAGAAAGGTGGAGTTTGGCCTTTTGCTGGGTTTGATGTGGTTCTTTCTTTCAGGACAAGACGTTTCCTATAAAGGGATTTTTTTTTTTTTTTTACTGTTTTGCTAATGTTTATTTTCTGAGTCTCTCTTTGTTTATATTAAAATAAAGTTTGAGGGGAAACAAACCTTCTGAAGGCCAAAAAATTCTGTAAACATAATATAACAAAGCATATTTTTATTTTCCATGAGCACTAACTGGTTACTTAGTAGCAAATTGGTCAGTGTGCTGTTCCAAGTAGTTTCTGATTTTGCCAAAGTGATTAAAGTACCAGACCTATATCAGAGGTTATATTCTCTTCTTTCTGTGCTGGAAGTGGGTCTGCAGGTCAAAATGTAATAAAAATATATACTGCATCATCTAAAATTTGAGAAGGTGCTATGTTGCAGATGATAGAGGCTTATTTAAGGACTTATTAAATTGAGGTGCAAATTAGTTTAAAAAGTAGACGAATAGCTTTGGTGGACACCCCTCTGTCAATTTGGCACTACTCTTGAGTTATATTAATTTTGTGGCAAGTGGTAAATATGATGAAAGGAAGTTACAGGTAAGGGAATAACACAAAGGTACTAAGGGCAAGAGAATGTGGCAAATACGGATTTGTTGATGAATTTAAAAGCTCAGAAATTATAACAGCTACAGCATTTAATAAAAGTTTAAAATATAAGTCAATATTTATTGAATACTCTTATATGAAATGATATTGATTATGGTGTTCTTGTGCCTTCATATCATATTTATAATGTGTAGCATTAAGCAAGTCAATAATTTCATGATACCTTTTATATTTTTTCACAGTCTCATTAATTAAAAATATGCAAGTAAGGTTTCAGTTCTGTGAAGTAAAGAGCTTGTATATTGCATGCAGAAGAACATGTTATAGGTTAGGTACTTGGATCTATATAAAGAAAGAAAGAAGGCCAGAGAAGGAATAAATCAAGGTAAAATAGAATCCTTTATTTTCTTAACGGATTTAAAAGATAACTGTCTAGTTAAAGTAATAATTGTAAAAATGCATTGCATTGCAATAGCATTTGTTCAGGTGAAATGAATGACAGCAATGCCACAATACATGGGCAAGAGGAATTGGGGATATTTTATTCTTAGTTTCCTGAAATTCAGGTGAAATGACAGTGTTATTTGTAGGTTGATTTACAGTAGTTATATAGTGAACTCTAGGGCATGTAGTAAAAATTTAATAATAATTGGTATGCTAAGAAAGAACATAAAAAGGGACCATTTAAAATGCTCAATTTACACCAAAAAAGGCAGAAATATTGGCAAACATAAGGGATATCAATGTATTAATAATCACTATAAATGTGAATGGTGCAAATATAATTAAAATTTATAATTTGTCAGATTGAATTAACAAAGAAGAACCAATTACCATTGGCCCTCCATATTCATGGATTCCTGCCACCACGGATTCAGTGAACCACAGGTGGATCCATGGTTACGGAGGGGCAACTGTATTAGGCCATTTTATGTAAGGGACTGGAGCATGGGTGGATTTTGATATCCACGGAGAGTCCTGGAGCCAATCCTCCCCACAAATGGGGAGGGGTGACTGTGTATTTTGTCTACAGAGATCTGTTTCAGATATATATGCTCATATAAGTTAAAAGTAACCTATAAGTACATTAGAGGCTTTCTCTAATTTGGGAAGTAATTCCACCTTCCACCAAGTAGCCCTCTTTCTATCCCAAAAATTTGCTAAGTTCTGTCACACATTGAGGAATTTTAATATATTGGTTCTTCTCTCTGTAATCTAATCCCTTTGCCTTTCTCATTGGCCATATCCTTCTCATCCATCTTGTTTCCTCTACACTATTCAATTATATAATTTTAACTGTATTTTTTTTTAATTAATAATTTATTTTTGGCTGTGTTGTGTCGTTGTTTCTGTGCGAGGGCTTTCTCTACTTGCGGCAAGCGGGAGCCACTCTTCATCGTGGTGCATGGGCCTCTCACTATCGCGGCCTCTCTTGCTGCGGAGCACGGGCTCCAGACGTGCAGGCTCAGTAGTTGCGGCTCACGGGCCCAGTTGCTCCGCGGCATGTGGGATCCTCCCAGACTAGGGCTCGAACCCGTGTCCCCTGCATTGGCAGGCAGACTCTCAACCACTGCAACACCAGGGAAGCCCCTGTATTTTGTTTGTTGATTAAACTGGTGTGTCTTATCTCTTTCAGTAGACATAAGCTCCATGAGAGCAAGGAGTAGGTTTGTCGTTCTCACTGATGTAATTCCAGAAATTAGATTAAGTGCTTACCATTATTAGTTCAAGATAGATGTGAATTGAATAAATTACTTGCTAAATGAATTAAAAAAACAATTTTTAGTGCATTCATGACTAATATGGCTTAATATATTAATCCCTTTATTTTGCCTTAACAAAAACAATGACAAAAAAAACGACTGTGAACAGGCAGAATGGGGAAGAAGATTGGGGAGATACACGGAGATGGCTTTTCCCATAATCACACACACACAAAAGAGATTGCTTCATCCTCCTGCAACAGAAACCTCAAAGTCCAGGTGCGATGCTGGTATAAATTAGGCCTAAATTATGTAAAGAGAGAAAGTTCTCAGGTTCTTTGTTCTTAAAGGACCCTTAGCTGGGACATACATGAGAAGCCAGAGCCCACTGAATGGGAGTGCTATTAACCATGGAACTATTGACTCACACACAACAAAGGTATTTCATAAACAGAAGTGACATTAAATTTGGATTTCCATCTCTGTGGGACATAAAGGAATGAAGAAGAAATATTTCTCTTTGATTTCCCTTGCACACTACGGGAAATACAGTTGTGTTTGTCACGTGGTTATAACCATGAAGAGGAAGTCAGGTCTGCTCTCCCCCCTGCTGTTCACCACTTCAGGATCTAAGTAACCATGACAGCATTTATTCATCCTCAAAGCTTTGAAGAGAATTTGAGATGAAGGTTGAGGAGAAAACCCAAATGTTCTTTTAAAAGTTAGAATTCACAAGGAAGGAAAAAAGACCTATTCATAAGAGAGACTGTTTTGGGTGAAATGCAATAAATTCCATACTCATAAGAGTTAATGTTTTAGTTTTTTAAAATAATTGTCAACAAAAGCTCTTATGCTTAAAATCAATACTGTAGAAGTTACACAGAATTCATGTTTATTGACTATCAGGAATCAGGGCAAGGATATTCAAGCTAACATGAGTGCATGGGGGTGCTAAGGAAAACATGGTTTTGATGGTAAGGAAAATAATCACAGTGTTTAGGTAACAAGGATAATATATGTCTTTTGCATAGCCTGGACATACTAGAAATATAATAAGAGCTGTTTTTTGATAAAATAATTTAATGGCTCAGAATCTAATGTTTTGCCTTGTATGCTGGCCATTTACTCAAGGTACGATTTTTTAATACTTAAATTCAAGGAGTAAAAATACTATATTTTCAACAAGAAACAATCAGTGTGTTGTGTACCACAGTTTACTTCTTACACTCTAAAGTGTGTCTGTAATATCCAGGGATCAGCAATCATTTAAAAGACCTTTTGTGAATGCATAGAAGTTCACAGATACACTGTCATAGATAATCTATTCTGGGCTACTGGCTTTACAGAATGAGTCATGATTATAATAGGAAAGTTGATGAAATTTGCATGTAAATTGATAATTCGTGAAACATTCATTTTTCACGTTTCATACATGATTCATTTTTCGGGGCAAAATATATATTAAAGGAGACTCCTATTTTAAGGCGATTCTTATATAATTTTGCACAACAACATTCACAAAATCTTTCTTTTGAAATCAATATAGTACAATCTCATACGAAATGAGAAACTTCCAACACCACTGAAATACAGATGAAAGATAAATGCTCACATTCACAACACCTATTACTGACATATATCTACTATGGATTTAATATGTATTGAGTCGAAATATCATACATACAAATGTAAAATTATTTGTGTACTTTCAAAGTTCTCAGATTTTTACCAGTTTTTGCAATATATATACATATATATATGTTGCAATATATATACATACATATATATACATATATTTTTTTTACCAGTTGTTGCTATATATATATATATATATATATGTATATAAAGCAAGTATCTTGCTTGCTTTAATATAGTAAGTTACACACTGTTTTATTGGCCATACACATAAAAATGTGTGGACTAAAACATCAACTTTAGACAAGCCTTTTAGATAGCCTCATCCACCAGAGGGCAGACAGAAGAAAGAACAACTATAATCTTGCAGCCTGTGGAATGAAAACCACATTCACAGAAAGACAAAATGAAAAGGCAGAGGACTTAGTGCGAAATGAAGGAACAAGATAAAACCACTGAAAAACAACTAAATGAAGTGGAGATAGGCAACCTTCCAGAAAAAGAATTCAGAATAATGATAGTGAAGATGATCCGGGACTTCAGAAAAAGTATGGAGGCAAAGATCAAGAAGAAGCAAGAAATGTTTAACAAAGACATAGAAGAATTAAAGAAACAAACAGATGAACAATACAATAACTGAAATGAAAACTACACTAGAAGGAATCAATAGCAGAATAACTGAGGCAGAAGAACGGAGAAGTGACCTGGAAGACAGAATGGTGGAATTCACTGCTGTGGAACAGAATAAAGACAAAAGAATGAAAAGAAATGAAGACAGCCTAAGAGACCTCTGGGACAACATTAAACGCAATAACATTCACATTATAGGGGTCCCAGAAGGAGAAGAGAGAGAGAAGGGACCCGAGAAAATATTTGAAGAAATTATAGTCGAAAACTTGCCTAACATGGGAAAGGAAATAGTCACCCAAGTCCAGGAAGCACAGAGAGTCCCATACAGGATAAACCCAAGGAGAAATATGCTGAGACACATAGTAATCAAACTGGCAAAAATTAAAGAAAAATTACTGAAAGCAACAAGGGAAAAATGACAACATACAAGGGGACTCCCATAAAGTTAACAGGTGATTTCTCAGCAGAAACTCTACAAGGCAGAAGAAAGTGCCATGATATATTTAAAGTGATGAAAGGGAAGAACCTATGACCATGAGTACTCTACCCAGCAAGGAGCTCATACAAATTCGATGGAGAAATCAAAAGCTTTACAGGCAAGCAAAAGCTAAGAGAATTCAGCACCACCAAACCAGCTCTACAACAAATGCTAAAGGAACTTCTCTAAGTGGGAAACACAAGAGAAGAAAAGGACCTACAAAAAAACCCCCATAACAATGAAGAAAATGGTAATAGGAACATACATATCGATAATTACCTTAAATGTGAATGGATTAAATGCTCCAACAAAAACACACAGGCTTGCTGAATGGATACAAAAACAAGACCCATCTATATGCTGTCCACAGGAGACCCAGTTCAGACCTATGGACATACACAGACTGAAAGTGACGGGATGGAAAAAGATATTCCATGCAAATGGAAATCAAAAGAAAGCTGGAGTAACAATACTCATATCAGATAAAATAGACTTTAAAACAAAGAATGTTACAAGAGACAAGGAAGGACACTACATACTGATCAAGAGATCAATCCAAGAAAAAGATATAACAATTATAAATATATATGCACCCAATATAGGAGCACCTCAATACATAAGGCAACTGGTAACAGCTATAAAAGAGGAAATCGACAGTAACACAATAATAGTGGGGGACTTCAACACCCTATTTACACCTAGGGACATATCATCCAAACAGAAAACTAATAACAAAACACAAGCTTTAAAAGACACAATAGACCAGATAGATTTAACTGATATTTACAGGACATTCCATCCCAAAACAGCAGATTACACTTTCTTCTCAAGTGCACATGGAAAATTCTACATGATAGATCACATCTTGGGTCACAAATCAAGCCTCAGTAAATTTAAGAAAATTGAAATCATATCAAGCATCTTTTCTGACTATAATGCTCTGAGATTAGAAATCAATTACAGGGGAAAAAACGTATGAAACACAAACACATGGAGGCTAAACAATATGTTACTAAATAACCAAGGGATCACTGTAGAAATCAAAAAGGAAATTAAAAAATACCTATTGACAAATTACAATGAAAACACGTAGATCCAAAACCTATGGGATGCAGCAAAAGCAGTTCTAAGAGGGAAGTTTATAGCAGTACAAGCCTACCTCAAGAAACAAAAAAATCTCAAACAATCTAACCGTACACCTAAAGGAACTAGAAAAAGAAGAACAAACAAAACCCAAAGTTAGTAGAAGGAAAGAAATCATAAAGATCAGAGCAGAAATAAATGAAATAGAAACAAAGAAAACAATACAAAGATCAATAAAACTAAAAGCTGGTTCTTTGAGAAGATAAACAAAATTCATAAACCATTAGCCAGACTCATCAAGAAAAAGAGGGAGAGGATTCAAATCAATAAAATTAGAAATGAAAAAGGAGAAGTTACAAAAGTCACCACAGAAATACAAAGCATCCTAAGAGCTACTCCAAGCAACTCTATGCCAGTAAAATGAACAAACTGAAAGAAATGGACAAATTCTTAGAAAGGTATAACCTTCCAAGACTGAAGCAGGAAGAAATAGAAAATATGAACAGAGCAATTACAAGTAATGAAATTGAAGCTGTGATTAAAAATCTTCCAACGGGGCTTACTTGGTGGTGCAGTGGTTGAGAGTCTGCCTGTCGATGCAGGGGACACGGGTTCATGCCCCGGTCTGGGAAGATCCCACATGCCACGGAGCAGCTAAGCCCATGAGCCATGGCCACTGAGCCTGCATGTCCGGAGCCTATGCTCCACAACGGGAGAGGCCACAACAGTGAGAGGCCCGCGTACCGCAAAACAAACAAACAAACAAACAAAAAAACCACATTCTGGAGTTATTATTAGAAAACATAAAATATCTTTTAGAGAGATTGATGATTTCCATCATTTACATATATTTGGAGCCAGATACCTTATTTTTCTTATGATTTGTGTGAGAAATCTCAACCTTACAGATCTTACAAGTTCAAAGCACCTTATGTTAGCATTTGAAGTCTCCCCTGAGCAAATAATGGCAACCTAACAGAAAGATGAACCTGCACATCAGTGCAATATATTTTAACATACCACATTTTTAAACCTACCGATATTCTCCCTGGAAAGTACCTGAGAGTATGCATGGAATTATGTTCCATGGAAACATATTAGGAAAGCCAGAAGTTTCTATCAGTGGAATATGATTCTCTGAACATCAATAACTAGACACAAGTTTGAAATCCTGCACATAGACACTGACTTTGGGATATAGAGTTTCTTCTTAGAAGATGCACCTTGTGTTTCAAGCTATTAGATATGCTAAGATTGGACTATATTACTTTGCCTAACTGCTTCCTATTATATCAAAAAGTATTCTTTTTTTCAGGTGTATTTTTAATTGAAGTTACAGTTCTCTCTAAGAACTGAGTGGAAAATGTTGTTTAGAACCATATTCAGCTATCATGGTATTTTCTAGGTAAAATGAATCATTTAAATAAGTTTCTCCCACTGGTCATTGTTCAGTTTCAGTTTTACATTTCAAAATAAAGAAAAACATTTCAAAATAAAGAAAAATAAAGAAAACATTTCAAAATAAAGAAAAAACAATGAAATGTAAAAACAATACCTTGTCTTTTTAAAAAAATTTGACATATTTAACATGTTACATTTTGTAAGTTGGTATATAACATGCTACTTTGATACATTTGTATATTGTAACATGGTTGCCCTTGAAGCAACATTTATCATATTATTTGACTGTAGTATAATGTTACTCTATATATTTATTATTCTATAGTTTATTTACTACTTGTTACAAACAAAAGAAAGCTTCATGAATTTGCATGTCATCCTTGTTCAGGGACCATGCTAATCTGTATTCTAATTTTAGCATATGTGCTGTGCAAGTGAGCACTTGATATACTGCCTTGAGTTACTGCAAATAAGGTAAACTTACATTATTACAAACATCTGCTCTATGAGCAGCTAAAATATTAGAAATCAAGGTAGTGGACTGTGATAACTGGTACAAAAATATAATTTAATAAGTGTTCTTTAATTCAGAAACATATTCAGATAAGAGAAAGCCATAAGAATTTCAGTAGAATGCACGGAGGATATTTTATTGAAAGAAAACTAGTAATGATGTGGTTTTTGCACTATATTATTTTTGTAAATACTCACTCTGCCTACTACTTACATGGGTTAAGTAATATTTGCTACTCTTTGATGCTGGACTTGGTCATATAACTTGCTTTGAATGATTGGATGTTGGCAGATGTGACAGAAGCTGAGAGTTGCTCTCACATCTCTTTCACAACCATGAGAAAATCATGTCCATGTTGACTACTGAGCCCAGGAGAAAGATATAAACTTTGGGGGCAGAAATCATTATTCCTATCTTTTCCTAGCCTAAATCTATTCTGAATAAATGGCAGTGGTTTTAACACAATGACCTTTAAGAATTTTGCTGCCTTTATATGGCAATAGCTAACTGATAGCACTGAATTCAAGACACACTGAAACATTCATCTTTTTTACAATGTCTTGACACATTAGATTTCCTTAGCCTAGCATCCTCATACCTTTCTAAAGCTTATCTTTCATGGTCCTCTTCAAATGACACATTTCTCTGAAAGCATCAATTATTTATCAACTTATATCTGTTTCCCCGAGCACAATTTTTGTGTTGTTTTACAACACTAATAAATCATACCTTGTGTTATATCTGTGTATTTTTCATATATCTACTTCTGGATTCTACCTCTGAAGAGTGGTTTGTATCACATTTATGTCACTATTCTTAGTTTTTAGAATCTGGATATTGGTTATTTTTAATATTTCATAAATATTTTTGCAATGAATAAATATATATTAAGCAATGTATTGGGGAGTCCTAATCAAAAATAGAAGCCTATTATTGCTCTATTAGAGGGGTAAGATGGGGAAATATGTCAATTATTATACGAGCAAATATAAGCATAAATTAAATACATTACAGAGCAGTCTTGGGCTCTTTGACTTACAGAGCTGAGAGCTCCTTAGCTGGTTTTGACTTGCCATCAACATCAAGTTCCTTTACTGTGATTAGAAAACCTCTGCTCTAAACCGCTGATATTGAGGAGATGTTTTCCTAAATTTCTTTAAAATTAGTAGAAAAGCATTTGCTTGATGTACTGATGCTTTTACACTGGTGAATAAAGCAATATGTTTGAGCTACATTATTAAAATACCTTTAAGTATTTCTCCTGCTACAACCTAGAAACCACAAGGAGTCTTGGTACATTCTAAATGTATCTAAATGGAGAATGGCATTTAGAATCCAACATCTGGGCTCTGGGTGTGCTCTGTACCACGTGGGTGCTATTGCTTCTAGGTCCTCTCAGTGTATAGTGTTAGGGAATATAAGTACATATACTAACCCATATAAATAAACATGTCTATATCTAATTATTTGTGTGTGGATATAAATATATATCCCCACAGTTGACCTTTCAGCACGTGGGTTGGGGAGCTAACCCTCAATGCAGTCAAAAATCCACGTATAGCTTACAGTTGGCCCTCTGCACTCAGCTCCTCCGTATCAGCAATTCCACATCCATGTATTCAACCAATGATAGATCATGTAGTACCATAATATTTACTGAAAGAAATCTGCATTTAAGTGGACCCATGCATTTCAAACTCGTGTTGTTCAAGGGTCAACTGTATACACACAATGCATTTTATGAGTCATAAGTTCACCATATATATAAAATATATATACATATGTGTGTGTATATATATATACCTATATATGTGTGTGTATATATATATAACTTTGTACTAGTTAAGTCGAATCCAAATCCAACATCACAGAGTTAAATGTAGCCTGCCTCCTTCCTTTATTTGTGAATTATTTCTCCAACAGTGAGAAACCTGGTTCTTACTTGCTACAATATACTTGTTTGATTAACTACAGTGTACTTACAAAGCAATTTAAGAATTGCTACCCATATTTCCATGCTTCTGCTTGAAACATATTTATTCAGTTTTCAGTCAAGGTACTGTTTCCTGAAGTTACTTAAAATTGCTTTTTCTGTTGTACTGAACAGCATGGTAACAGGTTTATTATTGTTGGTATTTTATTTTTAGTTTTCCCACATCCAGGTTGATTTTAATTGTTCATTTATTTTGGGGGTATGTTAATGGCATGTGAAATATGGCTATGGTTCTAATACAAAAGATAATGAGAAATGTCACTTCCTCCTAATCTTGGCTATTATATTACCAATACCTGCTTTTTTCCATTCCATTCCTATCCACCTCTGATAGGAAACTAAACCCTTTAGTTTCTGGTTTATCCTTCCATCAATGCCAGAAAATACATTCTCAAAAAAAGATGCAGGCTTGTTGAAAACACAGGTGCCAAATTGAAGTAGCTATGACCAATTTGAGCAAAAAAAAAAAATATGATAGAAGTTGATTCTTACCCATAAAGCCAAAATAATAGTGGATCCGTAAATATAAAAATACCACTCTTAAAATAGATATTAACCAAAAAAGAAAGACAATAGCTTTAGAGTGAAACAAATAGGAGGGACGACATCAACAGTAATAACACATAACAGCAATATGAACCTTGTGAAGTGATGCTTTAAGAACTCAACATCAGCCCTGTGATATTCTTGACAAAAATACAGAGTAATGAAGAAGTCTCACACTCAACCAAATTGACTGACATTCGTTACAGTAATTTATCAATATTCTTTGAAAGTGTCGAGGTCATGAAAGACAAGGAAAGTCTGAACTTACAGACTAAAAGAAACTAAAGAGAAATAATAACTAAATGCAATGTGGGATCCTGGATTTGATATTGGAGCAAAAGGAAAATGTTAGTGCAAAAACTGGTGAAATTTGAATAAAACTTTTAGTTTAGTTCATAGTATTGTACCAGTGTTCATTTTCTGGTTCTGACAATAACACTGTGGCTATGTCAAATGGAAGTATTAGAGAAAGGAGAAGGAAGGATATATGAAAACTCTCTGTAGAATTTTTAAACTATTCTCCAAGTCTAAAGTTAGTTCTAAAAACTCTTTAAAAAGATCTCTACTTTTCTTTAGATTCAAATATTTTATTAATAATTATCAAAACTGGGGGTAGCTTTAAATACCTTTCATGCCAAAATTTGGAGTGAATCCAGCTCTCTTGATTCCAAGTTCAATAATCTTTCCATTACTCTTTATTCTTCCAAATGTTCTCGGGATATTTTACTCAAAGTACAATTGATTTGGTAATGCATTAAACCTGAATTCTATTGTTAGGCATTATAAACTATGAAGCTCATTCTTAAAAAAGCTCATAGATCCCTATTCTTGACTCCCCTTAAAATAATCCATAAACTCCTCCACTTAATTTTGTGGCTACTCAATTAGTTGCACTCTACAAAAGAGTGAGATATCCAAGATATATTTTTAATAAGGCAGTAGACTGCTTTTTAATATATATCTTAGAATTGGAGAGCAGTGAAAAATCATTTAGAATATTTTTATATTCCTTTCCTATCCTAAGTTTGTCCTTAAAATTGGTAGTTTCAAATTATCTCTGTGGTTTTATAATACCCTTTCTGCTTCTTTGGGTGACATTAAAAAAATCTTTAATAAGATAATATTTATTTTTAAAGACACTATCAATAGAGAACAAATACTTATTAATGCATACAGTAAATATATTTCTCCCTGACCTCCAAAATCAGCATTTTCATTCTTTAAGCCATAGTTGAAATCATACTACCAGTTGCTAAATTATCAAATAATACTATCAGGAATTATTGGATATTTTCATTTTGTGTTTTGATTTGGCAGCATTTTCCAGTGCTACATTTTTATGCGATTGGTAGATTGTTATTTAAATGACACCAGTGCCTGTTAAAACATGCAGAAAATTAAGCTCACGGAGTCACATGCTGAATTTTATAGATGGTTCTATAGTGATACTGTTATTAGTATTGATCTATTAAAGTTTATAGCAGCTAATGAAAATAGTATTATATAAATGTGGTATATAGAAATTAATCATTGGTTAAAATTATCATTTGGGGATTTATCAGTAAAATAAAGATTTTATTAATTTAAAATTCTAGATTTGGAATTATCAGGCTAAATTTTCCAAATTTATAGCATTTCCTTGAATCTTGCAGTATAGCATCTGTAATGTCATTCTTTAAGTAACTGATTTTGCATGAGCTTCATTCCCATTTTGATTAGCTAATTGAGATTATAATTGGCATTTTAACGTAAAACTTAAAGTGAAGTTACTTCTAAGAAAGATCCTGGGTGGAAACACACAGAGACAAATCTATTTAAACAGCACATTATTTTGAGGATCCCACAGAATTGAACTCAATAGGAGCCGTTGATAATGCCAACCCTGGGGACATCCTTATTAATCTGCCCACCAAGTGGACTGTGTGTGTGTTATGAACTCTGTGGGTTAGCAATAGCCACTAATTTAAAGCTGGTAGAAGAGTCACTCCAGATACTTAAAATGCAGTCACCTACACTTTTCCGGCATTTCACATAAAACTAAGTCAGTGTAAAGTTGGTGAAGTAGACTTGAGACACTCCAAGGTGATACATGAAGTTGTCTTGTGGTTTTGTAATGCCAAGTTGAATATGAATGTTTAGACTTTCAAGGATTTCCTCTTTTTGGCATGGTGGGAATGAGGGACATATCATCAAATGTTCACTGAGTGTTTATAATTCTTGGTCTCCAGATATAAGAAAGTAAAGAAGGATATTCCGTCTAAACTAAAATGTGCTTCAATAGGATAGTTTCCAAATGACTGATGTATGTGATGATGATGATGATAGGGTGATGAAGACGATGATAATAAACTATTTTAAATTTAAATACAAAAAGAAATAAAATAACAGAAGGAGCATATTTAGGTAGGGTGTGGTTGTCAGAGCTCAGAAAACGACCACTGAAAACTTGTGCCCACATTCATGTCCTCAAATTTGTCTTCATTCTTTCTCTGGGTTAGGGAGTGTTTTATTGAAACCACTTCCATTAACTTCAAATGTAGACTAAAGAGAGATGTAACCCAAGTTAAGCTTCCTTTCAATCTTTTCCTATATGTACTGTTGATAGCAGAATTTCTAAAGTAGTCACATGGAATTTGGAGTTTAAAGTGTTTCGGGGACCAATCCCAAGTTTGCTCATTATTTTTACTCTCTTAGTCATTACACTTGTCAATCTTGGAAACCGTAAGTAAACCTAAGTTTTTCAAGTTACTGTATTACTTGGAAACCTATACGTTAAATTTCCCCATCCTCCACCAGGGAAAGTTACTATAATATATTACATCTCATAAGATATAAATCTCATAGGATTTTCTAGTACAATTTACATAAAACCCACATGCTTCTGGATCAGAAACAGTTAACGAAAATCTAACAACAGTGCCATTAGAAGAGGCATAAGGCAGAAGCTCATTCACAGATTCATTTACAAGATGAAAACACTGCTAGAATCACATAAACTTTTTGTTCTATATTGTATAGTTGTAGAAATAAGATTAGTTACTGGTGAATTATGACATGTCTCTTTACCATCCCCCAAACAGGATAAGCATATTTTGAAGTATTAAAGTTCAAGTGAACTTTAATACTTTGGTGTTGATTTTACCTCCAGGTCTATGGTAGTCTTCATTCTTAAGCCATAGTATTTTTAAAAGTATGAAAAAAAATAGCATCACCAAAAACTGGTTTTGCTTTAGCTTGGTATTATTAGAAATATAATTCAGTTTGTGTAGATTCTTGTGTTCTTCCTGTAGTGAGTCTGGTCACTAACAATATTTAACCTATAAATTTTAAAGTATCACATTTTTATGGGCAGTTCTGCTGATGTTTTTTCTTTCTAATTTTTACATAATTTTTAAAGTTTACTTTTCATTTGCAGTTATTACAAAATATTGGTTATATTCCCCATGTTGTACAATATATCCTTGTGCCTATCTTACACCCAATAGTTTGTGCTCCCACTCCCCCCGCCCCGTCCCCATTGGTAGCCACTAGTTCGCTCTCTACATCTGTGAGTCTGCTTCTTTATTGTTATATTTAGTTTGTTGTATTTTTTAGATTCCACATATAAGTGACATACAGTGTTTGTCTTTCTCTGTCTGACTTATTTCACTTAGCATAACTCCCTCCAAGTCCATCCATGTTGCTGCAAATGGCAAAATTTCAATCTTTTTTATGGCTGAGTAGTATTCCATTGTATGTATATGTGTGTGTGTGTGTGTGTGTGTGTGTGTGTGTGTGTGTGTACATCTTCTTTATCCATTCATCTATTGATGAGCACTTAGGTTGCTTTCCTATCTTGGCAATTGCAAATAATGCTGCTATGAACATTGGGGTACATGTCTCTTTTCAAATTAGTGTGTTTGTTTTTTTCAGATGTATACCCTGGAGTGGAATTGCTGGGTCATATAGTCTTTCTATTTTTAGTGTTTTGAGAAACCTCCATACTGTTTTCCACAGTGGCTACACCAGTTTACATTCCCACCAACACTGTACAAGGGTTCCCTTTCCTCCACATCCTCACCAACATGTGTTATTTGTGTTCTTTTTGATGATGGCCATTCTGACAGGTATGAGGTGATATCTCATTATGGTTTTGATTTGCGTTTCCCTAATGATTAGTGGTGCTGAGCATCTTACGAGCCTGTTGGCCTCTGTGTTTCCTCTTTGGAAAGATACCTATTCAGTTCTTCTCATTTTTTTTTTTAATAAATTTATTTATTTATTCTTGGCTGTATTGGGTCTTCATCGCCGTGCATGGGCTTTCTCTAGTTGCGGCAAGTGGGGGCTACTCTATGTTGTGGTGTGTGGGCTTCTCACTGCAGTGGCTTCTCTTGTGGAGCACAGGCTCTAGGCACGCGGGTTTCAGTAGTTGTGGCTCGCGGGCTCTAGATCATAGGCTCAGTAGTTGTGGCCCATGGGCTTAGTTGTTCCGCGGCATGTGGGATCTTCCTGGACCAGGGATCAAACTCGTGTCCCCTGCACGGGCAGGAGGATTCTTAACCACTGCGCCAACAGGGAAGTCCTTCTTCTGCCCATTTTTAAATTGGGTTTTTTTGTTTGTTTTGTTTTATTTCTTTTTATATTAAGAGACAGTTCCTACATTCTTTTCACACTGTAGTTTTGGCATGTTTATTAGAAAACTGATTTTCCCTGATTAGGAATAATGGTAAATATGGCCTAATTATATTTCACATTACTTTGCAAAAATTGTACTAATTTAAAATAATTTGTAATGGACTAGCACATAGAAAAATGCCTAACACCACATAGTAGAGTTGGTGCTTGGGGTGCAGGTTCTGGAAAGGTTGGTTTGCATATGAAAGTCACAATCACAGGCAAGTCTTTTGATCTAAGAAGTAGCTGATCCTGCAAGAGGCATTTCCTCCAGTGTCAGCTAGGCCCCAGATGTCAGAGCATGAAAATTACAGAAAATAAAAACATATGCTTAATATATACCTTTCACAATTCTTTTAAAAATCTACAAATTTTTATTCATTATTTTGATCCATTACAACATTATATATCAACTCAAATACTTGAGTGGTGTTAGGCAAGCTTTTCCTTTCATAAATCTTGTTAACTTCTTCCTATGAGATTATCCCAGTTTAAGGATTCAGTGAACCTGCCTTTTATTGATTCCATCTGGCTGCCAAGCATAGGCTTTCACATCTGTTTATGGCTCCCTGGGTACTTTCAGGACCCTACACAGTGACAAGTATGGCACTGAGGAAAAATCATCTAATTATAAGTTAGGAATTGCAAATTGTATATTTTGAATAAGGTAAAGTTTTTACTTTTGGATTGCTTTACATATAGTGGATGTCAGCTTATTTTAATGTTTTTTTCAAATTCAGCTGGGTTTTTTTTAGTGCTTGGTTAGTTTGCATGTCTTAAATTATGTTTGAGTTTTAGAATCTTTTCAAACAAACGTTTAACAATTTTGCTCTCTGTCAAGTTGTTTCCTGTTTTTTTTATATAAAACCGTTGTTATTTGAGGAAACAAGTACCTCATTTAATACATGTTTTGCAAATACTTCCCTAGTTTACTAGATTTCTTTTTTGTTATTGGTATTTTTATTAAAATTTTTATAAAATTTTTATAAATAATTTTATAAAATTTTATAGAATCTCATTTGTCAACTTTTTACTTTATGATCTTCTGGTTTTAGGTCAAGCATAGAAAGGTCTTCTATACTTCAAATTTATAAAATTATTTAACAAGACTTTCTTCTAATAGTTTATACTTCCCTATCATATTTTCACTATAGATTTTTTAGCCACTTAGAATTTATGTTGGTATTAAAATGTCCTCTTAATCATGTAGTAAAACCCAGTACATATTTGGGACTGTTTACAGACTCCATTTTTTCTCTAGTGACAAACTTATTTTTTGTCAATAATAGTAAATATTTTAGTAGCTGGCAGGTCTTTTATTACTCTATTATTTGCCTTTATCCTGACCATGTCCTGATTCTTTTTACATGCTTAATTTTCAGGCAACTTTAGGATAGTTTTGTCAGTTTCCAAGAAAAAAGTAAAAGGTTATTTTAGTTGGTATTAAGTCCAAAATATTGGTATTTTTTGGGAGAATTGATGCTTTTAAATATTTAGTATTTTAACCCATAAACATTGCTTATATATTGTTTTTCAAAGGATGGGAAGTGATAAGATGCCCCCCCCCATCTTCTGGTATTTACATTCTTTTGTAATTCCCTCTCCTTTAGTATGGGTGGGACCTACAGCTTTCTTCTAACCAAGAGAATATTTCACAGGTGATGGAATAGCATTTCCATGATTATGCTTCATAAGGTTGTAATTTCTACCATGTTAGAAGACCCTCTCCCTTGCCTGCTTTGATAAAACAAATTGATATGTGCAATACTCTATGTAAAGGCCCATATAGCAATGAACTGAATGTGACCTCTATTGGATAGCCAGAGAAAAACTGATGCTTTTAGTCCAAAAGTCCAAAGGAAATAAATTCTGCCAATACCAAGTGATCTTCAAAAAGATCCTTCCTCAGTCAGGCCTTGAGATGAGATTGTAACCCAAAGAGAAACCTCATTTACGTGCAGTATACGGATATGGACACACTGAATTTAATAAGCTAGTACTTTCAGTTTTTTGCATGGACTTTTTTCAGTTAAATTAATTGGCAATTTTCATCTTCATTCCATCTTTCACTAATTTGGTACTAATGCTAGATCAACTAATTTACAAAATAAATGACAAAGTATTTTTTTCTAATCTTAAAAAATTACACTGTATATTATTTTGTTCATTACAACTTGAAAAAATCATGTAACTTCCTCATAGAAACCCTATTAGAAGCAAATTTTTTTTTTTTTTTTTTTTTTTACGCGGGCCTCTCACTGTTGTGGCCTCTCCTGTTGCAGAGCACAGGCTCTGGACGCGCAGGCTCAGCGGCCATGGCTCACGGGCCCAGCCGCTCCGTGGCATGTGGGATCTTCCTGGACTGGGGCACGAACCCGTGTCCCCTGCATTGGCAGGCGACTCTCAACCACTGCGCCACCAGGGAAGCCCTAGAAGCAAATTTGATAAGCTGTGTAAACCTCTTTAATCAGAGCTTGAAATGTTTGGCATTCAGTAAATGTTAATTAGTTTTATTAATGGTACTACTCTGACAGTTTTACCAATTTCTTCCAAGATATTTGACTGTTTAGGTTTCCTGTCACATAAGGACATTTTAAAAATTGCACTTTATGTTCTATCTAATGCTTCAAATTATTTGCATGAGTTTTACAGAGCACTCATTGGCCCTTTCAAGTTACTTTGCATATGTTGTGATTTTTTTTATTCTTATTTCACTGCATTGTGTGGCTTCTCCATGTCTTATTTTTTTTTAGAATATATTCTTTTTAGATAGGATTATTTCTTGTATATTTTTATTCTACTTATTCTCCATTAAAAATTTTTTTTTGATTAGGTCAGATTTACTTGTATCTTTTTCTTTGATGGTCAGTGCTGTTTTTAAAAAATTAATTTATTGTTTGGTTGCACTGAGTGTTAGTTGCGGCACACGGGACCTTCATTGAGGCATGCGGGATATTTCGTTTTGGTGCGTGGGCTCTTCGTTGCAGTGTCCAGGCTTCTCGCTAGCTGTGGTGTGCAGGTTTTCTCTCTCTAGTTGTGGCATGTAGGCTTCAGGGTGCATGGGCTCTTTAGTTTGACGCACGTGGGCTCTCTCGTTGAGGTGCGCGAGCTCAATAGTTGTGGCTCACGGGCTTAATTGCCTTGCAGCGTGTGGGATCTTAGTTCCCCAACCAGGGATCGAACCCGTGTTCCCTGCATTGGATGGCAAATTCTTTTTCACTGGACCACCAGGGAAGTCCCCAGTCTCCATTTCTTAATCCACTATTTTTTCTTTAATATTATGTCTCAATTCTTAAAGTAGATGAGTAATTCAATTTTATTCTCTCATGTAGCCTTGAAACAGGTTAAAAGTGACTTATTTTTTTAGGAAAAAATTTAAATATCTGTAAATTTAGCTATGTAATCTTTATATTAAAACATTTTTCTAGATAATTAGCAATTTTGGTGGTAATTTCCATTTTTGGCACCAACATTATTTTTGACTTTTTAATAGTTTTTGTATTTTTGTTTTGATATTCTTTTTATGCTTTTATAGTTGTACTACATTTATTTATATTGTTCAAAGTACATGGCCTATGTTATTTGATAATTTTTGAAATTGAGATTTCCTTTGCAGAATAATATATAGACAACATTTAAAAATGTTTAATGAGGATTTGATAGGGAGTTTTGTATTTCAGGGCATAGAATTCAATATATATTTTTAAACCTACATTATTGGTTAAATATCATTTAATTCTTCAATATCCTTTCTTTAAGGTATATATTCTCTAACATAATAGAGGCAAGTAAGTTTTTTTATTTCCATTGTGTTTCTTCAGAATTTGTTTTTATATTTCCTATATTTTATAACAGTAATTTAGTTTTTAAGGGTTCATGGCATTTCAATCCTCAATGTGGATTTTATTTTTTTTATCATTTTATAATATCCTCTTTTGGTTTCATTTAATGAATCATGTACAAACTTTGATGTTAATATCTTAAACTAGATTTGTTTTATTTTCTAATGATTGTCCAGAAATTTTTAACCATCTTCTACTGGCCTTGGTATAGTTTTAGTCCTGAGTCAAAATATAGAGTGATGTGTATTTAAACAATTAAGTACACAGACCCTATAACCATTGAGGCCAACAAGTTCTGAAACTATCCTCTCAGTGTTCCAAGCAAGGCAGTTCTTATGGTAATTACATTAAAGAGACAAACAATTATGAGTCTCCCTGTGGTATTATTCTATAAGTGCAAGAACTTATGGGAATGGGAAGCATATTATAGTAGTGAGATCAGCATTATTTTAAGTCCTAAAGTGCAACTTACTGAGGCTAAATAATCCAAGTAATGGCATTCACAGAACATCCCTGGGTTTGAGGTTAGCAAATGTTATCAGTATCTTTGGCTAGATCACTTATTCTGTAGAATCAGAAATAGAAATGTATTACCGAAAAGAATATCTCAGAAGATAGAAGTTAATTCAATTTTAAACACTATAGACCTTGCATGATATTTTATTAGACTTCTGATTTTTGATGTAATCAAATACAAGAGACCCTAATCAAAGTAGTTGTTTCCTAAAAATATTAAAGACTGTAAATAGACTTTTCTTTTCCTCTCTCTCTACCTTTTATTCAAATTCTGTAGCAGCATAATGTTGCTTAGGTCATAGATGAACCTGAGGTAGAAACTGCTTTTATGATCAACAACTCATGGTGATTTAGTCTCTGCTATACTCATAGATCCATGAATGTAGTAACCACGCCTAAAGTAATTCTCTTCCCTGTATTCTCACTGTCAATCCTATGCTTGGTACATGATGTCTCCTGCTGTTGCTTAATAAGTATATTTCACCTTGACAATAAATATGAGTGAATGAAGTTGACTACTAAACTTTATCATCTTATCAAAGTCATATTAAAATACATATTTTTAAGTTTTTCTCAATTATCCTAGAGATAAGAGTATTAATAAAAAATGGATTATATGCATAGAAGGCTTAAAAATTTGTGCAAGTTAACAACAGTTGTTTCAGGGAAATTATTGGTCATTCTTTATCCACATATTGGGAAAAACTAATAACAGTAGTCAGTTATAATGATGGTTTAGATCATATTTGTTGAAGGTGAACCAGTCAAGTAAGTCTACAAGGAGTCAACAAGATCTGACTGTTCCATGAATAAGATATTGAGATTAAACAACTAGAGAAGGGCAGAAGAGAACATTTGTTGAAAGTGTGTTATGAATGGGTAACAGGGAAACAGTGATATAATCACTATCCATAGACTTTAAGATCACTTCTTTTACTCACATGTTTTAAACAAACAAGTAAATAAATGTTTTAATGAGGATAAAGCAAAGGTATATATCTCTACCAAATCATGTAACTCAGATGTTCCTGGTATTGTCCTTGTTTATACTTTTGCCTCAATTCTTTAGTTCAACCTAAAATTGATAAACTCTCTTAGAATAACAGTCTTAACTTTGATAAACATTGGCAAAATTAACTGATTTTATTTTAGTAAGAGTAATAGCAAAATTGGCTATTTCACCACACGCACAATACTCCCCCTATTTATGTTTCTAAATATCCTAATCTTTGGGTTCATTAGATATGAACACTGATTTTATTTTTATATTATATAATGTACTAGATTCTTTTTATTTATTTTTAAAAAATTTTTTAATGTTTATTTATTTTGGCCGAGCTGGGTCTTAGTTGTGGCACACGGGATCTTTAACTGTGGCATGTGGGATCTTTTAGTTGCAGCACAAAGACTTCTTAGTTGTGGCATGTGGACTTCTTAGTTGTGGCATTCATATAGGATCTAGTTCCCAACCAGGTATTGAACCTGGGCCCCCTGCATTGGGAGCACAGAGTTTTACCCACTGACCACCAGGGAAGTCCCTGTACTAGATTCTTTGTATACATTTATTATTGTGTCCCTGAAATAAATTACCAAATGTGAAATACATATTCAAAGTGAAAAAAAGTAAATAAATTACAGATATATACATATATAAGAATTGTCCTCTATCAATTTATAAAGCAAAACCAGTAAATAACTCTTTTTGCCCCACCATTGCCAACAGTATATTCGAGTATTTTACAATTTTGTATAATATTGCAGGTAAAAATTTTAATCACCTACATTAAGTTAAAATACACATAGAAACCTATACAATTGTAAATAGCAAGTTCATATTTTGTAAGAGTCCTCCTTCAAAAGACAAGTAAAAACTTGAAAGAAAAAATTTTTTGAAAAGCACTGAAATTATAATAGCAGTGAGGGATTACTGAATCCTAGAGGATGACAGGAATCCAGATCGTGAACCTGGGATCAGAGCCATTTTGCCCTGTTGGTGTCCGTATGTCAATCAAAAAGAGCCTGGAAATGTCCAAAGGAGAAATATAGTGTAAAAGTTATTACAGAGGTAAACCTGGCTGGCCTTGAGGATTTATTAAATACGTAATACATGGAAACAATAGATTAAGTACCTGCTTTCATGAAGTTTGAAATCTGAAATAAGAAATGCATTATAACTACTTGAAATAACATGTGATAGGGAATACTATGATATAAAGATCAAATTAGAATTCTGGAGGAAATAACATAACTATAGATAAATATGGTTTCCCTTTTTATATGAGCCATGTGGAAAGTGTTCAGACATCCAGAGATCCTTGAATGTGAATTGCATCAACAGCAATATAATGAATGGTCTTCTAAAATGTTTTATTTTAAAATTGTGTGACCCTTTACAGTTGCAGGCATAAGAAGTCTTACTAGAAGGTATTATTTATTACTATTGTTATTATTATCATCATTATTATTGAATCCTATGTAATTATGATGTATTACTCAGGAATAAAACCATAGAAAATTGACAGTTTAGACAAATAAGGTTGTGTATTCATATGGTGAAATTGAGCATTTTAATATCACAGCAAATGGGCAAGTCGATATCTTGTATTTTGAGCCTAGATTTTTTTTTCATTTTCACTCCTTTGAGGAAACTAAACCACCAAGTCATTTAAAAATGTATTACAAGCCTAAAGTAATGTATTATTCTTTTGACAGACTGAATGTCTTCTTACTGCTAATGTACTCATTTGTTTTTATATTACATTTGGAATTGAGTGATTCACAGTATCCACTACTTTAGACTCTTCCATCAAACCGTGGTTATAAAAATAATGAACTGAAAGGGACTCTTTTTATTAGCAGGAAGTTAAAAAAAATTAAGTTCAATGAAACTCTGAATTCTTAGACCCTAATAAGAAACATTTTTATTTGTTCTTTAAGTTAACAGAATTACTTGAATGATATGGAAAATGAAAGACAATCAAACACACTCCTGGATCTAAATCAGTGATACTGTGAGCACGGTATTACTGAGCAACTATCATGACATTTATTGCTAAATAGAAATATTTATGGCTCAAAATTCTTCTAATCCATCCTAGTAGATTTACCTGTTTGTCTCTTCCACTATCCAAAGAAAAAATTGAGGATAAAGCCTAGGTCATTCACTCAGTATTACTAATAACAATAATCATAACAATACTTATAAACGTATGCTATGTTGTGTGAATATCTTCAGGCGCTTCACAAACAGTGGCTTACTTAATGTTCATAACAACCACGTGAGGTAGGATCTCTTATGAAACCCACTTCAATTCTGGTATCTGGATTTAAAGTCCATGCTTTTAACCACAATGTTATGCAATACCCACTAGTACATTATTGTCAGTTAACGGCTGTCTCTTTTAAATAACTTATGAAAAAATATTTTTTATCAATCACTGACTGTATTAATATAGAAATATAAAAAAATACAAACTCTCTCTCTTCTCCAGGGTCTCAAAATTTAGAATTAGGAATCTATATGCATACATACTTGAGTATGTTCATAACTTTTTTGTGTTGTATTTTTTCTCCTTTTCTGTTTTCTGACCTAAATTTTGTGTTGATTTCTTTTTCTGTGTGCAATAAATAGTCTTAGAACTATGCTAACTAATTGTAAGAATCTTCTGAGGTTTTTTCCCCTATGGAGAGAAATTTCTTTTTTTTTTAAAGAAGATGTTGGGCGTAGGGGTTTATTAATTAATTAATTTATTTTTGGCTCTGTTGGGTCTTCGTTTCTGTGCGAGGGCTTTCTTTAGTTGTGGCAAGCGGGGGACACTCTTCATCGCGGTGCGCGGGCCTCTCACTATGGCGGCCTCTCTTGTTACAGAGCACAGGCTCCAGATGCGCAGGCTCAGTAGTTGTGGCTCACGGGCCTAGTTGCTCTGTGGCATAAGGGATCCTCCCAGATCAGGGCTTGAACCCGTGTCCCCTGCATTAGCAGACAGATTCTCAACCACTGCACCACCAGGGAAGCCTGAGAGAAATTTATTTTATTCAAAGAGGCCTCAGTGGAGCTATAAGGCTACAGCAATACTATTTAAGCATAAGATTCCTCTTCAATTAGAAAAGGATACTTTTTACTGGATGTTACACAATAGTAGTACTTCTTTTTAGATAATGAAAGTGAGAAAATTTAACACTACCTCTATGAAAATATAGTACAATATTAAAATGTTTGTGATTTAATTTTTAAACTCATTAAATTACTATTAAATATAGCATTATATCCTTTACTGAGTTTTCATTTTCTTTCAAAGATTGTACAACCATGTAACAAGCATTTTGAATCTAAATATAATATATATCATACTTTTAAGATAATGATCTTTTAAACAACTTCATTATTCTGTCTATATATTTAGTTTTCACTTGTGTAGCCTTTTGTTTTATTTCCCCTTCTTAAGAAAAATTTTATCAGTTTCATGCACTATGCCCATATAGCAAACACAGTGAAATTAGTTATTCCTGTACTTTATGACAAATGCTCTGTGCTTCTAGTTCCAAGTCTAATGTGATAGGGGACTACATAATTTTTGTACAAACTTGAGCCACTCTTGGGAATCAAAATGGTGCTTTTAATAATTAAACAAAGGTAACAAGTATAATTTAACAAGTCAGGGCTGTTTTGAATAAATTGGGATATACTTTTACCTTATATACAAGTTTTCCAGCCCTTATGTAAGATAATCTTTGATAGAGGAAAGAAGAGTCATTCCCAGCTGTCTCCCTTCCCTAATGCAGGGATTTTACCATATTTAACATCCTACCCTTTCTGGATATCCCATGAGGGCAATTGACAAAAACCCAAGTTTGGTACCTAGAACCATACTGACACAACTAGATGTGTATACTCAAGTAGTCAACAAATATTTACTAAATACATGCCAGGCACTATGCTATTATTTGGGAATTCACCACTCAATGAAATAGGATGCCTTTTGTATGGAACTCTTAGTCTAACAGAAAGGGGAAAACAAATGGGCAGATGCAATCTACTGTGATAGGCAACATGACGGAGTACGTAGCAGGTCTAAGAGACCAAAAGTGAGGTAAAACTATTTCAGTTTTTGTGAGAGACATCTCGGAGAGTAAACTGAAATCTTAAAATTTATAGATTCTTTTTAATTGGCCAGTTAAAAATGAAGATTATTTCATTCAGTAAGAATGGCAAAGGGACTTCCTTGGTGACACAGTGATTAAGAATCCACCTGCCAATGCAGGAGACACGGGTTCCAGCCCTGGTCTGGGAAGATCCCACATGCCGTGGAGCAACTAAGCCCGTGGGCCACAACTACTGAGCCTGTGCCCTGGAACCTGTGAGCCACAGCTATTGAGCCCGTGTGCCACAACTGCTGAAGCCCACATGCCTAGAGCCTGTGATCTGCAGCAAGAGAAGCCACCACCGCAATGAGAAGCCCGCACACCACAACGAAGAGTAGCCCCCGCTCGCTGCAACTAGAGAATGATTGATTATATTCCCACAGAGGTATATGAATTCCAATTCCTAAATATTCTAACCAATAATGGTTACTATTAATTATTTAATTAAAGGTGTTCTGTTGGTTGTAAAATGACATTGAAAGATACTTATCAGAAAGCTTGAAGAAAGACAAATTATATTCCCTTGTCAAAGTTAGAAAATAAGTTCCAGATCATCGTCCTTGAATATGCCCTGATCATACCTTTTATTATAAAGTTTGAGATAGATTATTCTTTAGGGGGCTGAGCTGGGTATTGTAGACTGTTTAGTGGCTTGACAACCCCAAATCTCCAGATATTGCCAAATATTCTCTAGGAGGCAAAATTACCCAAGATTACAAAGCACTGGTATAAAGGAAAGATTCAATCAACTTTATGTTCAACGTCATGAAAAACAAATACTTCAAACTTTTACTTAGACACAGTATCGTGCTTCAGGCACATTATAGGAGGGGAAGAGTGGAATACTTACGAGAGTTTTGTACCTAATTTATCAGGAAAAGGGAGTATGTCTTAAAGATTTTAACCACGGCAAATATCTCAAATATAACTGATTTCACCAATGAGAATATGTTTCTAATACACATTTTGTAAATTAATATGCCATTAAATTTGACCAATGTGAAAATCTGTAAATGCAATTGTATATTTCTTGAAGGTGAAGGACACTGAATCAAACTGTAGTAAGTACTTCTAGGGTATAGTTTCTCTTATTTAATGCTAAATGACCATTCTTGGAATATGCATTAATTACTAATATGAATTAATTATTAATTAGGAAAAATAACTGGCCCATAATGTAGCTTAAAACTAAGGCATATGTAATTTCCCATTGTTTATTTAAAAGTAAATCACAGATATCATAGTAATTGGTTATACCTCTTGATTGGATTATTATATCAATCAAAGTTCATCAAGAGAAGCAGAATCACTTGGAGATATGTACAAATACATGTGCATTGATTTCTTATAGAGTTTGACCGTATGAAGTTGTGGTAATGGTTAGGCAATCTCCGTCAATAAGGCTGTTGTTTCATGTCTGATGTTGGAGCCTGAAGTGCAGAGGGTAGGAAGTCAGGATAAAAACATGAATGGAAGGTTGGAGAGATCAAGAGCAGACTGGAGCTCGTGAGGACAAACAGAAAGTACGTTAAGTGGTTGTGTGGGCATCCTAAGCAGCTTAAACCACCCATCACAGAGCTAAACATACACTCCTGACCCAGGAGTCAAAGATGCTGAAAGAGGATCCAGAGACAAGTAGAGCATCATAGGCCAGCTGTTGCCTCACACCAGTGAGGTGAGGCAGCAGATCTTTAACGATGTGTATGAGTTGCAAAATGGCTGCTGCTTCCCTTCCTCCATCCAGTTTTATCCCAAGTGTCTTTCTTTTGGCACACCCTAAATAGAAAATACACGAGAAAGAAAATTTTGGAAAATGTAGTTCAATCTAGTCAAATTTAACCTTACAAAACCATGACAGTTTATAAATATTATAGCATGATATATATTGACTTAAAACATTATTTATTCATTTTTCTATCTATTGATAAATAATTGTCTAGCTTATACCACCCCCTTTCTCTTCCCCCTCTCCAATTTGTTCTCTGTTGGTTATCTTTGAAACTGTAAATAATATGCTTAAAAGGTAGTTCATGTTTTATGAATTATAGCAATTATACCTTGAATCCCCACTGATCTGTTCATAAATTCTCCTTTACCTCCTTTTCCCTCTACCTCCTTATTTTATGTTCCATCATCTGTTATCTGTAAGTTGCCAAGTGCAAGTGACATGATGATCTTGATTTTCAGACACAAAGCTGTATCTGTTTGACTTGCTTTTTCTATGAGTAGTAACTCAGTTTAAGTTGTAATGAATATCTAAATATTCATTTCTAAATACTCAAAACCATGCTGTGGTTATATTTTCTTTCTTGACAATCATTTTGTAAATTTTTAAATGGTGTTTTCATCACCTTTATTATGTTTTCCCTGATTTGTCTGTTTATCATGTCTGTACATTCATCTGCTGTTTTCTGTAATCTGCTCTTATCCCAGCGACTTCCTTCCTAGAGCAATCTGGATCAGTTGCTTTTTAGGCCAGTTACAAGTCCTGGGTCATGTCAACAGTGTTCCATGTCTTCTGTCTTCCTCTTCCTCCTTTGTGCTTTGTGTATTCTTCAGTATTGGGAAGAGCATATTCTCAAATAATATCCTAAGAAGGGAGTTGCAGGATGTTAAACTTCTGAGACTTTAAATTTCACACACACAGACATATGCTGCTTTACATTTTCCTCAAATTTGGTTAATAATTTGTGCATAGAAGTCTAGGTTCAGTATTGCCTGTAAGAACTTTTTAAGTCTTTGCTGCATTGCATTCAGCACCTGATATCATTGATTAAAAACCTGAGGCCATCGTGATTCTTGTGACTTTGTATTGAATATATGTCATTTCTTTTTTTTTTTTCCTCTTTACAATCTCTTATAAACTTCTCTTTATTCTGGCTGTTTTAAATTTCATAGGGTTGTATCTAGTTTTAAGTTTTGTTTGATTTTTTTTCACCCCTCAAATATCTTGATGAATACTTAAAGCTTGAAGAGTTGGGAAATGCTGTTCTACTATTCTTTTTCCTTAATTTCCTTCGTTTGTTTGTTTGTTGTTCCTTTCTGAAACTCTTGTTAGTAGGATGATTATGTATTGAATTGATTCTCTATGTATATTTTATGATTTGTTTTATTTTATATCTCAGGAGGCCATAATTTATGTCTTTAACAGTTCAGTTCCATTCTTCTTGGATAATGTTTCTTTTCTTCTCTTATCATTTTTGTTGTTGTCAGTTGGTTGTTGAAATTTATTATGTTGCTGACATTCTACACATGCATATGAATCCTTATTTGTCCATTTAAAATGTATAGTAGAGCTGCTGGAAACTCTTTGAGTAGGTCTGTGTTCATCAATGTCAGGCCTGTTATTAGGTAAGTGAGCAAAGAACTGGCCATTATTTTAAAAACCTCCAAATTCCTGAAGGCATGGGGTCTCTTTGGGTCTCTCTCATTTCCTCCATTACATGCTATACAGTTTATTCAAATCTCATGAGTAAAGAACAAAAAATCTTTCTCATTATATATTTTAGATTTGTTTTTTTATTTTCTAGAGAGTAAGTACATGGTAGCTGCATTCTACATGTTACCTTTTGAGAAAAGAAGGGGAAACATACCCATTGCCTCATACACGTAATTTGTATAGGTTTTTCTGATGCTCACCCATTGTTCACTCTTTTAGATACATATTTTGAGTTTCTTTTGGGTATCTTCATAAATTGTAAGACTTCTCATGAGGAATGGATTGCTGGATCCCCTGCTTTGATTCATCTACCAATGTACTTATTTATATTTATTGTACTTGTTTTTATTATATGTAATAATTTTATGTGCCAGCATGAAGGGTTTTTTGGATGGGATAAGCATTTAAATCAATGAACCTTGAGTAAGCAGATTGCTCGCCATATTGTGGGTGGGCCTTATCAAATCAGGTGAAGGCCTGACTAAACAAAATGTCTGGCTTCTGCAAGCAAGAGGGAATTCTCTGGCTGACTGCCTTTGGACTTCATCTGAACCATCAGTTTTCCTAGGTCTCCAGCTTGCCGTTCTTCAGACTAGAGCTGCATCATTAGCTCTCCTATGTCTCAAGCTTGCCAGCCCACACTGCAAAGTTTATACTCTCTGGCCTCTGTAATCATGTGAGCCAGTTCCTTACAGTAAATTTCTCTGTATATATTTACATATCCTACTGGCTCTTTTTCTCTGAGAACCGACAAATATACTGTGTTTTCAATTTTTTTTTTATTTTTAAAAATATCGTATCTCCTGAATGTCTTCCTTTTTAATGCAGAATTAAAAACTATTTTGCCATTATTTTAACACAGTTTTAGTAGAAATTAAATATAAGCATCTGTGTGCCCAGTCCATTATCTTGAATTGGAATCAATGTTTACTTTTTAAAAAAGGAATCTGTAATTAATATATGGAAATGGGTTGGATGGGGGCAGAATAGAAGGAAAGATTCCAAGTGGATTCATAGTTCATTAAATCAGGTAAGATAGTGATGACCTGTACAAATGAAATTCAGTGTATATTAAGAGGCTATGTCGGATCTAGAGCATATTTTGCATCAAATGTGATTGTCTGTTTTGTGATGGCTTCAGCTTGATGATTCCTCTAGGTCTGTGGGGATTTTCAGTCATTTAATTAATCTGTCTTCTGTTTTATCCTCCTGCACTTCAGGCTGCCATAACAGGCCCTAGACTGCATTTATTTTTTTCAATTTGATAACATTTCCAAATTGGTAACAAGCCCTGTTCTATCTTGTGCTTCTTCAGCTTTCTGAAACTCTAATAATCTGGTCTTTTGTAACATTTATCATTAATCGAGTCTCTTTTCTCTGCTTGTTTTCTAGCTTTCTTCCCTCCTTTGATTTGAAGGATGTTGGCTTTTTTCCTATTTTCTTGTAAAACTTAGTTACTTTGCTTATTGTTATAAGCTAATATAAATTCCATCTTTTTGCCAACTACTTTCAAAGGTAGGAACTATAAACTTTCTATTCATCCCAGATTTCCTTGCTAGGAAAGACTAAACGTGGGTCCTCTTTAATTTGACTAGACGGATATCTTCTCATTCAGCTGTAGATTCTGACTATATCCTGAATCTTGGATCTGCCTCTCATTTGTGTTGGTACTCTTGTCTTTTGGAAATTGTGCATAGATTTCATGTATTTGGCTTGAAACATGGCTCCCTAGAAAGACTGTGTGTCAACTGACCCCTCTGTCTCCTACCAATTAAGCTTTATGTTTACTTTATCTAATTTGGCCATCATGGAGACAATCAATATCCCTGTCTTAAAGGACACCTTCTTGGCGTGACTTCTCCTCACTCAATATGATAATATGTATAAAATATATAACTAATGAAAACATAATGTACAGCACAGGGAACTCTACTTAATGCACTGTGGTGACCTAAATGGGAAGGAAATCCAAAAAAGAGAGGATATATGTATATGTGTAGCTGATTCATTTTGTTGTACAGTAGAAACTAACACAACAATGTAAAACAACTATACTCCAATAAAAATTAATTTTAAAAAGAGAAGCGGATTCAGGTAACTAAAACCATGATGAGCAGGATTCCAAATATATCTATTTCCTGAGTTCTGTTTATAGGAGTTTAGAGTCACTTTTAGGTCTTTGTCTTATACTCTATAATCCTTATTTTACTCAGTTACTTTTTTCAAACTCTGTCATCCAATTTCCCAGGCACTGAACTGTAACAAAACTGAGATATACGAGGCTGTTGCACCTATTATATATTAATAATAGTTAAAATTAATCTAATGCTTATAATGTCAGGAACCATGTTAAGTACTTTACATGACATATTTAGACAGTCAAAATACTATGATTTAAGTAATAATTTTAACATCATTTTATGTATAAGAAAACTTAGAGTTCGTGAAAATAAGTTATGCATTTAGCCAGGATGCTACATCAATGCTACCTATTTTAGAGTTAACAATAGGATCATACTTCCATTACTAATTTTTATATAGGCTAGTATAGATTAAACTTATATTGAGCTAACATACAGCCCCCAAACTGTCAATACCTTAAAACAACATTTTCTTCTTAACACATGGCTTCAAGATTCACCCCTGCAAGGAAAGAGGGAACATGGATAGCTTATATTTGCAGTTCTATATTTTGTTCCATAAGTGACATCTGCCATTTTCATCACAACCCATTGGCCAGAGTTAATCAAATAACCCCACCTAAGAGCACTAGAAAGTGTAGTCCTTTGTACGCATGGAAGAGAAGACAACTAGTTATTGGTGATGATTAATAATGTTACTGTAACAGCATTTCTAGAAACCACGCGTGTCTGACTCTAAAGACCATGATCATAAGCACTCAGTTATCCTTTCTTCTCTCAGTTTTAATAAACACATTTAACAAACTATATGCTAACTTAAAATAAAACTGTTTAAAATACAGAAAAAAGTGAAGAAAGAAAACTAATCACTAATGACTGCTGATATCAAAATATGAAAGTGTTTTCATAACAATTCCATACATAAATCCTAATAAATAGTTAAGAAAATTACCAATGTTGTATTCTGTAGTTTTCACCTATTATTTAGCATTTTTATGAATTCAAGGTTGGTGAGTAGATTATATTAAAAAGTTATTAACTATGCTAGAGATATTTTACTTAACCAATTGGCTAGGTTGGATATTAAAGTTGTTGACGTGCCTTAGTATTATTTAGTAGTACTCCATTAAACATCTCGGCCCCTCAACATTACCTGTAACATAAATTTACAGGTATAGCAATACTCAACTCTGTGATCTGATTTTATATTTTGATATAATTGTTTTGCATTTCCTTTCCTACTTTTCACTTCATTTGTGGCTTCACTCTTTTTTTTTTTTTTTTTTTCTTTGTGGTACGCGGGCCTCTCACTGTTGTGGCCTCTCCCGTTGCGGAGCACAGGCTCCGGACGCGCAGACTCAGCGGCCATGGCTCATGGGCCCAGCCGCTCCGTGGCATGTGGGATCTTCCCGGACCGGGGCACGAACTCGTGTTGCCTGCATTGGCAGGCGGACTCTCAACCACTGCGCCACCAGGAAAGCCTGTGGCTTCACTCTTTTATGCCTGACTAAATTAATCAGAGATTTGTTTAAATTTTTAAAGGAATAAAGTACTTCTAAAAGAAGATATTTTCAGTATCAGTCTGTAATTGCCTAAAAATTAGATTTTAAGAAATAGCATGTTCATCAAAATATCTCCAGGGAATATTTGACTTTCACCAATTCAAAGAAAATTGTTTTCCACCAGTTATTGACTTGAATGACTTATTTTCCTATTAGTAGAATCCTATATGGTGTGTCTTTTTTAGTTCTTCCTCCTCTGAATGTTCCCTGGTGATTCTATGATGAGAGAATTATTTTTTCCCTCACTGATTTTAGAGAATGGCTTTTGCTAAAAACTGGCCTTGTATCTGATAGAACCATGGAAACCACAAAACTTTCTAAGAAACAAGTTAAATGAGCTCCTCTGCCTTAGCAGTTTGAATTTCAATACGATACAATCCTATCTCAACAATTCTATAAATTGTATAACTCTTCAGTAGCCCCTCACATATTAGGGAACTGTTTTGATACCAGTGGAGTTCATAGGTTAATTTTTAGTGACAATCTCATAAATTTATACCAAATATATTTTGAACAGTATTAGTGTTGAAATGATGGCACTCAAAGAACACTTTTTAAAAATATTGGATTTGCCATATTATGCTTATGATTATTTCTGAACAGCATTTGGCCTAGGAACCAAGTATATTCCTGCTATAAAATTTTTCAAGCTGGTTTATTTTTTACTACTATACTTCTTTTACTATATTTGGCATATATATTTGGTTTCTCCTTTCAATGTTGTTCTTGAAATTTTAAAATAAATGACATCCTCTTGCATCTACAGTGTTTCATTTAGAAGACTGTAATTACATAAACACAATAGTCAGAGGATGTTCTATTTAGCAGAAAATAATTGCTTTATCTTTAACATACCATGGATGCAGAATGGAGGTATAGAAAGAACATTTATACAGAAAAGAAAATGTGAAATGTTCCTTCAAATTAGATGTTGTGATAGCTTCATTTTCAACATGAAGATATTTTATACCTAAAAGTGGAGAAAACATGTTTAAAAGTGAAGACGCTTAAAATAATATCTCATATGTTGCCATAAAAAGGAATGATATTTTTATGGACTTAATAAAATCTCAACTTTCAAAAGACCTGTAAAATTTATTCTTAAGCAGGGTCTGTCCTGCAGTTAAACCAAGTACTTAAAAGGATTTTGATAACTTTTTCCTTTGGCTTACACTATAATCAGCTCAACTGAATCATTGTCTTTGTGCCATAAAAAATGAGAAACTTTGATTCTGTGCATAGCAGAACAAACATAAATAATTAAAGTGATACCCTCTTTTTTAAAAAAATTAATTTTTGTTGGCGGATAGCTGATTTACAATGTTACGTTAGTTTCTGCTGTACAGCAAAGTGAATCAGTTATACGTATATATATCCATTCTTTTTTAGATTCTATTCCCATATAGGTCATTATAGAGTATGGTGTAGAGTTGCCTGTGCTATACAGTGGGTTCTTATTAGTTATCTATCTTAATCCTATATTATAAATTTTTACTTTTTAAAATTGGGTCAAACATATCTTTATACTCACATGATATCCATAAGTATCAGATAACAATCGCTAACCAAGCAAACACAGCAAAATATCTCATTTAGTCTTTCCAGCTACCTGACCAAGTGTTTACAACTGCCCATTACTTATCCACTTACTTGGTTTGAGCAGATTTTAGTCAAGCTTCTCATCTCCCCAGAGAGCCTGAAACTTTGGCTTGCCGCTAAGCTTCAATAAGCACTAAGGTATATAGCAATGCACTCTTAACAACTCATTCCAAGAACTAGCTGACCAAAGAGAGAAACATCTGCTAATATACCCAGTCATATTTTCTGTTCATCCCCACTATTTACTACCTCCCTAACAAAATTCTGCTGGTCCTACTTACCTCTCACAATAATTAATACATAAATAAGATTTTTTCTTCTGTTTAATTTTGAGATGCTTGCAGGTCTTGTGGTCAGAGATCTCTTCCTATTACAAAAGTTTTTTTCCAAAAGACTCTCCTTACCTAAGTCCAGGTTTGTTTTTATTTGGTATACACAGTGCTGTTGTTATTATCCTTATTTATATCATCTAGGAAACAGCATATAAAAGAAATATAGTTATTTAGCAAAGACTACATATATAATGTTGATACTAGAATTTTAACATAAGTCTTATTGCATAGCTTCATTTTATACTGCCTCAAATGTGATGATATTTATTAGAAGCATTTGTACATTCTAAAACACTAGGCGGAATTTTCAGTTTCTGATCTGTTCACCATACTGCCTGCATTGTTGGAATGGGTCTTGCCAAGCCACTGCTAAGTAGAATTATTAAGCACATATACTCTTTTGGCACTTGGCCACGTGTTTTGTCCCCATGATCAAGCGATAGAGACTGCATGCCGCCAGCACATGGTGCAGCAATACTGTTTCCTGGCTGCCTGACAGACCCCTCTGTGATACTTCATCCTCAGTTGGTAGGGTGGTTTGGATCTAGCCCTTCATCTGGATACTCCTGCCATCTCATCCCTCGGAGTCCTGAAGCGTGATCTAATAATCACATGGCAGGAATTGACTAAAATTTAACAGGAGACAATGAGAGCTATAATTCTTAAATCCAAATGAGTGATCCTATGAATTCCATCCTTACTGGATGGAATTTCAGGAATTTGAACAAGTGAGATTTCTTAGAAATGGGGTCTTCAATTTGTTCTGTTCAAATCATACCAAAGAGAAAAACATATCAAATTATCCTTGGTCTTTGTTGAGGCATGTATCCCTAAATCCTATCACTTTGCACTTTCATTGTAGGATAAATAAATTAGCGCCGCTCCAATTTTTACCTGTATATAGAACCAACAAAGGTGAATTACTTCACTTTCCACTTCCTTGTGTAATTTTAGGATAACTAATGAACACCATTCCAGTTTCTGATTGTTGTTTAATACATTTACATACAAAACAGACATAGAATAAGTCATAAAAAGTTTTTGTGGAACAGCTCAAAATGTGGTAGGTGATGAAATTGTTTATCAGGCCCATAGCATATGGTTCCCTATAGTGTTATTTCCATGATGTAACCCATATAATTTGTGGGCCTAGCTTTTTTTTTAGAATAAATGGGAGGTTTGGGCACAAAAGCAGGTACTCTGTCAGTATTCTGACAACAAAATAAAAAAATTCTGGGATCCTAAGTTTAAGATGTTAACTACGATTATTGTGCCTTGCTACAAATAATAAGAGAGGTTCATATCTACGTTTTATCTGGGATAGAGAAGCAATCATTGATGCATGGCTATGTATAAAGATTAGCAACAGGAAATTACTTCTTCAGGTTATACAGAAAAGAATGTCAAGCATAAGTTTATATTCAAACTGCAATCTAAAAGTTGAATCATGTGCTCAGGAGCATGCCATTGTGTTGTGCTTTTTTCTTTTGAAATATTTTACTGTCGTCCTCCAGAAGTTGTGCGTGGCCAATAAACTATGGAATTATAAAGTATCTGCAGTAAGAGTGATGCCAAAATTAATGTAAAAAAACCAACTTAAATGAAGAGAAACGGAGAAAAAAAGAGGGAAATGAAGCATTTGGTGGTAGGATTCCAGCTAATTAATAACTTTTTAGACTCATTTAATTATCTATTTAAACAGGCATTTAACTTTACTAAATTTAAGGTAAATTTAGGATTTAAATTCTATGTTGAAAATTTTTAAAATATCAAATATATAAAAACAATTTATTGTGCCTCAAAGGAAGAACACGCACCTATTACAAATATGTAGATAAAGATATCTATATCTATACCTCTATTTCTATATTTAGGTGTAGTATATATTATTTTATAAGTTAAAAGTAATTTGTGTGTTGTTGAGAATCCAGCTTTGATCATATTATTGTAGGAAATTACTTTTCATTTGTAAAAGTTGTGACTTTATGTTGAATATTGAAAAAATAATATATGGTAGTCCTTTGGTATCTGGAGTGGATTGATTCTAGGACCCGCTATGGACACCCAAATCCCTGGATTCTCAAGTCCCATAGATAGCCCTACGTATCCAAGGTTCCACATCTGTGGATTCAAACAACCGTGGCTCATACAGTACTGTATTTAATGAAAAAAATCTGCATGTAAGTGGACCCAAGCAGTTCAAACATGTGTTGTTCAAGGGTCAACTGTATATGTTTTATCATTTTATTTTTAATTTTCCTTCCCTATTTTTAGTAACTCTGCCTTCCATAGTTTCCACTTCTCCTTACCCAGCCAATTTGGAAACTATTATTTGACTGTAATTCCAGAATAGAACATATTTATAAAATCATCAAATCCAGCTCTCTAAGCAGAACTAGAATATGATTTTTTACAGTAACCATATAGGTAGTCTATCTTCAAGTTTTCTATGAAACTCCTACTTTGAGTGAGTGATAGTCATTTTAAACATTTTGGAACTAATGAAGGAAGCAGTATGTGATGACTTAGTTGTCCAAGATCAAATATTTCATCGTATTTATAAAATTAGAAAAATTGGAAAACTCAGCATTTATGAAAAGAGAGGCTTTGTGTTAAGAGATTAAATATCTTTTTAATTTGCTATAGATTAGTCTGTGCTCCCTCCAACGCTGCCAATTCTGAGGCCATTAATTAAAGTGTAAGTAGAGGTGAGAGTGTTGGAATTATATACAATTACTTTTATTCTGACAGATTACATTTGAAGTGGGTGGAGAACACATAGGTAGATCTGCACAGGCAGCAGTTAAAAACATTGGCTTGCAGTTCAGGATAGAATTTTCTCTCGTAAATGTTAAATTTGGGAATTGCATATTTGGTCCTAAGGCTCTATTAAATTTCACTGCCATTCCATAGTCTAGGGATAAAACTGCATTGAGGTTTGACAAGGATTCTCCTCTGACTCTAGCGATTTGAAACTCATAAATATACAAATGAAAATATAAATACAGGAGAAATTTTGAAGTCATTAAAATTCTAAAAAGCAGATAATTTGTTAAAATAGTGACTGGGCAGGGAGGGGCTTTATTTAGAATGAATAGTGTGAGCTCATAAATGGGTATTGTTGAAAGCTGCTATGTGTGTTGTAGTTTGTTAGGCAGCATTAGGACACTGTCCCAGAGAGCTACTAGAAAAGCCCTTTGGTAGAACCTGATTCCAAGGCATTCCAGGGATGGAAACAGGGCCAGTTTGGCTGCGGCATAGGAGTGTGGGTAAGAATAATAGGAGGAGAAATTGGAGTTATGAGCACAGTGTACAACATCAATAACTGTTAATGGATGAGATTTTCTTGGGAGATCTGTAGAGTGAAAAAAGGAAAATAAAAGAACAAGAAATGGTAGAGAACAGCATTCTGTTAGGAACAGATAGAAGGGGAATAACCGATGAAGGAACATAAGGACATTTGTTAAAGAAATTTGAAAGGAAAACTTGTAAAGTATCTCAGAGCCAAGGAATCCAAGGGAGGATGATTTCAAGAAAGCCAAAGTGGTCAGTGATATTGAACACCTCACAGACAACAAGTTTGACTATATTAGATTTAGCCATTTGAAGGCAGTTAATTATTAGTTTCAAGTAATTTCCTCTGCTTATCTGTTCCTTTTTGTACCCCAGTGGGGAAGCAGCAAGCAATATACTTCTTCACAAATTTGAGAGTCATGTTTAGAATGGTGTAACTTAAAATGAATGAGATATGCTATCTTCAAGTTTTATTTTTAGAGTTGTGTGTATAGGGAATGTGTGTGCACCTCTGTATGTGTATAGGGAATGTGTGTGCACCTCTGTATGTGTATTTAGAAACATTTCAAAGAGGTAGAAAGAGACCTGCAACTCAGGTAAAACCAGAGGCCTTGAAAGGCATTCCGTTATTACCTACTATATTTTCACTTTTGTGACATTCTATAAAGAGCAAAATATCATGAAAAATATATGATCAGTTTTCTATGGAGAAACAGTACTTAAAACACATCACTGAGACCTGGAAACTTTACCTTTCACATAACATTAAGATAACTCCAGGGAGATTAACTAAATAAATTGTGTAGTTTATTCTCTTAGTATCTAATTGCAGGATGCTGTTAAATATTTGAAAGTAATAAATCAATCTTTTGACTTTACACAGAGGTTAGAGAAAACACTATACTTGGGTTTTGCCCCTTATACACATAAAGAAACGTCAGGGAATGTATCATTATTTACAGTATCACACAATTGATTAATATACATTGTTGTTGCTTTGTAAAAATACATTGCAAAAAATCTAAAAATTAATTCATTGTTTATTAGTAGAATTTTCTCTTGTAATTTGCATAGATGTTCCACAAAGAGGAACAAAATGACAGGATTCGTTGAAGAATATAGATAATGAACTAGGAAAAGAAGTATATCTTGTGAAAAATACCACCAATTTGAAATCTTGGTAACCATTTAGAATCATTTTTCTTATCACTATTATCTGAGAATATCTGGAACAGTAGGTAATAATTCGAGGGAGGTCTTCTCTGTTTCTCCAGTTTTTCAAGGACATTATGATGTTAGAACTTCAATTCTTTAGTTCAAAAGGATTTTATTTGACTTTCCAGGAAGCTCTTGAATGGCAGGCTTATAAGGATTAAGACACAGAGTTGAATAGCTGAAGTCAAAATAACGACTTTGATATTTCTCTGTGCCTCTTCTATCAAAGCAAAGGGAGAGCTCCTCAACTGAAGGAGAATGAAGGTCAACAGACAGGAGGTGTTTGGCGGCCTTAATTTAACTAGTATGCAAATGATTTAAAACGTTCTTTTTATAGTACTTGGGTCAATTACTAAATCTGACATGAAAGGTCTACCTTTCAAGGAAACCAAGCTTAGGATCCGTATGCAGCCTTACGGAACCAAAAGAGTAGCCAGCACTCAGCATGGAGCTGGATGTTACATAAGTAAGAAAACAGAATTACTCTCCAGCCCTATGGATTTATGGTCTGTGAGGAAATGACTCTCAATGTGGACATTTTCAAAGTTAAAGTACTGCCACTGCAAGGAATAGTGAAATTGGAGGAAAAAATTCTCTAAGAGTGTTATTTTTGAGGATAGAAAAGTATATTTTGTAATTATAGATGATTTTGTGTTCATACAGAGAACAGACTATTTTGAAAAGTCTCAAAAGAATTTAGAGATTGTCTGTTTGCAGGAAAGCAAATCATGGGCTCTTTATTTTATGAAATACAATAATTCGATTACTACCCAAGAAGCCAGGTGCTTTAGAGAGTCAGTAATATGTAAAATGAATGCAGAGTTTGTAGTCGTACAAACAACTTGGCAAATATAGCTTTGCCACTGGGGAAGAATTCTGGGGCAAGTGACTTCACTTTTCCAAATCTCAGGTTCCTTATTTTTATGGTGGTTTAGTGATACTTAGTTCATTGGATTGCTGTCATGATTTATTGACATAATATGTAAGTATCCTGGCACTTTGTAGACATTCAGTAATATTTGTTTTCTTTCCTTTTAAAAGAAGTACCTCAGTACGTTGAATTGTATGTATACTTTCCAATCAGAAAATTCTGCTGGATACCGCCATTTTAAACTGTCTTTTCTCTATCTAAAAAATAGGTAGTAAGAGTATCTGACTGACAGATCATGCTAAGATTTATGATGGTTAAATATGATAATGAATTTTAACGTTTTTCAAAACCTATGTAGGATAAAAGCAATGTGAATTATTTTATTAAAAATAATGGCATATTTCAGATATAAAAATATGTAAGGCATACCAATTTATAAAATGTAAAGTACCTATGTGCCAATAATTCACCTTCAGAAATTAAAAATAATACTGTAATGAGAACCAGCCACATGGGTATCTTTCCTGTCCCCACACCAATTACTCACAACCCCCCTCACCCCCTACACAAATAACTACTGGCCTAATTTGATATTCATTGTTATCATGAAATTCTCTATACTGCAGTACATATGCATTTTCCCATAGATGTTATCTCACATGTTTTTAATTTTTGTTAAATGGAATATATTATATTACATGTATTCTTCTATAACGTGATATGTTATATGACGTATTGTGAGCCCCATCCTGTTGATTTGCAGAATTCAAATTCATTTATGTTCAAAGCTTATTATTCCTTTTGGTACATAAGCTGACCTTTATTTTTGCTAAGATTGATGGTCATTTAGTTTATTTTAATTGTTTTATTATTATAAACAATGCTGCTATATATTTTTATGCATATCCAAGTGTACCTGTCAAAGAGGTTCTCTGGAAGATATATGTGGGAATAGATTGCTGGATAATAAATGCCCACATTTTCTACTTTTCTAGACCACACCAAAATGCTCTCTAATTTGTGTTAAGTTGAATTTTTAGTCTTCTGCCTTGCAAATAATTAGTTCACATATCTGGCTTTTCCACTTTATAATTTTGTTCTTTATTGTTTATGCTTTACATATCTTAAGATATCTATTCATTCCCCAGGACATAAAACTATTCTTTCTATACTTCTAAAATTTTAAGGTTTGCTTTTCATACTTAAGTTGTTAATCCAGAATATTTATAGGTGTGATGTAAGAGAGGAATGCAGTACTTTTTTTTTCTTTTTTATTCAGATTACTGATTAGTTCAAAACCATTTACCGAATAAATCATTATTCTTCCACTGATCTTGCTTGCCACTTCAAACACCAAGTTTCCATATATGCACAGGTTTGCTTAGTGATCTTTATCTTGTTCCAGTAAAATCTTTTTATTTTCTGACACAAATTTCAGTTTAACTTCAATAGATCTGTAATATGATACCTGGTAGAACAAAATCCTCTGTCTTGTCTTTATTGGTTTCCTATTGCTGTGTTTAAAAATATCCTCAAATTTAACGGTTTAAGCACCCATTTATTATCTCCAGAGTTTGATAGATTAGAAGTCTGGGCATTTTTGGATTGGGTTGTTTGTTTTTTTTCTTATTAAGCTGCATGAGCTGCTTATAAATTTTGGAGATTAATCCTTTGTCAGTTGCTTTATTTGCAAATATTTTCTCCCATTCTGAGGGTTGTCTTTTGGTCTTGTTTTTGGTTTCCTTTGCTGTGCAAAAGCTTTGAAGATTCATTAGGTCCCATTTGTTTATTTTTTATTTCCATTTCTCTAGAAGGTGGGTCAAAAACACACCATTGTATAGCAATTTTACTCCAATAAAACAAAGAAAAAACTTGGGAAAAAAAAAGGAAGGGCATGGCATTACTTGATTCTCTTTTCAAGGTCTTTCAAGCTAAAATCCAGATGTAGGCTGGGCTGCCTTCCCATCTGGAGCTTGATTCCTCCTCCACACTCATGGTGTTGTCAGGAATCAGTTCCTCGAATTTGTAGGACTCAGGTCCCTGATTCCTTGCTGGCTGTCACATGCCGTTCATTCTCAACTCTTGGAGGGCAGCTGCTTTTCTGTCATGTCTCTCTCCATCTTCAAAAACAGCAATGTATCTCTCTTGCATTAAATCCCTCTCATGCTTTAACTCTCTCCTTCAAGAACTTTACAGTCCATTTTAAGGGCTGGCTTGATTACGTTAAGCCCACTTCAGATAATCTCCCTTTCTCTGAGGCAACTGGGCCATATAACATTATAACATAGCCTAAATACAGGAATGACTAGATAATCACGATCACAAATTGCATGGAATATACATAGGACATGTACATCAGCATGAGGAGTCTTCAAGGACCATCTTAGGATTCTGCCTACCACATTTTCCTAATTCAAGTGTCCCTTGAGTGTCATCCATGTTTTTCATAGAAATTTCAGAATCATCTTATAAAATTTAACAATGATTATTTTCATTGGATTTATATTTAATATATCAATATAGGACAAATCAACCTTTTATGATCTATTACCCCACTTCTAAATGTGACATATGACTTTATGCATTTTAGTATTCATTCATATATTTAATTAGTTATATTATTTTCTCTCTCCTGGTCTTGAACATTTTTTGTTATACTTATTTCTGAGTAATTTATTTCTCTTTTTTTATTGAAATTGTGAATGACATTTTATAAAATCACATTTAAAATCATTTTAGTTGGGTTTGAGAATTCAACTACATTATTATGAATTTTATTGAAGTGCAAAATATATATGTGTGTGTATACACACACACACACACACACACACACACATATATATATACATGCAAAATAAAAAGCATACAGCCCAACAATTTTGAAATAGTGAAGCACTTCTGAAATCAGTGCCAAATCAAGACGTGTAAACAGTAATGGTATCCAGAAAACACCACTAGTTATTATCCCTACCATCTGGCTCCCCACTCCCTATTTAGACACTACCCTGATATTTTTCTTCTTTTTTTATAATTGAGGTGAAATTCACATAACATACAATTAAGCAATTAACTCTTTAAAAATACACAAGTAAGTGGAATTTCGTGCATTCAAAATGTTGTGCAAATACTACCTCTCTCTAGTTTAAAATTTTTTCATCATCCCAGAAGAACACCAGGTACTCTTTAAGTAATTTTGTTTTCAGTAATGTTTTGTAGTTTTCCATGTACCAGTCTTTCACCTCCATGGTTAAATTTATTCCAAAATATTTTATTTTTTGGACGCTACTATATTTAGAATTCTTTTATTACTTTCCTTTTTGGATTTTCCCTGCAGCTGTATAACAACACAACTAATTTTGGTATGTTGATCTTGTACCAAATGATATCATTTGCAAATAAGAGATAATTTCCTTCTTCGTTTCCAATTTGAATGCATTTTATGTCTTTTTTTTTTCCAGTCACTCTGGCTAGGGCTTCCAAAACGGTAGTGGTGAAAAATGGTCATCATTCATGCATTATTTCTGATCTTGGGGGAAAAGCTTTCTGCCTTTCATGACTAAGTATGATGTTAGCTTTAATTAATGCTGCTCTGGAAGTTCTATGCCTTGTTTATTTATTCTCATGATGCTATAGCATGTCTTTTAAAGAAAATAATTTCTTAATGTTAAGTGTAGTCCACTTTTCAATGTTTTTCTTTCCCTTTGTTGACATTAATTTCTGTGCCCTAAAATGTAAACCTTTGCATACAATAGGGTTGTGAAGATTGTATCCTGTTTTCTCCTAAAAAATTACATTGCTTTACTTTTCACATTTCAACCCACAATCACATAGAATAAATATATTTTATATATAAATATATAAAAAGTAAATATATTTGATATCTTAATAAATATATAGGCATTATATATATATAAATATATATATATAATGGCATTAGATTAAGGTTCTTATTTTTCCATATGTTATCCGATTGACCCAAAGTGATTATTGAAATACCCATCTTTTTTTTTTATTTTTTACTGCACTGCTGTTTTACTTTATAAATAAGAAGACTTTATATGTGTGTGTCTGTCTATGAAATTATTCTATTCAACTTAACTTTTCTTGTTTCTCTGTACCAATGTGACACTGTCTTACTAGAATATCAAAATATGACATGCTATTTGAAATTAAATCTTCCTATTTTTATTCTTTTTCAAAATATCCTTGGCTCTTACTTGCCTTCTGAATTTTCGCATGACTTTTAAAATCAACTTGTCTGATTCACACACATAGAATAAAATTGCTGGGATTTTTATCTGAATTTAAGTGAATCATTAATTCATGATAAATTTAATTTACTCCTTATCAGTGTTTGCCTTATTGTTGTCATGTATTTCAATTATGTATCCATCTTAAACCCCAAAGACATTACTGTAATTATTTTGATCAGTCATTACCCAGTCAATAGTCATTTATGACTTATCCTTTTCTAAGATTCATTGTTAAATTTCCTTCCTCTAGAGTCAGTTTCACTGCTTGTAACAGTCATTTAAGTATTGCTTTTACTACATAATTATCAGTTGAATTGAAAAGTTTCTGTGTGTCTGAAAACACCTTTAGTTTATTCACTTTTCAACAATATTTTTACTGGACATAAAATTTGGAATAGACAGTGCATTCCTTTCATAATTTTTAAGTTGTTATTCCCTTATATTCTGACTTCCTTTATTTCTGTTGAGAAGTAAATTGTTGTCTTGTATTGTTCCTTTCAAGAGATTATGTCTTATGTTTTTCCTCCAATCTAGTTTATAATTTTTTTCTTGATCTTTGGTTTTCATAAGTCTTATAATAATATTCCTCATGTGGTTTTCATTGCATGAATCTTGCTTAGGTTTCAACAGAGCTTCTTGAATGTGTGGGATTATCTTTCATCAGGGTTGCATAACCTCAACCAGTATCTCTTCAAGTATTGTTTCTGTCTCATTCTTTCTCTCTTCCTCTTGGATGCCAATTGTATGTATGTCAGTCCTATGCAATAACATATGGGTTAAACCTGTTTACTGACTCCTATATTGGTCCAACTTTCTTTTACTCCATTTGTTATTTTCTGTCTCTGTACTCCAGTTTTCATGCCTTCTCTTGGAAACATCTTCCAGTACATTAATACTATTTTCTGGCATATCTGCTCTGCTGTAAAACCTATGACATGAGGTTTGATAGGTTATACTTTTCACTAATACTTACCACAATTCAGTTCTTAATACAATTTTCAATGTAAATTCAATTCACTGTGGAAAAATCTCCAACTTTTCAGCTGTTTTTGAACTTTTTTCTTTCTGTATTTTAGAACATACTTATCATAGTCAAAGTCCTAATCATCTAATTTAAATATTTGCAGCACTTATATGCCTGTTTCCATTGTCATTTTTTTTCTTGATGTTCAGCAGTATAATCTTGCTTTTTAGCCTACCTAATAATTTGTATTTAATGACTTACATTGTGTATACAACATATAGGAGCCTCAGATGAGGTTATCTTCCTCTAAAGAGGGTTCACACTTTACTAGACATAAATAGAGCTGACTGACAGATTTATTCTTGTCAAGAACTCTTATTTGAGGATACATTGTATCTCCCAGTAAGAGTCAGTTCACATCTAGTCCATTGGTGTCTCTCCAGTGTTTTCATATCTTGAACCTATTATATTCTGCAAGTGTCTCTCCCCTCAGGACCATACTGACATCTGGCTATGCCAGAGGCTATGACACTTTGCACCAGATTCTCAGCCTCCTGCTGGCATTTCTGACTCTTTTTCAACAACTGCCTATTTTACTATTTCCTGTAATGCTGGGTTTGGCAAAATCCTCCCTACAGGCCAAATGGACCATCCTTCCTCACTTTCACAAAAGTTTTTGGTGGCTTAAAGGTTAGAATTTTTCTTATATATTATAATGTTGAAAAAAATCAAAGTGAGAAAATGTCTTAGGATATATGAAAATTAAAAGTTCAGAATCCATAAATATAATTTTATTGGAACTCAGACACATTTATTCATTTAAATCTTGCCTAAGGCTTCTTTCTCACTCTACCATCAAAATTGAGTAGTTGAGACAGAGACCATATATGGTGTTTTCTTTGCACTGCTGCTCATGGCATTACAAGTTGTAGCGAGGATGTTCTGACATCACAGCATTGTGAGTGCCATCTATGTTGCCTGACTGTGTGAAAAGACATTTTCAAAGATGAAATATGTAAAATCTCTTTACAGATCAGCATTAACAGGTGAATGTCTGCAATCAGTTTTGAAGATAAGGAAAACAGACTTTGAACCCCAGTTGGAAAAATGTCTTCCCCTTAAAAAAGAGTTTCATTCTGGTTTTTAATATATTTGTATTTTTAAAAACCTCTTATTATTACTATTATTATAGTTTAAATTTCATCAATACAATTTTTCGTTATTATTTCTCATGTTATATAAGTCTCTATATAATATCCTCTGGTTTGCTCATTGGACTACAAAGACTAAAATAATTATTTTCTGACTCTTTACAGAAAAATTTGTCAAACTCTGCTCTAACAGGTCCTAAATACTAATTATGGTTTTTCAAGGATGCTAACAATTTCTGCACTGCTTTTCAAAATCTTTCCATGTAGGACTTCAGACTTCTTCTCATTACAGCCCCATTATTCAGAAAATTTCTTGAAGCTCTGAGGGCAAAAATGGAAACAACATACATGAAACAGGTGTCTGCTTCTGTGAGAACAAATTGATTCTAGGAGGGAAGGGTTCCCATGTAGTAAACTTTCCACCAAGTGGTCAAAGCATAGTTCAGAATTGGTGTCCATTGCTGGGAGGTTGTACATAAGTGTGCTTTATGCTGCTGGGCCCAGGAATAGTCTCTATGTCTATCACCTTGGCAATTCCTTTCTGACTCATCTTATCAGTTCTGTGATGGTCAATAAAAATGGCTGGCTGAGGGCAAATGGTCAGAGCATTTTTTTCTACTCAGTTGTTTACTTCATCTTCTATGAGATATTGTTTCTGGTGCGAATTAATATATGGTACAAAATCTTTATACTTTGTCCCTACAATCAAATGTTTGTGCACATGCCTTACCCCAGACCTCCAAGCCTCTGAGAAGCCAGCGAGGCTGTTTATCACTGACCACACCCATATATATTTTTTACTTTTGGCTATGTCTCCTTCTATTCAAAATAATTTAGGGATCTGACTGCATTTCACAACCTCCTCCACAGTAACCCTTGTATGAGCCATTTTCATTTCTTGCCTGTATTACTGCACTGGTCATATTGATTTTCCATATCCCTATTTCCACTCTGCAATCTCATACTCATTCAGAGTACTATAAAAGTACTAGTTTTAGTTCCAGACTTTTTAGTTAATTTACACGTCCTACTGCAAAGTAATGTAAAGTGGTGTTTTTGGAATTCTGCCAAAACAGAGTTTAGTGGGGAAAAACTCTTGGGCAATATTCTACACTAAAATTAGATAACTTTCAAAATATCTGAGTTAACATTTGCGTTAATAATATATAAATATATATTATATTTAAATATTTAATTGATCTGGAATTTATTTTGCTTTAAGTTATACATATGGATATAACAATGCTTCTAATTATTAGCTCTTAGTCATAATACCATTTACTTAATTATTAATAACTTTATCAATGGTCATTTCAGTGCTGAGATCTTACTATAATATTTTGAAGTGTGTTATACAATTGATCACCCATTTTACTAAGAATATGAATTACATAATTATGTCCTATAATAATTAGGTAACTGAATTATCTTAATATTCTCTATTTGATCATAGTTAATTGTTCTATTCTCCTATCATTTTATGTCCAATTGTTAATATTTTTTTTTTTACTGAATTGAACTATAACCTTTGTCATGTTATATACCCTTATAAAAACCATTACTTCTTTCTGGTTTTTTGACTCACTCCATTATTCTAATTGCTAATATCTATACCAACGTCACTTGTGACTTGACTGCAGTGAACTTATATGTATTCAAGTATCTGGTAATTCAAGTCTGTACTTGCTGCTTGTATTTTTAATATTTTAAAAAGCTATTATAAAATCATTATATCCAAATAACATTGCAAAGTCTTTGAGAACTGAACTGTCATTGGAACTATAGCCCACAAAATGTCAGTGTAACTTAATTGCCTGAATATAGCCAGGTTAATTTTCTGATAAATATAAAAAAAATCAATATTCTCTACAGGCTTTATTTTTTAATTTTATTGAGGTATAGTTGATTTACAATGTGTTAATTTCTGCTGTACAGCAAAGTGACTCAGTTTACATATATATATATATATACACACACACATGTGTGTGTGTGTGTGTATATATATATATATATATATATATATGAAAAATCCTTTTTTGTATCTCTTCCATTATGATTTATCACAGGATATTCCACAGACTTTAAATGTCAACATTCTCAAGTCTCATAATATAATACTGAAAACTTCCAAAACACAATTCAAAACATTCAGCATATGTAGATATCCAGGAAAATCTTGATTCACATAAGAGTATACAATCAACAGATGCCCACAATGAGATGGCACACAGATATTACCTGACAAAGACTTTATTCCAATAACCAATTATGAAAACTCTTTAAACAAACAGAAAAAGAGAGAGTATCTACAAAGAAACAGAAGATGTAAAAAAGAACCAGATGGAAATTTATAATTAAAAATTATAATAACCAAATTCTACTGAAATAGGTGGCTATAGTGATGGTTCTAAGTTTATCCTAGCCACAGCAATCAGTCAAGAAAAATAAATTAAAGGTATCCAAATTGGAAAGTTAGAGGTAGAACTGTCACTATTTGCAGATGACATGATAGAGAACCCTGAAGTCTCCACCAGCATCTGCTAGAACTAATAAATGAATTCAGCCAAGTTGTAGGATACAAGATTAATACACAGAAATCTGTTGTGTTTCTCTACACTAATAATAAAATATCAAAAGGGAAAATTAAAAAGAAAAAAAGCAATCCTGTTTAAAATTGCATCAAAAGAAATTAAATACCTAAGAATAAAACTTAACCAAGGAGGTGAAAACCTGTACTCTGAAAACTATAAACATTGATAAAGGAAACTGAAGATGATACAAAGAAATGGAAAGATATCCATTCTCTTGGATTGAAAGAATTAATATTGTTAAAATGGGCATGCTACTCATTTCAGCAATCTATAGATTTAATGCAATCCCTATCAAAATACCCAGGACATTTTTCACAGAATTAGAACAATAATCCTAAAATCCATATGAAACCACAAAAGACCCAAAATTGACAATCTTGAGGAAAAAAAACCAAAGCTGGAGGTATAACCCTCCCAGTATTCAGACTCTATTACAAAACTACAGTAATCAAAATAGCATGATATCAGCACAAAAACAGACACATAGATCATTGGAACAGAATAGAGGGCCCAGAAATAAATCCACACACCTATGGTCAATTAATTTATGACAAAGGAGGCAGGAGTATACAACGGAATAATGGCAGTCTTCAATAAGTGGTGATGGGAAAACTGGACAGCCACAGGCAAAACAATGAGATTAGAACAGCACCTCACACCATATAAACTCAAAATGGTTTAGAGACCTAAATGTCAGAACAGAAACCATAAAACTCCTAGAGGAGAACATAGACAAGACACTGATGTAAATTTTAGCCATATTTGATTGGATCAGTCCACTAAGGCAAAAGAAACAAGAGCCAAAATAAACAAATAGGACCTAATTAAACATAAACATTTTTGCACAGCAAAGAAAACCATTGACAAAGTGAGAAGACAACATATGCAATGGGAGAAAATATTTGCAAACAATACAACCAACAAGGGGTTAATATCCAAAATATACAAACAGCTCATGCAATTCGATATCAAATAAGCAAACAACTCAATACAGAATAAAAAAGAAATAGGCAGAAGACCTGATAGATGTTTTTCCATGAAGACAGACAGATGGCCAATAGGAACATGAAAAGAGGCCCAACGTCACTAATTATTAGATAAATGCAAATCAAAATCACACCAGTCAGAATGGCTATCATCAAAAAAGTCTACAGATAATAAATGCTGGAAAGGGTGTGGAGAAAATAGAACCCTCCTATACTGTATGGGAATGTAAATTGGTGCAGCCACTATGGAAAACAGTATCGTGTTTCCTTAAAAAACTAAATATAGAACTACTATACAATCCAGCAATCCCATTCCTGGGTATTTATTCAGAAAAAAACAAAAATTGTAATTTGAAAAGATGCCTGCATCCCAATGTTCATTGCGACACTGTTTACGTAGCCAAGACATGGAAACAACACAAGTGCCCATCACTAAACAATTGGCTTAAGAAGATGTGGTATATATACACAATGGAATATTACCCAGCCATAAAAGGAATGAAATGTTGCTGTTGCAGCAACATGAATGGACCTAGAAAATATTATACGTAGTGAAGTAAGTCAGACAGAAAAAGACAAATACTATATCACTTTATGTGGAATCTAAAAAATAATACAAATCTATATACAAAACAGAAACAGACTCAGATATAGAAACCAAATTTATGGTTACCAAAGGGGAGAGGGAGGGGAAGACATATTAGGAGTATGGGATTAACAGATACAAACTACTCTATATAAAATAGATAAGAAACAAGGATTGACTGTTAAGCATAGGGAAATATATTCAATAGCTTCTAATAACCTATAATAGAATATAATCAGAAAAAGATAACTGAATCACTGTGCTGTACACCTAAAACTAATGCAGTATTGTAAATCAACTATACTTCAATTTAAAAAAAAATCAAATGAGACCAAGATATTGAAGTTAGATTGAGAAGTATTTTTTTTTCTCACCATAAAACATGAATGCTCTGAATTAACATGTAATAACTTCTCCAGTTTCTTGTTCTAAGTATAAATTCCTATCCATACAGAAGATATTCTGATTTGGGGATCTAGAGTTGGCCATAAAAATTTGCTATTTAACAACCACGTAGGATGTTTCTCTTGTAGGTTTCTAAGGACAACACTGCCCTAAATAATTCCCCATCTAAAGATCATTCATGTGTAAATTATATTTTATTGATTTATATTTTCCCTACCTAGTAATTACTCAGGTATTTCAACTCTTCTTCTTTAGAGAATTGTTTCACTCCACTCCCTATGTGTTTCCACACCTGTATTTGTTGTAATTATAAAATTTGGTTATGTGACTTGGACTTTTTTTTTTTTTTTCGAAAAACTGGTGTTACATTTGGAAAATTGCAGTGAGGATTTAAGGATGAAACTGAAGCAAATCACATTTGAGTCTCATAGCTCATCTTAGTAAAAGAAATGTCCACTGTATTCAGTATCTTATCTAATTTATTTTTATGTACTTCTTTTCAAAGTCTCTAAGCAAATACCTGTTGCATGTTAGACTATGAATTAATGAGGAAAATAATGAATTAGATTTTGAGATTTTTCTAATAAAAGTATTCAGGTCAGAGTCTAGTTTGTTTAAACATGCTTGCCATGCGATTATTATGGATATAAGCTCTATAAGTTTGTGTGCTGGAAAAAAAATGGGGAGTCTGTGGACTCATTTATGTATTTATGTTTGGCCGAATATACAGTTATTCTGCTTCCGAGTGTCTTGGCTATTGAATCATCAGTATAAGAACTAGCAATATGTACTTAAAATGCATACGGCCAAGTAATAACCATAGCTATATTTATTGTGTTTTTATTCTGTGCCACGATTCTGATTCACCATCTTTTTTAATTCTCAAAAATCCTGTAAGAATTTTATAGTGTAGGCAACAGGTGTTCAGGAAAGTTTTGCAATTTTCCTAAGATCACACAGCTTGTATGAGTTACCATTTAATCATTGATGAGTCTGACTACAAAATTTGTCCTCTTAATGTCGGTGTTATTCTGTTTCATGGATTAGGAGAACAGAATGACTAATCTAAAAAAAAGAAAAATACGTTTTTCCAAATTATCATGTCATGTTCATAATTACTGTATGTTCATAGGAACAGTATGTTAGCCTAATTTACTGAGATACTTAAACTTTGAGGGAATAATAAACTCCTGTACTCCAAATTCCAAACTCAAGAGCACAAAATAAGTTATTATACAACATGAAATTATATACATGTGTTGAATGAAAAGGCTTTCACTAACTCTTAATGTAGCCTACTTCAGTTTAAAATTTTTCCTTATATTTTCAAAATACATTGCTCTGTAATACTCATCTTTTAAGATCCCATCATCCAGTATTATAGACGAGAGTATCCCTTCTTGTTTGTGACAGATCTTCAACAACTGAAAACAGGTCCCATTCTATCCTTTCTAGTCCTCCTCTATCTTCCCTTTCCTTTTACATTAGACCTGACTCTGGTCACCTCACTATTTCCATCTGGTAAGCTTTGGCACACAACTCTAATCCATATCCCTCCAATAATAAGCTATTCAGACACAAATTCAATAATCCAAAAATGTTCCGGCTAGGATTGCAATTATGTAGGGGTCCAGGTTTTTTTGTAGGTTAGAGTGGAGCACAAACAATAAGTGCCTGTATCAGGCATAGATGCATGCCTTTTAGTATGGATGTGTCACTTGTGTTTAGATACCATTTTTTCTTTGTTGCGAATCAGGGAGACACACTGGAGTCAAGGAATAAGAAAGAAGAGAATTGATTTTATTTTGTTCTCCAGACTTTTACTAAACTTTAGGTTTGTATTTTAGAAAAACAGGTGATTTTTAGGGTCGTTCACCACTTGTCCTGCTAATTAACTAGAAGACCATTGAAACTAAATCAATCATTTTTTTCGTAAATATGATATAGCTATTGGCAAGTTTGTATATGCTTTGTAAAAAAAAAATAACCGTGGTTGTTTGGGTATAAGATGTCCCTAAATTCTAACTACATCTTTGAAATGGAAACAGGTATTATGATCAGATTTTGATCTGCATTTATATTTAACCTCTGTTCAGGTAATCAAGTGTGTACCCCTGACACCTATTTCTAGAATGCTTGAGTGAAAATAGAAAATCTCCTGTCATCCTTTCCTTCATTCTCTGTGTCCTACACACACACACACACACACACACACACACACACACACACACACACACACACACACACACACACAACCTAGAGATGGAATGATTTTCAATATTGGTGCATCCTTTTGTTAGAAAACAAAAACATGGGATGGAAAGAATTACTCTCAAACATGTTCCACTGCCATGACTCTCACTGGTCTAGAATTATTTATTTGGGATAAGGCTTGATGGATAGGATTATGTTTCAGCTGGCGATTCCTAAAACAGTAAGATTCTATCCATAGTCTCTCAGTGATCCAATATTAAGAGAGTAGAGAATCTCAGGGTAAATTGCTAGTTATGTTACAAATGCTTAAATTGGTTACTTTCTGTTTTGCTTTTTTATTCTTCCCATTTTTCCAATAAAATCATCCTCTTTCTTTCACACTTGTTCATTGGCACCCTTGGAAATTTTTTAAAAATTTTAATATGTCCTTGCCTAAATAAGATCTCCTCATTCTCACTTTGCTTGGAAGACAGTAGAACTGAGTGTTAAGTGACTTTGGAGTTGAGCTGCTTGGGGTTGAATCTGAGACCTACCAGTGATCTGCTATTTAACTCTGTATACATTATATAATCTCCTTAGGTCTCAATTTATTCATGTGTAAAAGAGAAAAACAACATCAACTAGATTGTATGCTTAATAATTAAATATGATATTTCACATGTATAGTATTATCGTAGTACCTGGCACATAAAATGTCCTCAGTTTATAGACTGATAATTTTTTTTTTTTTTTTTAGTTTGGCTATTTGTCATTTATTTTAATGAAGGGAAAATTAAGGTTTTTTCTTTAGGGTGATAAATTTTAAATTACAAGTGTACAATGGTTGCTATCTATTTGACTAACAGGGCCTAATAAATCTTCACATTAAAAATATATGTAATTTTAAGTAATAGCATAAATCAGTAGAGAACAAAACTATATTTGCAGTAAGTCACTGGATAATAAGTGCTTCCTATGATAATGTTAATCTCTTTACACTCTGAGGTTTATTAAATATTTTGGAAAAGTATTAAAAGTAGTATATAGTACTTTGCGGCCACCAAAACAATGCATCCAGATATTGTTAGAAGAACTGCTGTCACATTTAATAATATTCTCTATTCAGTCTTACTGTAAGGAGAATAAATTCAGTTTGTATTTCTGATAAAGGATAAACTCTTAAATTCAATTCTCTAAGAAGGACTATCATCTTTCAAATCCTCCTTTCTTTCTGGGAAATTCAGCTAGAAACTCCCTGGTAATTAATTGTAAAAGCCAGAATAAATTTTTGGGGTTTCTTTATTTTTTACTTTTTGCTTTTTAATATTTTTAACTTGAAAATGCTTGAGTACAAAAGCATTTAAAACTCCACAGTACTTTAAAAAGTAGGTAATTAACTTGCATTAATAAAGTCTTCCTCCTATTATTCTTGGTAGGGATCAGCAGACCTTTTCTGCCAAGGGCCAGATAGTAAAACATCTCAGTTTTGTGGGCCATAAGGTCTCTGTAAATACTACTTAATTCTGCCTTGGTGGTGTGGAAGCAGTCTGCCTTGGTAGTACGTACACATGGAGGATATTCATATGGTTTGTTCCCAGCCATAACCTCAGTGCTTAGAACAGTCCATATTGTTGTCCATATTGGCAAATAAAATAATGAATATATAATTACACAATATTTTTCTAATCCAGTGACAGATCTAATATCTACATACCTGTGATCAAACAAACATCAGATGAAAGGCACTTATAAAATAAATTGCAAAGAATTAGAGGTCTGGAAGGGAACATTTTGGTTTAGCACCATCCTTTCATTTTACCACCAAGAAAACCTAGAGAGACCTGGAGAGATTTGACCAATGTACAAAAAAGTGAGCAGTAGACTATACCAATCTATACATTTTCTACTCGTATACAGTGGCCATCCTAGAATTTGGGATCACTGAAAATTTTCTTTTTGTCTCCCACTGAATTTCTTTTTTTTTAATGACTTAGTTGCCAATGTTTAACATTAGCATATTTCTCATAAGAGTCTAAATATCAGCTTCTCTTGAAAAATTGGAACATTTTCAACACAAGATCCATGTTTCCATTTGGCAATAATTTCCACTGCTTAGATGGGACATGTGTTCTCAAATCTGCTTCCGTCTTTTTTTTAACCATATCTTCTCGGTCCTTTTGGATATCTGATTTGGTAACTTGGAATTCATCTTTATTTTTGATATTTTGTTTTGTGTATGTATTCATAAAATTGTTGATTCTGGTAATTATGGCATAATAATGGACTGAGGAAAAAACAAACTAGCATTATGGAAAGGAAATTTAAATGGCACTATGATTCAAAATCACTGCCCCATGCATTTTACTAATTAAATATTCATACACTTCTACTTAAATGTACTTTTTAGAATTTCTATCTCCAACTGAAATTCTACCTCAAGTCACTTAAAAATAAAAAAAGTCACTTAGGGAAATAATCCCTCAGTCATTGTTTTTATTTTAAATTACCTTAATAAAATCATATTTTTATTACCTGCAAGAGACAGGCTTAATTAATTAAAAGAAATCTTGATTGAGAAATAATAACAACTATTAACAAAATAATTATTATTATTTTGAGATATCATGAAGGAAGCTAAAGCTAGGTTAACTGTGTGAGTGTCGATTTGATAGTCAAAGAGAAGTCCATGCTTATGTACAGAGTTTCAGTATAGTTAAAAGAGGGGTATTAGGAAGTGAGGGAGATATTTATGTTAAATTTAACCTAACCGTGCTGAATTAATCTTGCCTGACACAGGACTGCATTTCTGTTACAAGTGCTATAAGTAGAATTCTAAGAAAAACAAGTCTCATATTTTCATGAGTATCTAAATTTCTTATATAAATCTTATCCACTATTTAATTTTTGGTGATATCAGCAATGTGCACAGGCTGTTTGATTCTTGTTTCTAACTTAGACCATTGTATGTATTTGTAGTGAAAATGTGAGTTGAAGACAATCCAAATCATTAGGTTATTTTCCTCTGTTTTAATGATATACTAAATAAATTTTTCTGGTTCTTTTACTTTTCTTTATTGCCTACACAGCCTCCCACATGGCCAAATTTCTTTGATTGCATGTTGGTGACTGAACATGTAGGTGCTTACTAAAATAAATGTGCTAATGGGACTTATGGGCACAACTTTTTTCCAGCTAATTTAGCATTTTTCCTTTAATGTCTGCATAATATTCTGAGTTCCTAAATAGTATAGCTGGCATTGATAATTACCAGTTTTGTGGGACTATGTTCCCAGTTCTAATACTTGTGTTATCATCTGTCTTGCAGGATGATTTCTTTCCCCTTTGTGTTAGGATGATTCAGTAATGACATTCTTATTCAAGCCATTGCTGCTTAAAGTCTGAACTATTATTTTTCATATTCTTCTCTCTGTACCTTTCTTTTTTCTGAGAGGAAATCACCTACCTTAGGGCATAACAGACTTCTTTTAGAGGAAACATTTCTTTCAGCTGCAGGTGGCAGACATAGACATCATGATGGCATAATGCATTTCACCTGAAGAGAGATGGTAGTTTCCAGTTTTTCTAAAAATTGTTTACATCAACACAACATTATCATTGCAATACTACATTACATTGTCGTTTATGTTATTTCCAAAATCACGGGGGCTACATTTTGGAAAATATCAATAAATTTCAGTTATGAAAATTGTCCTGTGTTTCCCATATCCCATCTTCAGTGTGAAAATGTGATTACTCACTCTGGGCTTGCTCCAGCACTGGAGAAAATGTACTGTGTTTTGTCCGGGAAAAGAATGCATTTATGTGAGATGGCTCAAATGATCATTACCTCCAGACTATTGTGCATAATATTTTTCTTGCTGCTCTGTTTTGTCCAATTTTTAAAAAGAATTTATATTATTTATTTATTTTTGGCTGCATTGGGTCTTCGTTGCTGTGTGCGGGCTTTCTCTAGTTGTAGCGAGCAGGGGCTACTCTTCGTTGTGGTGCGCGGGCTTCTCACTGCGGTGGCTTCTCTTGTTGCGGAGCATAGGCTCTAGGCGCGTGGGCTTCAGTAGTTCTGGCTCGCAGGCTCTAGAGCGCAGGCTCAGTAGCTGTGGCGCACGGGCTTAGTTGCTCCGTGGCATGTGGGATCTTCCCGGACCAGCGCTTGAACCCGTGTCCCTTCACTGGCAGGTGGATTCTTAACCACTGCGCCACCAGCGAAGCCCTTTTCCAATTTTTTAAGTTTTTGAATTTGATATTAGATATTTGCATCAAAACTTAATAATTTGAGCTGGAAATACTAGGAACAAGTTGTTTCGCTGTGTAGCGGTATTGTGGAGCCCGCCTATACGATTGTTTGAAATGCAGAATGGGCTGGCAAGACAGAGATAAGACTTATGCTACATAAGGCCCTGGTTGCCTTTCTACTCTCACAGAATTCTCTTTTGTGCTCTCAGTTGATAGTTGAGCAAAAGGACTCTGACTTCAGGTATATGTTTCTGATTTAATTATTATAAAACTATATTTACTAAAGACATAGGGAATTATATAGCAGAGAGCAAATTTGGACTCACTGAAAAACCCTGATTGAGACTAAAAAGAAAAAGAAAACCTGAAGCATTTGTAAAAAACTTATATTCTTATTCATTCACTCGTTTGCTCATTTGTCTATTACACAAATATATATTGACTGTTAAAGAGGCTGTAGAACCAGAATGCTAGGGTTCAAATCCCATGTTTGCCACTTTCTAGCCATTTAAACTTGGGAAAGTTAAATTCTTGTAGTGGGTGGGACTTCTAAATCATAGGTCTTCTTAAGAACTCTCAAATACGATGTAAGAATATATTTGTTATACATACAAAGAAGTACCAGTCAGTGAATATTTGTCACCATTAGTAATTTTATTACATGCCAGGCACTATGGATACACAAATGGAAATAACAAAATATTTGGTGTCAAGTAGAATTCGACAGAGATGCAAATTATGGAGTTAGAGGGTATAAGTGAAATCAATCTAAATATATTGTGATGGATATAAATAGGTATAGCTGATATACATCAAAGATATGCATAAAATGATAGGCACATAATATGCTAAAGAAGTTGGAAAATAAAAAACTTACTTTATTGCGAAGGCCTGAGAAAATTTCAGATAAAGCTTGAGCATTTAGAAATCACTAGTGAACGAGAAGGGAAGGGTATTTGAGGTAGAAGGAGTAGCATATGTCAAGTCTCTTGAAGTAACAGCATAGAATCAAGGGCAGCTAGAGGATACGTCTGACTGGAAACAAAATGGGCTGAGATGGGACAGGAAAGAAATGAAGACATAAGGTTGCTGCAGGTATGCAAAGGATGGTTAATTGATAGCCTTAAAAGATTTTAAGCAGGCCAATGATATAATTTAGTTTCTTCTTAGGAAATAGTGGTGGTACCTCTACTGGATGTGGATGTGAAAAGACAAGTGGTAAATAGACCACCGGGATGGATTTTGCAGTGACATGTGAGAAAAGTTGCTGACCTGTACTAAAGAAAGTAGTGAGAAGAGGGAATAAATAGATGTGTTTTGGGGGGCTTCTCTGGTGGTGCAGTGGTTAAGAATCTGCCTGCCAGTGCAGGGGACACGGGTTCGAGCCTTGGACTGGGACGATCCCACATGCCGCAGAGCAACTAACCCCGTGTGCCACAACTACTGAGCCTGCACGCTAGAGCCCATGCTCCACAACAAGAGAAGCCACCGCAATGAGAAGCCCCTGCACTGCAACGAAGAGTAGCCCCTGCTCTCCGCAACTAGAGAATGCCTGCGCGCAGCAACGAAGACCCAACACAGCCAAAAATAAATAAATTTAAAAAATAGATGTATTTTTATGAAATAGAATCTAATGCAAATACCACCTAGTGAGATGAGGATGAACTGAGTTGGAAATGATAAACAGAGGTATGGTCTGACACTCCCAAGAAAACATTTTTTATGAGTAAAATGATAAATATGCTTTTTGTTGGATTGAATGTCAGTTGCTTGGTCTTTTAGATATTTAGATACATATTTAGATACACACAGGTACGCACACACACACACACACACACACACACACACACCATTGGTCAAAGAAGCCTGGATCAGAGAATCATTCTGGGAGAATCATCTTAAAATGGTAATCATGGATGTGGATGAGATTATATAGGTATGCAGGAAGGACACAGAATAGCCAGGGAGGTATACAGAATCCAGAAGAGAGAGGTGATACAATAGCAAAGAGAAAGATTAGGAAATGAGTGATAAAAACTAGGCATTGATAGAAATTCTTAAAAGTGCCCCTTCTCCTAGGAAATTAGAAAAGCAGTGGTGACATTGCAAGAATAGTCTCATTGACAGGCTGCTGAGAGACCCAGACTGCAGTGCATACAGTGGAAATTTTCTGTTCTTGCCAAATAATATTTAATCTTATATGTTAACTGTTTCAAACAGCATGTGTGGTTTGGTCCTCTTTCTGTTAAAATATTTACTTATGTACATACGTAGGAATATACGATTTTTATGTGTGAATGTTAAGAATTCCTATTTTTGGTGGTTCTATAATTATTCATCATTTTCTTCTTTGAGCTTTTCTGAGGTTTTTTTTTTTTTTAAACAATGCACATAATTTTTTTTAAAGAAATTAGGCAGTATTATGTAAAGACTAGCTATTAAAAAGGAGAGGAAAAAGTAGAAGTAAAGGTACATCTAGAGTTCAAGGAGTTTTGCATATAAAAGATGATGGAAATATAATTATGTTTACATTCTGAAAACAAGGAGTCAGTGGGGAGAGAAGGCTGAATATGTAAGAAGAAGGGACTGTCATGGAGAGAGGATCCCTGGAGAAGAGAGAACAGGAGACACGGACAGGATGATAACATGGAAACAAGGCCTGCCATGGAGAGGAAGACATTTAATCCTTATAAGTAATAGGAAGAGATTCAGCATAGATGTGGGCTGAAGACACTGATGCTGATGGAGATATAGCCTATCTACCACTGTGAAAACTGATTAAGTTTACCTATATTAAGTGTTGGTAAAACTTATTTTAAATAGTTTTGGTTTAGTTATTATGTAAGGGCCAGGTGTATAGCTAATATTTGACTCAGGCTAGGTATAAAACAGTATGGAATAGTAGAGATTATTATTATAATTTATTTCAAAAATCAACTGTATATGAACCCAGGAGAAATTAAATTCACACAGATATGGGGTTGACTGCAGCTGAAAGGTCTCCACTTCCCGATCTATTAAAAAACTGCTAAATTAATGGAATATATTTAAATAAAACTTCAGGTAATATTACTTATACCATGTATATAAACATCACTTAATAGAAATATGACTACTCCAGATTCCTTCACTTACATTCATGTGGATTAAGTTCCCTAATAGAAAAAATATATTGTCTTCTATTTTCTTAAATAGTTTCACTTTGACAGCTTTCTGAATAAAAATTCATGAATATAAATCCATTGATCCTTTTCAAATTATACATGATTTTTTGCATAGTGAGTTTTTTTTTCTGTGCTGGCTTTCAGCTAAATAAGATTTCAGACAGGAAGAATGAGAAAACCAACACAAATTACAACAGAATTCATCCTGAACAAAATGAAGTGGGATGTAAAATATAAAACAAATATCTAAAAATGAGATTTGGGGAATTGTATGAGATTTTTACATTGTTCATATTACATTTTTATAATATTAGAATAAGTTTTTCTCTACTTTTATGTTTTGAAGCAAAGATTGTGCGTTATAATGTTTTACAGGGGGTATGATGTAAGCTTGCAGATATCAGAACATTGAAAGGAAGCGATTTTGCCAACTCTATTTACGTTATTACCTTCTAGAGGGAAAGAATTGGCCAAGTATTTTCTCAATTTTCCATCATATTAAGAAACTGTAAAACTTTTAAATTTGCTATCCAGTTCACAGGCACAGTGTGTAATTACCTACAATCATTCTTATCTGGGGGTTGGGTGGGAAACAAGATGAACCCATAAATAGGGTTAGATTAGTTTTAAACAGTTTGAGATTTCTGCCTGGGAAATTAGGAAAACAGTGCTTTAAAATAGTGTTTTGAATGTCTTATAAGAGACCATGGATAATGTTTATATATTTCACGAATGAATTTTTAATTAGCTATTATTTCAGTATTTTGCCTGAAAAGAGCATTTTTTCCCTTACATTTATTCTCTGAGATGAGATAGTCACAAACTTCCAAATAGTTTGTGATAATAACTGGCCATTTACTCTCCACTATATTAACACCAAATTCTGGAAATAGAAAGCATTTTATATGAAATCATTTTTCCTTATAGATTTCTTAATGAAATTGTATGCTATTAACAAGGCAGTATTTTCTTTTATATTCTCTAATAACAAAGAGGATGCCTGAAATAGCAAATAATAGCTTTGATCCAATTTGTAGTCAATTCTGTATACTATCTGTAAATCAAACACTTAGAATGATAGTAATTGACATACCAAAATGTTTATTTTGTATTTATGAATACTATTATTGTTATTACATCTTAGTTTGGTAAAGTACATGGAAGAACAATATTTTATTAAAGAATTTATCAAAAGTTTTGTAAGCTGTAAAACACTCAATATAGATTACTTTATTAATTTTACTTATTATAATTTTAACTAATATTAGTTTTACCTCTGCTACTACTATTACTATTTTTATTTGTGCATGTTTTAGTTGGTTCCAAATGTTCAAAATCCATTGGGTAACAAGTTACTATGTCAGCATTTTAATTATTAATTAAATTCAAACCGTTCTTTAGCACAGCTTACTTTGAGAATTAACATCAGAAGACTGCATAGTTATATGTTGCAGTTATAACTTACCTTCATTGCTAACAAATTGAATTGGAAAACATTTATTTATTTAACAGAGGTTTTTACATTGCAAGACAGAGTAGGATTAGGAAATGATTGATATATATGTGCAATTAGGAAAATACAATTACAGTTTGCTTGGAAAAAATCTCGGGAGCATTAATAAATACAGCCTCAAAGTATTATCCCTAATTTCAAGAAACATTCAAATAGCAAATGTAATGTTCATTACAAACAATACCCAAATTATTGATATTTACTATATTTTAAGTAGTTAGCTAAGTAAACAATTATGTTAATTATCTAATTGAACCTCCATCATGCCAGTAAGAAATAGGTAATATTCCCATCTTCCACATGAAAATACTGAGATGTTCTCAAGTTCACAGAGCCAGAAAGTGCTGGTTCTAGTATTTGAACTCTGCTGTCTTCTTACCCACTATGTTATACTATCAAAGAGTCATTCTTTTCTCTCATATGTTAAACATTATGTCCAGTTATTGGGTGAAGGTGAAATTTCTCCTCCATCTACTCCTTTGGGATTGTGTTTATACAATTATATTTGTTTCTACTAATCTCTTAGCAGTTGCTTCTTTTTAGACATCAGCATGTAGCTTTTGCATCTTTAATTCTAATTCATCACATTTTAACATAGTTGTCTTTCAGAAATAGCAGGTAAATTTGAAGCGAGGATAATACCTCATGATATGTGAATATATATATTGTATTATATATATAAATATTCACATAAAACTTCTGCATGGTTTTTTTGTCGTTATTGTTGTTCTCGAACTACCATTTGAGTTTGACAGCATTTCAATTGTTTTTAAGCTTCCCTGGAGGCAGGTCAAACATCAGCATCTAATTTATCTCTACGAGTGTGAAACTGTGAACTTTGGGATTTATGCCCTTAGTTTGTTTGCCTTTATAAAATGTAATTGTTCATTCATTGCATAATAAATGCTTAGCAGTGCCTGTAATGCTATAGAAAAAAACATGGCAAATGAATTGGGAAAATTTTATAAGTATAACAAAATTTATTTTTCCACTGAGTTCCAGATTAAGAGTTTACCAAGTTAAAATTTTAGAAATCAATGGAACAGACAAATAGAGTTGATTTGAAGAGCCTGCTGAATTAAATTCAGCATGGGGCATGGGATGTTAAAGGATGACATGAGAGAATCAACAAGATGTCTATGTTTCAAGAGTTGAGGCGTTGTGGGAGCCATCTAGATAGAGTATCAGCAGTGGGTTAGCAGAAAAATAGTCCAAGTTGTGCCAGGGAGAATGCAGTAATAAAGCTAAGAGTAGCAAATGAAGATCAGTATCACAGGAAACTTCTGAGGTATGGGGATAATAGTAACAAAGTAACTAGGACAATGCATTTTGCTAAGTAATGTGTCTTTGTTTTGACTGAATCATTTAACAGTCCAGGTAAGCACTGCCTAGGAGGCATCTTTAATAAAGGCAATAAGTGACACTTCACAGACAGCCTGGTAAAGAAGCAGCACATTGTGAATATTTATGTACATTTTTTGCTCATCAATGAGGTTTTGTCATTTACAATCAGATAGTAAAATAATCCTATCTAGATTTTTTTGGTTTTAATTCATCATTTTAATAAAAATAATGTTTAATTTTAACTAGGAAGAAATGTTATATTAAAGTGTGTGGTTACATGAGAGCTCTCATCTAATTTATATATGAATACAAGTTCATAACTTATGTATATAGGTTGAATCATTTAAAATATGTTCTTATATTTTTTAAATCCAAAAACAAAAAGAAAGAACAATGTCAGAAGAAATAAACTTCCCTGAGTTTGTTAAGAACCTGACAAAGGTAATCTTACTTTTATTTGTGGAGTCCCCTACTAGAAAACAAATAGACGTTAATTAACACTTGGTATGTGTCCATTTACAGGTATATATTGTCATATATACTAAAAATATTCCTTATATAAAACTACATGTTCAAAAATACACCAAACTTCTTAATTCCACAAATACCCAATTTAGAATAAATGATTATAAGGCAGAAAATGGCTTTACTGTTCCTTTGGTCAAATCTCAATTCTAAAATTGAAAAATCTGTGTCCCCAAAATGTGAAGTAACTTGCTGTGAATTCTAATCCAAGGATCTTCTCACAGTATCCTTATCTCTATTTCAGAAGACTTTAGAATAGCTTTAATGATACCCTTGTGAGTGTCCCTCGTCTAAATATTTTAACTGCTTTAGTTAAGTAGTACACAATATTTTGGGGTGATAATTCTCTTCAGTGGCCATTGTTCTTTAGAGAATAAGCTTAGATATTTTCTACTGGAAAGAAGCAAATAATAAAAATCAACTAGGCTTCTGTTGTTTTAACTTTCTCATCTGGTCTGGGATCTGAGCTGCCTTTTTTTTTTTGTCCAAACTGCCCTTCTCCTCCACCAGAAAAATGGATCTGTGGGAACTTTTAGGAAACAGAGATTAACGCTGGGACAGATAAAACTCGTCTTTTCAGTGGGATTCCGATATCTAAAGGATGGTTTAGTCTTGACTCTGCTTGAGGGCAGTTGATGCATGTGGAGAGAGTTTTCATGATGATAAAGAAAGATAGGGATAGGGATAGACAGTAAAACAGAGAGCTTTTGACAATTTTGAAACTCCTGATTCAGAATACCTGACACCATTTCTGCTCTTTGGACAACGTGGTTGGTCTATTAATAATACACCAAATGTTTGTGAGCACCTATCATGTGACAGGCGTAATCAAAACACTGGGGAAACAGCAATGAACCAAAAAAGTCTTATGGACTCACATTCTAAGTGGGAAAGCCATAAACACTACCATGGAAGATTACAACAGCACCATGTTGAATAAAGTATGGAAAGTGAATTGGAAATGCTGATAGTGGGACTGGGTAGAGTTTTGAACAGGGTCAGCAGGGAAGGCTGAATTGAATAGGTTATTATTTGATGTATAAGTCAAACATTTTGATGGGGCCAGACATGTGGAGAGTAAACATCAGTTAGTGTGTCTGCAGCACAATGAGATAGGTGGGTAGGAACTTTATCAATTGTTTGCCACTTATCATAATTACCTAAACTCCATGAGGCCATATGTTTTATTTCTGTGGTTCACTCCTATATTCCCAATCACCAGAATAATGCTTAGCACATGGTTAACACTCGATAAATCTTTATTAAGTGTATTAACCTAAAACAGTAAAACAGCCAGTTATTTTACCAGCAAAACTGGTTTATTCAGGAGCAGCAAAGTACCATCTGGGACATGCAACTGTGGCAGACCAGAGTCCAGTAAAGCAAAGGAGAAAAACTCTTTTATAGAGAAGATGGGAAGTTGGGAGGGCTGCTATAAACAACACATCCATTGGAGGAAACCGAAAGTTTGAAGTATGGTGGCTTTTCATTGGCTGAGTTATGACAGTTGCTCCTTGGCTGAGCTGTTGCGAGGCAAGGAGAAAATCCTTTTTGCTCCTGCTGGAGATAGTATAAAGGAGGGTCACTTCCTGCCAGAGATGCAGCCTCTTTCTGTTGGGATCTGCATTGATGTTGAGTGGAACCTGCACGAGAGCATCCCCTTCTGGCCTCTTGACTCCACTTTAGTCAGGTTTTCTTCTATTTTCGCAAGTGAGTATGTGAATGATCACTGTGTTGAGATAGCCTGTTGCCAAATTGCTGTCACACACAACACCCACACACGACGATCTTATCTGACAATGAAGACCGGTAAAGGCAGGGAGAACTGAGAAATTGGAAAGTAGTTCTAGATCTAGGTATATTTTAGAACAACTTAATCTCTTGGACCTTCTTGTTATTATAAACACATGAATTACTTTTAGTTTTCTTCTCTAACCAATTCAGGTTAGATTTCTGTCGCATGCTGTTAAATGAGTCCTGAATAAAATGGGATATATTCGTTCTTGAAAATGTCACTTTCCTTTTAGTTGGGCATTAGCAGTTTACAAGGTATTTTAGAAACCTGGTAAGTCCTTAAATTCATAATTTCCCAACTGTATTTTTTCAGAGAAAAACTTTTTACAGACATAACTAGAGAGATAGAACTCACTTGCCTTAGCTAATAAAAACTGTTTCAATAAGTTAAAAAAATATATCTTTTTGATATCTAGAATTTCCATAAACATTATTGTTAAGAGACAGTTTGACAAATTTTCCTTGTTCTTTTTCTTTCTGGAAGTCACAGGTGTGACATGAATATAAGACTCCAGTGACAGAAGTTCTGCTATTATAACCATGATAGTTTTCAATGGGACCATTAGAGATTTTAAATTTTTGGCAGGAAAATTGGAAAAAAAAATACTTAGCAGAAAAAGACTTCCAGTTCTCTCAGTTATAGCAAATGTTTACATCAAGCTATATCAGGCATATAAAATTGATTATTTTTAATGTAGTGGAACATACCAATTTTTGAAATTTAAATTAGCTAATGCATATTTTTATTTTCGCAATAAAGTTCAAATTCCTTGATAACTCAGAATGCCCTTTATTTTCTTAGAAATGTAAATTGAATGTTTCAATCAACAATGAAACTTTTATGGAAATAATTTACAATATTTTTTTTCCAGATTATGACAGCCTTATATAATTTAGCAAAAAAAGACATATTACTGCACACTTACCAGTATTTGAATACCAATAATGACAAGGTAGCTCTTTAAAACAGTAAAGATAGTGTAACTAAATGTTGCATCAAGTGTAAAGATAGTGACTCAAACATGATAGATTAGGTAGAATTGGAGAAAAACGTTTAGAGAGTCTATGGCAAAATATAGTAATGACCAAAGAAGGACACTGATTTAAAATAGAATAACAATAAACCAGCCTAAGAATTGATAAAAACTAAGCCTAAGAATTGAAAACGTGGAAGGCCAGCAAACTGTTGGTGTTAGAAAATCAAGACAGCTAATCATCTCACTAAGTATGAACACTTATAAATTATACTACCTAGGAAAATACACCGCCCTTGTAATATAACATTCACAACTTCAATATGCAGCTGTGCTCCTACCCAAAGGCTAGTTTTCCCCCCAGAGAGAGTATAGTTATAGGTCTTTCAAGATTAAGTTCTTACTTCCAAATCTAGAGGCTCTAATTGTCTCAGACATGGGGAAAATCTTCCATTGTCCACTTCTCTTGATTTAAGTTCTAGGAAATTGTGACTCATTAAAAGTACATTGTTTCTCCTTTTATTTATCTTGTAACTTTGTGCCTTGCTGAAATACTTGCTATGTGGTATATACTATGCTTTACTCTTCTATTATGTATTTTATTAATTTCCCTGAACAGCCAAATGTTGACAACAGGGAGAGTGTGACCTCTGAATTCTAGTGGCTTATGCTGTTATAAGACCAAATATACAGGATAGAGGAGAATGTTGTTCAGGTTTTTATTTAAATTCAGCCAGAGAATAAAGACACATTGGCCTAGGGTCTGTCCACTCTTCAAACACACCCATCTCCCTTCAAGGGATCGGACTGCAGTGAGTAGGTGCCTATAGTAAGTAGCTTTTAGCTACTATACTTTCAGATCCACAATGCCATTTCCTCTAAGGCCATACTTCCTTTAGGATCCTCCCTTCTGCCTTTTTTGAGGCTTCTCTCACGGGGAAACTTTGCTCAGTGACTCCTTATCAGTCTGATGAAGACTTTCTCAGAAATCTCCTGGGAACATTCTTCTTAACCAATTCTTCTTTCTCTCTTTTCACAGATGTCAAACCTGCATTATGGTCTGTAGCCTTTCTTCAGCTGTGATCTGCTCTCTCTCTCTCTCTCTCATTATCCTTTGTAGCCATTGTATTTCAAAGAATCTCTTAAAAGTCTATTTCCTTTTGGCATCTGCCTCTCTGGGAACCAAACTGTCACAGGGAAACCAGCTCAGTTCTCATCAGAAACAATAGAAAATACAAGAAAATTAAATGATATCTGTGAAGTGCTAAAATCTAACAAATCAATTTAGAATACAACATCCAGTGAAATATTATTTAAAAATTAAAATGTATGGGCTTTTACAGATTAAAACCAAAACATACTACCAGAAACTGAGAAACCAGCAGAATTACTCAAGAAGAAATCCTAAAGCAATAGCCCTTAGATAGAAGGAAAATGATACTAAATGGAAGCTCAAATGTACAAGGGCTGAAAAGTATCATAAGCTATATATATGTTAAGTAGTACTAAAAATACTTTAAAATATTGTTTCATCTGAATTTCATTAAAAGAGTAAATATTTTTAAAAGCACAGAAATCAGTGAAATAAAAAACACACTAGAAATAGAAAATATTAAAAATACCAGTTCTTTGAAAAATTAATAAAATTGTTAAATCCCTAGCAAATCTAATCAAGAGAAAGCAAATACCAAATCTCAGCAATGACAAACGGATATTAATACAAATTATATGAATATTAAAATGATAAGGGTGCATTATTATCTAATGTATACTAATAAACTTGAAGATTCACATGAAATAGACAAATTATTTGAAAACAAAAGTTACAAAACTTGCAAAAGAAAATAGAAAATCTGAATAGCCGTATATATATATATATATATATATATATATATATATATATATATATATAATTGAACTATAGTTGATTTACAGTGTTGCATTAGTTTCTGGTGTGCAGCAAAGAGGTTCAGTTACACATGTATACATATATATTGTTTATCAGGTTCTTTTCCATTATAGTTTATTACAAGATATTGAATGTAGTTCCCTGTGCTATACAGTAGGACCTTGTTGTTTATCTGTTTTACATATAGCAGTTTGTATCTTCTAATCCCAAACTCCTAGCTTATCCTTCCCCCTCTTTCTCCTTCGGTAACTACAAGTTTGTTTTCTATGTCTGTGAGTCTGTTTCTGTTCTGTAAATAAGTTCATTTGTATCATTTTTTTAGATTCCTCATAAAAGTGATATCATATGATATTTTTCTTTCTCTGTCTGACTTACTTCACTTAGTATGATAATGTCTAGGTCCAACCATGTTGCTGCAAATGGCATTATTTCATTTTATTTATGGCTGAATATAATATTCCACTGTATAAATGTATCACATCTTCTTTATCCTTTCATCTGTTAATGGACACTTCGGTTGCTTCCATATCTTGGCTATTGTGAATAGTGCTGCTATGAACATTGGGGTGTATGTATCTTTTAGAATTAGAGTTTTCATCTCTTCCAGATGTATGCCCAGGAATGGGATTGCTGGATCATGTAGTGACTCTATTTTTAGTTTTTTAAAGAACCTCCATACTGTTCTCCACGGTAGCTGTAATAATTTACATTCCTACCAACAGTGTAGGAGGGTTCTATTTTCTCCACACCCTCTCCAGCATTTATTGTTTGTAGACTTTTTGATGGTGGCCATTCTGACCAGTGTGAGGTGATACCTCATTGTAGTTTTGATTTTCATTTCTCTAATAATTTGCATTATTGAGCATCTTTTCATGTGCCTATTGGCCATTTGTACGTCTTCTGTAGAGAAATGTCTGTTGAGGTCTTCTGCCTATTTTTTGATTCTGTTGCTTGCTTTTTTGTTACTGAGTTGTATGAGTTGTATATTTTGGAAATTAAGCCCTTGTCCGTTGCATTATTTGCATATATTTTCTCCCAGTCTGTAGGTTGTCTTTTCACTTTGTTTATGGTTTCCTTTGCTGGGCAAAAACTTATAAGTTTGATTAGGTCCCATTTGTTTATTTTTGCTTTTATTTCTATTGCCTTAGTAGACTGACCTAAGAAAACATTGGTATGATTTATGTCAGAGAATGTTTTGCCTATGTTCTTTTCTAGGAGTTTTTTGGTATAATGGCTTACATTTAAGTCTTAAACCATTTTAAGTTTATTTTTTTGTATGGTGTGAGGGTACGTTCTAACTCCATTGATTTACACGTGGCTGTCCAGCTTTCCCAGCAACACTTGCTGAAGAGGCTGTCTTTTCTCCATTGTATATTCTTGTCTCCTTTGTCAAAGGTTAATTGGCTGTAGGTGTGTGGGTTTATTTCTAGTCTCTCTTGAATAGCCTTATATCTATTGAATGAATTGGGTCTATAACCAAAACCCTTCTCAGAAAATGTATGGCCAAATATTTTCATGGATAATTTCTATGGAACAGTACTCATAAACATAGACATAAAAACCCATAAAACAGTGTTAGCCAGTTGAATCTAATATTATATAAAACAGATAATATATCTTAACTGAGGTTTATAGACATTGAAGGGGATTTCTTTAGTCTGATTTTAAAACTGATAAATCTTTTTAGCTATCATCATACATTTAGCTAGCATGTATGTAATGGTGAAATATTGAATTTATTTCTCCTAAGATTGAGGCCAGACCAAGATGTCCACTCTTCATTTCCATTCAGCTGTGTCCTCAAAGTCCTGGTGAGTGCAGGAAAAACAGTCAGTCAATCAATGCAAGACATAAGGCTGTAAGTGAAGAAGTAAAAATATATTTATTTAGCAGGCCCATAATTGATTATCTAGAATACTTAAATAAATATTAAAACTCTACTAAAACCAGTGCATACATTTAGCAACTTTGTAGTATACAAGGTCATTATACAGAAATAACAGTGTTTTTATATACTGACAGTGAAAACAGTGAAAAATTACATTTAAATACCATTTACAATTGCATAAAAACATTTAAAAAATTAGAAATAAAATTAACCAAATTGCAGTGAAAACATTGCTTTTTGCTGAAAATTACAAGAGATTGCAGAGAGAATATAAAGGAAACATAAAATAAATAGGAAGCTATACCATAATTATATTTTGGAGCATATAATATTGTTACGATATCAGTTCTTCCCAGATTGTTCTGTAGTTTCAATGCAATAACAAAAGTTGTAAGACATTATTGTTTTAGTAGAAGTTGAAAAGTTGATTTCCTTATTATGGAAATACAAGGGGTCTGTGGTAGCAAACACAGTCTTGAAAATGAAAAACGAAATTTGAGGACATATACTACCTGATTTCAAGGTCAATATAAAATCACAGTAATCAACAGCTTATGCTATTGCATTAGGATAGACAAATGAATAAATGAGAATTTGGCCAACAAAATAAACTGATCTTTCTCAGTGGAGAAGAAAAAAATTTCTTCATCAAATAAACTGAGAAAGTCAAATAAATATATAAAAAAATATGACCTTCAACTCCTATATACACAATATGACCTTCAACTCCTATATACTAGAATTAAATTGAAATGGGTCATGGACATAAATATAAACACTAAAGCTGCAAAGCTTCTGAAAGAAAACATACAAGAAAATGTTTGCACTAATAGTTTGCACAAAGATGACTTAAAAAGCATTTTCGGGGCTTCCCTGGTGGCGCAGTGGTTGAGAGTCCGCCTGCCGATGCAGGGGAAGTGGGTTCGTGCCCCGGTCCGGGAAGATCCCACATGCCGCGGAGCGGCTGGGCCTGTGAGCCATAGCCACCGAGCCTGCGTGTCCGGAGCCTGTGCTCCGTAACGGGAGAGGCCACAACAGTGAGAGGCCCGCGTACCACACACACACAAAAAAAAACATTTTCTATGAACAAAACCCAGAAAATTTTGCTATTCATCAAAGTTAAATGCCTTCTTATTAAAAGATACGGTTAAGTAAATGAAAAGATAAGCCACAAACTAGGTGAAAATGTTTGCAGTGCACTAACAAATAATTTATATCCAGAATATAAACTCATGCAATCAAAAAATATAGTCAATAGAATTTTGCAAAAGACTTTAAAAGGTGTTTATTTATTTATTTAAATGAGCATAGAAGTAATAAGTACAGGAAAAACTTCTCAATAGCCAGTAGTCAACAGGGAAATGCAAAGTGAAATCACAGCTCTATAAGCCGTTAAATGCACTCAAATGGCCAAATTAGAAGAGCAAATATTGGTAGTGGAGGTATAAAATGGCACAACCAATTTAAAAATCGTATGTATGGCAGTTTCTTATAAAGTTAAACCTGCAACTACCCTATGACACTGGATTTCTATTCCTAGCTGTTAATCCAAGAGAAATAACAATTTGCAGCTATGAAAACTCTTATGCAAGGATGTTTCTTTCATCTCTATTTATAAAAGCCTCAAACTAGAAATAATCCAAATCTCAACAAAAGAGTGATTTGTGTACATTTATATAATGGAAAATTAATAATCAGAAGTAAAATAATAAACTACTGAGGACACACAAGAACATGGAATAATCTCCAAAACATTTTGTAGAACAATATAAGCCATACACAAATAATATATAATGTATAATTTTACTTTTATGAATCTCTGGAGAAATAATTAATCTATGATAGCAGAAAGGTGGAAGAAGAGGTGGTTTCCTCCTAGTGGGGATAATTGATTGGAAAGGAGCAAGGGGTAAATTTCTGGGGTGATGAAATGAATTTCTAAATCTTGATTTATATGTTCATTCCAGGTGCATTTGCATTTGTCAAAGCAGAGAAGATTGCACACTCAAGGCCTGTGCCTTTCATTGTATATAAATTTACCTTAATGCAAAACAGAATTAATGTATAGAATGAGAAACTGACATGGTTGACAGGTCCTAAACCATAAGTTTAATTAAAAATATTTTTCCTAAAATGCCCATTCCCCACCTCATATAAACATGTAACACATTGTATAGAATACACCTTGATGTTCTTATATAGGCAAAGTCATCTTCTAGGAGCCATAACCTCCATATTCTTTTGTTTATATCTGAATACACTTGTGTTTCTCCAGCTATAGGACACCATGAGGTGGTCCCTGTACAGATTAGGGTTAAGGGTGAAACATGATACAGTTGATACTGTACTGCTATACTGATCCAGGCTCAGTGTACTCTGGGGTATACCTCACTTGGGTTACTGTAATAGACACTAACGTCCACTTTTCAATGAAAAATTTCATGGCAGCAGAGCTATATTAAGATACCAAGTACTTGCTGTATGTCAGGACCAATGCTAGATGCTTCACATACATCAATTACCTCACTCTTCACAACAACCCAGTAATTTAAATAGTACAATCATCTTTATTTTCAGTAAATTAGAACTGAACTTAAAACTTAATTTTACATTCTCAAGCCATAAAGTGTCTATATTTGCTAGCGTTTCAATCAGTTTAGCAAATAAATTGAGCTCTTGAAATTGATAAGAATCTTAAACAATGTTCAACGTTTTCAATAGTAAAGACTGAAGTTTGTCTTCACTGACAGAGGGAGAGTCATTATTACTTACTGATGTTAGAATATAAATTACAAAAAAAGTATTAGAAACAGTTTTGAGTTTGTAGTGACAATAGATTTCTCTTGAATATAGCTAGCTAGACAGTTTCTAGTAACAGTTTGTATTTTTTTTCTTTCTGACTGTGGTGGGTCTTAGTTGTGACGCATGGTCTCTTTGTTGCAGCATGAGGGTTTTCTCTCTCTAGTTGTGGTCTGTGGGCCCTCTTGTTGAGGCATGAGGGCTTAGTTGCCCCGCGGCATGTAGGATCTTAGTTCCCCAACCATGGATCGAATCTGCATCCCCTGCATTGGAAGGTGGATTCTTTACCGCTGGACCACCAGGGAAGTCCTAACAGATCGTGTTTTTTATTCAGGAGTTAAAATATCAACAGCAGTTTTAAGTAAATGTCTAATAGTTTCCCATGGCATATTCTTATATATAAGACTGGATATTGCAATCACAGCCTCACAATAAATTACTCAACTGTGGTAAACTTGGAAAAATGTATCATAATTTGCAGTGTATCCAATTTAAGAAGCTTAGAATACCTGAAGTTGAGAAATAGCCTGAGAATGATTGTTGGCAAACCTTATCCAGATTTGTCTGAATTTGCTGTTGCTAAACACAAGAACTGAAAAATGAAAAATATTCCTTAGTTACAACAAGCATTATCTTTCTTGTAGATCAGATAAGAGCATAGGGAACCATAAGAAGGATTATGGTTTGTTTACTGGTCTAATGAATAAAAATGACTGTTGTGAAACTGCATTCTGGCAACTACTAGCTGTGCAGTCTTAAAAAGTTACCAAAACTCTTATATTCTTTCACGATTTTATAGCAAGTGCTATATACTTTCTCTGACCTATTTCTTGTAAACTGAGTAGTAAGGTGGGACTACACATTAAATCTAGGTTTATTAATCCATGTTTCCCATATCTGCTTGGAATATAAATTTTATGAAAGTTAATGACAGGATATGCCTCTGGGCTTTAATAATAGACACTTTTAATTCAAAATACCCAGCATCTAAATCACCTTCCTAGTTTTGAAAAATTCATATTTGTGTGATTCTTGGAAAGGGAAAAAGAGTTTTCTCAGAAGTTGAGAGGAACATGTTGTATCCTTATCTTTTGGTGGCCAGGGTGAAAACATGTTATCTAGGTTTTGTTAATCCACCAAGGATTTTGAATCTTCAACACATGACTCAATATCAAGGATAAGTGAAAGAATCTTGGTAGTGATGGTGTGGAGAGGATTATGCTGTCCTCATCAGCATGTGCTTGTCTAGATAGAGACAGGGGTATTGTTAGAAACAGCACTATCTGCATTCCTAAATTTAGCTCTCCAATTATCTTATGAAACCTATAAATTAAATTTATTTTCCTGCTAAGGTTAGAACCTGTGTCTAACAAGTGCATTCAAGACTCTGGCTGAATGACTGGAACACCTATTGTATAACTGCTTTTGATACAATTTTAGGTCATTGAGACAGTCAGTCCTATATAACCCTAAATGCTAATGACCATGCCCTTGAAGTGTGGAAAAAATAAGGCCTGGTCTTTCTGGCAAAACAAATACAGTCTGTGGTAAACTAATAGAACGCCAAGAGAAAACCAACAATATGTCAACCAAAGACAGATAAAATTAAAAAATGGTTCTAAAGCCTGACACTGAGGACGTGTCCCTAGTCAATGCATTGTCTAACGATGTTCTTTTCTGCCTACTGATGAAGGAAAAATGAGTAAATAAAGTCAATTTATTCCTGAAGAAGCTGACAAGAGTCAGATCATTGTCGTTTTTAAACATAACAAGAAAAGCACAAGGGGATGCGGTGAAATGATGTGACTTTAAGTGCACATCAGTCCTGGAACATACAAGTTAGATCAACTATCGTGAAATATCTAAGTACTCAGAATATCTCATCTTCTAAATGCATTAAGCTTTGAATGATCAGCCAACTTTAAATTTCAGAAGTTCTTTTCGTGCCTGAATATGTGCCCCAGGGGAAAGAGGGACTTGTATATGAAGCTCCTATCCCACTGCTTGACACATCAGTAAATGTTTATTAATTTGAATGAAAAGGATGTCTTTTTTTTTATTTCAAAGTATCTTTGCTTAGAAAGGTGAATATATGAAGACAGTATTAGGAAATAAAAACATGCTGTGTAAGAGTTGAATTTTTGAGAGAAATAATGATAATGTTTTGAAGAAAACCACAATGAGCAATGAAGCTCATATTTTGAAGAAAATATAATTAGATTTGAAAGTATTTGTGGAAATCATATAAGCCAAATTTGGTAAATATGCTGAAGGAATGAGGAAAGTCACATCAAATTTAAATCTAATTGAGTAAAGAAAGAGTTTAGCATGTACATCTTTGAGAAACCCCAAGACATTTTCATAAATTTGACAGCATAATCCCCTAAAATATCAATCATTTGAACACTGAATTAAGATGTCTCTTATCATTTATGTTAATAATTTAATTGAGTTTGCCAAATAATATTTTATTGGAAGTGACACCAGCAAATCTCAGGACCACTGTTAAAAGATGTCAATATGTTTCAGAGATAATGAAAACTTTGATGACTGTCAAATGTGTCTCACTGCCATTCTTAAGCTTTTTGTATTATGATGAAATCTCTAGCTAACTGTGCAACACCTGTGTGTTAATGCATGATACACAAATAAGGAGTACAGATATCCCCCCACCAGTATAACTAAATTATGTTTCTTGCCTTTACCTGAATTCTGCAAAAGCATTTATAATAAAAAGACTTTTTAATGTCAGCATTATAGAACTAACGTATCAGCCATTTGATAGGAGATGTTATACTTGAAATTATAATATTTCTATCAGAAGAAATATAATATTTCTATGTGCTATGGCACATAATATAAATGGCTATAGACATATTGATTTTATTGCATTTTGAAAGAAGTAAACAATTTAACAATATTCCTAAATTTTGAAGTCTATAACAAACACATTAGTAACTACTATTTTATAACATGTTCATGTACAAAACAAAAATCGGTTAATAACCATTCACACATTCGATTATGAGTTATTCACTACTGATGATTATTCTTTTTTTGTTTAGTGGAACATGATTTTAGTTATTTATGTACTTGGATCAATTTGATTTGCTTGGAGAAAATGTGTCTAAACATATTTTCACTCTTTACTATTGTGATAGTACTCTGAAAGTAATTTATGACATTTAAAAATGAAAATCTATAACTATTTTAAAATACTTGTCTCTGGAATCCTTTTAAGAATCCAAAGAATTAATTAAATTTGAAATTTTAATGATTTTAATATATTCAGGAATGAAAATCACTAAAGTCTTGATCTTTGCTCAGTTATTTAAAAATCCTGATTTAGAAGATATTTTCAGAGGTCACCTGTTATATATAAGCTCATATGTTCACTAACTAGTAAATAGCCTATTCAAGGAATTCATTCTTTCTCTAGCTAGCCCATTCTTAACAAAACATCAGAAACAAAACAAAACCAAAAAACAACGGAAGACTGATTTCAATCTCTCCTACTGAGGGAATTCGTGGAAGTTTATACACATTATCATGAGAAAGTCACTAGATTCTTCCCTTAAATATCATTCTTGCTTCTTCAGCAAACTTCTGGGCCTCCAGTGTGTGTGTCACTTGGATGTAAAGTTGAATAGGAATAGTCCATATGCCCTTTGTTAATTAGCCAGTTGAAGAAACAGACATGTAATATAAGAAAAAATAGAATGAGTCAAATAAAGAGTTCCAAGTAAAACAAATGGGATTACAAAGTAAAAGTTATTAATTATGCTCTGGGGATTAAATTAAAGCTTCACAGAGGAGGTTATTTGAACAAGACTTTGAAGGGTGAGTAGGATTTTACCAGACAGAAAATGGAAGGGTACTCTAGAATGGAGGAAGTCATGTTGCAAAAGTTTACACTTGTGAAACAGCAGGAATCACTGTAGTACATGATCACAGATCCAAACAATTCATGATACTGGATTATGCTTATTTAAGGGTTTTAGTATTTAGCATTTGTAAAATCTCCTTAATTTAGACAACTAACTCTAAAAGATTGATATTCTCTTAAGACATGTCTGAGAGAATATAATTTATAAACAAGTATATTAAATGTAGACAAATAACTGTCAGAAAACTAAAATTGTCTGCTAAAACATTAAAAATATATATTAAATTTGATATGACAGCTTCCACACAAAAAATATAAAACTTGAACAGCTTACTAAGCAAAAGTTGAGAAAAGTAAGAAAAGGAAGGGTCCACTACTAGGAAGTTGTCTAATAAGTTTTGCTAGGAACTGCTCCCCCACCACTGTTTTCTTTCTTTCCTTTTTTTTTTTTTAATACTAACACTGACATTGACATTTACATGGTTTCATGGAATGGGGAGGAGTAGTTTTGTTTATGTACACACACACACACACACACACACACACACACACACACACACACATTGGTGTAGAATTTGGCAGCCACTGACTAATAAGTTTCAGCACTGGTTTTTCAAAAAGCCAAATTAGAGAGAAAGAGAAGAGGAAGAAGGCAGAAAGAAGATGGAGAGAAGGACAAGAAAGGAAAATAAAGGAAAAGACAAAGACTGAATTTTGCAGAGAGGTACATTCTGGATTGATAGAATATATATTTCTGACAACTTGAGTCATACTGAAATTGTGTTAATCATAAAACTGACTGAGTTGAAATTGTTGAATCAGAAGTACACGTTTCTAGAGAAAAAGCAGGGTGACCTCATACATTCTGGTTTTTGTTTTTTGTTTTTTTTAAGGTTGTATTGTTCCAAAAGACCTGTTTCAAAACCAGAACACGTATGTGGCATACAAACTTTTGTTGATTATGATTCCCAAGAAAGTTTGAGAAAATGTGTCTCTAAAAGGAAAAAAAAAAAAAGAGAGAAACTGGTCAGAGTGTTTGTTTTCACCCTTAAACACTTCATTCTTTGGAAATCTTAATTCCCTGCCTCTTATGTCTGCTTTTGACTCAAGACTGAGTTCTCATGAGTGGTTTCTCTCACTGCCCAACTCCTGTTAATAGTAACTGGGGGAAGAATTGTACTGTGTGTTGAATGGCGAGTTTTGTAAACTTGAGCACTCAAGTACTTCCTTAAGCCTCAAATTTCTTATCTCTAAATACAAGACGTCAATAGCTTTTACTTCATAGAATTGAGGATTAGATATGGTGATGCAAGTGCAAGTTAGGTGCATACAGCAAGGACTCAACAACAACATTAGCAAATATTGCCTTATTTATTGTATTATCATTTAGCATTACTCATCATCCCTTAATACACTTAGATTATAATTTCTATATATATACTTATGGGTGTTTTTGCACATGCCTTCATGTGCAACATCATCCATCTGTCCTCTGACCTTCTGTAAACACATCACATAGAAACGGATGGATGAGATGTTTAGGATGGATTCGCCTAAAATACGGCTCCTAGGTACCATATCCAAAGCTAACACGGGTAGAGGAGGTTTCTCAACAAGATAGGCACTAGGATTAGAACTTGAACTGTTTAGTACCTATAATACTTAGAATTTAGTGCTATTAATACTAGTAATATTTAGTACTAATACTGTTACTAAATAACTAGCATTCCAACTCAGAACAGTGAGGAGCTGTACAGAACCAATCAACTTAGTTATATCTCTGTCTGTATAGCTGCACATCTATTTATTTTCTTAGTCCTTCCTCATTGCAAACGTATTTTAAGGCACCACTAGTTGCTGACCATACTAGCATATGCACTAAAAACTATTGAAGGAAGAAAGAATTGGTGGTGAGCAAAGAGTGCAAAGGCACCCCAAGCTTGCATCTGTTTCCCATGATGGGATAGAGAAAAGGAATGATCATGAAAACTCAATTGGGTAGGAAAGATATATTCAAGCTGCATGCAGCAGATGTACAGGAGCAAAATACCATTGAACCCAATAACAGTTATGTGCGATTTTAGTGCCTTAATTATAAAGTTAACCCATATTTATACTAACTCAAAACAATAACATTAATGACGACTTCTGACACATTTCATAGCCAACCTCCAACTTTATTCTCTGTTCGCTCTAGTTATTCCAGCCTCAAAATATTTTTCCATTTCTTTTTGATGCTGGCTGCCAAATCTTCATCACTATTATGGGTTTCCAAAGCATTTTTGAGAGAATTATGTTTCTCAAAGCCTGTGAGAAAGGGGGAGTAGAATCATTTTGCAGGTGAATGAAATTAAGACATTGGCGCATTAAATAACAATGAGGCTTCACAGCTGTGACTTCTGATAAATTGTGTAAATTCTAAGTAACTTTTTAAGTCCCATATTGATATTGCTGCCTTGATAATTTTCTCTGCAGTATGCGTCTCCAAAGCATTGTGATGCACTTTTATTTCCTTTCTTCAGCCACTTGTGAAAGACTTGGCTAACTACACTGCTTGTGGATCGCTTTCAGCACTCACACAGGGACATACCATTAACTCCTTTTTTAATCGGCTGTATTAAAGCCAACACCTGCACCTTGTTTAGCAAGTCATCTGCAGTGTAGAGCAAATTAAAGTGATTAAAAAGATGTGTGAGTTTCACTCCACATTGTCTTTGCATTTTCATCTTCCTAACCTCTTCGTCAATTTTTTTTCTTAGCATCATTGATACATGAGAGTAATACATGCAGGGAAGTTTACTGTTTTAATGATTTGTGCCTCTATTCAATTCAACAATATGTATTCAGTATCTGCTATGTGTCAAGCTCTCTGTTGCAAATCTTGGGAGGTAAGCAACAGGATTTTTTACAGATGCATAAACTGAAGTTGATAGACATAGAATGCTTTGACTGGGGCCACGCAGGCACAAAGTGGTGAAGTTCAGTTCTGTTTGAATTCCAATCTCATGCTCTTTCTCTTAGAAGTAAATTTAGTGATTGGAATAGCACGCTATGTTTCCATTTGCAGCAGTGCTTGAAGAGGTTGCTCGTCACAAATCCATTAATATTTCTGTTGCATGGAATTATTTTTATTTTGTGTCCTGAAGAAGGAAATTGAAATATGACTAAAGAGATTTGCGTCTGTGCCTATTACCTCTCTACTATCAAGGAACCTGAGCAAGTCACTTTGATTGACTTATATTTCAGTTATCTTATCTGTAAATAAGGAATCAGTTACAGTTAGATCATAATTTTGACGACTGAATAAATAACATATATAAAAAGCATACCATGAAAGGTAAAATAATCTATAGTTTTAAGGTACTTAAGTGATATTCAGCCAACTCTCCTGTTTTTCAAATCAGAATTTCAAAAAAAAAAGACGCAACAAAAATAAACACACAAATAATTTTGTTGTATTCTTCTTACCAGCCCATTACTCTTGATTAGAAGTGCTACTTTTCTTGCCTCCACCCAGTTAAGAGAGCAGAGTTGCGAAAAAATGTGAATAATGTTAAACTCTCAATATACAAACTTTTTAATAAACTGCCACAATTCATGAGACTGTGTTCTATTCACTGCTTGTATTTCCATTACTGACATTCTCTTTCTAAACTTATCAATCCAACAACTGTCCCCACCTAGTTCCACTGAAACTGCAATCACTAACTTTGCTAATTCTTGCTATTTGTTTATCTCTATTTTCATTTTAGATTGGTGTCATTGTTGCCACTTTTACCCTTTGGAAACTATCCCCTCATTGGTTTTCCTGTTGGTCTTTCCTAGTTTTATTTTTCTGGTCATTCTTTCTCGATTTTCATTTCTGCATATCCTTATTGTTACCCCTTAATTATAGAGGTTCCCAGGTGCTCACCCTGAATTCTCTTAAGTCTTTCTCAGCATGCTCTTTTCAGTGATTATATTTGTTCTTATTGGTATAGAGTATACACCCAACTCCTTAGAATCTCGACTTTGAAATCTGCTTTTCCCTCCCTTACAGCCATCAAGAAGAGCTGTGACCATGTGTACCCCTCTTCTGCCATATCTAATTACACCAAAACTGTATACCTATCTAAGTTGGAATAAACTCCTCTCTCACTACTTCTCCCTCCCTCCCTCCCTCCCTCCCTCCCTCCCTCTCTCTCTCTCTCTCTCTCTCTCAACAGAATTGTGACTGAAAGATGAGAGGCAATCATTTAATTTTGTTTTTAACCAGAACAGTAACAGGCAAATTTTGATAATGAAGGTTACCAAATCCTGACAGGAACATGGAGAGGTAGAAGGAGCTGGTGAACAGAGCGAGAAGTAGTTTAGCAGATGCCAAGAAAGAAATGAGTTATAGAAACACAGTGTTTCTTGGCTTTCTGATATTTCTTCAAGTCCTGATTTTTGTGATAAATACATTTTTTCTTATAATACATTCACTTCATTTTCTTAAACAACAGAATGTGTTTCTATTATTTACAGCTTGTCCCTCTTAACTAATATTCTAATGTGTTCAACTAAAATCGACATGCTTTTGGATCAGAAATGTGCACCTACAAACTGTACTGTAGGTTATTTCAAAGGGAAATACAAAAATCTCAAACTTAATATGTCCATTAATTTTGTCATCTTTAATTTATCCTTATTTCCTCCCTGTAACAACCACACCCCCAAAAGGAAAATTTCTGCCAAGTATTCTGTATTTTGCACTTCAAAAAATTAGAAAATGCAGATCGAGTGTTAGGTACAAAGAACCATTCATTGAGTAAACACTCAATAAAAATTAGCTATTATCATCTGTATAATTGTGGTAGCCTACATGCCATTATACACAAGGTTGTTAAACTTAAAGCCTAGGGATGCTGTCATAAGGTGAAATGCTTACTAGTTTTTCGTAAGTAGACTCATTGTTTTTACTGAATGGGAGAAATTTTATCTGAGTAAACTAACATAGAAAATTTTCTTCCATCCCATAGGAGAAAAAAAAATACAATTTTCATATTAAGATAGTGGTTAGATTGTGTTCAGAGAAGGTCAGAGAGAGATGGCAAAGCCGAAGAGCTGTGTCAGAAGAAAGAGAATCCATTACTGGGATTAATAGCAGTTTGATGCATGAATCTTGCAAATGATATTCGTGGAGACATACTGTCTCAAATATAAAGAACATACTTAAAGTGAACTTCCAGCAAGATCAAGCAAGAGCAGTAGAGTTTAGTATTTTCTGCAATTTGTAGAAGAAAAACATCATCTATCTGTCCTCTGCCCTTCTGTAACCACATCACATAAAAATGGATGGATGAGATGTTAGGATGGATTTGCCTGAAATACGGCTTCTATGTACAGTATCCAAAGCTAATGTGGGTAGAGGAGGCTTCTCAACAAGATAGGCACTAATATTAGTACTTGAACTATTATAAATACTTGAACTATTCGAACTATTACAAATACTTGAACTATTTAGTACCAATAATACTTGGAATTTAGTATGATGAATGCTAGTAATATATAGTACTAAATATTACTAAATAACTAGCATTCTAACTCAGAACAGTGAGGAGCTGTACAGAGCCAGTCTACTTAGTTATATCTCTGCCTATTTAGCTACACATGTATTTATTTTCTTAGTCCTTCCTTACTGCAAAAGTATTTTAAGGCACCTCTGACTAAACTAGGATAGAGACAGTTTAAAGGTTTTACAGATTTATTGGAATGAGAAACTCATTTTGCATCATGCAGTATTTATTGTGTGTATTTTATCTGTAACTATCCCTTTACTGACTACTTGTATGTTAGTCTATTCTTTTTTTATATATAAAATGCATTTCTCAGTGCTTTTTGGTTGATCTATATTATGATGCCCTCCAAGTATTAACACTGATTGTAAAACTTATGACCAAAACTGAACTGTGTGGAACATGAGGGAATAGCCATACTATAGAAGAATTCTCTCTCCTCAGGATTGTATTTAGGTTACATGTGTTTAGTCATACTACTCATTTTGAGTTATGATAATTTGTTTATAGGATGAGAGCTCATAGAACTTGTGAATTTTAGATATCAGCCAAAAATATTTGAAAGCAGAATTTGAAGCCGGTTTAAAACACAGTTACTTTAGAAAATTGGTTTAAACATTTTGAAGTGTTTTCAGCTAAAATCTTCTAAAACTTTGCTTTCCAATTAATATTTATCAAATACCTTTATCACATCGACTTCTAAAAGCTTTTCTGCTATTGTAATTTTAATTAACAATAATTCTCTAGAAAGCTCTCTATTATGAAGCTGGTTAGCTGCTTAGGAATCCAGAGATGGTAGATGAGGTCATTGAGAGGATGTGACTGCTGGTTGAACCAGGAGCTGGCCCAGGGCAATTGGAGTCTCCTCACCCCTATCCCTTGTCTTTGGAATGTATATTCCACCTACTAGTCCTATACTAGCAGCTGTTTCAAGGACAAAGTTTTGAGGGAATAATGTGTTGTTTAGACCATGTGGATTGAATACCTGACTGGACCGCGTTAAGCCCTCTATATAAGATTTTAAGATTCTGGAGGAAGGGTACAGAGACCTACTCACCTTGTGGTCACGCAAGACAAGCCTCCTATGTTAGTGACCTTGCTTACACCACCTACCAGGCTGGAGTGGTCTGCCGCTTTCTTAGGTCTCCCTTGCCCTCCTTGTATGGGGGCCAGTTTTGGATTTCACCCCAGGGAAATCCTGAGGTTGTAAATTAACAAATGAGTACTGTGGAGGATAATAAGAGGTATGGATACCTAATTCTAAGTTTCTGATTTTTTTCTATATTCTAAAAATCTTTCTATCTGTTTATCATTTCTTTCTTTATCTAAAATATCAGTAACAATTGATGATAAGATATACATGCTACATTTATATTGAATCTTACTTCAGGAATATATTCTGTTTGGAAAGAATAATATTCTTAACCTACATTGGTAGTAAGAAAAATCTTTGTCCATATGCATACACATGGCTATTATTAGAAAAATACAAACATTAATATTTTTAAGAAATGTATAACTATATTTTCTAAATGTTGTTGGCCTTTCCAATCTCCTTTTTTAGTTATAGATAAGGCTTTAGCTATGTGATGTAATTTTAACCACACCATGCAGTTACCAGTAATGTAGATGAAATGAGAGTTCATTTTTTTCTTATGAAGTTTTTAAGCAATAATAATGATCTGGGCGGGGGGAATAATGCTTTCTCAAAGTGTTACCTTTGTTACTTATCTTTCTGGCTGATCATGGGTGTGAAATATATTGTTTTAACTTCCAAGATACCCATCCAGATTCTTCTTCAAATGATAAAATTTAGTGAGAACGCTGACCTCCATTAGAGTCAACGTTTGCCCCCATCCTTGTTTCAGAGATAGCTCTTTGTATATAAAGTGCTAATTGCCTAATTAAACATTGTGATGACAGAATTTGTTGGAGCAAAATTGCACAGGATTTAGAACATTAGAAGTACAGCTTAGTTTTGTGATTTTTCTTACAGATTCCAAGAATCCAACATCTACCTTACCTGTTTGCTTTGGATCTCTAATAAGATATAATCAACTAATAAATTCATTGATTTTAAATTATTTTATTCAATCCATATTTATTAAATACCTACACTGCACCAAGCGTTATATTAAGTATTGGGACAACTGAGATGAGATGACTCTTATTGAAAGCCAGAATTTTAATAAACATTATAATTTCTCAGTCACATTAGTCATATATCAAAAGACCTAGACCCTTATCACGCAGGATAGTAGAGAGAAAACCAGCCATCATTAGGTAGATAAGCATATAGTGCATATAATATGACCTATAATTTTGACCTAATGATATTTCACTGGCTTTAAAAAAATTTAACGGATAAAATCACCTGAATATTCCATGCAACACCTAATGCCCTTTTATAATGTGCCAAAGAGTTTAGTGAAAGATCTGGAATGCACTTGAGATTTTCTTAAACAAATTTCTAACAGTCAGGCAGCCATCCCACAAAAAGAAATTGGTATTAATATATAAAAATGATATTCATCCTTGTTACGGTTTTCAGGATGAGGTTTGCATATAATTCTTATTAAAACCTGGCAGCTACTCACTTCAAAGCCAATATTCTAAAAGGTTCTACTATATATTAGCAATAATGAGTATGGCATATTATAGCATCATAATGATGGAGATAGAAAATGTCTTATTTATTATGGTAATAAATCAAGTAATAAAATATCACCTATGTTAGAGCTAGAGGATTAAAATATATTTTAAATCGATTTAAAACAGTAAAACCCACACATTTAAAGTTTATGTTAAACTGGGATAGAGATTAAACCTGACTGAAATAAAATAAAACAGTCTGTCAGGAGCTTAGCTTAGCTGAGAGAGAGCTGACCTGCCAGGTTGGAAGCAGCCAATTAAAGCAAGCCAAACGAAGTAATAGTTGAGCCTTTAATCAATTACTGTGATACTGTAAGCAAGAGGCTAAACTCCCCTATTCCATTTCTTCTCATGGAATGGCATTCACAGCAATCCATGGGGGAACATGGAACAGGGGAGGAGTTTAGGCCAAGGGTCAGGTGAATCCACACAGTGGAAAAGTACTGACTATATTGAGGGCACAGAAGAAAAGTGTCTTCAAGGTTTCCCTTTCCTCCCAATAATAAAGTCTCCATGGAGTCTCCAGAGGAAGGGTTGGCAGAAGGATCCAGATGAAAAGAAGTCTCTTAATGAAGGTGGTTGCACTAGGATTGTAGCTATTCCTAAGAGCATGACTGGCCTGGGGGGCCTGAGTCTAAGATGGCAACTGCCTTTAGAGACCCAAATGCACTGGCTGCACTTCAAGTCCAGTGTGGGAGTGGCGGCAGCTACCCCCATGAGGTGAGGTAAAGGCAGTAAAATTGCTTATATTTGGGTTTTAAAGATCAGAGAGAGATTTTTTTGACGAGGAGCTCAGCTCCTCAATTCTATTTTAATCACTGAAGTCCTGGAAATACATATATGTTGTTTAAACTATTTATCCATATGTATATTCACCTAATTACCCTGTCATCTTTCTTGCCTCTAGAATGCATTTGTTGTCCAAATGGGATGTATCTGCATGTTTTCCCACTGAGACCGTGATCTCTTTTTTGTGGCCTTGCATACTCCTGAGAAAAGGTAAGTTCTATGAGTTAAAATCACCTTCTCACAGCGGGGCTTTCCTTCTCATTTTATCCTACTGATTGTTTACAATTTATTTCTTCCTGTTATAACTGAAGAAGCAAGTCATTGAATTTAGTGTAAAATACTTAGTGAGGTGCCGGGAGCCTCGGATTGGCATATTAAGGTTATGATGTGGTCATCGACACAATTACAAGTTAGACAAAATTTAGTTGAAGCCTCTGTATTCCTCGTGCATTTCTTTAGTTCCTCTCATGGAAACAATTGAATACTTTCCTATTTGAAAAAGTCTGTCTTCTCATATAGACCTTAATATCTTATGACTCATCAGTGGCATTCCATTGTATTTAAATAGAATCCAATGAATAAATTATGGAGAGTTAATGTACAATGTGGTAACTATAGTTAATAAGGATGTATTGTATATGTGAAATTTTCTGAGAGTATGTCTCCAGTATTCTCCCCATACAAAAGGTAACTATGTGAGGTTATGGATAAGAAACTGAAGAGACAAAAAATCACATCACATACTTTCAATATATACAATTTTAATTTGTCAATCATACCTCAAAACTGCTGGTAAAAAATGTAAGTGGTTTAAAAGGAGAGAGAAGAAACTTAAAAAAAAATAGAATCGAGAATCATTAATATGCCTTACAACATAAAATATAAGTAGATTCTTGTCAACCATCAAGTTGACCACTAATATGGTCTTCTATTTCTATAATTTGTTATTTTAAGAATGTTGTATATATGGAACTATACAATATGTAAACTTCTGAGATTTTCTTTTTTCAGTCAGCATAATTCTATGGAGATTAACTCACATTGTTGTATACATCAATAGTTTGTTCCTTTTTATTGCTGGATATTGTTGCATTGCATGGATGTACTACAGTTTATTCACCCCTGAATGATATCTGGATTGTTTTAGTTTTGGGCTAGTATGAATAAAGCTGCTATAGACATTCACAAGCAGGTTTTTGTGCATATGTATTGAATAACTCTATTTCCCTGGAACAAATGCATAGGACTGCAATTGCTGGATGGCATGGTAGATGCATGTTTAGTTTTCTGTTTGTCTATTTGGTTTGGTTATTTATTTATTTATTTTTTGCTTTGTTTTGTCTTTAAGAAGCTTCCAAACTCTTTCTCCATAGTACCTATACCATTTTACCTTCCCACCAACAATGTATGAATGATCCAATTTCTCCATGCCATCTCCAGCATGCAATGTTGTCACTATTTTTTATTTTAATAATTCTGATAGGTATAGAGTAATATCTCATATGTGTCTTTATGTACATTTCCCTCATGGCTACTGAAGTTGAATGTCTTTTCATGTGCTTACTTTCCATCATCTGTACATCTTCTTTGTTGAACTATTTCCTCATGTCTGTTGCTCTTGTTTAAACTGGTTTGTTTACTCTTACAGTTTAAAGAGTTCTTTCTGTATCCTAAATTCTAGTCCTATGTTGGGTATGTGAGTGACTGTCAACATTATTGTGTTTTTAATTTTAGGTTTCACGTGCTCATTGCTGATATATATAAATACAGTTTTTTGTATAATTATTTGGTATCCTGTGATCTTGCTGAATTCATTTATGCATGGTAGGAGAATCTTTTCTTTCTTCCTTTCCTCCCTCCCTCCCTTCCTTCCTTCTTTCCTTCCTTTTCTCTCCTCTATAGATTCCTATGCCATTTGCAAATAGGAATATAGTTTCATTGCTTCCTTCTGATCGGTGTGCCTTTTATTTTATTTTCTTGTCTCATTGAACTAGCTAGAAATTCTAACATTGTATTCAATTGAATGGTGCCAGTGGATATATTTATTGTGTTGATATAAAAGTATAAGCATTTATTTTTTTCACCATTAAATAAACTATCAGGTGTAGTATTCTATGGATGTTCTTCATGAAATTCGGGACGTTTCCTCTATTGCTGGTTTGCTGAGACTTTTTTAAAATCATAAATGAATGTTAAATTTTGTCAAATGCTTTTTCAGTATCAGTTAATATGATCATGTGACTTTTTTCTTCCTAAGCACATTAATATGATGGTTATGTTGATTCATTTTTGAATATTGATCTAATCTTGCATTATTCTTGGGAAATAAAGCTCACTTGGATATAGTGTATGACTTTATATATTGCTGAATTCTGCTTGCTAATATTTTGTTAAGGATGTCTGTTTATATTCATGAGGGATATTGGTGTGTAGTTTTATTCTTTTTTTTTGCATTGGTATTTTTTAGGTATCAGGGTAATACTAGATTAATAAAATGATTGGAGATGGTTCTCTATTCTTCTATTTTCTGGAAGAGATAATATAGAATTTATGTTAATTCTTCTTTAAATGTTTGGAAGAATTTTCCAGTGAACCATCTGGACCTGGAGGTTTATTTTCTAGGCTCTAGGGCTATTCATATTATATATTTAATCTTGGGTGAATTGCAGTACTTTGTGTTTTTCAATGGTTAGTCTATTTTGTTTAAGCTACCAAATTTATGTGTGTAGACTTTTTTTTGCTTTATTCCCTTATTATCCTTTTGATGTCTGTAGGGTCTATAGTGATTACTCCCTTTAAAAATTTCTACTGCTGGTAATTTGTGTCTTCTCTCTTTTTTTAAATCAATCTTTCTAAAAGTTTGTCAATATTATTGATCTTCTCAATAGACCATCTCTTTGTTTCACTGACTTTCCATTTATGTTTCTGTTTTCAATTTTATTGATTTCTTCCCTTTATCTTTATCATCATGATTTCATTTCTTCTTGATTTGGGTTTAGTTTGCTCTTCTAGTTTAGGGAATTGTCCCAAAGTTGTCCTTCTTACTAAGTTGTCCCATATCTGGTCCTTTTACCAGCTTTTTGGGGGGCTTTGTTTTTCTTTTTCTGTTAGAGTTTCCTGGTTTTCAACTTTATCCATTCCTAGTCTGGATCCTAGTCATTTGTTCCTGAGTTCCTTGACTGAATTATCTTCTATCCAGCTTTCAGTGTCTTCTTATATTTGTGTTATATGCATATAATGTCTAGGTTTTATATTTGTACTTAGCAGGAGGAATAAGGAAAAGTATATCTATGCTAACATATCTTCCCAAAAGCAGAAGTTTCTTTTTTTTTTTAAGTTATGGAAGATCATGATCTTTGATACATATTTTTCTAGAGAAAACATAACTGATTTAATTAATTTACTATGAAGATAAAGAAGTAAATGGGATTTTATTATCATTTATAAAACACAAAGTCAGAGTGAATTTAGCTTTCACCAGTAGCTGTTCTTTATATATTTAAAGAAAAATTTAAGCAGGATTGACTAGGGAAAAAAGAAAGCAAGCTATTACCCAGGGAAGCAAAACTACAATTAAGCCTACTAAAGCATTTCAAGAGAAATAAAATGGAAAAGTTCACTGAAATTGACAGTGTAGTAGTTGGACTGATGCACTTATTTTTCTGGACAATATGGGTGCTTATAAAACTATTTATCATTACAACTTTGTTTTCTTATAGACTTTAAATTTTTTCCTACTGCTAAGAAATACTTAACTATTCACTTAAGTTTTCATCCCATCTTGGTTGTTCTGTTTCAGTTTTGAAAGGAATAAGAATATGTTAGTATCTGCTGGTTTCCATTCAAAATGGCTTTATTTTGCATATATTCACATTTCTTTATATCTCTCTATATATCGTTCAACCAAGGCATCTGTACATTCTGGTAGTCTTGTTAGTACTAGCAAAATTCCCATAAAGTATCTGTTTTTAAAATTACTTGCCTTTATTCTCATATTATTCTTACTATTTTTTAAAACAAGATATAGAAAGTACATATAAATATTTATAATACTTGCTGAAAAGTAGCATAAGATGCATAGTGTACACATAGCAAAAGCAAATATACCAATCATAGATATATATGTGTGTCTATATCCATATGTAGATTTAGATATTTTACTGAAATCAGAGTAAGTTTTGTAGCTAATCTAGCTCAAAATTTTCTCAAGAGATTCTCAACTGTTTTTAGCTTCATCTCAGAAAAAAACGCATCTCAAGAATCATATTAAAATGGCCCAAATCCAGACCCTTCCCCGCTACACCCCTCACAAAAAAATAAATCAGCAATGTTGTGGGACTGCAGATAAAAATACAATTTAATCTTTAAAATAATGTCCTCCATTTAACTAAAATATTGCATGGATTTCGACTGTTTTTTTTTAATTAAAATTCATATTGGAAAACATTTTGAAGGATCCTGTAATTGAAATCTCTCTCCTTATGTCTTTCCTTATTCTCTCGCAGGTAAAAATGTTTATGTAATACAATAGAAAGATGCTAAACACTTGTTTTTCTATCTAGAGAAGACAATAGACCAGGTAAATTTAAGAGTACAAAAGAATGCCTGCCATTATATGATTTCAACTGGCAATAGAATAACTGCATTTCTTAGGCAACAAGAAGTGGGCTGACAATGGCTAGGAAGACCCAGAACAAAAGTAGTATTGCACTGGAATTCACATATCTGCCCAGAGTTGTCCTTATTTATTTACTCTCTCATTCAATATGTATCAAATATTTGAGTAAACAGGGCATCTTAGATCCTTTAGATATAAAGAAAAACATAGTTTTTCTATTTGTGTGCCTTCAGATATCTTAGAAGATTTGAGGGCTTTGGCTGTATGCCACTTATAAATATCTAGGGAAAGGTACCTAAGATTAAAAGAAAATATAGGAATGATATGGGCAAATAAAATTCTGAAAGGGAAACAAGAGATTATTAGAACCAGTTATATTTAAGACAAATGGCAAAGGACAGTGCATAGTAATCAGATGCATAGAAAGGAACTGGAAAATAGTCCAGATCATAGGGTTTTGCTACCTCTGCACTATTGATATTGTGGGCCAATTAATTCCTAGTGTGTGATTATTGTCATATGTCTCCAGATATTGACAAATGGCACCTGGAGGTAGGGTTGCCAGATTTAGCAAATAAAGATAAATATTATAGCAAATAAAAATATAGGACACTAGTTATATTAGAATTTTGGACAAAAATGAATTTTTAAAATTTAAGTATGTTCTATATTATTTGTTGTTTATCTGAAATTCAAATTTAATTGACCATCTTGTATCTGGCAACCCTAACTGGGTTAGGGTTTCAGTAGTTGAAAACCTCTGAGTTACAGGAAATGTGTAACCAAATTTCATATGTGGGAGTTGTGTTTGAGGGACAATGAGTTGATGAGGCTTCAACATAACTTTAAATATGTCCAATGTGCCTTGCACTGTTCTAGGTAGAAGACATCTAGTAGGGAAGAGAAAAGCAAAGTTCCCTACCTCATGGAGTTTATGTTATGATGGTGTAGAGACAAATAGTAAGTACATAGCTAAGTAAATTATAAGCTCCATCAGTGAGCAGAGAATAGGTTTTGCTGCTGTGGTATCAAACAACCCCAAAAACTCTACAGCTAAGAACTATAAAGGATCTTTTTTGCTGTGTTACATATCCATCCTGGTTGGCTATAGTCGTGCTTCACATGGCCTTCATTCTAGACCCCAGACGGACAGAGCAGCCTTTTTCTGCCACATTTCTGCTTGTCTTGGGTGAAGAAAATGAGAGTGCAGTGAAACATATGCTGACTCTTGAAGCTTTCAATTGCATTTCTTTAGCCAAATCAACCATGTCATTCTAAGTTAAGTGGAAATGTATAAAACTCTCCTGATAGGTTGTAAAAACTATAAAAAATTAAAGAAGTTAATATAAAATTCAGGATAATTATATCTTAGATTTGTTTCCCACAAAAGCTGAACCTGAGATAAAGGCTTGGTTTCAGGTAGTTTAGAGAGTCAGCATAGTGGGGTTAATGGGTCAGGGAAGGAGGAAACGCTAATATGAAAGGTCTCTACAGAGATGGCTTCTCCAGGCAATGGGGATTTGCATTGCCTCTGCTGGCACCTCCTCAGAAACATCCAGATTGCCTACTGAAATTGTCTACTTGAAATAACTGGATGCTGGAGCATTTATCCACTGGTTTTGTTTTACAGTGAGTGACCCCAGATGTAGGTGAACAGTAATATATTCTACCATACATGTGATGTCAGATGCTGATGAGTGCTATAGAGAAAAAGACAAAAAAAACAAAGAAAAAAGAAACATGGGAGAAAATAGGTCATGAAGTTAGTGGGGAGTTGATTTTTATAAATTATTGATAAAATGGTTGAGAAAGGAGATATTTGAGCAAAGTTCTGAAGGCAATGTAGAGATGCTCATATATATCTGGGGAAAAAGAATTCCTGGCAGAGAAATAGCAAGTACAAAAAACCTGTCACAGCATACCTGGCACATTCATGCATCTGGAGCTGTAATGCTGCAAGTAAGGATGGTTGTAAAATATAAGGTCAGAAATATAATAGAGATCAGGAGATCATGGAGATCCATGTAGGATGTTGTAAAGATTTAGGATTAACTTCAAGTGAGATTGGAAGGTACTGGAGAATTTAAAGCAGAAGAATGACATTGTCTGACTTCATATTTCAAGATCACTCTTGGACTTCCCTGATGGTGCAGTGGTTAAGAATCCAGCTGCCAGTGCAGGAGACATGGGTTCGAGCCCTGGTCTGGGAAGATCCCACATGCTGCGGAGCAACTAAGCCCATGTGCCACAACTACTGAGCCTGCGCTCTAGAGCCTGCGAGCCACAACTACTGAAGTCCTTGCACCTAGAGCCCGTGCTCCACAACAAGAGAAGCCACCGCAATGGGAAGCCTGTGCACCGCAAGGAAGAGTAGCCCCTGCTCACTGCAACTAGAGAAAGCCCATGCACAGCAATGAAGACCCAATGCAGCCAAAAATAAATAAATTAATTAAAAAAAGAAAAAGATCACTCTTGTTGCTGTATTGAAATAGACTCTAAGAAGGTGAGATCAAAATCAAAGAGACCAGTTCAAGGCCATTACAGTAACAGAGATGGGAAAATGCAAACATCTCAACAAGGCAGTAGCAGTAAAATTGTTCACAAACCGGATATATTATAAGAGATTATAAGAGTATTACATTTGGTTTTGCTAGTGGATCAATGTGTGGTGTGAGGAAGAAAATAACCAACTTAAGCAACCCACAAAATTACCATTAACTGAATGCAAGATGACAGAGGAAGTTTCAGGGGTTGTGAAGAGAGGTATTTACCTTGGTCATGCTAAGTTTGAGGTGCTTACTAGGCATCTAAATGGAGATGTTCAACAAGCAGTTGGAAAGGAAGAGACACTTAGGGAATATAACATGAGAATTATCAGTATATAAATTAGGTTATAAAACATGAGTTTCAATGAAATGGTAAAGGGATAAAGGTAAACAAGGCTTAAATAATTATTTCTCCTTTGATTCCCATGGCGAATCAAACATACAGTTCTGGAATGATGAATAACAGCTTAAGATTCTCTTTATCTTGACTACAGTGGGTGTCCAAAAAGGGCTAAAAATGACTATTTCTATAAACCTACAAAAAATAGGTCTATGCCTATGCTAGCATAATTCTTTATCATGATAGTTGCTTCAAGGAGGATAAAGAATGCTACCTGTGTTAATTATGCCAGAAATGAAAGTTTGTTCCCAGAAATCACATGATTGATAAAAAAAGTACTTATTTAGCTCAAATCCAGAATCTCCACTTGTACTGTGGAGAGACAATTCCCCATAGAGCTCTTGAAGTTTTGCACCTCTTTTGAACAGACTACCTTTGTTCTGGACCATCTTTTTTGAGTATGGCTGTATAACAAACAATCTTGGAATTTAGATATAGTAGCCCAGAGCAAGTGGTCGGCACGTTTTCTGCCCATTACAAAATTTGCAATTTCCCTAAACTCAGTTCCTCTCCTGTAATGCAACTTACTCTGAAGCCAGGTAACACGTGGCTCCTTTTGCACTACCCTGCATAATTTAGGGCTCAGGAAACTGGTACAAGAAAATGCTGCTACATTGGCTATTGCTATGCCTGAGTAAGGAAGTCCTCTGTCTCTGATCCAGGATACTCCTGTCTTTTACTAGCATTCATGCAACCAGGGCAAGCTACCTTGGTAGATTGTATTCTGAGTATATATCCAGGACATTTCACCATTCTTGACAATTACTCACCTTGCTGCTCAGCTCACTGATGGATGTCTATGAAGCTACAGCTAAATGTTACATCTTATTTACCTACTTTCAGAGATTCAGATGTTTTGCAGAGAGCTTCTTCCAAGAATACATACCCTTATTACATGATGTGAATCCGTGTACCAGCACCACTTATCTAGTCCACAAAGAGGCCCATCCATCATTGGACAACATAAGATATCAAGATAGAGGAGATCATTAGCATCATCACTTTCCTAGTCTGCCTGATGTTCTTTTATATTTGAGACCTGATCCCAAGTCATCTGTAGTGACCACTGGGGTCCCAGAGCAGACGCTCTCAATAAATATGAGGACTTTTCAGATCTCCCAAATACCAGCCCTAAGGCTTTCAGGTCAGGTCTTCTGACCATGACCTCTGCCACAATACAACAATATTATTCTGAAGTCCATCAATGCCTACCCACACACCCCCACACTGTGAAGTACTTTTTTTTTTTGAACTTCAAGTATAAATTTTAATTTTTAAAGAAAAGAGTTTTAAAAAATTCTAGCTATTATAGATAAGACTAGCTTCTTTTAATATTTCTCTTTTTATTACTATGTTTAAGTAACTATAATTATTACTATGTTTAAGTAACTATAATTTACATTTTGCTTTTATGATTTTAAACAGTTGAAATAAATGTTCTGGTTAATTTTATTTATATCTGGTATCTTTGCTCCTGTACCCTTGGTGGTCTTTGAGCATAAGTTTGGAAATTTTATTTTTGCCAAAATTAAAAATGGTATGGTTTTCATGATCACTTCACCAGAGCTTATTTTAAAGCTTTTTTGAACTTGAACCTTTTCCCTCATCCTACAACTACAATCCAGTACATGCTGAATCTCAGTCATTCAAAAAGGAAAAACTAGAGACTGAGAATCAAGGTTTGTATATTTAAGGAAGGCCTTCTCCTTTCTTTCTGTATGTTTCACTTGTTTGAAATAAATCTTTTTTTTAACATATTTATTGGAGTATATTGCTTTACAATGGTGTGTTAGTTTCCGCTTTATAACAAAGTGAATCAGTTATACATATACATATATCCCCATATCTCTTCCCTCTTGTATCTCCCTCCCTCCCACGCTCCCTATCCCACCCCTCTAGGTGGTCACAAAGCACCTAGCTTATCTCCCTGTGCTATGCGGCTACTTCCCACTAGCTATCTATTTTACGTTTGGTAGTGTACATATGTCCATGCCACTCTCTCGCTTTGTCCCAGCTTACCCTTCCCCCTGCCCGTATCCACAAGTCCATTCTCTAGTAGGTCTGTGTGTTTATTCCTGTCTTGCCCCTAGGTTCTTCATGACCTTTTTTTTTTTTTTAGATTCCATATATATGTGTTAGCATACGGTATTTCTTTTTCTCTTTCTGACTTACTTCACTCTGTATGACAGACTCTAGATCCATCCACCTCACTACAAATAATTCAATTTCATTTCTTTTTATGGCTAATATTCCATTGTATATATGTGCCACATCTTCTTTATCCATTCATCTGTTAATGGACACTTAGGTTGCTTCCATGTCCTGGCTATTGTAAATAGAGCTGCAGTGAAAATTGGGGTGCATGTGTCTTTTTGAAGTATGGTTTTCTCAGGGTATATGCCCAGTAGTGGGATTGCTGGGTCATATGGTAGTTCTATTTTTAGTTTTATAAGGAACCTCCATACTGTTCTCCATAGTAGCTGTATAAATTTACATTCCCAATAACAGTGCAAGAGGTTTCCCTTTTCTCCACACCCTCTCCAGCATTTACTGTTTGTAGATTTTTTGATGATGGCCATTCTGACTGGTGTGACATGATACTTGCATTTCTCTAATGATTAATGATGTTGAGCATTCTTTCATGTGTTTGTTGGCAATCTGTATATCTTCTTTGGAGAAATGTCTATTTAGGTCTTCTGCCCATTATTGGATTGGTTGTTTGTTGTTTTGATACTGAGCTGCCTGAGCTGCTTGTAAATTTTGGAGATTAATCCTTTGTCGGTTGCTTCATTTGCAAATATTTTCTCCCATTCTGAGGGCTGTCTTTTGGTCTTGTTTATGGTTTCCTTTGCTGTGCAAAAGCTTTTAAGTTTCATTAGGTCCCATTTGTTTATTTTTGTTTTTACTTCCATTTCTCTAGGAGGTGGGTCAAAAAGGATCTTGCTGTGATTTATGTCATAGAGTGTTCTGCCTATGTTTTCCTCTAAGAGTTTGATGGTGTCCGGCCTTCCATTTAGGTCTTTAATCCATTTTGAGTTTATTTTTGTGTATGGTGTTAGGGAGTGTTCTAATTTCATTCTTTTACATGTAGCTGTCCAGTTTTCCCAGCACCACTTATTGAAGAGGCTGTCTTTTCTCTACTGTATATTCTTGCCTCCTTTATCAAAGATAAGGTGACCATATGTGTGTGGATACCATACTGTCTTAATTACTGTAGCTTTGTAGTATAGTGTGAAGTCAGGGAGCCTGATTTCTCCAGCTTCATTTTTCTTTCTCAAGATTGCTTTGAATATTCAGGGTCTTTTGTGTTTCCATACAAATTGTGAAATTTTTTATTCTAGTTCTGTGAAAAATGCCAGTGGTAGTTTGATAGGGATTGCGTTGAATCTGTAGATTGCTTTGGGTAGTAGAGTCATTTTCACAATGTTGATTCTTCCAATCCAAGAACATGGTATATCTCTCCATTTATTTGTATCATCTTTAATTTATTTCATCAGTGTCTTATAATTTTCTTCATACAGGTCTTTCATCTCCTTATATAGGTTTATTCCTAAATATTTTATTCTTTTTGTTGCAATGGTAAGTGGGAATGTTTTCTTGATTTCACTTTCAGATTTTTCATCATTAGTGTATAGGAATGCAAGAGATTTCTGTGCAGTAATTTTGTATCCTGCTACTTTACCAAATTCTTTGATTAGCTCTAGTAATTTTCTGGTAGCATCTTTAGGATTCTCTATGTATAGTAGCATATCATCTGCAAACAGTGACAGCTTAACTTCTTCTTTTCTGATTTGGATTCCTTTTATTTCTTTTTCTCCTCTGATTGCTGTGACTAAAACTTCCAAAGCTATGTTGAATAGTAGTGGTGAAAGTGGGCAACCTTGTCTTGTTCCTGATCTTAGTGGAAATGGTTTCAATTTTTCACCATTGAGGACGATGTTGGCTGTGGGTTTGTCATATATGGCCTTTATTATGTTGAGGAAAGTTCCCTCTATTCCTACTTTCTGGAAGGTTTTTATCATAAATGGGTGTTGAATTTTGTCAAAAGCTTTCTCTGCATCTAATGAGATGATCATATGATTTTTCTCCTTCAATTTGTTAATATGGTGTATCACATAGATTGATTTGCATATATTGAAGAATCCTTGCATTCCTGGGATAAACCCCACTTCATCATATTGTATGATCCTTTTAATGTGCTGTTGGATTCTGTTTGCTAGTATTTTGTTGAGGATTTTTGCATCTATGTTCCTCAGTGATATTGGCCTGTAGTTTTCTTTCTTTGTGACACCTTAGTCTGTTTTTGCTATCAGGGTGATGGTGGCCTTGTAGAATGAGTTTGGGAGTGTTCCTCCCTCTGCTATATTTTGGAAGAGTTTGAGAAGGATAGGTGTTAGCTCTTCTCTAAATGTTTGATACAATTGGCCTGTGAAGCCATCTGGTCCTGAGCTTTTGTTTGTTGGAAGATTCTTTTTTTTTTTTTTTTTTTTTTGCGGTACACGGGCCTCTCACTGTTGTGGCCTCTACCGTTGCGGAGCACAGGCTCCGGACGAGCAGGCTCAGCGGCCATGGCTTACGGGCCCAGCCGCTCCGCGGCATGTGGGGTCTTCCCGGACTGGGGCATGAACCTGTGTCCCCTGCATCGGCAGGCGGACTCAACCACAGCACCACCACAGAAGCCCTGTTGGAAGATTTTTAATCACAGTTTCAAATTCAGTGCTTGTGATTGGTCTGTTCATATTTTCTATTTCTTCCTGGTTCAGTCTCGGAAGGTTGTGCATTTCTACTTATTTGTGCATTTCTTCCAGGTTGTCCATTTTATTGGCATAGAGTTGTTTATCTCATGATCCTTTGTATTTCTGCTGTGTCAGTTGCTACTTCTCCTTTTTCATTTCTAATTCTACTGATTTGAGTCTTCTCCTTTTTTTCTTCATGAGTCTAGCTAATGGTTTATCAATTTTGTTCATCTTCTCAGAATACCAGCTTTTAGTTTTATTGATCTTTGCTATCATTTCTTTTTTATTTATTTCTGATCTGATCTTTATGATTTCTTTCCTTCCGCTTACTTTGGGTTTTTTTCTGTTCTTTCTCTAATTGCTTTAGTTGTAAGGTTAGGTTGTTTATTTGAGATGTTTCTTGTTTCTTAAGCTAGGATTGCATTTCTATAAACTTCCCTTTTAGAACTGCTTTTGCTGCATCTCATATGTTTTGGGTCATCGTGTTTTTCATTGTCATTTGTTTCTAGGTATTTTTTGATTTTCTCTTTGATTTTTTCAGTGATCTCTTGGTTATTAAGTAGTGTGTTGTTTAGCCTCCATGTGTTTGTATTATTTACAGATTTTTTCCTACATTTGCTATCTAGTCTCATAGCGTTGTGGTTGGAAAAGATACTTGATATGATTTCAATTTTCTTAAATTTACCAAGGCTTGATTTGTGACCCAAGATATGATCTATCCTGGAGAATGTTCCATGAGCACTTGAGAAAAATGTGTATTCTGTTGTTGGATGGAATGTCCTATAAATATCAATTAAGTCCATCTTGTTTAATGTATCATTTAAAGCTTGTGTTTCCTTACTTATTTTCATTTTGGATGATCTGTCCATTGGAGAAAGTGGGGTTTTAAAGTCCCCTACTGTGATTGTGTTACTTTTTATTTCCTCTTTTATGGTTGTTAGTATTTGCCGTATGTATTGAGGTGCTCCTATGTTGAGTGCATAAATATTTACAGTTGTTATATCTTCTTCTTGGATTGATCCCTTGATCATTATGTTATGTCCTTCTTCATCTCTTGTAATAGTCTTCATTTTAAAGTCTGTTTTGTCTGATATGAGAATTGCTACTCCAGCTTTCTTTTGATTTCCATTTGCATGGAATATCTTTTTCCATCCCCGCACTTTCAGTCTGTATGTGTCCCTATGTCTGAAGTGGGTCTCTTGTAGACAGCATATATAGGGGTCTTGTTTTTGTATCCATTCAGCAAGCCTGTTTCTTTTGGTTGGAGCATTTAATCTATTTACATTTAAGGTAATTATTGATATGTATGTTCCTATTACCATTTTCTTAATTGTTTTGGGTTTGTTATTGTAAGTCTTTTCCTTCACATGTGTTTCCTGCCTAGAGAAGTTTCTTTAGCATTTGTTGTAAAGCTAGTTTGGTGGTGCTGAACTCTTTCAGCTTTTGCTTTTCTGTAAAGGTTTTAATTTCTCTCTCATATCTGAATGAGATCCTTGCTGTTTAGAGTAATCTTGGTTGCAGGTTTTTCTCCTTCATCACTTTAAATATGTCCTGCCACTCCCTTCTGGCTTGCAGAGTTTTGCTGAAAGATCAGCTGTTAAACTTATGGGGATTCCCTTGTGTGTTATATGTTATTTTTCCCTTGCTGCTTTTAATATGTTTTCTTTGTATTTAATTTTTTGTAGTTTGATTAATATGTGTCTTGGCATGTTTCTCCTTGGATTTATCCTGTATGGGACTCTCTGTGCCTCCTGCACTTGATTAACCATATTAGGGAAGTTTTAACTATAATCTCTTTAAATATTTTCTCAGTCCCTTTCTTTTTCTCTTCTTCTTCTGGGACTCCTATAATTCAAATGTTTGTGCATTTTATCTTGTCCCAGAGGTCTCTGAGACTGTCCTCAGTTCTTTTCATTCTTTTTTCTTTATTCTGCTCTGCAATAATTATTTCCATTATTTTATCTTCCAGGTCACTTATCTGTTCTTCTGCCTCAGTTATTCTGCTATTGATCCCTTCTAGAGAATTTTTAATTTCATTTATTTTGTTGTTCATCTCTGTTTGTTTGCTCTTTAGTTCTTCTAGGTCCCTTTTAAATGTTTCTTGTATTTTCTCCATTCTATTTCCAAGATTTTGAATCATCTTTACTATCATTTTTCTGAATTCCTTTTCAGGTAGACTGCCTATTTCCTCTTCATTTGTTAGGTCTGGTGGGTTTTTACTTTGCTTCTTCATTTGCTGTGTGTTTCTCTGTCTTCTAATTTTCCTTAACTTACTGTGTTTGGGGTCTCCTTTTCCCAAGCTGCAGGTTCGTAGTTCCCGTTGTTTTTGGTGTCTGTCCCCAGTGGCTAAGGTTGGTTCAATGGGTTTTGTAAGCTTCCTTGTCAAGCAGAGTAGTGCCTGTGTTCTTGTGGATGAGGCTGGATCTTGTCTCTCTGGTGGGCTGGTCCACATCTGGTGGTGTATTTTCGGGTGTCTATGACCTTATTATGATTTTAGGCAGCCTCTCTGCTAATGGATGGCATTGTGTTCCTGTCTTGCTAGTTGTTTAGCATATGGTGTCCAGCATTGTAGCTTGCTGGTCATTGAGTGGGGCTGGGTCTTGGCGTTGAGATGGAGATCTCTGGGAGATTTTCACCGTTTGATATTACGTGCAGCTGGGAGGTCTGTTGTGGACCAGTGTCCTGAACTTGGATCTCCCCCCTCAATGGCACAGCCTTGATGCCTGGCTGGAGCACCAAGAGCCTGTCATTCAGACGGCTCAGAATAAAAGGGAGAAAAGAAAGAAAGAAAGAAAGGAAAAGATAAAATAAAATAATTTAAATTAAAATTAGTTATTAAAAAAATTTTTTAAGTAATAAAAATAAAAAAGAAAGAGAGAGGAACCAAACCAAAAAACAAATCCACCAATGATAACAAGTGCTAAAAACTGTACTAAAAAACAAACAAACAAAAAACAGACAGACAGCACCTTAATACAAATGGTAAAAGCAGAGCTATACAGACAAAATCACACACAGAAGCATACACATACACCCTCAAAAAAAGAGAAAAAGTGGAAAAAAAATATATCGTTGTTCCCAAAGTCCACCTCCTCAATTTGGTATGATTCCTTGTCTATTCAGTTATTCCACAGGTGCAGGCTATATCAAGCTGATTGTGGAGATTTAATCTGCTGCTCCTGAGGCTCCTTGGAGAGATTTCCCTTCCTCTTCTTTGTTCGCACAGCTCCTGGGGTTCAACTTTGGATTTGGATCCGTCTCTAAGTGTAGGTCACCTGAGGGCATCTGTTCTTCACTCACACAGGATGGGGTTAAAGGAGCAGCTGATTCGGGAGCTCTGGCTCAGTCAGGCCGTGGGGAGGAAGGGGTACAGAATGCAGGGCGAGCCTGCGGCAGCAGAGGCTGGCATGACATTGCACAGCCTGAGGTGTGCTGTGCGTTCTCCCGGGGACGTTGTCCCTGGATCACGGGACTGTGGTAGTGGCGGGATGCACAGGCTCCCAGGAGGGGATGTGTGCATACTAACCTGTGCTTGCACACAGACTTCTTGGTGGCGGCAGCAGCAGCCTTAGCATCTCATGCCCGTCTCTGGGGTTCACGCTGTTGGCCGCAGCTCGCGCCCATCTCTGGAGCTCCTTTAAGCAGCGCTCTTATTCCCCTCTCCTCACGCACCAGGAAACAAAGAGGCAAGAAAAAGTCTCTTGCCTCTTCATCAGTTCCAGACTTTTTCCCGGACTCCCTCCCGGCTAGCCTTGGTGCACTAACCCCCTGCAGGCTGTGTTCACGCTGCCAACCCCAGTCCTCTCCCTGCATCCGACCAAAGACCAAGCCTCAGCTCCCAGCCCCGCCCACCCCAGCTGGTGAGCAGACAAGCCTCTTGGGCTGGTGAGTGCTGGTCGGCACCGATCTTCTGTGTGGGAATCTCTCCGCTGTGCCCTGAGTACCCCTGTTGCTGCGCTCTCCTCCATGGCTCCGAAGCTTGCCCCCTCTGCCACCCGCAGTCTCCGCCTGCGAAGGGGCTTCTAGTGTGTGGAAACATTTCCTCCTTCACAGCTCCCTCCCACTGGTGCAGGTCCCGTTCCTATTATTTTGTCTCTGTTTTTTTTTAATCTTTTTCCCTTCCCAGGTACCTGGGGTGTTTCTTCCCTTTTGGGAGGTCTGAGGTCTTCTGCCAGCATTCAGTAGGTGTTCTGTAGGAGCTGTTGCACATGTAGATGCATTTCTGGTGTATTTGTGGGGAGGAAGGTGATCTCTGCCTCTTACTCTTCTGCCATCTTGAAGCTAACTATCTGAAGTACTTCTTATTTCAAACCCAAGAGCAAAGAAGACCTTGGGGTCCAGAGGAGCATCCGCCACTCAATCTTCTGAGAAATTTTCTGCAGTAGAACCCACCTTTAGCCACCTCATTCCTATTAATATCTGGATCAAGCTAGAAACTTCCTAAGGCAGTTGAAATGCTCCTGCCATCTGCCACATCTTTGAACAGTCTAGGCTTTAAATTATTTTAATCCCTTCCTGCTAAGGTCCTAGTTGCCTCTCTCATCCTTAAGGGCTGAGCCGAGGATATAGTGACTATTTCCAAGGAGCATGCTGCTGGGAAGATACTGACAGTGAGGTTTTCTCTAAAATGGAATGTGCTATTCTGATGAGGTAGCAAGTGACCTCACTCCTACAGTTCATCAGCCAAATGACCATCCCCATGATATTGTGTAGAATACGGCTTTGGTGGGAGATCGGACTGGGAAGGTACCTGAGGCTTCTTCCGTTGCTCCTGGTTCCTGATGGCCCTCATATATACTCTCTCCCACACACAGATGCATGCACATGAACATGTACAGTCACAAAATCCAAACTGATTGTTTTTACAAGTAATGTATATGCACACACGTGTCCTTGAACACAGGTGTGCACTGATTTTCTAAGCCCAGTAGTTTGAGATTTAGGTCTTAGAATATTCTGGCAATTTTTGAAAGTTACAGTCTTAATCACTAGTACTGGCATCACTTATCAGTTGTCATGGAATTGATATAAATGCTTCACTTTACCAAACAGTTCACCGAAACTGTTTTGTTGAACATAGTATTTATTTTGTTAGACATAGAAAATGGGGTCATTTTTCTTTTAAGGATCTTAAAAGCAATAAACTATATATAATTTATATTATGTTTCAGATCATCTAGAAATATCAATGGAACATAGTAGGCTTGTTCATGTCTACCAAATTAATAGAAAGTAGATTGACAAAAAGAAAAATTTGTGTTTAAAAATGGAAAATAAGACAAAGCAACAATAACAACAAACAATCAAAATAAAGAATATTCTTTCAGTTCTTTCATATATTAACTATAATATTAGTAAAATATAGTTATTATAGTTTAGAACATTGAGAGTTAGTTATCTTTTTAAAATTATCTTTATCTTTAAAACAGTCATTAATAACTAGTTTCACCAAAAAGGAGACTTAAAGATCTAAAAGTCAATTATGCCATATTGAATAGTGTCCCCTCAAAATTCATGTCCACCAGGAACCTCAGAATATGATTTTATTTTGAAATAGGGTCTTTGCAGGTATAATTAGCTAAGATTAGATCATATTGGATTTGGGTGGGCACAAAATCCAATGACTGGTGTTTTTATAAGAAAACTGTGGGAAGACACAGATATACACACAGGGCGAGTGCCATGGGGGGATGGAGGCAGAGATTGCAGTAATGAGTCTGCAATTCAAGGAAAGCCAAGATTGCTAGCCATCATCAGAAGCTAAAAGTGAGACATGAAACAAATTCTCTCTAGAACATGTAGAAAGAATCAACCCTGCTGATACCTTGATTTCAGAATTTTGGCCTCCTGAATTGTGAGAGAATAAATTTATTTTAAGCCATCCCATTTGTACTTTGTTTGAACAGCCCTAGGAAACTAATACACAAACTAAGGAAATCAGAATTGGCATTTTGGAAAAATTAGTCATTATATTTGACAAACTGACACAAACTCTAAATAGTAAGAAATCTACACATAGAATCTGGGTTTTCAAATCTAGACAGAACCATATAATATTGCTATGTTTTCTGTTAGTTATAAAGCTTATCATTGAGGAAAGAGTTCTCCCTCCTGTTTGAGTTTGCCATTTATCCTTGTTGTTGTCATCATCATCGTTATCATTGTTATTATCATTATATCCATTATGGTTATCTTCAACAACACTATAAACAAATATCAAACTGCTTAATCACTTCACTTAGCATATCATAGTTTTAGATGTATGATCCCTGTCATAAAGGGCATCAGGAGCAACTAAGTATTGAACAAGCACATAAATAATTAAGAGTGCACTTCCTTTCTTAAACCCATTTGTAGCAAACATCATTACAAAGAAATGTTCTTTTTAACCATGTTATTTCTACCATGGGCAGATGGCCAGTACTGAGTAAACGCCACTAATGTGATTGAATTGAACCCTCAATGATGAATCAGATTACATTGTGGATGATTCCTATGGTCCTAACCCAGCAACAGCCATTTTCAAAACCAAATATAAGTGTAATTTGCATTACCAGAGTAAGTCCAGTGGGTCCAAGCTCAGAATATTTGAGACAAAAAAAGTTGAAGCAAAGATTACATTAACAATTTCTTAACTGTCCTTTACCCAAATTCACATTATATACCCTTGAAACTCAAATATTTCCAATTCATCACCCAAAGGCCTCCTACAAGCTTAAACCATCCACACACACTAAATGTTTAGGGTCCTTCCAGAAGAGAGAGGAAGAGAAAGTGGTAAGAGGAGAAAGGGGGAAATAGGAAAAGACGGAAGGGGCATGAGAAGGAAACACTGGCAAGAAGAGGGTTCTCTCCCCAGTTCACTGAATACGAATGGCAGTTAATATTTCTCTTTTTCCTCCCCTGAGTTCAAAGCTTTTTTTTTTTTTTTCTATTCTAATGAATTAGAGAGACTGGGCATCAATTCAAGTTTTACTGTAATTCTGCTGACTGGAAATTTGATACCAAATAAAAGATTTATTATAAGATAAGCTTATAACAGCAAAACAGTGTGGAAATACTGCATTTCATCATAATGGAATTTTACCTCTAAAAGCTTCCTCACACTAATGAATTGCAAAATAAAAGTACAAGTATTTGAAGTTCAGAGAAAATTTTGTTCAAAATGATGTGATGATTACACATTTGGATTAGACAGTGGGTACTTATTTTATTCATTATTATAAGTAGACTGCACTACCATGATATATAATGTAATTACCATGAATTATTTTTTAATGTGAAACATACGTTCACTAGTCTAATGTAAGATAATTAATGCATTGGTGTTAAAAGCAATGGGCATAGATTTAGTTTTTTCCAAGATAAGAAATGAGAAGTTTCAGAACACATAATGGTCTTTACCATGGAAAGGGCAATTTTATTGTCTTGTTGTGTTTTACACAAAACAATACTACACAAAATTTACATTTTATCAGAGTTCTCAAAATTCTTCTTATGAGATTTTTTTTTCTCCCTGGATGTCTGAGCAGGTCCAGATTGCTGACATATTTTTGGTGGCAGACCCAAAGGGTCTCCCTTGGTACCTTTTGGAGAAGTGGGTGGCATCCTAGACTTCCTACCAGCTCTGCTAGGGCACAGAAGGTTAGAAATAAAGTCCATCTAATATGATTAATTAATATGTATGTTTTTTTCTGGTTTTGTCGGAACAAAGATCTTTCACAGGAATTTTGAAAATTGTACTTGTCTTATTTCTTACAAAAATGTGCAGTTCACTTTTCTGAAATAGATGCAAAAGGATATTAATGTGACTTCATGAAAATAATTATAAAAAGTCATAGTTTCTTATTTCTATGTTTATCTGAAAAGAAGGGGGTGACATTAAATACAGAGCAAAAGGAAGCTTCGGGACTAACAATTTGAGCAACTGTCTCCTACACTATTTAATAACCTGTGTCTTAGCCTTGACCTAATACGACACCTTAATAATAATCATAACCATGCATAATTATGTAACCTTACAGTTCACAGTGACCTTTCAAATCTATCATTTTATCAATATAGCACTACTGCTGAAGTAGGCATTGTAACCTATTTTTTTACTTGCCAGAAAACTGACACTAGTTCTCCCATGTAAGTAAATAAGACTCATCGTTTGGATTTAGGAATCCTCAGACCAAGTTCTGTGCTGTATAAAAAAGTGAAAAATAGTAAAGTCCACAGTAGTAACATCTGTCCTATTGCAGACTGTGGGAGGGCCACTGAATATTGAGCATTAAAAAAAAAAAAAAATGACCTGCCATTGCAGTGGGATTTCAGAGAAAAACCCTTCTGTTGTTTTTCTCTCCCTCCCCATACTGAAAGAGATTCTCAGCCACTGATCGTGCAATTGCTCAGAGATTTAAAAGCAATGTCATTGTTGTGCTTCATGGACAGACGTTCCTCAAAATCCTATTTCCTCTTCTTTCATTCCCTAGTGTTACTTGTATACATACACCCTCTTCCAATCAGATAAGCCCTGATTTCAGAGTCTGTTTAATTTTTCTTATATACTTGCTTCAGTGCCTAGGCTGATATAAATTTTAAGAGGTCTTCTGAGAACAGTATGGGTACTTTCTCTAAGGGATCATTCCCTCTTTGTCATAATCAGCTCAGGCTGCTATAACAGAACATCATAGACTGGGTGAGTTAACTAACACCTAAAATCAAGGTACCAGCTGATTTGGTTCCCGATGAGGACACACTTGCTGGCCTGCAGATGGCTACCTTTTGGTTGTGTCCTCACATTGCAGATTTATATAAAGAGACCTCTGGCCTCTCTTCTCTTTTTATAAAGGAACTAATACCCTCATGTGGGCCTCACCTTATGACCTCATCTAAACCCGATTACCTCCTAAAGACCTCACCACTAAATACCACCACCTTGGGAATTTAGATTCAACATAAGAATTTTGGAGGGACACAAACGTTCATTCTATAATACTCTTTAACCTAAGTCTTCACATTTTGAGAAATAAAACATATAACTTTTTTTTCCTACATGTTTCGGTACCAGATCCTTGGACAATGATCAGGTATTTCTAAAAGGAGATCTCTGTCTGGCGGGCATAGTGGTAGAAAAGGTTACTGACAATGAAGAAAGGTAATTTCTATTTGCCAAGCATGTCCAGGAGGCAGAAATAAGATAGGCATATCCCATTCTTTATATGGTTTAATCCTTACAGCAATTCTATAAAGTATATTATCTTACCTCAGTTTTGTATATGAAGATATCACTGTTTATGAAGTTTGAGTAAATCTTCCAAATTACTCATCTTTTAAGTAGCACAGACCAGACTAGAAATATACATCTATATATATTTAAGTATCTGCTTTTATCATTTGTTGCATACTATATAAAGTGGGACTCAACTTAGGGTTTTGGCTTCTATGAGTATAGTTTATAGTTTTCAGGTCACAGCAATCTCTCTAATGCAGCCATGTCTTAGTAGCAGTAGGAATTTGTACAGGGTACAATGGACAGAGTGGAACTGATGAGTTATCAGAGTAGACTTTTTGGAGAAGGCTGACTCTGAGATGGAATTTAAGCAAAAAATGGAGGGACTCCATTCCACATTGTAAGTGGAAGTAATGTCGTGAGCAGAGGCATAGAACTTTCTAGCATATTTTCTAACAAAACAAGCACATTTTTCATAATGATGGGGGTAGTGCTGACAAAAGAAAAATTTCAGAAAGTTACCAAGTTCCAGTGATTATACTTCTATAGCAAAAGGGGGAATATATATCTGGGAGAAAAACAAAAAACAGAAAAAGAGATGAAACAAATCCTGGAAATGCAGTCATGACGTCCGTGTCAGGATAGTATCTTATTAGTGTTATCACAGGAAGAAGCAATAATCACAAGTGGTTTTTCATATTTTTTAAAAATAAAATAAGATGAATAAAATATTAAGATTTAAACTAATTAAGCACAAAGTGTTAATAGGTTTTGTTAGCAATTTTTCTCAGATTTTTATAAATTTAAATACATGCAGAAATAGATTTTGCTTTTGTAATTTTAATATGTTTAGGAAATGAAGGTTTAAAATGCATAAAGAAATAGAAACTAATTTTCTTAACAGTTCATCATCTAGAATGGCCAAATATTCATTTGGTCGTTTTACTTGCGACTTCTTTTTCTTACTAAAAGAATAAATATGATGGGTAACTCTTTGTTCCTTTTTTCTACTCTTCTATACCATTTCTCCATGGCCCTTAAGGGCAGTTCTCAAACTGACACATATATGGGTTTTTTCAGTCTTTGTTTCTAAATTTTATAGTCTTACTACTTATATGTATTAATAAAAACATTTGATACAATATTGCTTGAAATGTAGATAGGTGATAAATACAGGAAATTTCCTTTCTTCCCTCCTTTCCATCTCTTTTCTTTTCTACCCAAAACCCTAAAACTAAAGCCTCTCCTTTGATTCTCTTTGGAGTAAAAAGAGAAATGAAAGACAGAGATTTTCTGACAGCAAAGAGACCTATCTAATAAAAGAGTAAGAGCAAAATATCTAAAAGAAAAAAAAAATGGATGGAAACATCTTAAATTTACAATGGCCTGGTAAGAAATATTCAGATGACTATCCATCCATATGTAAGATAGTAAAGGCCAAATTATGAGACACTCAAGATGAGTCAGGATGAATAGGTCAAGGCGAAAATGAGGTAACTTTTTTTTTTTTTAACATCTTTATTGGGGTATAATTGCTTTACAATGGTGTGTTAGTTTCTGCTTTATAACAAAGTGAATCAGTTATACATATACATATGTTCCCATATCTCTTCCCGAGGTAACTCTTTTTGAAGTCTAATTCAGGTAGTTAATTTATTCAAATGTATTATAAGGGACCTTATAAACACCAAATTCTTTTGAATTTAGAAAAGCCCATTTTTCAATGAAGTGCCTGGGTCTTCCTGGCATATGTTGCAGTTAATAAAAGGCTACAAAATTGAGAAATACTTTTATAACTTGGCTGCGACCTACTGAAATCAATATTCCCTTGTCGAAAACATGGCATTTAATTTCTTCATTGTTTTGTAAAAAGAGTTCTATATTGTTGTTTAAATCCCATAATAAATACTGTTTAAGAAAATGAAGAGGGTACATAAAATACCTGGAACTCTAGATATCTGAGCCATAACAACTTAGAGACACAATTCAATAAAACTTGTGTGGATACACGTTTCTTCTGACTTATTGAAACAGCATTTGCAACTAATTAAGAAATTATTAACACTCATTAGTGTAGCCTATGATATGTCTTTTAGGGCTAATTCCTATGGAATTAATTTACTTCACAAATACTTATTGAGTGCTCTCTAGGTACTAGGCACCATTTAAGGTGTTGATCACACCACAGAAAATAATAATAACACAACAATGGTAATAAATATATTTCAATCCTTGTGCAAGTCTATTGTTGCATAATAGGTTTGCAAATTCAAATACTTTCATACTTCCATAAAGGTTAGTGCATTTGTACAGATTTCACCTAACTAAAATGTAATGTTGAATGATTGAAAGAGCAGTTCCTCTACCGTATGTCCAGTACTAAGATATATGAAAATAGGAACAAATAAGTCATTGTTATTTGGGCATTATTAAAGTAAAATAAATTTATTGCAATATTTCCTAATATATTTTCTTAAACACTGTTTTTTTAATGCTCCTACAAATTTTTTTCTCAAGAAAATACTGCCACAATATCATTCTCTAAAGGTTACATTGCACAATAGTAGACTAAATCCTTAAAGGAAACGTGCAGGAAACAATGTACATTTTTTTTCTTTATACCAGTATTTCCCAAATATCTTACCCTGGGATCTTTTGCGTACGTATCAGCAATCTCAGGATATCACTAATCCACAAAAATTTTGAAGACTGTTTCTCCAAACTAAACCAAACTTTGGGATCCTTATAGCTTTAGTAACAAATGTCATTTGCATGGACCCTACTAATATCCACAATATGCATTCTTGCCATTAAAAAAAAAATTCCTTGAGTTTTACCTAGAAGCTTGAATGCTCAGCCAGGATGCACATTTCTCAGCATTCCTTGCAGCATTTTATTGCCATATGCAGTAACTAAATTTGGGCCATGTGACTGAGGTTGGGCCAAAAGGATTTATTTTAAAAAGTAACGGGTACAGTTTCATGACATATGTTTAAAGACAACACTGCTTATCCTAGACTTTCTCCTTTTATTCCTGCTGGTTGTGAAGTGGTAGCGAGAATAGCCTCTAGCTGCAGAGAGGATGATAAAATTGTCTAACTAGACCGAGTCCATTGATGAACTTGTGGAAGAACTTGCTCTTGATGCACTGTGATGAAAGAAAGAAGTATATTAACATCAATGTTATGTGAGCCATTATATTTTTATGTATCATTGTTTTAGCAATTTTGTATTTAACCTAAATATTATAGTAATAATCTTTGATTCTTTATTTTCAACATTTTTTTTCACTTTGACATTAAGCCCAGTCTTTCATTTCCATGTGGGTTAGCTTGTTTAAAAAATTGGCTACTGGGCTGCCCTGGTGGTGCAGTGGTTGAGAGTCCGCCTGCCAATGCAGGGGACACGGGTTCGTGCCCCGGTCTGGGAAGATCCCACATGCCGCGGAGCGGCTGGGCCCGTGAGCCGTGGCCGCTGAGCCTGCGCGTCCGGAGCCTGTGCTCCGCAACGGGAGAGGCCACAACAGTAAGAGGCCCGCGTACAGCAAAAAAAAAAAAAAAAAAATGTGAGTGGGAAAACATTAATTTGGATGAGTTTATTAGCAGTGGTAAAAGTTAGCTAAAGTTATAAAGAAAGAGAATATATAAATGATTAGAAACAATGAGAGTGCATCAGTGTACAATAGGAAAGGATTATTAGAGAGATGCCAGCAGACATGATAAGAGGATACTAATTCCTGTACTGGAGCAAAACTAGGTAAGAATTCAGCCACATGAAGATGGCTCTACATAACAGGAATTCTGACAGTATTGTCAGTCAGAGGCGATCTTTCTTGACTCCAGTCCCCATTGTATCCATCCTGCTGATAATGATGCCACCTAATTGGGTTAAGGATTTTGATTTTGTTAGGTTTTGTTGAGAAATTACATTTTCTATTTGCATAGAATAAGTCCCTCCTCACCCTTCAAAATGGTTCTGGAGATTTGGGTTAGGTTCCTACTTCCCATGATGTGCACTAATGTGGCCCAGAGTATGCTATGTTCTTACTTAGAGACTGGTCCATTTCCAATGTCACTAGCAATTGCAGAAGTTACGCCATTCTAAGTTTATTCCTAAAATAAGCCTTAGCATTATTGTAGATTCCATCCAGCAGGTTTAGAGCAGGATCCGTTTAGTAGGTTTAGGTTGTTTGTTTGTTCTTTAAAAATTAACTATAACAAATCAGGCACAAGTCAAACATCACTACTACAGTTACTTCTTGAATGGCTCAACTAAGAAAATGTAGCATACTGGACTTCCCTGGTGGTGCAGTGGTTAAGAATCCTCCTGCCAATGCAGGGGACACAGGTTTGAGCCCTGATCCAGGAAGATCCCACATGCCGCGGAGAAACTAAGCACGTGCGCCACAACTACTGAGGCTGTGTTCTAGAGCCCACAAGCCACAACTACTGAGCCTGTGCTCCACAACAAGAAGCCACCACAGTGAGAAGCCCGCACACTGCAACGAAGAGAAGCCCCACTCACTGCAACTAGAGAGAGCCTGCATGCAGCAATGAAGACCCAATGCAGCCAAAGATTAATTAATTAAAAAAAGAAAATGTAGCATATTAAGTAAACCAGTCTGTATATAATAAGTCCCTTTTTAATCCTTAGTTCAAGAATATTGGGATGACTCCAAAATATACAGAGAGTAATAATACTGCTCAGCATCATATCAACATCAATTATCTACCTAGAAAACCAAAATTCTCAGTAAGGGAATGATATGTGCTAGCAGGCATATACAATTAACAGAAAATAGCAGTGAAAGGGACAAGATATTAAAATACAAGCATTTGATATTTGCCTACATTCTCCTATTATATGTATTTATCTCTTTATTTTTAAACACGGGCAACAAGGGTTTTTTTTTTTTTTTAACAGTTTTTACTTTTATTTTTTAATTCTATTTATTTATCCTTTTTTTTTTTTTTTTTTTTTTTTTTGGCTGTGCCACGTGGCATGTTAGTTCCCAAACCAGTGATCAAACCCACACCCCCGCACTGGAAGCGCAGAGTCTTAACCATTGCACCACTGGGGAAATCCCCAAACTTTTTTTTTTTTTTTTACAGATTTTAAAAGCCTTTGGATAAATGTGATATTAATATCTATTATACCATTCCAAATTTCTAAAAGTTTATTGAGAAGACAGAAAAGTACAACATTACTGTCAGGAATCATCATAGATCTTTAAGACAATCCATAAATTTCAAGTGGAATATTTTCTATCTATATTTTAAAAAGATTTTCTGGGATTCTATAAGCACCAAGGCTCAAAGTCCAAGTTTCAGGTTGGATTATCACAAGTTCTAGGTGCACATTTTATTCCTCTTGCATTTATATAGTGCCCTCATACTTTAAAAATTAACATCTAGCTATATCATATCCATTTTCATAAGTTTTGTTCTAACACAAAACATAATTCAGCAAGTGATTACTATAAAGTGTTTCAGAGTAAATAACTCTTGAGGTCAATTAAAGGTAAGCTCTAGAGTCTTTATAGATTCTTGGACTTTTCTGTCATTGACATTTGGAGGATGGGGGTGCTAAATTCCCCTCTCTACCCCTTTTCTTTCCTATGTCAGAAACCATAGTTTTAAATCAACTTGCATTTATTCCTTAAGGCCTAGATGTGCTATTTTGGAGCAGCTAAACTGGACAGTTATTTCAATAATTTCTCTTATTATTTCACTTGGCTTTAGCTCAGGAAGGAATAAAGACAATCTCCATAAAAAAATAATGGTTGTTGTAGCAATCTTCACAGTTGTAAGGATGATAGTGAGGTGATGACAGATATGTTCAGTGCAAAGAACTCAACAGTAACAAAGGACACATGTTCCTTTACTGTAAGAAAATGATAAAAAATTACTTAATTGTATGAAAATGGTTCTGCATATTACTAAAAATTTACAAATTAGAAAGTAGCCTCTCTGATCTTTAAATTCTATTAACACACCCAGTTATGGAAGTATAATAGCAATCAAATACTTCAGGAACCTTCCTTTGCAATGTTTACCCTCTTGGTTCTATCAGACTATCCTGAGGGCTAAACAGAATATTGGCTCTAGAATACAGGCCCTGCAGACTCCTGTATTACTTTGCTTGTATTTGGAATGCCTTTGTCTGGATCTGTATAAATGTGTCAGTGCTCCAGGATAAATTTCAGTAAAAGTTTTGGACAACTGTGTGAACATATCTTAATCCCTTCTTTTCTTTTTTTAAGTAAAATGATCAAAAACAATAAAACAAGGAAAATCTTACATCAGTAATGAACTTGAGACACAAAATGTTGCTATCTGCCTCTCTGAAACAGTAAAAAAATTATCTTGATAAAATGCAGATGGAATCTGATAGAAGGGGATATTTAAAGCTGACACCAAGTTCTTCCTGCAGCTGAAAGATGAGTGTACCTCAGCAATAAATAGATGACACATCTGCCACATAGCACTAGTACTTCTAACACCAGAAGCTGATATGGCAGAGGACTTATTCCAGGAAAATCCTGTGAAAAGCAAGCAGACTCTTCCTGAAGTGACAGTCTCAATAATTGGACAAAATTGGCTCGAAATAGTATCTTAAGCTTTAAGTGGAAAAAAAACTCAGTATCCCTTATCTGAACCATATAGTGTCTGACATAACATAGATGCACAAAAAATATCTACTGACTATATGTATTGAATAAACTCTATTCAAAATGGTATGCCAAAAGTTTGAAATCCCATATTGTGGAACATTTTTTAACATCATAATAGGAGGATGTAAACTAAATAAACTGTCATAATTTTAACAGAAAATAGTGTGGTTAGGAAAAATTTCACAGTATGAAATGAGAAACAGCATTTTTGTTTTGAATACTGAAATAAACAAGTTCCACTGTCCAAAACATATAATTTGATAGGAAATATCACTAAAAGTCTCATGGTAAATTTGAAAGTACTGCAATCATCCACCATCTGGTGATTGTTTATAAGATTAGCTGTACAGGGAGCTAGGCATTTCTATTGGGATTCAATGAGTTAGTTAGAAGGAATAAGAAAGCACAGAATATTTTCTACAAATATTATAATGAGGTGGTGTACCAGTTTCACACAATAAATGTTACTTGCATGTGGATAAAATGATACAATACTATTCGACTTTGTTTCAGCTTTGTAATATGTATGGCTATTACATCATTCATGTTTCAGACCCCAATGCCTTTACAGAAGTTTGTGTTTGTGAAAGGGTTGAGTGGGTGGGATATTCAGAGAAATATTTAAGGACTGTGAAATTCCACTTTGAAAAATCCTGGTCAAGATTAAGTAACAATCATGCCATAAAATTAAATAATTTTGTTCTGGCAACATGATAAAGATGGGTTTTCAATATTGAAAATTTTCAATGTTGAAACATTAATTTATTGAAATTTACATTTTGTCTATTTTTCCTTTTCTCTGCTAGAAAAGAATTCTCCATGTTCTCTAATTAAATCATTAAAAAAATAGCAGTAAATTTGACTGCTTCTATGAATAACTTGAGCCTCTTTAACTTTATGCTTTTCAGTTAATGTTAGAGTCAGAAATTATGTTTACCCAGAGGATAGCTGGAAAAATTAACATTGCTCTCTTTCACTACCATTGTGAATTTATCAGTGATTATAGAATGAAAAAAAATACATAAACATTTTGGCAAGTGTCTCCAGGCATCTGATGATAACTGACATAAGATGTATTAAGTTTTGTCTCCAATTTATCAGTCAAATCATGCCAACTTTAATATCCTTTATTAACTTCTCTGAGCAAACATAATGTAAGAATGGGGTTATACCTAAGGTAAAAATTATTCCGTTTAAAATTCTTTGCCTCTTTTACAAACTTAGCTATTTATACCAACATAGCTAATTTTACAGGAAAATGAGGGAACATGCATATAGGTTACAAGAAGAAAATGATTATTAAAAATAGTAGATACAGTAGAATCAAGACTTGTGTAGAGAAGGAATAAATCTATTATGAACTAATTAGCAATGTGAAAATATTAAATATCACTGTGTGTATGTATTCTGTCGACATCATGATTATTTATTAATTAAATCTTAATATTTGGCGTATGGCCTATTCTCGTCCCCTCAGGAATTTCTTCCATTTGAATGAATATGAATTAAAATGGAATTGCGTTGAGTAGCACTGAGACAAAATATTACATTGTGGGGCCTTGTGGGTCTGGAATGAAGCTCTACTTTGGGACCATGGGAGTGACAGTGCTAGGACTACTTGTCTGACAGTGGAAGAGATTATCAACTGAGCTTTATCACCTCAGATGTTGCATAGTCTACATAAATGGGCCTAGTAGAGAATTTTCCTCTGTATTATTTTACAAGCCATTGTTGCTTCCTAAGTCTATGTCTAAGGATGTTGATAATGATATTATAACTATTTAAATATACCTAACAAATTTGTTTTATATTTAAACAGGGAATAAAGCTATTTCAATTTGTTCTTTTTTTGGAGACAAAATGTGATTATGCCTTCCCAATTTATTTCAGATAAATTTTACGCCTTGCTGAGCATCTATGTTTCCAGTAAGCTGCACATGTGCAAAACAAACAAATCTCTGTGTACTGTTACACTTGTCTGATTTTAGAATTACAGATAAACAGAGTCAGCCTAAGGCAAATTTGTGATGAAAGAGATGAAATTCTACATCTACTGATCCATTTCCTTCTGTTTGCTTCCAGAATGAAACATCTCTCTTTCTAAGCTTTGACACCCCTCTCTCTCTTTTCTATGCTCCCTATCATGAGACGGATTGACATACTTGTGAATCCCACAGTTTAATATTTGAAATGAAAGAACATAAATAGAATAATTAATGGAGAACACCTGTTGCTTTGTTCTGTAGCCTTAGGTGTACTTACTATGCAATTAATAAAGTTAAGAAATATTACGTCAAAAATCTGTCTTGGGAATTAGAGGTCATGAGAGTGTTCTCACAGAGTCCTAGATTGTAGTAAAGTTTGTATGTGTACATGAGAAGGACTTAATAGACCTGAACTTTACCTTCTCCTAGCCTCTTCAAAATTGCCCTATGTTATGAAGTACAATAACTTTATCACTATTAGTATATAACCTAAGTACATATTATAACACCTTTATTTACTAAAGAGTTTCTTAAAGTGGGATTTGCATAGGACTGGTGGGCCTAGAGATCTTTGTCAAGATGTCCACAAGCTCAAAGCTATTTTTATAGTAATACTAACAGGTTGTCTTTTCTACTCTGTTAACATCTCCACAGATGGTGCAAAAACAATGGTGCATAAAACTACCAGTGGCTTAGTACAAATCAAGGTAGTGGCCCCAAACCACTTGTAACATATTCTTCACTGTCAGGAACTTGCTGTAAAAGAAAAATAGTTCAGTTTAAGACTATCCTTGTTGAAAAAGAAAAATTACTAAGTGTATTTAACCACAATTTCTTTAATATAGGAAATTTGATTATTAATTAAAATAAAGTGGGTTTTTTCATAATATACACAGTGAAGATTTTATGGATTACTCAGTATTGCCAAGTAATAGAAGGGCAACCTAACAGAAGGCAATAAGATATTGCATCAAGTGTTTTTGAAAGAAGATATTTATAAGTTATACATGGATTAACCCCCAAGCTGTATGAATCTACTGTATATATTGTGAGTAGGAATTTGTATTCATCAATCAATGTGTTTTCAATTGTCTAAATAATTCATGTTATTTTTTAAATAAATAGTACCATTAAAATAAAAAGAAGTTTAGTAGGCCTTGGTTCTTCAAGAGAGTAGAAGAAATAACACAAATATGGATAATATATGCACAAAAATGTGCAATGCATCCACCTTACATGGTGAAGAGATGAAGAGTTCTCATTGTAAATGCATTTTTCCCCCATTGGCTTCCCCTGCATAAAAGGTACAAAAGACCATTTTATGTCAAACTGAAATAAAGCAAAAAGTTTTTAATTTATAGTCATTTTTCTCATGTATCTCTGATGCTTTCTCCTTGTAAAGGACACAGAGTAACGCTTTGTATTGGGTCACATTGTTGTAAAAATTTAAAAAGTGATGGTAACAGATAGGATATTTTGTGCCTGATTAATTCTGCTTCCATCATGTAGGTACAGGCTTACTGTGTCGATCAATTGTGCGGCAGACTAGGTGAGGTGCAACTTATTCTGCCCCCTACAGGGATGCAACATCAGTCCCTCAAGTTAAACCCAACAGAGAACCTAGTACCCCCTTTTTAATCTGGGGTGCAATTATTTGTCTTTCCGTAATACAGTGTTTCTCAACTGGGAAGATTTTGCTTAAATAATGCCTATAGACATTTTTGGATGTCTCAGTTGAAGGTAGGGGTGTTGCTACCAGCATCTAATGGGTAGAGGCCAGGAATGCGGCAGAGGACAGCCTATAGTGCACAGGACAGCCCTCCCAACAGAGAATGACATGCTCCACAATGTTAACAGTGACGAGGTTTGGGAAATGCTGCCCTAGTAGGCTGTGAGTTGTCTGTAGGAATTTGAGATGTTTCTTGTTGCATCTACAGAACCTAGTGCAATATCTGCCATGGCTAGTGCATCTAAAAACACCTGTTGATTTTTGATGTTTCTCTGCAGACAGTTTAGAAAGAGGCCTTCTGGTACATATGAAGCTAAAGGGATTATTCCCATTATACTCTAAAAGCTCTTCTTTAAATAGATTGCTTTATTCAAAATCTCAATCCCTATCAAACCATGATTAAAAGTGTTCAGCAGTTTCCTTTAGCCTCGGGATAAAAAATGTTCCAATATACTCCCTCTTTCACCTCATCTTTTACTACTGTCTGCTATTCTGTCTCCACTTCATGTATGCTAACCTTCTTTCAACTCCTCAAATGCTCAAACTGAATCTAGAAGGACTGATATAAGCAGTCCATGCACAATTAATAATGTACGATTTTTCATTAGTCCCATGTGTTAAGTAGCACTTTAAACACACGCACACATTTGTGTGAAGTCATAGTTAATAACTGCAAAAATCGGATATGATGGTGCATTATTATCTCCATGCCTAGAATTAGTAAACAGCAGCATAGAAAATTTGAAAGTGACTTGCCTGAGGATACTCACAGAATGTAAACAAAGAAGCTCTTAAAGCACGGGAGGAGATTAATGCATTCCAGTTTGAGGGGAGACACAAGGAAAGACAGAATGACACAGGGAACATAGTCAATTTGAAAAACTGCATGTAATGAATATGATTGAAGTAAAATAGGACCCACTGGAGCATGTATCACAAATAATTATAGAATGATACACATGCTCACTTCATTGTAGACTGTCCTGTCCAATACCTACTCCCTTGACTATCAAGACCCAAATAACCAAAGATAGACAATATAATATATCATATTATATACAGGCATCTTTCTTCATTTAGAAATACATGTCCTAAAATGTTTAAAGATTATAGAAAAAGATTTTCTGAAAATTTGCTCACATGCAACCAATGTTGAACTAACTGGAATTCTCAGCTATCACTATTATCCCTATATTTAGTAATGTCTATTTCAACTCTGAATAGCCATGCCAGTTTTTTGCTGTTGGGTCCAATTGTTTTATGAATGAGATAGTGTCAATAAATAAAACATCACTGATAGCCATTTTAGGCCTTTTGAGGAATGAGGTAATTTATATATATAATTGAATGCATTAAATGAAATCCAACAAGTATACGATTTTATAATTTAGTCATGATGATAACACATTCTGAGAACTGACCAAAAATGGTTAGTCTGAGAAAATGGATTGTTTATGGGTGAGAAATTTTATTAAGTTCCTAATGTAATGAAATTTATACTGTCTTTTAGTGTATGACTGTAATGATACTGTGTGAAAATTAATTGTGTAGATGAAATGAAGTGATTCCATGTAATTTATTAAATTAGAAATATATAAGTAAAATCTTAGAATAGCAACATAAATTTCTTTGAAGTTATTTTTCTGATTTTCACTGAATGGATGTTCAGCTTGAATATGATAACTTCCCAGTACAAATTAAATAAGATATCATAGAAATGAAAAATCAATCCGAGTAAGCTTTACAGCTGTTTCCTTTTGAACCATATTTACTGTTCACATACAGTAAGCTTGCACTTAATGTGATCAATTGATTAAAATATTTTGGACATAAACTTCACAATTGTGGGAACTTAAAAATTAGTAATATTCTTGGGAGAGGAAAACTAAAAATAGTTATTCAGAAAATACCAGACTACTCTGAAAACAATGTAGTTTCTCAGAGTTGTCTCTTTCATCTTATGTGTGATGAAAATTTGCTGAGTGCCTACCTAGCATCTATTTCCTCTTTCATATACACATAAGAGTATCCAGATATTTTCCTTGGGTTGCCTTCTCTTCCAGCACTGTCCTCATGCTGGCTGACCCCAGTTCTGGGGATGAGCCTTGATTAGCCTAAGCCAACTGGTAATTCAACCTTAAGTGTTACACTCAGTGTGATTTCAGATTCTTTTTTTTTTTAAATTAATTTTTATTGGAGTATAGTTGCTTTACAATGCCATGTTAGTTTCTGCTGTACAGCACAGTGAATCAGTTATATGTATACATATATTCCCTCTTTTTTAGATTTCCTTCCCATTTAGGTCACCACAGAGCACTGAGTAGAGTTCCCTGTGTTATACAGCAAGTTCTCATTAGTTATCTGTTTTATACATAGTAGAGTATATATGTCCATCCCAATCTCCCAATTCATTCCTCCCCTCCCCCCTTGGTATTCATAAATTTGTTCTCTCCATCTGTGTCTAAATTTCTGCTTTGCAAATAAGTTCATCTGTACCATTTTTCTAGATTCCACATATAAGCGATATTATATATTTGTTTTTTCTTTCTGACTTACTTCACTCTGTTATGATAGTCCTAAATAGACATTTCTCCAAAGAACACATACAGATAGCCAACAAAAACATGAAAAAGATGCTCAACATCACTAATTATTAGAGAAATGCAAATCAAAACTACAATGAAGTATCACCTCACACCAGTCAGAATGGCTATCATCAAAAAATCTACAAACAATAAATTGCTGGAGAGGGTGTGGAGAAAAGGGAACCTCCTACACTGTTGGTGGGATAGCACTATGGAGAACAGCATGGAGGTTCCTCAAAAAACTAAAAATAGAGCTACCATATGACCCAGAAATCCCACTCCTGGGCATATACCTGGAGAAAACCATAAATCAAAAATATACATGCAAAAAAAAAAAAAAAAGAAAAAGATACATGCACCTCAATGTTCATTGCAACACTATTTACAATAGCCAGGATATGGAAGCAAATAATGTCCATCAGTAGAGGAATGGATTAAGAAGATGTAGTACATATATACAATGGAATATTACTCAGCCATAAAAAGGAACAAAATAGTGCCATTTGCAGAGGCATGCATAGACCTAGAGGCTGCCATATAGAGTGAAGTAAGTCAGAAAGAGATTTCAAGACTATTGCTTGGGTATTTCATTTTAGTTGTTTTGTATGTGTTGATAGGAAGCCTGAATGAAACTATTTTGCCAATATGAAGGAAAGGTAGCTTAAGACAAGCTAACACTGAGGAGGGCAGACATGGCAGATGAAAAGAAATTTGGTCCTTGAAGACACTGAGCTGCTGAAACAAAGCAAATTAATTTTCAGACTTTTTGGTTTTTCAGCCAATAGCAGCTCACCACCCCCCACCACCACCCTGTTTTCTGTTTCTTGACACAGATCTTCCTGACTGATATATAATATAATGATAAAATAATGCTTGTGGTATTGGGATTTTAGAAATGAATTTGTGCATGTACAAGTGATGAACTGTGAGAATAATTAATTATATGATCAAGAAATAGAAAAGGTAAATTTCACAAAGACAGAGTGGTTCTTGAACAATCTAGAAAGATAGCCCACCTCTATAGCATAATTTTACCCATCAGGTGGGCTGCAAATTATGCAAGAATCAAGATGATAAAATTAGGGAATCCAAATCGTAAGAGATAAATTCCACTTAGGCAATGAGAGATACTAACATGTAATGTAAAGGTAGAATAAGGTAAACAATAAATTATAATGAATTCCTTCTGTTGTCCTAGAATAATGACTAAGTGATACATACATGGTAGTACACACACAGATAAAGTAAGGTCACACGGATAGGAGGTTACCAAATAAGTCTGTTGTGCTTTGAATTGCTCCTATTCTATTTTCAATTAATCTGGGACACTCAGGTAAACAACCAGTACGTATTTGGTAAATCAGAGATGAGCACGTAGAGTACATGTTTACTAAAATCTTTAGTATTATTGTGTGTCAACAATGTGCACAACTGATTATGAGTACTCTGATTTTACTCTAGATAGAACATGTATAGAGCATTATAATGCTTTATTTTCCCATTATCATCATTATTATATATGTTTTCTGATTAAATGGCACTAAATAAATTGGGAATAGTTTGGTATTGGGGACAATAATGCTTGAATTCATACTGTCCTTAGGAAGTGGGAAATCTAATGGCAAGTTTAACAAGTTAAAATCTAGAGGTAAATCATGTGAGATTATTCTCTTAGGTAAGAAATACATTATCTACAAATAAATCAGATATTATGTATACTAGGATTTACTGTGATTTTCTCATTTCAAATACACGTAGCTTATGCTACTTGAAGAAAAGCCAGCACAGCCTTGCTTTTTTGTTTTCTTTCCCTGAATAGAGAGCAAATTAATTAAAGTGTTTACTTCTATTTTTTGTTATCAGATACAGGCGTGGAGAAGAATTCATACGCATAAATCAATATATTTGGAAATGTGAGCCATAAATATATATTTAATGGAAATTTTAATCATAGAATCATAAATTCAATTATTCAAAAATCTTGCAGCAGAGAGTTGAAGCTTTAGACCAAGGAAAGGCAACCGGATCTGCTCTACTTGGTTAGGTACAGTCAAAAAAAAAGAAAAAAAATTCAGAAGCCCCAAAAAATAGTCTTGCAGCAAACAGAGGTGCAGAGAAATCTTCTGAATTCTGGTCATTGTGCATTTCTGCATGGGACCTTGTTGTATAGACAGGTTTTCATATACACATATAAGGATTGTCTTCATCTGCATGAGATATTTCAGTATCTGTCTATATATATATGTCTTTCTGTAGCTGTTGCATTTAAAGACTTCTTCTATTGAAAGACCTGTAGCCAAGTTGTAATTCTCCTACTTACTGATAAAATGATTTTATCATCAATCTCCCTTTAACAATGATCCAGTGGGATAGTAAATGTAACTCTAATTTTCCTGGACTTTTAACCACAAATGATAGCTTCAAGATCATTTGCATAAGACAATCTAAGAAATTATGAAACCTACTGTGTGGCTCTTAGTTTATCACCCATTTCTAAAGATTATAAAATAACTGAGAAGATTGATTAAGAAATAACAGTAGTGGGGATTCCTTACAGGGAATGCTCAAAATAACTAGGGTGAGCTTCAGAAAAATTTCAAGGCAGCTTGACATTTGTTTCCTTGAATTTGAGTGAATCATATGAACTGGCTCTTAGTCAAATTTTCAAAAGGCTAAAGATCAAGGGCTGGCTAAAGCTATCCATGATTTCAGTGAGAAGGAAGAAGACTAGAATGAAAGTACAGCCATCATAACAGCATGACAAAGATTTCTATTTCCTATAGGCAGTATATAGATACCAAGGATGAATGCTGAATTGAGTTGTTTTGAAAAGGACTTTCAACCAAGGGTATAAAGGAGATAAAAGTGACAGTAAAAAGAAAGTTTGTGTGGTATGATTAGCCAGATTGTTGGGTGTTTGGGGGGGGTGAGGTTGGGGGAGGGAGGAGTAGTAAATAGTCAGCAGTGAGAATAATCAACTGCATGACCAGGAAGTAGAATATGCAAGTTTCTCAAAGACTGGGTTTTTTTTTTTTTTTTGCGGTACACGGGCCTCTCACTGTTTTGGCCTCTTCCGTTGCGGAGCACAGGCTCTGTAGCCTCCAAGGCATGTGGGATCTTCCTGGACCAGGGCACGAACCCGTGTCCCCTGCATCAGCAGGCAGACTCTCAACCACTGCGCCACCAGAGAAACCCAAAGACTAGGTTTCTTAATAATCCACAAAAGCTTTTGGGGTGAGGAAAAAGATTGCACTTGGAGAGCTACCATATCTGAGGGTGTTTGACTGCCAAGAGAGAACCATTGACATGTTGCAACATAGTGAATTTTTTTTTTTTTTTTGCTCTTTCCCCCTTTTTTGTACGTATCCATTCTTTGACAGCACAGAGAATGGGGGTAAAGTCAAAAAAAGAAAGAAAGGAAAAAGAAAGGGAGCACACCCATTTTCTGTCTATCCCCTGTAGCCTTTGGAGCCTGGTTAAGCCTGAACTTGAAGGGAGAAAATACTTAAAATAGATAAGAGGTAGATATTAGCTTGTACTAGACTTTTAGGAAGTGAAAAAAAAACGCAAGTTGGTATTACTGTGAACTTATTGGAAAGTCTTGCTTAGATACAGCTATCAGCAGTGATAAGAAAGACTAATGTTGCTTTGTAGTTTATACATAATAAAATAGTACAGTATTTCTCCCACACATACTCTCCTCTTGAAAGATTTAGTCAGTTGGTTTTGATAATAATAACAAAACAGACCTTTATTAATTGTTTTCTGTTGCTTATTAACATAAATGCTTTATTATATGTATATTGATCTTTCAAAAATCATAAAGAGGTGAATATGATTAATATCGCATTTGACAGAAGTACAGACTGAGACTTGGAGTGATTAAGTGATACTTCTGAAGGTGTACAGCCAGCAACAGAGAGTGCCTGCATTTTAATCAAAGTCCATTTGACTCCAAAGTATCGATGACTATACTCCCATTAGGTCATTTCTCAGTCTCACTTAATGTACTCTCTATGCAAATACACTACTAGCCAAACTTTACAACTAGAATAATTTATACTATTCTAACCTGACTCCAGAGTAAAATTTTAAAAGGGGCACAATCTTACTGGCATCACTTTTATGCATGCCTTTCTCCAGGGCTGACTTACAAGCTTATTATAGGGAAGAGATACGGGGTGGGACACGATAAATGTCAGCTGGGAACCTACATATCAGTGCAACATAAAAATTCTACTGAGGAACTTCTTTTAGAAGCAGAGCCAAGAGGACAATGTGGAAATATTTATGTTAATAAATCATGGTTTAGGAAAAATATCAACCCATGCAGCAGGTTTGGAAAGTTGTATTAGTCTATATTTCTACTTGATCCAGTATTGCTGTAAATAAAATCTCAGACTTCATCACTGAAACTTAGTAAATGATAATTAGGTTTTGAAGCAATTTTCTCAGTTTACTCTCTTACCCATCACTGACATAAAACCAACATGGTGCAGTATTTCACCTTTCTAGTGTACTTTTGCCAAAGATGACTTCAAATGGAACTAAGTTCATTTCAATATTAAAGGGATATTTTAATTGAAGTAATCAGACAGTCTTTTCCAAACTTTTACAGCAGGTATCCTTCAGAGTATTGTGCAATCAAGACATATTGTTACAACATAAGTTTCTGAAATAACACCACTAAAAATCTAATTTACAAACCTGCACGATACTTTACAATTTTTCTTTTTAAGGATTTCAGGTGCACAGAATTGGCTTAATCAAAATCCTTTCTTCCTGAAAGATATACTCATTTTCCATGAACGGTGTTATTTCATTTCATTGTGTTTTATTTTTTTAGTTATAGAATGAATACCTATGTATCCCAAACCAGAACATAACTGATAATTTGTATACACTTGTGTGCTCATTTTACCATCTCCTTGCATCTCATGCTAACCATTAGTCTAAAATTTGCTTTTATCATTTCCTTGCTTTGTTCCTTTTTCAGATTTATCTCACATGCATGCATGTTTATATGATATATGTAGTTATTGCTTTTCGTTGTTTTTAAACTATATATAAAGTCTCTAAAACTGAGTCCTGTCCACAGGACTCCTTTTCACTAAGTATTATGCTATAAAATTTGATCACTGCTATCATGTGTCATTTAAAATCACTGATTTTCATGGCTGTGTAATAGTTCATTATATACATATAATGATTTTGTAATTAACTTTTATGATTTTTAAAAATATTTATTTTTGCCTGCATTGGGTCTTCGTTGCTGCACGTGGGCTTTCTCTAGTTGCAGTGCGTGGGGGCTACTCTTCTTTGTGGTGCATGGGCTTCTCAATGCAATGGCTTCTCTTGTAACAGAGCATGGGTTTTAGGCACATGGTCTTCAGTAGTTGTGGCATGCGGGCTCAGTAGTTGTGGCATGCGGGCTCTAGAGCGCAAGCTCAGTAGTTGTGGCACACGGGCTTAGTTGTTCCGCAGCATGTGGGATCTTCCCGGACAAAGGATTGAACCCATGTCACCCATGGTGATTCTTAACCACTGCGCCACCAGAGAAGTCTCTGATTTTTTTTTTACTATTGCAAAAGTAATTATAAGAATGTTATCATATATATCCCCTGATGTATATGCACAAGGAGATATGTGCCTAAAAGTGGAATTGCTGAGTTGTATGGTAGGCAATATCCAATATTATTCAAAGATGATCTTAGCAACTTTCAAATATGCAGTGCAGTGTTGTTAACTATAGTCACCATACTGTATATTACATCCTCAGAACTTACTTATAACTGGCAGTTTGTACCCTTTTTAGTTTAATTTTTTGAAATATTTGATATAGTAAGATTTCTGAAATTTTTCCAGCTGACTAGATGTAGAATATTACATCATTGTGATCTTGATTTGCATTTTCCTGATCACCGTGAAGGCTTAGCATCTCTGTAAATTGATTTGCCATGTATTTTATTTTTGGCAATTTTTATTCACTTCATGTAAAAATTCTAATAATTATACAGAATTATTCAAAACTTGTCAGAATCTGGTGATTCTCCAAACACATATTAAATGTTTGGATTAAGTACTGCAGAAAACAACTAAATATGAAATAGTCTTCAGGTAAAGTAAAGGAAAATTACTTTACTTTTTGGCTACTCACTGGGCCAACAAAATAGTTCCATTATTTTCTGTAAATGTACTTGTTATTTGAGGGAATATATACCATCATTATAAAGGCAGTTTATAATAATTCAAATATAGCTATATGAATCAGCAGAATAGATGAGAATGGAAAGTATTTTGTATGATAATGTTTAGATTCGAATAAAGAAAGCACTGCAAACACATGGTTAAGTGAAGCTGTATTAGTAGAGGATACTGAGAGGTCTTGCTTGAGATATGAAAAACTGAATTGGATTCCCTCTTTTTTCAGACCTAATGTTAACCTTAATTTAAAGAGATTAAATAGATAACTATTTGAAAATTAACAAAGCTATTAGTAAAAGAAGGAAATAATTTAATAGTATTAGATATGTGTGATTATTTTATTGTTTTTTTATATGTTACTGAAGTATAGTTGATTTAGAATGTTGTGTTAATTTATGCTATACAGCATATTGACTCATTTATACATATATGTATTCTTTTTCATATTATTTTCCATTATGGTTTATTACAGGATATTGAATATAGTTTCCTGTGCTATACAGTAGGACCTTGTTGTTTATCCATCCTATATATACTAGTTTGCATCTACTAATCCCACACTCCCAGTCCTTCCTTCCCCCACCACGCCTCCCCCCTGGCAACCGCAAGTCTGTTCTCTATGTCTGTGAGTCTGTTTGTGTTTCATAGATATGTTCATTTTTGTACTATTTTAGATTCCACATATAAGTGATACCTCGTGATATTTGTTATTCTTTTTCTGACTTACTTCACTTAGTATGATAACCTCTAGGTCTATCCTTCTTGCTGCAAATGACATTATTTAATTCTTTTCTATGGCTGAGTAGTATTGGATGGTATATATATATATATATATATACATACCACATCATCTTAATCCATTCATCTGTCCATGGACATTTAGGTTGTTTGCATGTCTTGGCTCTTGTAAATAGCACTGCTATGAACATAAAAGGTTCATGTATCTTTTCCAATTATAGTTTTGTCTGGGTATATGCCCAGGGGTGGGATTGCTGGATCATATGGCAACTCTATTTTTAGTTTTTCGAGGAACCTCCATACTATTTTCCATAATGGCTGCACCGATTTATATTCCCATCAACAGTGTAAGAGGGTTCCTTTTTCTCCACACCTTCTCCAACATTTATTATTTGTAGATTTTTAATGATGACCATTCTGACTCGTGTGAGGTGGTACCTCATTGTAGTTTTGATATGCATTTCTCTTATAATTAGTGATGCTGAGCATCTTTTCAAGGTTCTACTGGTCATTTGTATGTCTTCTTTGGAGAAATGTCTATTTATGTCTTCTGCCCATTTATCGAGCGGGTTGTTTGTTTGTTGTTGTTGTTATTGAGTTGTATGAGCTGTTTGTATATTTTGGAAATTAAGCCCTTGTCAGTTACATCATTTGAAACTTTTTTATCCCAGCCTGTAGTTTGTCTTTTCGTTTTGTTTATGGTTTCCTTTGCTGTAAAGAAGCTTGTAAGTTAGATTAGGTCCAATTTGTTTATTTATGCTTTTATTTCTATTGCCCTGGGAGAGTCACCTAAGAAAATATTGGTACAATTTATGTTGGAGAATGTTTTGCCTTTGTTCTATTCTAGGCGTTTTATGGTGTCAGATCTTATATTTAACTCTTTAAGCCATTTTGAGTTTATTTTTTTGTGTGGTGTGAGGGAGTGTTCTAACTTCATTGATTTATATGCAGCTGCCCAACTTTTCCAACACCAATTGCTGAAGAGATGGTCTTTTCCCCATTGTATATTCTTGCCTCTTTTGTTGAAGATTAATTGTCCATAGGTGTGGGGGTTTAGTTATGGGCTCTCTATTCTGTTCCATTGATCCATACGTCTGTTGTGTCAATAGCATGCTGTTTTGATTACTGCAGCTTTGAAGTATTGTCTGAAGTCTGGGAGGGTTATGCCTTCCACTTTGTTCTTTTCCTTAAGTATTGCTTTGGCAATTCTGGGTCTTTTATGGTTCCATACAAATTTAGGATTATTTGTTCTGGTTCTGTGAAAAATGTCATGGGTAATTTGGTAGGGATCACATTAAATCTGTAGATTACTTTGATTAGTATGGCCACGTTAACATATTAATTCTTTCAATTCAAGAGCATGGAATAACTTTCCATCACTTTGAATCATTTTCAATTTCCTTTATTAATATTTTGTATTTCTCATCATATAAATCTTTCATGTCCTTGGTGAGGTTTCTTCTCAAGTATTTTATTTTATTTTTTGCTGTGATTTTAGAAAGGATTGTTTTTTTACTTTCCTTTTCCAATATTTCATTGTTAGTGTAAAGAAATGCAACAGATTTCTCTCTGTTAATCTTGTATCCTGCTACCTTGCTGAATTTGTTTATCAGTTCTAGTAGTTTTTGTGTGGAGTCTTTTCTATATGTAGTATCACGTCATCTGCATATAATGGCAATTTTACCCCTTCCCTACCAATTTGAATACCTTCTACTTCTTTTTCTTGTCTGATTGCTGTGACTAGGAGTTCCAATACTATGTTGCATAGAAGTGGTGAGGGTGGGCATCCTTATCTTGTTCCAGAATTTAACAGGAAGGCTTTCAGCTTTTCACCATTGAGTACTATATTGGCTGTGGGTTTGTCATAAATGGATTTTATTATGTTTAGATATGTTCCCTTTATACCCACTTTTGTAAGAATTTTTATCCTGAATGTTGAATTTTATCTCGTGCTTTTTCTGCACCTATTGAGATGATCATCTGATTTTTGTCTTTTGTCTTGTTGATGTGGTGTATCACACTGATTGATTTACCTATGTTGAGCAATCCTTGTGACCCTGGGATGAATCCATCTTGGTCGTGGTGTATAATCTTTTTTATGTGTTGTTGAATTAGGTTTGCTAATGTTTTGCTGAGAATTTTTGCAACTATATTCATCAGATATATTGGCCTGTAGTTTTCTTTTTTGGTAGTGCCTTTGTCTGGTTTTGGTATCAGGGTGATTGTGGCTTCATAGAATATCTTTGGGAGTGTTCCTTCCTTGTCAGTCTTTTTGGAGGAATTTGAGAAAGATTGGTATAAGTTCTTCTTTGCATGTTCGGAAGAATTGGCCTGTGAAACTATCTGGCCCTGGACTTTTGTTTGTAGGGAGTTTTTGGTTTTTTTTTTAAGTACAAATTCTATTTCACTTCTAGTGATGCATCTGTTTAAATTATCTGTTTCTTCTTGATTCAGTTTTGGTAAGCTGTCTGTTTCAAGCAAGTTGTCTGTTTCTTCTAGGTTATCAAAGTTGTTGGCATATAATTGTTCATAGTATTCTCTTAATTTTGTTGTTGTTGTTTTTCTGTTTTTTGTTTTGTTTTGTTTTGTTTTTGTATTTCTGCAGTATCAGTTGTGATTTCTCCTCCTTCATTTCTCATTTTGTTTACTTGGGCTTCTCTCTTTTCTTCTTGGTGAGCCTGGCCAGAGGTTTGTCAATTTTGTTTACCATTTCAAAGAACCAGCTCTTGGTTTTTTTTTTTTTTTTCTGTTTTTTTTTTAAATCTCTATTTTACTGATTTCCTCTCTGATCTTTACTATCTCCTTCCTTCTGCTGACTTTAGGTTTTGTTATTTCTTCTTTTTCTAATTCCTTTAGGTGGTGAGTTAGGTTGTTTATTTGAGATTTTTTTTATTTCTTAAAGAAGGCCTGTATCAATATGAACTTCCCTCTAAGAACTGCTTTTGCTGCATCCAATGCATTTTGTATGGCTGTGTTTTCATTGTTATTTGCTTCCAGGTATTTTTTAATTTCTTCTTTGATTTTATCATTGACCCATTGGTTTTTTAGTAGCATGTTGTTTATTCTCCATGTAATCATTTTTTCTCATTTCTCTTTCTGTGGTTGATTTCTAGTTTCATGCTGTTGTGGTCAGAAAAGATGCTTGAAATAATGTCTGTCCCCTTAAATTTGTTGAGGTTTGTTCTGTGTCATAGTAGGTTGTCTGTCCTAGAGAATGTTCCATGTGCACTTGAAAATAATGTGTTTTCTGATTTTTTTCAATATAATTTCCTGAAAATATTAATTAAGTCAGTCTAACTGTAAGGATCTTTTTTGCATTATTTTTTTTCTGTCTGGAAGATCTGTTCATTGATGTGAGTGGGTGTTAAAGTCTCCTACTATCATTATATTCCCATCAGTTTCTCCTTTTATGTCTGTTAATATTTCCTTTATGTATTTGGGTACTCCTGTATATGGTGTATATATGTTGGTGAGTGTAATATCCTCTCCTTGTGTTGATCCTTTTATCACTACATAGTGTCCTTCTTTATCTTTCTTTATAGAGTTTGTTTTAAAGTCTGTTTTGTGTGATATTGAATGTGATTATTTTGAAGCATGAATTTATAAAGAATTACATTGAGATTATTAATATAAATTATTAGTAGTTATCTGCATTTAATAAAAATTTGTATATTTTTAAAGAACATAATAAGTGCCTAGTAGATGAGTAACAGAGGAGATAAATAGGCAATTTTCAAAGAGAAAATCAAAACAAAACTAACAAAAGGAGTTGAGTGATTAATGTTTATAGTCATCAAATAAAATGCAAACTAAGCACAAAGTATAATTTTATGCTTATTTAGAAAAATGGATCCTAAGACTCACTGTAAGCAGATATTAGTCAAGCAGGTATTTGTATATTGTTATTGCTGGCTCCTGGGTGCATAATATTGGAAGGAAAGCATGTTATTGATATAAATTAGGAACAGTAAATATTTCATAACCTTTGTATAGGAACTGATTCCTGGAGACTATCTTAAAAACATAATTTAAGGAAAGAGAAAAACTGTTTGCAGGGTAAAACATATCATGGTTTTAATTTAATTATGAACAACTATATATAAATAGCTTAGATATCAGAAAATATATGCAAAATTAAAAAGTTAAATTATCCCTTTAGGCAGAATCCTTCCCTTCATTCTTCAACTATGTAATTTCAGTTATCTCTAGCATCATTTAACTCAGGAGTGGTTTTCTGACATCCTCAACCCATTTCAATCCTTTGTCCCAAACCTGATTTACCTGTCTTTTCTATATGGCCTCATGGTAATCTGTAAATGACTTATGTTCTTTACAGTTTTCATGGGACTTTCTTGAAAATAATGCAGATGACAGCTGGGTCCTTCTTGTTCTTTTATATCTAGGTAGAATTATCATTTTTTTCAGTTTCTCTACTTGGAGATGCAAAACAGTTCTCAAAATTTATGGAGAAACTTACTTTCTCATGGTTAGTTGTAGACTGCTGCCCCAGGTAAGCCATCTCTGGACAGAAACTAATATAAATCCTTGATTTCACAAATTTCCACTAATCATCTAGTATATTTTTCAGGAGTTGTGAGTTTACATTTCAGGGAAGAAAATATTTCAAATTGTTCACAAGAAATTCCTATTCTGCCTTTCTGCCATTCTGTCAAGGAATTTCCACAACCTCTTCCTTCAGTCAACCTAGTCATCTGACTGTTAATCTACCCAGCTTTCTCTTAATGTTTTTATCACTGCCTTTTTCTTCTCAGGATCAAAAACTACATTGCTCTTATTGTTCCATTTTACCAGGCCAAGTAACTTTGCCATCTCTTTTCTTACCTTAGATACTCATATATCCATATCCTGGGGTGGGGGGGGGGGGTGTCTCACGTTTTGTCCCAATTAGCTTATAAAGTTATTTTTCTAAACAGACAACTGTTAAAAAGTAATGTTTTTTACTCTATGCTTATAAATATATGTTTACCTGTCCATTTCTCTTATTCATTATGAATTCCATGAAGTCAGGTAGCACTACTCTTTTGATATTAATGACAAGTGGAAATATCTTTTTTGTATAATAGGTGCTCAATAATTATTCATAGATAATAAATAAATGAGCAATGTTTGGGGTGATTTTTTCATTTAATTTTAATTTTATTTATTTCATGTTTATTTTATTGATCTCCAGGCTAATTCCATGTGTGCTTTGTTATATAATATAAATTAATGATTAACATGTAATGATTAAATATACATGTCATAGTAAATGCTATGGAGAATTCACAGAAAAGCAAGTTTCAGAGAAAATTACCATCCTCTGGTGGATGACATATACAGCATTGTGTAATGATTCACTACTTTTTTTCAAAAAACTGATTTCATAACTATTAAATAGTAAGTGTGGTATCATTGACATATATACCTGCTAAGTTCAACTGAAAAACTACCTAGAGTTTGAACCTATTAGCTGAAACCCATCTTTATTGAGATTTCATGTGATAGAAAATAACATTAACCTACAACTGAGAAGACCTTTATTTTATGTCTAATTAAAAGACATTATAAATTAGTATAGGTCAGTACTTTCTATTTTGGACTAAAATTCTCTATTTAAATAGCATAGAATTAGATAAGAGATTGAAACAGAAACTGGTTCAAGAAGGCGCTTAGAGAATGCCTGTGTGACACATGACTAAATTAGAGCACAGAGCTTCCATTTCTTCTAAAGAGATACATTTGTTGTAAGAATTAAGGGAAGAGAAGTTTATGTAAAAGCATTTTCCAAGATTATAAGGACATACAGGTTTAAAGGAAGAGGCATTAAAAAGAGCATGTAAGTAAGGACAAACATGGACTGGGAGCTTGGAGTTGGTAGATGCAAACTATTACACTTAGAATGGATAAACAACAAGGTCCTAATGTATAGCACAGGGAACTATATTCAATATCCTGTGATAAGCCATAATGGAAAAGAATATAAAAAATGTCTGTATGTGTATAACTTTCACTTTTCTGTACAGCAGAGACTGGCACAACATTGTAAATCAACTATACTTCAATAAAAAAAAAGTTAAAAAAGGTAGTGGGGAGAAACAAATGACATCATGGCAGGAGAGTAATATAGGAGTCCTGGCAAGATGCAGAAGGAGGCTCATATGCACTTAGCATAAAGTCCTCCAGGTTCATCCATGTTGTTGTAAACGGCAAGATTTCCTTCTTTTTATGGTTGAATAATATTCCATTGTACAGAAAGACAAATGCTTTATGATCACACTTATGAATGGAATCTACAAAGGTCAAACTCATAGAACTAAAGAGTAGAATAGTAGTTGATCAGGGTTTAGAGGGTAGTGGAAATGGGAGGATGTTGGTGAAAGGTTACAAACCTTCAGTTATAAGATGAATAAGTTCTGGGATCTAGTATACAGAATAGTGATTATAGTTAATAATACTGCATTATATACTTGAAATTTTCTAAGGGAATAGATCATGTGTTCTTACCACACACATGCACACAAAAATGGTAAAGATGTGAGATGATGGATGTAATTAACTTGATTGTGGTATCATTTCACAATGTATACATGTTAAATAATCATATTACAAACCTTAATCATGTTGTTCAACCTAAATATATCCCATTTTTTAATTTGTGAATCATACCTCAGTAAAACTTAGGAAAAAAATAGCCTCATATTTCCCAAATCAGAGCACTCAATTGCCATGGAAGCAAAGGAAATATTTGCAGGGTTTCAACTTGCTGTATATCACGACACTAAAAGCAGGGAGTTTAGAAAAATTGATGAATTGCATTTTTGAGAATTTCATTTAATTTAAAACAATATATCTGTGAGATTGCTATTTTAGGTTTCTCATTAACAAAGGTGAAAACTTCAGTGAGATTGAAAAATACCAGGGAGCTTTATTTCCAGGCTAGGTTCTAACATTAAATAATTGACCTTGATCAAGGGCATAAGCTTTTTGGGCCTACGTCTTTTCATCTTAAAATGAAAATGTTGGATTTTTACTATTTTAATGTTTTTTAGCTCTCTCATAATTCTTAGTAAATTATGCTTAATATGTATATGCATATTTCTCTGTTTTTCTCTCCCTTATTAAAACTTTGAAAAAGGGTGATATTTGGCAATTATGTGCCTGGTGAATAAAATTTTGTAGAATTAATAATAAAGAATGACAATTTAACTATTGAATTATTAGCACTTTGTAAACATAGGAATATCTGTATTATATAAAGAGTATTTTAAATTGGGAATTTTACCCACAGTTGCGTCGTTTTAATTTTATTTTTTCTGTTGAACTAGATCTAATTCATTTATTTACATGTCATTCACAAATATTTTAGATACTGTGAATTCTATTTGAAGAAACATTCTAGCACATATTCTAGATTAAGGTTTCTGTTAGCTTTCTATTTTTTTTTTCATATCCAAACGTATAAAGACATTACTCATATACAAATTTATATAGGGGACCTTGAATGACATAATGGAAAATGTCCTCAGCAACAGTTGTAAAATAGATGCTGAAATAGTTCCCATAGGGCTGTTCCTTATAAAATTCTTAATAAAAGCAGAATGTATAATTTATTATTACTCCATAAAGGTGATTATGATGTGGAAGAAAATAGTATTTATTGGCCATTATGTGTCCGGCATTCTACATTCATTACCTTAACTTTCAATATCATTGAGACATGGGTGGGATATCCCAAGAGAGTAGTGGAGAGATGCTAGGGGTAACAGATAGAATGTTGGCCAATTTGGGGCTTGAATCCAGATCTATCTAACTCCAAAGTACCTTCTTTTTTCCATACAGTCAAAGTACATCCACTTCCCTGACCTAAAGCAATGTTCTCCTTCTGACATCCTAGTTAGTTAAAGATCATTAATTTCTGGAGGAGTGGATGACTTTATTCTACTAATAATGAATTTTGGATTCCATCAGGGCTTGTGGAAACACCGACTGCTGGACTGGACCTCACTTTCAGAGGTTCTGGTTCAGTAAGTGAATGGTGGGGTTCTTGAATTTTCATTTTTTACAAGTTCCCAAAGGTTGGTGCTGTTGCTGTTATGGGGACTATGCTTTTAGGACCACTGGTCTAAATTAATGCACTCCATTGTGTAGCAGGTGACTCCAAAGAAAGGAACTTAGAATTCTTAAAGGAATTGATAATTCTTTATGGAAATAGAGAACTCAAATCAATAAAATAATAGCAATAACAATAAAAACAGCAAGGAAATGATTACTCCCTTTATTGTAATACATAGAGTAAGGATTAGTTTCTCTTGAGCACTTACCAGGTAAAAGGTACTAAATGTTTTACATGAAAGATGAAGTCCTCAAGGTATATACAAAGTAAATAAGTGTAGAGAAAATGACAGTCACAGCATGAGTGTAATCTTTGCAAAGTGTGGAGTTTGTCAGCTAAAGGTCCATTTGCACAAAGGAATTGGCTGATGCTCTTTGCAGGAGCCAGAAGCACAGCTTCATCCAAGGCCTCACTATTTGGATGAGATGGCTTATTTTGATAGACACTTGACTGCAATACTCTGATTTGTCTTCTGGTCCAACATTAGTTTTGTTTCTTTTTTGTTTTTCTTCACTTCCTAGAAAAAGGAGTGAAAAAAAATTAAGTAGTTGTTCTTCCTAAAATATATATTCTTATTTTCCTCTTACACTTCTGTAACACTCTCCTCTCCTTATTCTCAAAAGCTTTTCATTTTTCTTGTCTCCCTAAACCTTAAATTAATCATGTTCTCTAGAGTTTTATGTTCAACCCTTTTCTATTTTCTCAATAAACCTCTCACACCTCTAACAGATCTAAAATATGATTCTTTCATGATCATTCACGTATTTATGCCTTTGAACTTTCTGAATAATGTTCCTGGGATGACCTTTTTTCTTTCTATTCATCCAGCATATTACTCTTCAGCTCAATTCTCACTCCTACAATGCCACTCCAAACTCCTTTAAAAATTTCCTCTGTAATTCCAACTACATTAGCATATATCTTGAATATTATCTACATTAATTTATATTATACTTATTTATTTATGTCTTTGTCTCTTCCAAATGACCCTGAAGAGTGATTCTCATGCCTTCTTAGTCTTTGTGTCCTTCCCTTCATGGCCTCTGAGAATATTTGTTCCACTCCAGTAATGAAATGAATAAACGATTGATATCGTTTGCAAATTGCAAATAATATATAAACATGCTCTCACTACGACATGAGTAAAGCCCTTAAATAGGAATAACTAGCATATTGAAGGTGGTCACTTATTTTACCACTCATTTGGTGATAGACTGACTGCTGTCCAGAATATTCCTCTACATGACTCTAAATCTCTCTATACTGTGTTTTCTCTTTCGTTGTCAGATTTGTTCTACTGGTGCAGGAGCCCTGGGAAAAACCCTGTTTGTGGTGAGGGGATGTATTTCTAACACTTAATGTCCATTTTTCAAAGGATTACGCTAGTAAGTCAAGTCACAACTGAGATGAAAGGAAATCTAGATATATAGGGAAACTATTAATGAAAACCCAACAAGTCTAATGTAGGACCAAGTCCCTGAGTATGCACCAAGTATATACTCATACATAGATGAAGCAGGAGGTACAGCAGTGGGTAGCAGAGTTCCAGAAATGGTAGTAGGGATCTAGAACCAGATATTCTAGACCAAAGTTAAGAGTAGAGACTGCAGTAGAGGAACAAAAACATGGTGATCAAATGAAGCTGGTCTTGTTTTGTGGCTCACAAGTGAATCTCTCCTATCTAATATTAGCACGTGTCCTGGATTTGTATGCAGAAGTTGAGTGAGATGAACCTTCTGAATAATGGCCAGAGGAGAGGAATGTCAGACAACCTCAGACATATCTTGGCATCTTTTCTTTAGTTGTTATGTGTACACCACAAGGGTTTAAGCTAGAAAGATCTATAACTTTTCATTTTTATGGTTTAGTATACAGCATATGGAAGATTCTCAACAAATATTGTATTAAAATAAATAAGTAATTGAATAATAAAAGTACTTGGCTTCTCACACTAATGCATTCACCTCAGTCTTTTCATATACAGGTCCAACAAGCCCCTCAACCAAGCATTTTGTTTGTTTTTAATTTTGTACTTTCATGCTGAAAGCAGTGCCTTAGGAAACATGCTATTTTCTGTGAATTATAGGCTTGAGATGACTTTGAGAGTTCCTCGGATCCATTATTGTGCCTCAAGGCAGCACTAGGACTAAATAGACTGAAAGAAAGTATGGAACATTCTTAGTCTTGTGTAAAAACTTAGTTGTTTTACCTGGAAAAATAGTGTACTTCACACTTTTCTTTTCTTTTTGATTGGTGTTAAAATCATTTTCAACATCACCAATCAATTGCCTATGTTCAGTGGCCCAAACCGTGTTACTATAAAATGAATGCTATTTTTTATCTGACTTTAGACATTGTTTTCTCATGGCTAAATTTCAAGTTTTATAATATTAAATACCTCATCTTGCAGAGACATAATTTCATTTCATATCAACATTTAATTTGATCTGCATTTCTCTTGACAACACAATATCAGTGATCCAGTGTGTTAAGTTACTGCAAAATAATTGTTTCTAAATGGCACTGATCACTTTAAAAAACTGTTTCTTCTCTATATGTTCTGAAATGACTATATGACATGCTCAGTTGCACAGGAACTAGCTAAAACTGCAAAAAAAATTTTGGCAATAATTTTAGAAGTAATTAAGAATTACATGAAGATTGAGAATTGATTATTTCAAGAAATTTTTATGGAGGTACATATATATATATATATACATATATATATAGAGAGAGAGAGAGAGAGAGAGAGAGAGAAAGTGTATAAATTTTATATCCATAGAACTTATTTGTGATTATGTACACATTCAAAATATTAGTTGCAACTATCATCAACTAAAATGTTTAAGCATTTTGGAAGAATATAATTTTTTTTTTTTTTTAGTTTCTAAATTTTTACTCAGTTCCAAATACTGTGCTTGACCCCAGGGATACAGGTTCAGGTAAGACCAAATTCCTGATCTCAATGATCATAATGTATGAAAATATACACATAGGTAATTTTCATATAATATTATAAATAAATCACAACTATATGTATAAATTCCTAAGCCAGCACAGGAGTTCTTAAATTATCCTGGGTTAGGGTAGGTAGGTAGAGATAGATCAAGTAGATTTCAAGGAAAATGGTAATCCAGAGTGGAATGTTGAATGAGTATTAGGAGGTAACCAAAAATGACGAAACCCTTCTATCCACTTTTCCATGTTTGCATGTTTACTGCCACTATCCTAACCCACATCCTCATGTACCTGTATTATTTTGAAAGGTTTTTGGTCTCTTGCCACCCTACACCTCATTAATTCTATGGCTGCCAAAAAATAAATGATATTGTTAAAATGTAAATAAGACAATGTTTCTACCCTATGTTTTCCAGTAACTTCCTGGAACTTCAAATAGAATCTGAATGCTTTATGGACTACTTAATGGCCTAAAATATTCTAAAAAATTATGGTCTCTGCCTACTACTCATTTCTCCCTATACTTAAGCAATTTGAATTTTTTTTCTCCTTCTCAAAGTTAACACGTGTTTCCTACTTTGAGACTCTAGACTTATTTCTTCCTCTGTGTTAATTTATGATTTCCTCAAGGCTGACTTTTGGAGGTTTTAAAATATGGCCCACTTTTTTTTTTTTTTTTTGGCATTCCTTCTATAAATAAGTCTATGTCTTGACCTCCCAAATCAAAGGGCTTGTTTGACCAACAGAGTGTGCCAGAAGTGAAGCTATGTAACACTCCAGTTTGGGTCTTGAGTTGTCATGTAAGAAGTCCAACTATTTAGAGACTGCCTTGCTGTGAGGAAGCCATTTAAAATTGGGCGCCATCACCAAATTTTATTAAACGTAATAGTCATAACCATACTATCTGTAGCTCAAATCTGGAAATAACCCAAATGTTTATCTATAGTTGATATATTTACACAGTGGCAGATTATACGGTACTTAGAATGGAGGATCTATATTCACATGCAAAGTCATTAATGATTCTCCAAATAAAATTTTGAACAAAAAAAAATCAGGTGCGAAAGAGTACTTTTCGTGTGAATTCTTTTATATAAAGTAAAAAAACAGGTGAAACACCCCCTGTACTCTTTTTAAAAATGACAAGAGGGCAGCTTCTGGGGTGCTGGTAATATTGTGACCTGAGTACTGGCTGCAATTTGTACACTGTATGCATAAAATACAAGTCTAAGTATTGGCCTTCAGTTATTTCCCACTTTTATAATACAGTTTTGTTTTTCTTTATAATTTAAATTATTGAGAATTATCTGGTATTATCAATATAATTATTCAGTTATAACTCTGTTGTCACCCTTCCAGAATGCATTGAGAACAGAACCTAGTCCTGTTTACTTTTTTATCTCTTTTGTCAGATGAAGTGAATTAGTGTCAACCTGTAGAATATTAATATTATATAATTATTTGTAAATTATATTATAAGATTCTGTTATATTATTTGATATTAATTTAGAAACATTTAAAGGAAAGAGCTTTTTGGAGTGAATCATAGTAGATTCTGGAATTGAATTCAAGAGTACTTACCTTTTAAAATCAGAAAAACATATAAGCTGGAAACTACTGTGTCCTATCATAATTAAACAAAGCTAAAGCACTCTTTTACACTGAAATTGCAGGTTTTAAGAGAAATATAACAAACTAGGGTATCTTCAGAGAAAAATAACTAGAGGATTAAAAAAGTTCCAGAACTTACACTGTGCAAAAAGATTGAAGGTCACCTGCTCTCACTTGAAAATCTGTCTCTTATTTTGTGCTTCTATGAATCCTACTTCTTTTAAACACATAGCAGAGTTTTCTGTTTCTTCTTGTAAACAGAAAACCCATAGTGAGTTATTAATTCAATCATTCATTAAAGATAAAATCTCCAGACACTCAGCACGTGAAGTTTGATCTCTGTCTCCTCATCTCAGTGAGAGAGAGAATGCTGGACTCTGCTTGGTTTCCCTCTCTTTCCTCTATATTCTCAAGACTACCACTGGGCTATAAGATGGAGCAAAATTGGACTCACTCTGTTTGTTTCCCAACTCTCAGGGACCAAAATCCTGTGGTGCCTTTCCAATATGTGAAAACAGTTTTCTAGTTGTTTATAGTGGGAGGACAAGTTTAGTACCCATTATTATATCACAGTTGGATGCAGAATCATGGCCAAAATATTCAATTAAAGATGTATTTTTTGCATTTACTTAATATCTGCTTCCATCCTTAGATTGCAGTCTCCAGGAGACTAGATTCCTACCCATCTTTAGAAATCAAAACAAACAAACGAATAAAAATACTTCTTAGCCTGTGTCTAGTACACTGCCTACTGTGTAATTGGTGAAAAGTAAATATATGCTGAAATAACGAGTTAGTTGCTAAAATATATATATAAACCCAAAGAAAGACTCCTTTTACACCATTATTCCTTTGGTTATCACAGGCACAAATGCTTTGAAGAGGATAAGTAATATATCTAGATATTTTATGTAATTATTAGTTACCAAGATTTACCTTCCTTCAAAGCAAAAGAAATGAATATATATCCTTCCACATTAAAAATTTTATTTAGTTCCACAATAGCCCTATGTAGAATTACTATACTCCAAGAAAAGCGAGAGCCAGAGAATTTAAATTTGAATAATTAATGGATCAAAACTTTGACATGAACTTATTTCTTTTTGCTTCAGTATGCTACCAAACATATCTCTTACTGCAGTAACATGATTTGGTGTATCAACTATACCATTCACTGTTTTTATATTGAAGTTAATTTTTATACATCAGTTATTTCTTAGGAGTAGTACAGAGTATGAATGTGAACATATTGGATAAATTTATAATTATTTTTGCAACCATATTGTAACTCTTTCAATGGCAAGAATCATTCCTTAATAGCCATATACCTATATAAAATGTGTGTATGATATATAAGCAGTTACTAAGTATTTTGTTTAACTGATCATGTAACATTATATTAGAACTGTTATACTATTCTTCATTGATGCTATATATCTTTTGCAGTAAACTATGTATCTTTGGCTCTCACATTTACCCACAACTGATGAAATTCCATTCACCTCACCCCTCAGAAAAAGAAATTGAGGTGTCTGATGTGCTTAAACTAGGGAGACTGGGGGTATACCATGTCTGCATACTATATCTACTTTTCCAGCTTTAATGTAGCATCTGCCCTTTTTCCATACTGATCTAGACTTCTTTCATGGTATATCTGCCAAGAGCTTTTTTACTAGCAGGAGCCCTTTTACCCTGATGACCACTGTCACTGCACACCATAAGCATGCTAATGTTTCAGATGAGAGATCCTGTCTCCTAATACCCAAATGCTACTTGTTTTGCCTTTCTTCTTTAACACTGATTATTACTGATGCAAAATTCATGCTGAACTAAGATATGTGCGATAATTCCTCTACCCATATGGTGGTTTTCTCCTAAATGTCTGTCCAGGCTCTTGTTCATTTAGACACTGGCTTTCTTACTATTGAATCAGACAAGTGGGAATTACAAAAGTATACAGTTTAGATTTAAACTGGGAATCTAAGTGCCTTTCATATAAACAGAGTGATAGCTGCCAATATGTCATTCTCCATCATGCCTTTGTCTAGATTCATTTTCTTGTACTCGTTTTTATAACAGACATAGTCAAAATAGAGCAGTGAGATAAAGGTAATTAAAAAGTGACAAAGATAGATGAGTAGGGTTCAGTGTGGCTTTCTTCTCTTATTTAAATATTTCTTTTTCTACAAAGCAAAATTGGAAATATCATCCATCAGATTATCTCAAACTTGTCATCTGACTTAATTAGTTAGTTAATATGGACTTCTAAATGGGCATACTTCTATTTTTACAGGAAGGGTTTATATAAAAGAAGCTCTCTATTTAAATTAACTAAAGTCTTTCATCAATCTCTGCCCAAATGTGCACAAGAGAACACTAAAACAAATAGCCTTTATGTGATAGTTCCATGAATTCTGGAGAGAATCAATAAATATTCATTGCAGTATTAATTGAGTCATTTGAGGTGAACACACATAGGGCACTTTCCTGGGTGTCACTTGCTTAAGCTATTCATTTATTGTCAACCCAGGATTTAAAAAAAAAAAGGTTGACAGGTCAGCTGCAAAACAGAAGCACAGTACATGACAAATACTTGAGCACTCTTCTAGGCAAAATTAAATAGGTTCTTGTGGATACCTAGGCATATGTGAACTGACTGCAAGAAGTCTGTGAACTCTCTAAAAATGCATGTAAATTTTTAGTTATAAGCAAGTGCTTACATGCATATTTCTTAAAAGAGCTTCCATTGCTTTTAACGCATTCTCAAAAGGGGTCATGAATCATTATTCTACTTTGATTCTGGTATAATCCCATCTAGAAGTGTTTCAACAACTCATATATGCTCCCTATATATAAGAATAAATCAAAAATAGGATATGTTTATTACTTTAATTGTAGTGATGACTTTGTGGGTATATGTATATATCCAAACTCACCAAATTGTACACATTAAATATGTGCTGTATTTTGTGTGTATATATATATATATATATATATATATATATATATATCAATACAGCTGATAAAAGAATCATAAAAAAATAGGATGCTTGCATTGTTTTAGAAATAGGAGAATGGAGAAAGTCCTAGTCCCATGCAGTTTTTTGTTTCTCACATTTGTGTTTCTTGTCATTGGGAAGACCTCAAATAGAGATTGCTGATTTAGTGCATATACCATGACCAATAGAATAGGCTATATACTTTTTAATATACAGAACCCCAGCAATTCCATGGAGAGTAAAAGAAGAAATAAAAAGAATATCAAGGCCACTTTTGAAGTAAATAGATATAGATAAATAAAATCATTAGAGACGTTATGGATAGGCTTAAGTAGTGCTATAAAGCAAACAGATAAAATTGTTTTTGACAAAATGATATTTACTGGAAACAGAAGAAGATCTCATGAAAAGAATATCTCATTTAACAATAACTGGTAATTGAGTTGAAGAAATGGAACTGAAAACTATATAAACATGTAATAGTAATCTGAATAAATTCCTGAGTTACTAATATGAGGAAGGAATTCAATAGCACTGCTAAACAGAAGCCTTCTTTGAGAATACTGCAATGTTAGAACTTTGAAGGAGTGTTCTACCTTGATTTAGAAAGAGGGACTTTTATAGGACAGGAAAATTTCAGCTGGTATCAGGAAGAGTTGCGAAAAAATGGTTTGGGGAAGAGGGTAAATTTTTCTTGTGATTTAGCAGCCATTGTTTGTGCAATTTGATTTTAGCAGCATTGTTTGTGCAATTTGATTTCATTGACAGCTTTGAGGAAGAGTTAAGGTCATGTGCAAGAGAGTGGGGAGAAGCAGCTGCAGAGGCCAAGGGAACGTGAAGGCCTCTGTGGATACCTCTCTTGGTTAACAGGGAGATGAGTCCCATCAGTTTACTGTACTTTGGTTTGTTTAGAATTCCAGATCTAGTGCTGATGGCAGTCTAGGACTCACTGGAGATGACTGCTGTTGTGGCTTCCTGTGACTTTTGTCTTTGCGTTTCAGTCATGTATCATGAGGGGCTAGAAACATTTAAAAATTTGGAGAAAACCTAACAACAGACAGTAGAGAAAACAAGTATTAACTGGAGAATTGCTAGCAAGTCTTGAACAGTACCTCTTAGCCAAAATCCTGCTATTGTTGGTATTAGGTAGGTTCTTGTCACCACCTTGATCAGTAGAGAAGGCCACTTTGATATTTATGGATTTGCAAAAACTTTGTTTACCTTCTTGAATTACTCAGAGAATTAAGATTAGTGGAAAAAATATTTAAAAATCACACTTCTGCATTGAAAATTTTTAAGGCAAATCAGTAGGAAACTAATATTCTCAGAAAGCAAGCAAAAAATGATAAAAAGAATGCAGAATCAGTGACAGAATCATGTGTGGGTCTTATTCCAAAGTCTTGGGCAGAGTTATGCTATCAACAAGTCTGCTGCTTGATCTGAGGTTTTGGGAAAGCTTCTTCTTTCATGATGGTGACTTCTGGAAAAACTTGAGACAGTCTCAGTTTTAGATCTCCTATTGACATAGAAGTCCAGGATATCTTTTTGACTGGAAAATGTGAATACAAAGGTTGATTTTCAGTTTCACTGGATTGTTTGTGGCTAACAGCACATGATAATATATCTCCTAGTGAGGTTACTGAAACTCCTGCTATTCAGAGTTGATGTGGAGATCTTAAGATTTAGGTTGGCAGAAGTCTCCATTAACTTGGAGGTTGCTGCAATTGTGCAAAAATAGGAGGGTAGACTTCACTCCAGATTCAATAAACAGTGGTGTCTTATTTTTATTGTCCTGTTGAGATAGAACCCCAAATCTTATCATGATCTTTTTATGTACAAATAGAAAGAAAGATTCATGGCAATGGGTAAATACAGAATAAGGAAGTTTTCAAAGGGAGTCTTTCATGTTACAGATAGAGCTTTTATTAAGTCTGTCCAGGGCAAGGACTTAGGTGTTACTGTTTTTGTCAGATCAAATATAGGCCTAGCCTGCTCAGGAAAGTTAAGAATCCAATGTCAACAGTGTCCTATGAGACTAAGCAATCCTCTAAGGTGTCTTTTGGTAATTAGCCAAGAAAAGTCAAGAATAACTTGCGATCTTTGAGCACAAAGAAACACTCCAATATGTGTGGCAGAGGGTGGCAGTACAGTGGGCTTTAGTCCTTTAATTGTCTTGTTTTTAAATGAGTAATGGGCCAGTTTCAATAATGAATAGCCAGATTAGTTGAGATCTTTAAGGGTTTCCTGTCCCTTATACATCCCATATCTGTTTTCTTTAGCTCCAGTGTTATTGTGGCAAGATTTAAAGTGTAAGATATTGGTAGGGGAGGCATCAGATAGTAAAAATCAGACTGTGACATTATTCAATTATAGTCTGGGGATTCTTTTCCTGGACATTCCAGAAAGAGGCCTTCTGGTCTATATTTAGTAGTAGTACATGTATGCAAAATAGGTCTACTCTTTAAAGATTTAGCAGATAGTGATAGTTGATAAACTAGTGAGAAAGCCCAGAGAGACAGGAAGTAGCTGAGACAAATACAGTCTGAGAGTCATTTGACATACCTACCTATAATACCTGTTTGTTACTCCAAGGGCAAATAGTGGAAAAGTAATAAGGTTTATGATGGAGAGGGTGGACACAGTATCAAGTAGAAACAGAACATGTTGTGTTTGCAATTGTACAGAAATGTTTGCCTTTTTTATGAAGGAAAATTGTGGGCTGACCAGAGCAGCTAATTCCTCAGAGGGGTGTCATCCTGTCAGACAAGTCTGTTCCTTGTGTACTTAGATTCTGTCTTTCAAGTGCAGGCAGGATAATTGCTCTTTCAGTGAGTATGTTCTTTACAATAACTACAGGTATATATGTCTATTATGATTTAGACATGTACATGAGTTTATTTAGATGCTTAATCAGAAAAGCTACTAATTAGAGCTTACTATTTCTTTCTAAATCAAAGTATTTTCAAAGTGCTCAGCAATCTCTTGTCATTTCTGGATTAAGACCATCGACAAAGAAGGTAGATAGGCCAGTTGTAATATGTTCTCCCTCAATCAGAGTAGAATATTCTCTGAAGGTAGAAATGAGATGGCCTCTAAAATCCTGAAGCTACTTTTTCCCTGTTTACAGCATTGGGTATTGATCAATTAATACTGACAGTAAAGATCTCAGTGTTAGATACTAAGAGGTCTTCTCCTACTTTTATACTTGTCTTATAGCCCACCCGTGGTCAAATTTTAATATATATATTTAGTGTCATTTTGGTTATCAATTCATCTTGCCTTCTCTAACCAGCTTTTTTTTTTTTTTTCCATATCTCTTGTGCCTGTAAGATTATGGATTCATTTTAAGACTTTCTCTAAACTGCTAGGACAATCCTGTATTCTTTTGTGAACTTCTATCCTTCCACGTGAGAGTTTGAGAAGTTCTTAACTAAATTACAGAAATCTAATTTAACCAAGATTTAATGTTGTAAGACAAGGAAGGTAGGTTATCATCTCTGACTACATTATAGGACATTGGGAGGAGATATTGTCTACTGAGAGGGTACAGTGGAGGAAGGGGGAAAAAGCCAGGTGAAAATGCTGAAGAAGTTGGAGTTACAAAGCAATGTATGTAAGAGGCAGAATTCTAGATGGCTCACATGAACTCCTGTTGTTACTTCTGTGATTATATTATGTTACATGGCAAAAGAAATTTTGAAGATGTAATTAAGGTGGCTAATCACTTGACTTTAGAATAGGGAGTGTATTAAGGTTGGCTTAATCTAATTACATGAGCCCTTGAAAAATAATTTTCTTTGGCTAGTGACAGAAGAGGAAATCAGAGACATTTGAAGCATGAGAGATATGGATGTGCCATTGCTGAGTTGGAGATGGAAGTCACCTTGAGAAAGGAAAGTAGGTGGCCATTAGAAGCTGAGAACAGCCCCCAGCTGATAGCCAGCAAGGAAATGGGGACTCATTCTTCCAATTGTAAAGAACTGAATTCTGCCATAGCCTCAATAAATTTGGGAATGGATCCTTCTCCAGAACTTCCAAATAAAAGTGCAGCCTGGCAGACAACCTGACTTTGGCCTTGTGTGACTATAACAAGTGGAACCCACCTGGGTCTTACAGATCAGTGAAATTATAAATGAACATTGTTTTAAATGGATGTACTTGTGGTAATTTGTTATGCAGTGATAGAAAATTAATATGAATAGGCAGAGAAAGTTGAGTTATAGAGGTATGGTGGGAGGCGAGTCTGGAGTTGAGTCAGAAGATGGAAGGGAGAGTTTGAGTTTTGACTTTAGATCCTCCATATTTGTGTTAGCCTTTTGTCAGGAGTCCTTCAGGGAAGCAACTTGAGAATTTGCCCATCTTTTAGAGGCCTCTTCGTATCAAAAAGCAATTATGCTATCCATGGACTATTTGGAGTCTTTGTGTTACCAAACCAAACTTGGGTCTGCTCACCCACGTGCAGTAAAGCCAATAGTGACACTGAGTTTTGGTGAAGGAAAGTGCAGCGTTTATTGTAAGCACCAAAGAAAGAACACAAGAGGCTAATGCTCACAAGACTCCAATTCCCTGTCAGTTATCAGGGAAAGGTTTTTAAAGACAGGGTGAGGAAGATGGTTGCAAGGTGCATGATCAGCTGGTGGACATTCTTCTGACTGGTTAGTGGTGAGGTACTCAGGAGTCAACATCTTCAACCTTCTGGTTCCAACCTGTCTGGGGTCTACATGCTGGTGGTCAGCATGCTTGTCATTTCTTCCACCTGGTAGGAGTTTCAGTATCTGCAGAAAAGTTTAAAGGATATGGTTCAGAAAATCACCTCTAGCCCCTGAGGAGGAACTAAAGGTTCTTGAATTTGTTTAATGGCTAAACTATTATTATTTTGCTTTGTTTGACTATTTTCCTTTGTTTCTGCATTTTCTCACTTTTCTGATTAAATTTGTTCTTTGGAACAATGGGAAGGCCTAGATAGCTAAAGTTTTTCTATAAATAAGAGGCAGGAGGAGGACATGGGGGCAGGGGTCTGTCCAGGAAAGGCCTCTGCTCAGTTACATTTGAACTCTTTAAATCTGTGACTTATGTGAATTACTTTATTCATATCTGAAGTTCTCCAAAGTGGCCACTGTAATTCTAAATTGTTGGTAAAATCCTGTAAGAGCTTCAATATTTAGTGCTGTGGCACTAAAATGTTTGTACATGTAAGATGCTAGGCACTGAATGGGAGTTTCACTGAATGACTGTTGATCACCCATAATTAAATAAAGAAAAAAAGAGGGATAGATAAGAAGATCCCATTAATACCAATTCAACTTCTTACTTCATCTGTGGGAGTCCTGAGTAGTGAAAATGATTTAAACAAAGAGATCCATACCAAGAACTGTAAAGAGGAGGAGGAAGGGTTTAGGTGGTGCCCAGCGGGAAGAGGTAGGGCACTGGTCAGAAGGTCTGAGAAAGGAAGATAACAAGGGTATATTGAAGAAGTGACCTGGCTTAGAAGCAGCAGATCTAGTCCCCTCCCAGTCACATCACAAGCTGTAAAAGCGTATTAACTAGAGCATATGCCTCTAGGCATAAGCTTTTGTTCAGAATGCCAGGACATCCTGACAACGCCTAGAAAGACTGATCTACCTTTGGGAAGAAAGGTAGATTTTAGCCAGAGGGGTAAGCTGAAGTTCAGCCAGTTTCTGTAACAGTTCTTCAAAAACAGTGCTCAGAAGAGGATCAATTGTTCTTTTAATTTAGCAGCCATTGTGTGGGCAGTTTGGATTTGGAAAGAAAGGTAGAAGTTGGGGAGGAATAGTTGTGAGGCCTGAGGTTACCCAGGGGTCATGCTGGAAATTTTTCAGTCTGTCAGGACCTTTCACAAATAAAAAGTCTGTAACATATCCCCAGAGAGAAAATTATATGGATAATTAACAAAGACTATATATATATCACAGGAACTCTGACGAATACCAAAACTATCTTTTCTTCTCTTTTTATCTCTTTCTTAACATGTGAATAAACTGATATCTGGAATAAAGTTCACTAAATATTGAGGTTAGTTATTTTGGCTTAGGATGTCATTTGTTGTTTTTTTCTTAGTTTCTATGTGATTGAAGGGTCTATTTTTATTATTAAGTATGCATCACTATTAAAGCAATAATATTTTAATAAAATTATATTGATGGATATAGTATTTAATCATTTATAATGATTTAGCCAATAAATGATGCCTAATTACATTATTTTGATTTCAGTTTTTCTTTTGAATTTTGTCACTTTTGTGCATTTAAAATTTTTTTCTGTTTAAATTTTTTGGTCTTTCTTTTCTACATTCTTTTAATGGAATACTTTTCCATCTATGCTGTTTACAACAATGGAAAGTTAGAATTTTAGTTATCCATAAAAAGGGATTACATAGAAACATGCACAGCTTCTAGAATTGGTATACATCTTTCATATATTAAAACAGCACACATAGCAGTATAATTCTATAATCCATTTCTGGGAGAAAATAGTAACATATTCATAGGCTTCCCTGTGGTAACAATGGAAATTCTTCTCTGATGTCCACAGTTGTGGGGAATTAAAATGCCTAAAAAGAAGCATCATTTTTACCCTTAAAGTTATATTTCCTCTAATGAATTCTGATCCAGTCTTAAGAATGCATTTCTTTCATTCTATCTCTACTCTCTCTTTCTCTCTCTCATATATATATATATATATATATATATATATATATATATATATGTTTAATGTGTATTTAATGAAAATGAATGACGAATAAGCACTTAATGCTTATTTATAGAAAGATATTTAAAAAGTTATATGTCAATGTTATTAGTAGTTGTTTCTAAAGAGTAAGATTATTGATTTTCAAACATCTTTTAATTTTATAATTTTATATAAAAAGAAGGTATTGTTTTTGCAAAAGTTATAAGATAAATAAAAGAAAATGAGAAATTACATTTTTAAATAGTTTTTTTCTGAATACGTGAAAATCCAAACGTGCTTTTTCACCATTTTTGTTAGAAATTAGTTCACTCCAAATAATTTTCTTTGTTGAACATTCAGAGTTTATAGATTTCTTTAATCACTCAGGGTTTTCAGAACATTTAGGATAATAAAGATGATAAACAGAAATATTTGGTTGAAAATAAATTAAAACCAAAGGAAATAAAAATAGTGTGAAATTTCCAAAATTATTAAAGTGAGCACAGTACATACAGATGAATGAAGAGTTATGAAACTGCTCCATGTTAGACACACACACACACACACACACACATTGAAATACAAAAAACAAATCATAATTTTTACCAAATTGCCCTATTTATCAATGTATTATTTTTATTCAATTTTTAAAATTTAAGCCAAAAAAAATATTAAGGCTGTCTTTTAAAAGCAAACTGTAGCATGAAACTTTTAATGTGTAAATTATTTCTAGTGGTGTTATTTTCCTTACAAACAGTCAATATTTAAGATCTGGTACCAGCCATCTTAGTAGCTGTATGAATGATATACCATTAATTGAATGTCATTATGCTCAAAACTGAGTAACTAGTATGTTAGCAACATTTTAATCCTATCATTTCTGCAATGACATACTACAAATAAAATTAAGGCAAGAAACATACTGAGAAGGGGAATTCATAATAAAGAAGTATCTGGATTTTGCTTTGATTTTATTTGCCCTTCATTTTCAGTATATTACCCAAACTACTTGTCCCCATACAGTGTGAAAATTGTGTTAGATTCTCCATTTGTGAATTCCCTGCTTATATAGTAAGATACTTACTGATTATCTATTAATATCAATCAGATTTTTAAACATGTATTAGAAGTTACCTCTCCTGATTTTCTGTTTATTTTGACTTAAGAAGTTTCATTTTAAAAAAGGTTCTTTTCTTAAACTGATTAATGTCAAAATAAGAAAGGTTTTAATGAACGACATGTAAAATTTTGGAAAACAAGAAACAATGAGATACTGGATCAGTTTTTTTTCCCATTATAAAAGAGCCTTTATCATCTCTGATAAGTGGGGCATAGACTACATTGAGTAATCAAAAACTTAACAAGAAATGACTGGGCTGCTTGTTTTCTAGGGAGCTGAAGATACATGATAACAATTGGCATGAGGGATACTTCACAGAATATTGTAGTTTAAGGGGGCAACTGACATGTTATCAAAGCTAAAGTAAGAATATAAAAATTGGGATGTGTCATTTTAACTTGACTGAACCAACTTTCAGGAATGTGAACAATCCAAAACTTGTTCAGATACATTATTTCTAGCGTGTTTCCATCACTAATAGCTTTTTAGGTTTATAGAGTCCTTAGTGGAGCATCAAATATTTTCACATACATTATTATCATCACAAACATCTGCTTCTGATATAATCATAGGTGGCCCCAACTTAAAGCTGAGGGCATGGACCAGAGAGAAAGATTGACTGCTGCAATATCACTCTACCCACCTACCCACCCAAACAAACAAACAAAAAGCTTGATTTGAAGTAGATTTTTTGCTTCTAGGGCTAATAATCTTGAATTGACCTTATATGTCACTCAGTATTCCCCTAATTGTTTGAAAATGACCCAGGTCTCTTCATTTCTTTTAATCTGGCCCTGAGTCATACTGTGGCTGGCATCACCATCAGTAAGAAATTGCAAAATCCTTTCTTTTTTTCCTACTTTTTCCCCTTTCTTTCTTTTTGAAAGCACTGCTCATTAACAACTTATCCCTACTAAAGGACCTTAATTATAGATATTTATATAAAACAACTTATGCAAGTAGACACCATTATACAAACCATTCAAAAGCATTCTCATGAGCAAATTGATATGACATTCACACAAGCTTCAGTGTTATCTTTTGAATAACTAAAATCTTTGTAGGGGTATTTATATTTGCCTTAATAGTTCTGCCTAGGCAGTAAAAATATAAACTATGGATGGTTCATTTGCAGCAGAAATTACCCACCCATTCACCAATCCTTGCCATCCCCAGAAAAAAGTTTAATCACTTACTGGCCAGGCTAGGTTTCCCCTGGAGAAGTGCTTTTAAAGTGGTCTTCTGTTCTATACAACCGTACAGAAGTACCATGGGGACTTCTTTGGAATGGGACATTGGACAAAGTTCTGGGGACCCTTTATTTAAATCATAAGTTCTGAATGTGTTCTTGTTGGGAGGAGAGGAAGAATTCTACTGCTAAAATAAAATTTGGAAATAATGCCTTATAACATAGATTGAAAATAAAGACAAGATGATAAATCAAACTTTAATTTCCTAAAATATATGGATGGCATTTTTTAAAATTTTTCATTAGCCTTCATCAGTTTATTTCTATAATCAATATGGGTGCAATGTAAGAATGTATCAATTTAAGTGTTTTTTAAAAGCAATACAAATATAAAATACTTAATTTTTTTTTTTTTTGCGGTACGCGGGCCTCTCACTGCTGTGGCCTCTCCCGTTGCGGAGCACAGGCTCCGGACGCGCAGGCCCAGCGGCCATGGCTCACGGGCCCAGCCGCTCCACGTCACGTGGGATCCGCCCGGACCGGGGCACGAACCCACGTCCCCTACATCGGCCGGCGGACTCTCTACCACTGCGCCACTAGGGAAGCCCTAAAATACTTAATTTTCATTTGAGTCGAACAGACTCGAATATTTATTCCTCATTATAGTTCATTACTTTTCAGGAAAAGATTATATGTTTTTATGAAATGTTCTCCTCTGCATCACTGTCCACTTGAATCACATCTTGAAATAATAATTTGATCATTTTAAACAGGGGAGGTCCAGTGGGAATGTGTATGACACCTTACTCTCAGGTGTCAAATGGTCCTCTGAGAACACTGCCATCTTGTGGTTACTCTCTTAAAAAGCTTCCTGCCTGTCTGTATAGGTTGCAAAACTACCAGTAAAGACCAACTTCAGTTAAAATGGCCAAGAGTACTAGAATTTTCAAGTGAATTAGCTCGTTACTCAGTAGGAATTTAAACAATATCAATGCTAAAGAGAGTGACAAAGGTCGACAAAATACATTTTTTTTCAAGACAAAGCTAGTTACTTAAATACAGTCTAAAAGTGTAAATGAGGAGAACGTAGCCAGAATATGTATCTAACTATGAAGACACTGGTAGATTTCTACTATCTGTATAATAACAATAATAGCTAATGTTTATTTAGTGCTTATTGTTTATGATGCTGAGTTCTAGGTTCTTTATAGCCAATAACACATGTAATCCTCAAGTCCCTTAGTAAGGTAGTTCTCGCTCTCTCTCTCTCTCTCTCTCTCTCTCTCTCTCTCACACACTACACGCTTTATGTTAATATAGCATTAGATATTCTTAAGTATAATAGTTAATGTATATATTATCAAGAAACAATGTTATCAGAGTCTTATAATACACACACATATGTGAAAATAATTGGATATATTTGAATTTACTTGGTAGCAATTTTAATTAATACAAAAAGTGTATAATGTTTCTCTCATTCCTGCTCTTCAGTTTCCCTTATCATAAATGACCACTCTTACAATTTCTTGGTATGTTTATTGTGGATAATACATACTCATATGTGTGTCTGATTATATATAATACTCATATGTATATGTGTGAGTACACATGTATGCACTTGCATGTGTATAATACCTGGGAAAACACACTTATTTATTTTTTTATATGTTGAACTTTACTTTCTAGCTCTGGGCTATATACCTAATATTTCTATGCCTTATCTTCCTTTTCTGCAAGATGAAACTAAAAAAGTTACCTACCCCATGGAATTATTGAAAGAATTAAATAGTAAAATTCACATAATGGTAAGCTCTCAGCCTATCTCCTGGCATTTGAGTGAATTCTTATATTAATAGATACATTTTGCTGCTGCTGCTGTTGTTGTTATTATTTTCTTAACTACTATTAAGGTAATAGAAAAGGACTTTCAAGTAATTTTCTCACATCAATCTGATTATAGGAAACACATCATAGAACTACCTATTTTATCAAAAGGACTTTTCTGTGTAGTTGCACAGGACAGTCTACCATTTCACATGTGATTTTCTTATTGTTCGGGGCTGTTGTTAACACGTTAACTCTAGAAACTTGGAACCACCAATGTTGAAAACCCTTATAAATATTTCCTTCCGTTATATAGAGATAAAAACACTTGTGTGGATGATATGGCAAGGATTTTTTTCAAAATTATGTGTGTTTAAGTCATATAATAATATCAATTTAAAATTATTATTTTAAATAGTGTAACTTCTTTCTGATTATGACTGTAGCTTTTTAAAATTTATTTTTAATAAAGATAGGAAAAGATTTTGAAGTTACTATAATGCACATCTCTTCATAAACGTATAATGTGTTGATGGCAAATTACTGATTATACAAAATCATGAAAAAATGTTCTGACCGTCTCCTTAACCATGGTCTTAACTATCTCTAACTTTTATGAGGTGTTTTTATTTCTGATGTTAGCAAATGTGTCATTGCATCATCTCTAAAGTCTCACCAGGGATGCCAGAGCCTGCCAAGAGGGCACATTAATTTCCGGGAATCAAATCAAGGTCTTACTAAGGTTATCAGGAATTGCTAACAACTAGAAAATGGTGCAGTGTCTATATGTATACCTGTGGTTCTTATTTTAAATAGGTCTTATTAAATCTTGTCTGTCAGTCTTATTTAAACACCATGATAACCCTTGTGTACTTGACCAGTCACAAGCACACTTCCAATTCCATAAATTACAGTTTTTTTCACTACACAGGTTTCTGACATATGCATCATTTTGCCATTTTGGTATAAAACTGGGACATTTCAAAACATGAAATTTCAACATTCATTTCAATAATTAGCATTAAATGTTTAATAATATCAATTGGCATAGAAAAAGTAAAAACAAAGCAAAAAGGGATTATTCTTTTCACAAAATTGAAAAATGATTATAAAATTAATTAATTTCCCTGGAGTCTAGTTTTCCCAAATGTGTCCTGTGCAGCTATGTTACCTTAGCACAAGTATCAAAGCAATTCTGAAAAATAAAATATAAACAAAATACACCTTTCAAATACAGCTTATGATATATTATTTTTACTGTTCCAAAAGGCAGGAATCTCCATGGTCACACACAGTTGTATTTCTAGAAAAATATTTTGTGGATGATTAATGCTGAACAAGCTTTAGATTCCAATTGTGAAAATTATCAAAATACTATGGAAGTTTGTCTCATTGACATAATTCCCCAGCCTATCCATTTGTAGATATTTTTAATCCAGTTAATATGTAATATATTATTTTTTTAGTTCGGACTGATATATATTCATATTATCCACTATTTCAATAGACTTTATATTAAACTGGAAGTGGACTGTTCCTCAAAATATTTACAAAGATAATGAATGACCACGTAACACCACATATTGTTTAGAGTTGAAATAAACATCACACCTAATTCACACAGATCTCGTTGAAATCACTCAGCAGCTGTGTTAGAAAATTGTCTCTCAAGTGGCCCTGGCTGATTATGACTTTACACTGAACACTCTGCAGAGTGTACAGCATTCCATTTACTCTGAAAGAATTCAAGATGAAAAGCAAAAAGTAAGATATGTCTCCTCATCTAGTTATGGGATTCTGAGATATCGTAAGAAAGTCAAACCAACATATGTGGAAAATGACTTCAAATATAGCAGAGATATTTGACCTGTTGTATATATATTTTTGTCTCCTTTTGTTTTCAAGTACAATATTTTATGGTTACTTAATTATCATGTTTCAAGTGACTGAAAGTCATAAATGCTGAAACTAAAATAACTTTCCTCAAACTATTAGACATCTTTGGAAATAACTTTTGACAGTGCTTTTCCAGGGGAATGTTTTGGGACACTAAAGTTACTTGTAAAGGGATTTATAAAAAGGTGACATACTTAGAGATAAATATTTGGCATCTTAATTCTACTGGCCGTCTGATCTATTCATTCAACAAGTCCTATCACAGATTATTTCTTCTGCAGGGAATTTGATGACACAAAATATTGGCATAAAGTTCAAATTATTAGAAAGAAGCTTTTTTTCTATCATTCATCTGTAAATTACAGATTATGTAACAAAGCCATTTCAATGACACCATCTATGTTCCACCTGTATCTGAAGGGGTTTGCCTTTTGATAACATTAGCAAAGGGGTGATTGAACAGACAAAAGAGGAAAACTAATGGAGGATGAAGAGTTTTGAAGGTAATACCTCAAGCCAAGATCCAAATAACCTACTCCAAACCATGTCCCTTAATATCTAGCCTTGTTTTGTCTGTTAAGAGTGTATTAGGATTTAGCTGTGACTTTCCAATCAAAATGAGAATACCACATTACTTAGGATAATTAAAGTCTTACTCTTACATACCCCTGTAAAGTAATGATCTAATTCTCACTTCTTTAGTGAAAAAAAAAAAAGTCTGAAATATACATCAATGAGAATGTGTTTTTATTTAAAGATAAATAAGATTAAACTTCAAATCCAGCAGTTTTCAAATAATTATTGAAACTTTTAAGGCCCTCCTCTCTTAATTTTCTCTTTCTCTGATCTCTGGTTCCCCTGTATCCTGTCTGCCCACCCAAAATGACCGCACCCCTAGAGTTGTCATAACACAAGGCAGACTCACTGCCAGGAGTGCATTCTTAAAATTTAAATGATGCCTTGGTTATCAGAGAAGAAATAATTGGTCAATAATATGAAGTCGATTCACTCTTTGGAAGATTTTAACTTTTATTTGTTATTTACTAGCTCACAAAATGTACCATCTTTCCCCACGTCTACAACTAGCAGGATCCTAAAATGCAATGGTAGTTGGGCAATGTTGTTACATCTTTGTTGAAGTTTTCTGGCAGCTGGATTTCTTTTAACTGTAAAAGGAAGAGAATCCCATTGATTCACCGCAAAGCAAAAATAACTCATATAAACACTAGTGTCAAATTGAATAATAGGTTTCAGGCTAAAATGCTCAAAAACACAATTTAAAATAATGAAATATTAGTCAATTTACAACTCACATTATAAGTAGAAATTTATATTTTTTAGCTAATTCACTTACTTTTTATTATATGTATCTAATACTGTGCTTTTCAGAAGGAATTTTATCAAATAACATAAAATATTAATTTTTAAAATTTTGTATTTAGTTTAGGATTTTTTTCTGTTGTTGCTGTTAACAACTAACCATTTCGGTGAAAATATAATAATAGTACTTATTACTGGCAGTGTCTATAGTTCTCTCTATGTCAAAAATTCCAACTACTTCTAATTGGTAATTTAGGGATTAAAACATTGTACGTGTTTTGTATCTCACTTCTTTGCTTTGATAACCAAGTTTTCAATTATCATACACTCCAATTTAGAAATATCTGGTGATATGAAAATTAAGAGCAGTTGTTAAAATTATGTAGAAATATTTCATGTTGGTAAAAATATATTTGAAAGCAAAATTACACTGTTGAAGTACCTAAACAATTGAATTAATACAGAAGTAAATTATTTTCAGTAACAAGTAAATTTTTTATAAATATGTTGTTACCAGAATACTTCTATTAAACAAATAACTCTTTGAGAAGCACCAGGAAAGTGATTTGGTTTCTCTCTTTCAAGATTTGTTTCACTGTATACTATGGGGCAGAAAACATTTATCTTAGGAAAATTAATGGCTTAGAAAAATATATATATAACACCTATCTGGCAGTTTTATTTAATATATTAATAATGGTGGGATTAGAAAATGAATACAATATTTTCAAACTTTTAGCCACTAATATAAAATATTTAACCTTCCTTTGTAGAAATGTAAATGCATTAACTAAAAGGGAAACCACTTTATTTAATTACGTAATAAAATAAAGAACCTCAGGAATTTATGCTGTACTCTATGAATATCATTTGAAATATCCCATATTCCACTACTTTGTCATTATCTTTCTAAGTTTGTTTTAGTTATCTAGAAATGATTAATTTATGGCCAATATGTGCTTCTCTACAAAGTAGACTAATAGGCAAAAAATAGAAAATATATTTTACACACTATACAGATGGCACATTTTAATAACCTTTTGCTTATCTAATTTAAAATTTACACGAGAAAACTTTTTAAAATGAAGAGTGGAAAAATTTATAGATGGAGGTACTCATTTACACGCAGTTTGTCAGTATGGAGGGATATTACAGTAAAATCACTAGCAAATATCTCTGCAGTGCTTACTATGTGCCAGGCCCTGCTGTTCAGTGCTCCAAATCTTTTAGTTCATTCATTGTTCACAGCAAAACTATGAGTTAGGTATATTTTACTAATAAAAGAAATGCAGTTAAGTAACTTGCTCACTTGGCTAGTAAGTGGCAGAATTTATGTTTTCTACACTATATCATCAAACTTACAGCACATTTGGTCCTGGCTGAAACATCCATAAGACATCTGGTCCATGCCAAAAGGACCTCGAAATCTGGTTCTATCCAAGATGTCTATGAACGTGTTTGGTCCGTGCCATATGGTTTGGACAGGACCAAATACCCAGGGCCTTTTGGCATGAACCAAGTGTTTTCTGGAGGTTTTAGACAGGACCAAACATCTGCTAACCTTTCATAGCTAGTAAAACACAACTTCAAACAAAAGTAAAAATAAACAGTTCCCTTCACTTATGTGAATTTAATAACAATAGCAACAACAAAAAGAGTGTAGTGAAGTACAATGATAGTTAGTGGGCATTAAAAATGTACAGAATTCAAACAAGAAAAAAACTCCATCACTGAAAATTAGAAATAAAAACAAAAATGAAACCAAAATGAAGAGAGACAGAGTTGAAATTACAATTTTGTCAATGTAAATGAATTTAACTTCATGTTTTGCTATTTGATTTAGATTAAAGTCATGTCATTACATCACATTATTGTAGCAGTATCTTTTGGACGCAGTGGATTTTAGAAAATCATTCAAATCACTACAAATTCAACAATATGTTTGGCTAATTAAATGCCATAGAATTTAAAAACAATAATGATATGGAGCACAATCTGTTTCTTACAAGAATCACATTAACAAAATACTCTTGAAAAATAATCATTATGGGTTTCTTTTTTTTTCCAGACTAGCGGCAAAAATTCAGAAAACAGTTAAATTGAAAGGACTATATTACTAAATGTATATAAGGCAACAACTTAAGAATCATCTACTTCAATTGTATTGACTCTTAAGCCCCTGGTTTATTGTCTAATGTGAAGGGAGCACATACTTTCTCAGTCGAGAGTCATTAGTCTGTTTTTATTGTACCACCTCAAGCAGAAGTGGCCATTTGAATATGAACTTTGTGCAGAAGCATATCTACCCTTAGTCCACTAATATTAATATATTTTATAATATGTGCTCAGTAATCTTCTTAAGCCTTAGGATATAGCAATAAATGAAATAAATTCTTTGTCTTCAAAGAACTTTCTCTCCTCTGGGAGAGAATGGCCATGCACACCATGAAGCAATGTGGGCTCTATAAGAGTTGTGTGAAGAGTGTGTTATGGAAGCAAAAGGATGAATAGGCTGAAGTTCTCTTGATAAGAGGAATGTGGAAATGTTAGGGCAAATATCTTCACTTGGTCATAAAGTAGACATAACAATAGTACTTCACAACCAAGGAGATGGATGTTTTTTAGAAGCCACAGCATATTCAAAAGCAAAGGGAAGTAAAGGGGCATTATAGATTTGGAGAAGAGCAAGACATTTTGTGACAGTGTACAGTGAGTTTTATGACTCATTTCAAATTGTTTAAATCCTCTCAGCCTTAGTTTCCTCAGTTATACAAATTAGAGTAATTCCTGAACTCATATCTTATTTTTGATGAGTATAAATGAGGTATATACCTACAGCATACAACCTGGCTTAATAAGTGTCAGCTATCTTTATTACCACTATATAAGCACAGAGTAATAATCTTCTCTGAAGAGGAAAATTCAAAATGCGATATAATCCTTACACTTAATAAAATTAAAATTCTATCCTAGTTATCTTGATTATGTCTGCATTTATGTAGATTAAAACAGAAGTTTTGATGTAAGTTGATAAGTGGACCGAGGTGAACTTAATGATTCTCTCAGCCTGACTAAACTTCAGACAGGCTTCCTCCTGACTCTAGGCCATGACCTCCTGTTATATAGAGCATTTCTTTAGAAAACTTGTAATTGTGAATTCCTTCTCTGCACATTGAGATGTTGTAAACCTTCTTCAAAGCTTCTTGCCTGTTTCACAGCACAGGAATGCCTTTGCCAGGGACCTGGGAGCCATCTCTCTGAAATGCCATTGTCAGTGGAGATAGCATCCCCAGTTCACAGTCTCTATCCCCAGTTCACAGTGGAGATAGCATCCCCAGTTCACAGTTAGAAGCCTAACTTCTGCAGACGCTTTTCTCCAATTGTAAAACTAACCCTGTCATGAAGATAGGAGCTGCTTACTTTCCTTTGGATAAAACCAATTAGTAAACAAAGATGGCCTAGGGACCCCCAGCCCAGCTCTTAAAAATTCTCCAGCTCATTCTTTCAGAGAAGTTGAATTCAGAATGAGCTCTTGTCTCTCTGCCCTGTTGAAATAGTCTTGCATAGTCATCCTTGCCTGTTTAACTTTGTCTGGTGTAATTTTGGCTTTGACAAAGTGAATAGAGCGTCATTTATAGTCAAAATCAACAGATGATTTTTTTTTTAAATTAGAAAAAAGAAATAGGTGAAGATGCATATTACTGATTGTATAGAAATAAATGCTGGGAGAAACAGCTAGAAGTTGTAAAAGTAATTGTCTTTAGGGAACAGGATAAAAAATTGTGCAAATTTGGAGCAGGGGACAGGAATTTTTTTTATAATAAGCCTTGTAGAACTATTTTTATTTATAAATTATGAACATGTATTACATGTTGAACTTTATTAAATTAAATTCTAAAGACACCAAAGCAAAAGATTTCAGTTAATTAAGCACGTGGGAAATTAGATTAAAATAATCTCATAAAATGTAACATATATTAAATCATAGTTAAATTTGCATAATACTTTTCTTGCTTACTAATACCTCCCTGTACATACATTCTAATTTATTCTTCTTTTTAAAAACATTCCCAATAATAACAATGCCATCAATTATAATGTGCATTTTCTAGTGCTTTTCATTTTACAATGTGCTTTTATATAAATTTTCATTATAATTATATTGGGTATCTCCTTCACCAAGCTAACAAAACAGAAATATGTTTTAAGAGAGAGAGGGAAAGAGAGACAGAGCAGATAGGTAAGCAGCATATACTGAGAAGGCTACCTTTCTTTCAGTGCATTGCAGGGTAAATGGTGAAATAACTCAAATGTGTGAGTCTGTTTTAGCCACTGTCTGCTTAACACTCCTGCCTCTTTCCTCTGTGGCTTAGTTTTTCAGTATGCTTGAAGTCATTTGGTAGTGTCTGCACAGTCTGAAAGTCCTTGCCTTTGTTTTCTGCCACATATTCACAACTCAGCTGTGGAGAACTCAAATAAATGATCATTGTTACTTGTCTGACATCTCTCTACTCACCCAACAAAAGAAATAAAAAGCAAATGAATGTGTTGCTTTTTAGAATGAAGGCAAAGTAAGTTACAACATGTGCAAATTATTTAGTTTGTTATTAGAAAAATAATTTGGAAGAATTTGATGCTTCTTTTTCAAATAGTAAGCTACAAAGTTTGTTTTATATAGCAAGTTCATACGATTGAATGGTGTGTATGTTCTGTATGCACTTGACTATGATATTATATTTCCCAAAGGCTCAATTTTCCTATATCTAAAGCTAGCACAAGGAAAGCAATTTATAAGACTTTCAAATAAGTAAAGCTATAACATATTAGGTTTTCTCAACTCTAAGTATACTACATTTAATAAAATCTATTCTTAATTTCCTCATTTGAAATACAATAAAAATATATATCTTACAGGGGTTATTTTGAAACTTGGATTAAATTATATTTTAAAAACCCATTTATAACCTGCCAACTACAAAAATTTTATTGTACTACTGGGTAGGATCCTTCAGTGGAATTCCTTTTGGTGCACCTCAACTGAATACTGCTGTAGAGGAAATAGTATTGTGGAAAATGATGAGGGTAAAAATAATAAATATAGCCTTTGGAAGAAAAAAGTCAACTTTTGTCCTTGAAGCCAATGAAATTAATACATTCATTTATTAGCTCAGAAGGAGTAAAGAGTGTGCTCCACAGTTTAAAACACTTGACATGAACCCATCCTCTTCTAAACTTCCTAATCCCCAATTCTGATATGATTCTTTTTCAACGCTGAAGCCCTATATCTGCAAATTCCTTAATCCTGCCTCAGGCCAAAGCCTTGACTTTTGGATTTAGTACCTCTAAAACTGCTTCAATAGATTTATAATTTATTATGTATTCCTGGACTCTTGGGTAATTAACAGAAAAAAATGGGGATTATTTGAAAGCTACCATGAGAGAAAGATACCATATTTATATATCTATCATCTATACCTATTTATCTATCTATCCATCCATCCATATAGGTGTATATATTTTATATGCTATACATATTATTTTCTCTTAGAATTTGTATCTGCTTGTTTGTATGTCTGTGTACAGCAACTGAAATCAAAAGGCATTATATATAATAAGAAACTAATGCATATATTGTATATATTATATTCATATTCAGGTTCATATGTACACATGTAAGTTTTACATAGCTTAGACTTAGAGACTGTAAGTCAACATTCAAAGAAGGAAGGAATATATTACTGCATATTGTAGATTTAAATATTTGTTTGATGTTCCCATAAAATAATATAAAATAAAATATTCAATACTTTTGAATTTTATAACTGGGGAAAAAACCCTTAATCTACTCTTTGATATCTGCTATCTTTGAACATAGAACTTTTATCACAATATTACTTTAGTATTTTAGAATGAGTTTATGTACAAACAGTGTAATTTACAAATAAAAATGGACCTCAGAGATGCATAGTTATATGTCCAAGGTCAATAGTTAATTAACAAACAAAGCTAAAATTGGAATATATTTTTCCTGACTTCATTCTTTTCTTTTTTTGAGACATGTGGAATATTACAGTGGAGTCTTAGTAACATTAGTACAATAATTTTTCTTCTTCTTGAATGAATGAACTGCAGGACTTAGAAAGCTCATAGACCAAATACAGGCTTAGACACTTACCTTGAAATCCACTCATAATAGATGTTATGAAAGTCTGTGATAGAAAATGTGTTTATAGCTGTCATGCACCTAGCAAGTAGTTACTAGAACTGGAGGCTGTATTTCCTTGTATAATGCATGAACTCTCAGGCTGTCGAACCCATGTATGTCAGAAATGCAGTTATACAAAGTTTTATGCTTTCAGAACATACTGCATAACTCACCTTCACCTTCAGGCATCCTTTAGATGGATTCAAAAAGCTGGAAGAGGAATTTGTTCATACTAATAGTCAACCATCCCACAAGTAATGTGCATCAGGAGATGAAGTTATATAGAAAGAGGTTATTCTCCTCTAGGCATATAACAAAATTGCTTTTTCTTTTTTTCAACCACTGTTAGGCTTAGAGATGATGACATAAGCTGTGTTGTAAACAGTCATAGAGAATATGTTAAGCATTCCATTTTCTCACAATATACAGAACAAATGAAAGTTTCCAAACAATACAATTGATGCTTATTCCCTGCCTAATGACAACATAGATTTTAAGAATTTACCAAAGCATTTGATATTTGGTTTAGCAAAATGGTTAAGTGCATGGACTCTGGAATCAGAGTCTCAGTTCTAAACTTGCCTCTGCAACTTAAATTTTGCAACTTTGGGAAAGTTCCTTAAAACTACTCTATCATTTAGTTTTCTCTTCAGGAAAATGGGGCTGATAATATCTACCTCATAAGGTTGACTTAAGTATTGAGTTGTTACCTTTGCAATACTTAGAGGATGTCAGAAATAAAGTAAATGTTCAGAAAATTTTAGTTTTTCTTATGAATATTTAATGAGTCTCTTAACTCAAAAATGTAAGGTAATGTAAACTCAACCACAGCATTTATGCTCAAGGCAGAGCTGTCATTTCCTACTTTAGCACATTGTCTGCTAAAAACCAAAACAATATCAAAAGAAATATAAACACAGAAAATTAAAAAGATATTTATATGCTTAAAAGCAAGATTAACGTATCCATGAGCCAGAAATAAAGTAGAAACTACAGGAAGTGAATGGGTCTGAAAGCACTGCTCTGCAGGTTTCTGAGCTAGAGACCTCCTGGGGACCAGGAGATCATACAGACTAAACTGTACATAAAATACAGCATACTGCAGCCAGATTCACTGCTTTAGGCAAATGTATGTAGAAGGCCTCATGCTTGATGGTGAAAAAATAACATGACTACAAATATAGGGCTTTGATTTTATCAGAAACTGTGGATACAAGATAAGCTAAGGCCAGGAGGGAAAGGCAAAACACATACTTGAAAGACAAATTTAGCCAACTCCTACTAATTTCATGATGACTGATGATTTGTAATAACTATAAATATATAAGACTTCATTCTAGATTGGGAATTTATCAGATAGAAGAATGCAAAATGGCTATCAAGAAGGAAAGAGTAAATCAACTGTACTTCAATAAAATTTTTAAAAAGAAGGAAGAGAGAAAATAAATAATAATAACAATAGCAATACAGAATAAAGACATTTCCCACACAAAATTAATCTGCGAACCAAAACTACAAAACACATGAAAGAACAAAGTGCTACAAACATATCCTACAAAAATCAACACCTGAGACATGAATTTACTTAAGATGAATTTCATTTGCAGGAAGCAATCTGAGAAAGATTTAAAATAAGTATAATTAGCAAACTCAGATTGACAAAGAAGACCATAAAAATAAATGGTGAAACTGACATAATTAGATATGAAGGAAGGACTGATAAGCATGAAAAATTTAATTCTTTTTTCCTGTGAAGAGGTAATTAGTGAATTGAAATATAATATTTAGTAATTAACTCAGAATTTATTACAGAGAACTAAAGATATAAAATATATTAAAGAAAAGGTAAGAGGAACAGAAGAGAGACTGGACTGTGCCTGCATTCTTAAATAAGAGTTCCAGAGAATGTAAGAAATGTCAGAGTTAACAATGTTTAAAGAGATAATTACCAAGAGTTTAGCAGAATTAAAAATCAGAGAAATGAATTTCAAGTGTGGGACAAATATAAATATATATTCACACCAACAACACTGTGGAAACACTGAAGGAAAAAACACATATAAAAGAAGAAAACCTTAAAAAACCTACTTTAGAGAAAACATTATTTTCAAAGGAATTACAAGTACACTGCAGCAGATGGATGAACAGCAATCGGTTTCATTTATCTAATATTCAAATATTTATCAATTTCCTACTGTTGGCCTGACACTGGTATTCATGCCCTGGAGAGAGCTATGAACAAGAGACAGAAATCCCTGCTGTCATGGAACATATTACATTCTAGTAGGAGAACAAGAAAGAATAGAATATATAAACATTCTAGGGCAAATAACTGTGAATCTACTGTGTAAAAAATAAGCCATTATAAAATGATAGGGACAATAAAGATACTTTCAGACATGTGAAAATGAAGATTACATTTTAAAAATAACCAATAAGGAATAACCACATTACAAGAATGATTGTACATTTATAAAATCTACTGAGCCACAGTACCAAGTGAGAAAGAAAAATATGTGGTCACTTCAGCAAACACAGAAAAAAAAATCATTAACATACAATCATTTTTCATGAATTTAAAAATTTTCTAAACTATGTGTTTATTGAAGACTGTAAAGTGATGAAATTGTGGCTGATATGACCAAACTCACAACTTTATAGTATTAAAATACATACAATATCTGACATTGATGTTAAGGTAATAAAACTGATTTTATGTGCCACAAACAAATTAGGCTTCTATTTGATAAAATATGCTTTCAGACTTCTAATATAATTAATACAATAAAGAAAATATGCAATGCCTTGAGGAGAAAAATGCGTGCAACAATCTTTTAAAAATTTTCTCATTTTTATTTTTTGTATTGAAATATAGTTGATTTACAATATTACATTAGTTTCCAGTGTACAACTAGTTTTTGAAAGGTAATTGCATGGAATTAATTACACATTATGGAAAAGGCTGAGAAGCTAATCAGGAGACACTGAAGCAACCTTAAAAAATGACCATAATAATCATAATAATAAAAAGCAGGAAGTCATGACTGTCCCTAGATATAGAGGTCAAATGGAGGAGATTGTGTTAACTGAGAAGAGGGACTGACATCAGCTTACAGAAGTTAAGCATTCTGGAGCTGTCTAGCAGGAACTGGTCCTATAAAGAGATGCAGCTGCTGCCAGTGACATCTCCCAAGCACAGGAAGAAGGGAAAATATCAGTCCCTTCTCTTTCAATTTCCTCCTCATGTTTTCACCCAGCCAGAAATAGGCTGGCACTTAGGACTCACAAGAGTCAGACCCCATTTCAAACAGAAATGAGAACCAGAAGAGGTAAGAAATGTGTTTCAGAGCAAACAGTGTGAAAAGAAAAGGAAAGAAAAAATGATCCTTCTATTATATGCATAAAGCTGAGTTCACATTACTGAAAATCTAAATGTGAACAGTAAAACTTCAAAAGTATCAGATAAAACAGTATCATTTTAATCTTTGCTGGGAAAGTTTTCTTAAATAAAACAGAAGCATGCAAATTATAAATAACATACTGATGTACTTTGCTATATTACTATTAAAATTTACTTTTCAACATAAACAAAATTTAAATATATATATATCTATCTGTAAATTAGAAGAAACTTTTTCAATGCATCTAACTCCTATTGAATTACTATCCAGAATATAGAAAATCCTAAAAATTAATGAGAAGAGATAAATAGCCTAATATATAAATGGCCAAAAGATGAAAGGAAATCCAGTGTGCTGATAAAATATAAAAACATAAATATACTATCAACACAATACACATTCATTCCCCACTCATCAGGTTGGCATCAATTAAAAAACCTGAAAACATGAATATTAATGAAAATATAGAGCAAAGAAAATGCTCATAAACTGCTGGTAAGAATGTCAGAATAACTATTATGAAAAGCTTGGTGTTAGTGAAGGGAAAATATATTGAATTGAGGCACAGCAAGATGATATAATTTGCTGACAGTTCACAGTCTGTAAGTGGGGAATGTGGATTTTTTTTTTCTTTACAGTTTTCTAAATGAGATGATGATAACTGTATTTACTGATTGCTTGCATATGCTAAAAACTCTATTAGGTGATGATATACATGTAATCCTATGAACAGCCTGTAAAATATTAAGATGTTTCTTTTTTAAAAATTTTTAATTTAATTTTATTTATTTTTCTATACAGCATGTTCTTGTGAGTCATCCATATTATACATATCAGTGTATACATGTCAATCCCAGTCACCCAATTCATCACATCACAATCCCCACCCACTGCTGCTTTCCCCCCTTGGTGTCCATATGTTTGTTCTCTCATCTGTGTCTCAATTTCTGTCCTGCAAAACGGTTCATCTGTACCATTTTTCTAGGTTCCACATATATGCGTTAATATATGATATGTGTTTTTCACTGTCTGACTTACTTCACTCTGTATGACAGTCTCTAGATCCATCCACGTCTCTACAAATGACCCAATTTCATTCCTTTTTATGACTAAGTAATATTCCATTGTATATATGTACCACATCATCTTTATCCATTTGTCTGTTGATGGGCATTTAGGTTGCTTCCATGACCTGACTATTGTAAATAGTGCTGCAATGAACATTTGGGAGCATGTGTCTTTTTAAATAATGGTTTTCTCTAGGTATATGCCCAGTAGTGGGATTGCTGGATCGTATGAAAGTTCTATTTTTAGTTTCTTAAGGAACTTCCATACTGTTCTCCATGGTGGCTGTATCAATTTACATTCCCACCAACAGTACAAGAGGGTTCACTTTCCTCCACACCCTCTCCAGCATTTGTTGTTTGTAGATTTTCTGATGATGCCCATTGTGACTGGTGTGAGGTGATACCTCATTGTGGTTTTGATTTGCATTTCTCTAATAATTAGTGATGTTGAGCAGCTCTTCATGTGCTTCTTGGCCATCTGTATGTCTTCTTTGGAGAAATGTCTATTTGGGTCTTCTGCCCATTTTTGAATTGGGTTGTTTGTTTTTTTAATATTGAGCTGCATGAGCTGTTTATATATTTTGGAGATTAATCCTTTGTCCGTTGATTTGTTTGCAAATATTTTCTCCCATTCTTAGCATTGTTTTTTTTTTGTCTTGTTTATAGTTTCCTTTGCTGTGAAAAAGTTTTCAAGTTTCATTAGGTCCCATTTGTTTATTTTGTTTTTATTTCCATTACTCTAGGAGGTGGATTAAAAAAGATCTTGTGATTTATGTCAAAGAGTGTTCTTCCTATGCTTTCCTCTAAGAGTTTTATAGTGTCCAGTCTTACATTTAGGTCTCTAATCTATTTTGAGTTTATTTTTGTGTATGGTGTTAGGGAGTGTTCTAATTTCATTCTTTTACGTGTAGCTGTCCAGTTTTCCCAGCACCACTTATTGAAGAGACTGTCTTTTCTCCATTGTATATCCTTGCTTCCTTTGTCATACATTAGTTGACCATAGGTGCGTGGGTTTATCTCTGGGCTTCCTATCTTGTTCTATTGATCTATATTTCTGTTTTTGTGCCAGTACCATATTGTCTTGATTTCTGTAGCTTTGTAGTATAGTCTGAAGTCAGGAAGTCTGATTTCGCCAGCTCCATTTTTTTCGCTCAATACTGCTTTGGCTATTCGGGGTCTTTTGTGTCTCCATACAAATTTTAAGATTTTTTGTTCTAGTTCTGTAAAAAATGCCATTGGTAATTTGATAGGGATTGCATTGAATCTGTAGCTTGCTTTGGGTAGTATACTCATTTTCACACTATTGATCCTTCCAATCCAAGAACATGGTATGTCTCTCCATCTGTTGGTATCATCTTTAATTTCTTTCATCAATGTCTTATAGTTTTCTGAATACAGGTCTTTTGTCTCCCTAGGTAGATTTATTCCTAGGTATTTTATTCTTTTTGTTGCAGTGGTAAATGGGAGTGATTCCTTAGTTTCTCTTTCAGATTTTTCATTAGTGTATAGGAATGCAGGAGATTTCTGTGCATTAATTTTGTATCCTGCAACTTTACCAAATTCATTGATTAACTCTAGTAGTTTTCTGGTGGCATCTATAGGATTCTCTGTGTTTAGTATCATGTCATCTGCAAACAGTAACAGTTTTACTTCTTCTTTTCCAATTTGTATTCCTTTTATTTCTTTTTCTTCTCTGATTGCCATGGCTAGGACTTCCAAAACTATGTTGAATAATAGTGGTGAGAGTGGACATCCTTGTCTTGTTCCTGATCTTAGAGGAAATGCTTTCAGTTTTTCACCATCGAGATTGATGTTTGCTGTGGTTTTGTCATATATGGCCTTTATTATGTTAAGGTAGGTTCCCTCTATGTCCACTTTCTGGAGAGTTTTTATCATAAAGGGTGTTGAATTTTGTCAAAAGCTTTTTCTGCATCTATTGAGATGATCATATGGTTTTTATTCTTCAATTTGTTAATATGGTGTATCACATTGATTGATTTGTGTATTTTGAAGAATCCTTGCATCCCTGGTATAAATTCCACTTGATCATGGTTTATGATCCTTTTAATGTGTTGTTGGATTCTGTTTGCTAGTATTTTGTGGAGGATTTTTGCATTTATATTCATCAGTGATATTGGTCTGTAATTTTCTTTTTTTGTAAGTATCTTTTTCTGGTTTTGGTATCACAGTGATGGTGGCCTCATAGAATGAGTTTGGGAGTGTTCCTTCCTCTGCAATTTTTTGGAAGAGTTTGAGAATGATGGGTTTTGGCTCTTCTCTAAATGTTTGATAGAATTCACCTGTGAAGCCATCTGGTCCTGGACTTTTGTTTGTTGGAATATTTTTAATCACAGTTTCAATTTCATTACTTGTGAACGTTCTGTTCATTTTTTCTATTTCTTCCTGGTTCAGTCTTGGAAAGTTATACCTTTCTAAGAATTTGTCCATTTCCTCAGGTTGTCCATTTTATTGGCATAGAGTTGCTTGGAGTAGTCTCTTAGGATGCTTTGTATTTCTGTGGTGTCTGTTATATCTTCTCCTTTTTCATTTCTAATTTTATTGATTTGAGTCCTCTCCCTCTTTTTCTTGATGAGTCTGGTTAATGGTTTATCATTTTTGTTTATCTTCTCAGAGAACCAGCTTTCAGTTTTATTGACCTTTGCTATTGTTTTTCTTGTTTCTGTTTCATTTATTTCTGATCTGATCTTTATGATTTCTTTCCTTCTGCTAACTTTGGGTTTTGTTTGTTATTCTTTCTCTAGTTTCTTTAGGTGTAAGTTATATTATTGATTTGAGATTTTTCTTGTTTCTTGAGGTAAACTTGTATAGCTATAAACTTCCCTCTTAGAACTGCTTTTTCTGCATCTCATAAGTTTTGGATCATCGTGTTTTCATTGTCATTTGTCTCTAGGTATTTTTTGATTTCCTCTTTGATTTCTTCAGTGATCTCTTGGTTATTTAGTAATGTATGGTTTAGCTTCCATGTGTTTGTGTTTTTTACATTTTTTCCCTGTAATTCATTTCTAATCTCATAGCATTGTGGTCAGAAAAGATGGTTGATATGATTTCAATTTTCTTAAATTTACTGAGGCTCGATATGTGACCCAAGATGTGATCTATCCTGGAGAATGTTCCGTGCACACTTGAGAAGAAGGTGTAATCTGTTGTTTATGCCTGGAATGTCCTATAAATATCAATTAAATCTATCTGGTCTATTGTGTCATTTAAAGCTTTTGTTTGCTTAGTAATTTTCTTTTTGGTTGATCTGTCCATTGGTGTAAGTGAGGTGTTAAAATCCCCCACTATTATTGTGTTACTGTCCATTTCCTATTTTATAGATTTTAGCAGTTGCCTTATGTATTGAGGTGCTCCTATGTTGGGTCCATATATATATATATAATTGTTTTATCTTCTTCTTGGATTGATCCCTTGATCATTATGTAGTGTACTTCCTTGTCTCTTGGAACTTTCTTTATTTTAAAGTGTATTTTATCTGATATGAGTATTGCAACTCCAGCTTTCATTTGATTTCCATTTGCTTGGAATATATTTTTCCATCCCCTCACTTTCAGTCTGTATGTGTCCCTAGGTCTGAATTGGGTCTCTTGTAGACAGCATATGTATGGGTCTTGTTTTTGTATCCATTCAGCAAGCCTGTGTCTTTTGGTTGGAGCATTTAATTCATTCATATTCAAGGTAATTATCGATATGATGTTCCTCTTACGATTTCCTTAACATTTTGGGTTTGTTTTTGTAGGTCCTTTTCTTCTCTTGTGTTTCCCACTTAGAGAAGTTCCTTTAGCATTTGTTTTAATCTGGTTTGGTGGTGCTGAATTCTCTTACCTTTTGCTTGTCAGTAAAGCTTTTGATTTCTCCATCAAATCTGAACGAGATCCTTGCTGGTAGAGTAATCTTGGTGTCGGTTCTTCCCGTTCATCACTTTAAGTATATCATGCCACTCCCTTCTGGCTTGTAGAGTTTCTGCTGAGAAATCAGCTGTTAACCTTATGGGAGTTCCCTTGTATGTTATTTGCTCTTTTTCCCTTGCTGCTTTCAATATTTTTTCTTTGTCTTTAATTTTTATCAATTTGATTACTATGTGTCTCAGCATGTTTCTCCTTGGGTTTATCCTGTATTGGACTCTGTGCTTCCTGGACTTGGGTGGCTATTTCCTTCCCCATGTTAGGGAAGTTTTCAACTGTAATCTCTTCAAGTATTTTCTCTTGTCCTTTCTCTCTCTCTTCTCATTCTGAGACCCCTATGATGCGAATGTTGTTGCATTTAAGGTTGTCCCAGAGGTCTCTTAGGCTATCTTCATTTCTTTTCATTTTTTTTTTCTTTATTCTGTTCTGCAGCAGTGAATTCCACTATTCTGTCTTCCAGGTCACTTATCCGTTCTTCTGCCTCAGTTATTCTGCTATTGATTCCTTCTAGTGTAGTTTTCATTTCACTTACTGTATTGTTCATCTCTGTTTGTTTGTTCTTTAATTCTTCTAGGTGTTTGTTAAACATTTCTGCATCTTCTCGATCTTTGCCTCCATTCTTTTTCGGAGGTCCTGGATCATCTTCACTATCATTATTCTGAATTCTTTTTCTGGAAAGTTGCCAATCTGAACTTCATGTAGTTGTTTTTCTGGGGTTTTATCTTGTTCCTTCATCTGGTACATGTCCTCTGCCTTTTTCTCTTGTCTATCTTTCTGTGAATGGGAATGTGTATTTTCATTCCAGTTGTGATCTTAAATTTCCATAGCTATACTCTATGATGATAAATAAAAATATTTATTGTAGTGAGCAGTAAATTCCAAAATGATCAATGTTTGAATTGTTGGAAAAAGTTTTTTTACCAAGGTAAGAGACTGTGTAAGCATGGGTAAAACTATTTTGAAGATGGTGTAAATTGAGGCAACTCTGTTAATCGGAAAACATTCTGGTCTATGTGAGAGGGAAAAGTGTTTTCCATTCTTTTTATTTTCTTTGTTTGTCTTGTTAATAAAATTTTTAAAGATTACTTTCCATTTAGAGACATTACAAAATATTGGCTATACTCCCCATGTTGTACAATACCTCCTTGAGTCTGTTTTATGCCCAGTAGTTTGTATTTCCCATTCCCCTGTCCCTAAGTTGCCCCTTCCCTGCAATTGGAAACTACTGGTTTGTTCTCTGTATCTGTGAGTCTGCTTCTTTTTTGTTATATTCATTAGTTTGTTGTATTTTTTAGATTCCACATATAAGTGGTATCATACAGTATTTGTCTTTCTCTTCTTAACTTATTTTACTTACATAATGTCCTCCAAGTCGATCCATGTTGCTGCAACTGACAAAATTTCATTCCTTTTTATGCCGAATAGTATTACATTTTATACTTTTACATTTACATATATATACATACCACTTCTTCTTTGTCCATTCACCTGTTGACTGCACTTAGGTTCCTTCCATATCTTGACCATTGTAAATAACACTCCTGTGAGCTTTGGGATACCTGAATCTTTTTGAATTAGTGTGTTTGAGGGTTTTTTTGGATATATACCCAGGAGTGGAATTGCTGGGTCATATGGTAGTTCTATTTTTCATTTTTTGAGAAACCTCCATGATGTTTCCCACAGTGGCTGCACCAATATACATTCCCACTTACAGTGTTTGAGGGTTCCGTTTTCTCCACATCCTTGCCAAATTTTGTTATTTGTCTACTTTCTAATGATAGCCATTCTGAAGCAGGTGTGAGGTGATACCTCATTGTGGTTTTTATTTTCATTTTCTCTATAATTAGTGATGTTGAGCATCTTTTCATGTGCTTGTTGGCCATCTGTATGTACCCTTTGGAAAAATGTCTAGTCAGGTCTTCTGACCATTTTTCATTGGGTTGTTTGTTTTTTAATGTTGAGTTGTACAGGTTGTTTATATATGTTCAATATTAATCCCTTATCAGTCATATCATTTGGGAATATCTTCTCCCATTCAGTAGGTTGTCTTTTTGTTATGTTGATGGTTTCCTTTGCTGTGCAAAAACTTTTAGGTTTAACTAGGTACCATTTGTTTCTTTTTGCTTTTATTTCCTTTACTTTAGGAGACAGATCCAAAAAAAGATTGCTGCAATTTATGTCAAAGAGTGTTCTGTCTATGCTTTCATCTAGAAATTTTATAGCATCTGGTCTTACATTTAAATCTTTAATCCATTTTGAGTTTATTTTTGTATATAGTGTTATAGAATGTTCTAGTTTCATTCTTTTACATGTAGTTGTCCAGTTTTCCCAGCACCACTTATTGAAGAGATTTCCCTTTTGCCATTTTATATTCAAGACTCCTTTGTCATAGATTAATTGACCATAAGTGCATGATTTTATTTCCGGGTTCCTTTATTCTGGTCCATTGACCTATGTGTCTGTTTTTGTGCCAGTACAATGTTGTTTTGATTCCTATACCTTTGTGAAATAGTCTGAAGTCAGGGAGTGTGATTCCTCCAGCTCTGTTCTTCTTTCTCAAGATTGTTTTGGTTATTTGAGATCTTTTGTGTTTCAACAGAAAATTTAAAATTATTTGTTCTAGTTCTGTCTGAAATGTCATTGTTCTTTTGATAGGGATTGCACTGAATCTGTATATTGCCTTGGGAAATATGGTCATTTTAACAACATTAATTCTTCCAATGTAAGGACACAGTATTTCTTTCCATTTGTTTGTGTCATCTTCAGTTTCTTTCACCAGTGTCTTATAGTTTTTGGATACAGGTCTTTTGCCTTCTTAGGCAGGTTTATTCCAAAATTCTCAACAAAATACTAGCAAACCAAATCCAACAGTACATTAAAAGGATCATACACCATGACCAAGTGGGATTTATTCCAGGGATGCAAGGATTTTGTAATATCTACAAATCAATCAATGTGATACACCACATTAACAAACTGAAGAATAAAACCATATGATCATCTCAGTAGATGCAGAAAAAGCTTTTGATAAAATTTAACATCAATTTATGATAAAAACTCTACAGAAAGTAGGCATAGAGGGAACATTCCTCAACGTAATAAAGGCCATATATGACAAACCCACAATTAACATCATACTCAGTGGTGAAAAGGTGAAAGCATTTCCTCTAAGATCAGGAACAAAATAAGGATATCTACTCTTGCCACTTTTATTCAACATAGTATTGTAAGTCCTAGCCATGGCAATCAGAGAAGAAGAAGAAATAAAAGGAATCCAAATTGGAAAGGAAGGAGTAAAACTGTCAATGTTTGCAGATGACGTGTTACCCTACATAGTAAATCCTAAAGATACTACTGGAAAACTACTAGAGCTTATCAATGAACCCAGTAAAGTTAAAGGATAGAAAATTAATATAAAGAAACCTGTTACACCTCTATAAACTAACAATGAAATATCAGAAAGAGAAATTAAGGAAACAATAATCCCATTTACCATCACATCAAAAAGAGTGAAAATCCTAGGAACAAACCTACCTAAGGAAGGATTTTCCTTTCTTAATAAAATTCTCTTTAACAGAGCTCCTTGGAAGTCTCCCAAACCAGTTTCTGTGTGTATATTTTACATATCACACATTCTCTAATCAGATGTTATGGCTCTCTCCCCTCTTTACCCATTCTTCTCATGTCTGGGACTAGTTGTCTTAGAAGCTCTATGATTCTAATGGCTGTCAAGATTTTTTTTTCTCCCCTAACTGTAAGTCTCTGTTACATTGTTTTTTTTTATATTTTCAGTCACATAAATATTTTTTCCTTCACTAAGTGTTTGTTTCTGGTGGAAATACTTCTTTCCTAGCTAAAAATACTGACATAGTCTAACAGACTAAGAAAATAGGGACCCTTGCATGCTAAAGATAGTTTCTAAAGACAGTTTAAGTGTTTCTGTTTGTTTGTTTTGTTCTGAATATATTTATTATTGGCTGCATTGGGTCCTCGTTGCTGTGCAAGAGCTTTCTTCAGTTGCGGCGAGCAGGAGCTGCTCTTCCTTGTGGTGCACAGGCTTCTCATTGCAGAGGCTTCTCTTGTTGCAGAGCACAGGCTCTAGGCATGCGGGCTTCAGTAGTTGCATCACGAGGGCTCAGTAGTTGTGGCTCGAGGAATCTAGAGCACAGGCTCAGTAGTTGTGGCACACAGGCTTAGTTGCTCTGCAGCAGACAGTTTTGGTTTTATAACATTATTTTTTCAGTGCATTATTTCCACCTTCTATCGTGTTGTATCCAGGGAAATTGTCTTAAAGTCAAAATTAAGCAGAAATAACTTCCACAAAAACTCTAACAAGTATTTTATATCAAGAAACTGAAAAAAATCTATATGTCATGAAGCACTTCCCCTATCATTAATTCACATGAACCGTATTTTTGTAACCAAACCTGGGTCTCCTAAATCCTATGGATTGCAATAAAATGTGTGTACGAAATCTTGTATAAGGATAAAAAACTTGACCAAATGTATTTGCTAAGGATTTTTTCAGCTCTGAGATCTGTCATTCTGTACTTCTCTCAACTATAGCCATTTGTTGCTACTAATTGTATTATATTAAGCAGTGGCTTTACAAAAATAATAACACTGACAGTAGACCACAGTCACTGCTCTGCTACAGTACAAATTTCCAGGTTACCTACATTCACAGCATTAATTCACTTGTTCAGGACATTTTATAGATTAATTTCCATGCTTAACAAAAATCTTAAAATTTAATAATATTTCATGTTAAATTGTTAAATATCTGCATGAATTATAACATTTGTTTCAGAAATATTTGAAAAAACACATTTCTACTTGTAAATATTCATACATGCTTCAGATAAAGTGGGAAAATATACAAAATTACTAATTATGATCTACTGACTTGCAATTAAGTCATTCAAGAATGTGTAATTCTATCTTAGCAAATGACCTAGAAGACAACTCATTTTTAATTCAAATGCTTTGCCGAAGAAAATGTACTAAGATAATTTGTATTTATATATTCCTTCATATAAAAGCAAAATATCCCTTTAATATTAAATACACCATTCTAAAAATAATTTGTTTTCAGGTTAAGGATTGCCACATTATATGTTTATTTAACCTTAAGGTGGAATATTCTGATAAGTGTTGTGTCATCTTATCTTCATGTCATGAATTTGAAGGTAAGCTGACCTCCTCTGATATGAGATTACTTCAGTGCCAGCAGGAATGAGTTCCCTGTGGTGAGCACTTGGCTCCTGACAGACTTGTTTTCTATGTATTCTGTGGATTCTTAGCAGGGTGGGAAGCAATTGGAACAGACAGAACCATCACAGTTGACAAGAAACTCACTTTGGTGTTCAGTACAAAGATGAACTTAAGTCATTTTTTCCTCAGAAAATATAATTACATCACATAACTAAAGAATGTCTACTTCATTCATCTCACTGATGAGTAGTAATATGCCTTTTGAGGTTGGTAAAAAGAAGGAGGAACACATGAATTATTGGCCTGTTTGGTCACCTTTTTAAGGAAAAAGTTCTGATTTAAATGTGCATCTCCATTACAAAGTTTCAGTACACTTTCAAAATGATGTCTATTTTACTGGAAAGCTACTGGGTATCTGTTAAATTTTATTTATGATATAATACTATGTGTTGTATTTTTTAAAGTAGTGTTCATTAATTAGAAGAAGGATAAAAGATCAATCTTTGGAATCAAACGGAATTAAGTTTAAATTTAGCTCTGTCACTTCTATAAGCCAGACATTTCTTCATCTGAAAACATCAACATTGTTAATATTGGCAGGTTGTAATGTTATGAGATTTAAATGGGAGGACACAGATTCAGCGCTTAGCACAGTGAATGGTATCCAATAAACACAAGCTATTAGTGGCGTTATTATATTTCCTCTTAAATTATAACAAATTTAGAGAAAATGTGTATGCATATTTGTAGTGGACCTTTAACTTTTAGCTGACATTCAAAGCATATTTTAAATACAGAAGAATGAACACATGATTCCTTATATATATATGTATATATATTTAGTAGAGGTGGTGAGAATGACACAGGTTAATTTACTTGATAAAAAAGTTAAGCAAGGCCACATATATAACTAAAAATGTAATTGTAGACCTCTAGATTTATGAACAAATATTTTAATCATTAGGCCATTTGACCTCTATATCGCATTAAAAACATTAGTTAGTATATGTTGTACTAAGGTTTTATTTAAATTAGTCTTCTTTGTTCTTGCCTGGTAAGGAGCTTTTTAAAATTTACTTGTAGCTTAATTTTAAAAAAGTATAGCCAGTCTTTAACTTGTAAGTGTACTTTCTTCTCTAATTGATTTTGTAGAATTTGTAATATTTTCCTATAGAAACAGCACTGTAAACATATCTTGCTGTTTTCCAGAACTAACCCTGACAAGCCCATGTATTCAATGGTATCACTGAATAATAGTAATAACAGTATTAATCTCAGTTCTGGTTTCTGTACAGATGTGATATAAAAGAGGGGGGGAAATAGAAGGCACCTGTGCTTTTTCCTCACCCTCTCTCATGGAGCAGCATGAACAGGAGGAAACTTCTCCTCCCCCCTCCCCCGTCCCCCTCCTTATTTTTCACTTCACCGTTGCTGTTATTATTTTCATATGACCCTAGTCTTTGACTCATTTTCCCCTCCCAGCGTAAACCCCTCCCACCTTTTGTGGTATCTTCTGCTAATTTGTCAATGAATCCATACCCTGGCAGTGCCCCCTCTACCACAATACCAAATCTACTCTGTACCCCAAAGCAACCCAGTCTCCAAAATTATGTTTTCTCATCTCCCTCTCAGATCAAAAATCCCATTTCCACTAGGCAGATCTGGAATTAGGAGACCATGTGCCTGGATTTAATTCATGAAAAAGGGGGAGGGATTTTAGCCCCTTAAACTTTCTAGGGGTATTTTGCATTTAAAAAGGAACTCATCCAGTCAATTGATTCTCTAAATATTAATATTTTAGGGACTCTAATATAAATGATGTGACTGTGGCCAATGAGTCTTGGGAGAGTAATTTATTGGCATCAGTAGCATCAGAAGTCAGCCCAGGCTTTTGAACGTCTGTTCCTAGGGGGCCCTCCCTAAGCTCTTCCTGGCTTTCACAGATTTGTCTACTGTGCTTGGCATATGAAGCAAAAGATGTTGATTATACAGGGGAACAGGGATTCTTTTGGGAGCAAACAGATATTTAGGGCAGTCAATCAGGGAAAATAACTGCAGGGAACCAAGAGCAAGAGGTCGTGAGAGAACAAGAGGCAGATGGCATTAATTTGCATCCTGACTGGTGGTTTGAAGAAATACTATTTACATATATAAATAGAAGTTTCTTCAGAGAATTACGTTTCTTTCACAGTCAGTTATTAAATGTTTATTTCACTCATTCATTCAATCACTCATTCAACAATTATTTATCAAGCTCCTCTTGTGTGCTGTGTACTGAGGGTATAGAGGTGTTTAAAACAGACACAGTCTGACTTTCAGAAATCACAGAGTCTAACAGGGAAGAAAGAAAACTGAACAGTTTTTTTAAGGAATGTTTTTATTTTGAACAGTTTTAGATTTATAGGAAAAAATGCAATCACAGTGCAGAGAGTTCCCATATACTCCACACCCCATTTCTCCTATTATTAATACCTTATTAGTGCACTTGTCACAATAATTGAACCAATACCTTATAGTGCACTTGTCACAATTATTGTGTACCTATATTGTGTACCTATAATACCTTATAGTGCACTTGTCACAATTATTGAACCAATACTGAAATATTGTTATCAACTTAGGCCCATAGTTTATTCATATATTCTTAGATTTTACTGAGTATTTTATTTCTGGTCCAGGATCCCATGCAGGTTACCACATCCATTTGCTGTCATGTTTTCTTGGGCTACTCTTGGCTAGGAGAATTTCTCAGACTTCTTGTTTTTGACAACCTTGATTGTTTTGAGGAATAATAGATATTTTGTAGGATTTTCTTTATTGGAATTCATCTTTTGGTTTTTTTCCATAATTATCCAGGGGATATGGGTTTTGAAAACAAGACCAAAGAGATAAAGTACCATTTTTATCACATCATATGAAAGGACCACACTATCAACATGATATTGCTGTTAATCTTGATCACTTGCTGAGGCAGTGTTTGTCAGATTTTTTCACTGAATCTAAAGTGAATCTTTCTGTCACCTTTCCATAGTGTATTCTTTAGAAGAAATGACTATAAACAGGTTTTAAACTATAAAGTGGGAATAGTGATAACATAGGAAGGTACAGAGAGTTGTGGAAATGTGCATAAGGATGAAATAACATAACCAATGGCAACAAGGTTAAGAAATCTCCCTCCTTAAGAAATCATGCTTATATCGTATCTGGAGATGGAAGTTAATTAGCCAATAGAAGTATGAGATAGAGGGGGCAGAATAGGTATGCAATTATATTTAGTGTTTTTAATATTTAACACCCTTGTATAGTCTAATGATCTCTTCAATTTATAAAATTTTATTATCTAAGGTCAACTTAAGCCCAAAATCTGTCTGAATAGATAATCTGCACGCTGAGTTTTCTATCTACATAGAATATTGTACCCAGTGGATGAAGATAAACTTATGAAATGTATATAGGTTTAGCTAAATATATTTTTCTAACTTTATTGTAGCTTTAGAAACTCAGTCAGGTTAATATAAACTATTGGCAAGTGTTTCTACTCAATTCTATCTATTCTTTGTAATCTTTTAGAGGCAGGTGTTAACCCTGGTGTTTTGAAAGAAAGGCTGATACTTACTAGGAAGGGAAAATGATTGATCCTGTACAAATGGGATGGGTGCTGAAGGTGAGGTGGCCTAAATCCATTATTTTAATTTATATGTATTTAACCCCAGAAATCATACAGAGATGAATACCCTGGAAAAATACAAACAGGAGAAATATGTAATTGTCAAAATATGCAATTGTTCAATCATTCAGCAGTTATTATCCAGAGTCTACTATGGAGCAGCGTAGTTTTTTCTTTATTGGAGTTCATATGATGAGCATAATCAACTCAAGTACTTTAATGTTATAAATACAAATATACCTCAAGGACTTGGTTTTCACATTGTGCTGTTTAACTACCTATGTAAACTTAAGACAATTAAGCTAAACAAGATCACTTCTCCCAAACCTTAGAAAGCTACATGTTTTGAGAGCGTACGGAGGGACTTGTGTAGAATAGAAATTCTAATAACATATAACAGGTTTTCTTAAAATATCATCCTCTAATACCTGCTTCAGAACTAATTGGTCTGGCATGGGTTATGGAAGATAAAAAGAGAGAGAGAACCCACAACAGACACAAAGAATAAGAATTTCTGATGGGCAGGGCTGAGAAAGAGGATTTTTGAATAAGTTCTCCAGGTGATCACAAAAGCACTAAATCTTGAGCCCCCCTTGACTGGATCCAAAAATATAGCAATAGCAAGAAAGAAGAAAGAAAACAGAGGAGAGTGGAACAGTAGAGAACAGGAGAAAAAATACTTTATTCATTATTCATAGGCATACTCAGAGCTCCCAAATATTTAAGAAGTAGCCAGAAAAGAACTTTTATATAATCATAAATGTGTTTATGTCTCCTGAGGTAGTTTTAGTGCATATGGAATCATGGCTTTTTTTCATCATCAGGAAATGGAGATATGTAAATTCAGTGGGCAAGGGCATAGGTGTGCTCTGGGAAATGGAGAGCACAGTTAGAAGATATTGAAATGTTAATAAAAATGCCACCTTTATTCTTGCTTTATGACAGAGTGGGTCTTGAAAATCAGAGCAAAAATTGTGGTAATCAATACATTTTGTACCAAATATTGGCTACTCATATAAATCCTTATGCTACACCATAAACAAAAATAAACCTCGAACAGAATAAGAACTCAGTTGGAAGGTAAGACCAACAAAGAAGAGGTACAAGACATTTTTTTTAAGGAACCAGATGAAGGGCACGGGTACTTAAACTGTATAGAATAAACTTACAAACTACACAGAGCAAAATTGATAAATTCAACAATATTAAAATCCTTTCTTTTTATTTATTTATTTTTTAACATCTTTATTGGAGTATAATTGCTTTACAATGGTGTGTTAGTTTCTGCTTTATAACAGAGTGAATCAGCTATACATATACATATACTTATATCCCCATATCTCTTCCCTCTTGAGTCTCCCTCCCTCCCACCCTCCCTATCCCACCCCTCTAGGTGGTCACAAAGCACGGAGTTGATCTCTTGTGCTATGCGGCTGCTTCCCACTAGCTATCGGTTTTACATTTGGTAGTGTATATATGTCCATTATTATTGAATTAGAGTTGGTGTACAATATTACGTTAGTTTCAGGCATACTACATAGTGACTTGACATTTGCATGCATTATGAAAAGATCACCACAGTAAGTCTAGTAACAACCTATCCACCTACAAAGGTATTGCAGTATTATTGACCATACTCCCTATGTTGTATATTACACCCTGTGGCTTACTTATTTTATAACTGGAGGTTTGCAACTCTTTTTTCATTGAGGTATAGTTGGTTTACAATATTATGCTAATTTCTGTTGTACAGCAAAGTGACTCAGTTTGTAGATTTGCGCCTCTTAATCCCCTTCACCTATTTCACTGAAACTCCTCATCTCCCACCCCTCTGGCAACCACCCCTATGTTCTTAGTATCTATGAGTCTGGTATGATACGGTATTTGTCTTTCTCTGACTTATTTCACTTAGCACATACCCTCTAGATCCTTCCATGTTATTGTAAATGGCAAGATTTCCATGTTTCATGGCTGAGTAAATTCCATTGTGTATATACACCACATATTTCTTATCCATTCATCTATCCATGGACACTTAGGTTGCTTCCATATCTTAGCTATTGTAAATAATGTTGCAATGAAGATTGGGTTCATAAATATTTTTGAATTATTGTTTTTGTTTTCCTTGGTTTAATACCTAGCAGTGAAATTTCTGGATCACATGGCAAGAACTTTTATTTTTCAAATAATCATATAAAGGCATTGAAAAGAAAAACCACAGAGAAAAATATTTGTAATAAATACAAGCAACAAAATACAGTTGATTGTCATTACTTGCAGTACTGTGTTCTATAGTTATCCAAACACAGATTTAGCCATTACTGAAATTTGTTCCAAGGGAAGATATAGAGTTATGTTCCTATGAGCCTCTGGTCAAAAGGTTTTCATCAGGCCATCCATATACAACTTTGTTTAATGTGTGTTTCTGTTTAGTGACACCTTATTTAACACATATTATTGATTCATTAACGTTAGCTCATGGTTACCAGCACTATAACTCTTGCCTGATCCAAGGTTATCTAGCATACTTCTTTGTAAAGCACATGACATCTTTCTTGCACTTAGGAGCAACACTACACTGAACTTCAGGACTATGCTTGAGAACCATTTAAAACAGTAAAATTACCAACAAACACACAAAAATGAATAAAAGGTGGCACTAAATAGACAGCAAAAATGACAGAGCAGACATAAGGAGCTAGAGTGTTATCTTACTCTACCCCAGCAGGGAACCATGCATGTGTATCAAGCAACTCAATTTTTTGCTGCTCCATGAATGTCTTTGAATGATTGTGAAAGCACCACAACTGTTTATTTTAGGGTTATAGATTAATTTTAACAGTAGGAAAATTCAAAAATATGAAATCTGCAAATAATAAAAATCAACTGGATTAGTATTTGGAATATATAAATTATTCCCTACAAATTAATATACAAAAGTAAAGCAGCCCTGTAGAAAATGGGCAGAACATACACAAAAATTTGACGAAAGGGGAAAGACAAACAAACAAACATGAAATATGGCCAACATCATTCATGATCAGGGAAATGATAATTAAAAACATTAAAGCATTATTAGATAACCCTTCACAATGATTACCCTAATAAAAACAATTACTGGTGAGAATATAGTACAATGGGAACGCAATAATATTGCTGTTGGTAGTATACATTGTAATAACCACTTTCAAACAATTTAATATTTTAGATAGTAACATTGAATATTCATTTTCTATACTAAGCAACTCCAAGCCAAGGCATACGCCAGTGAGAAAGATTTTGAACATGTACACCAAGGGTCTGATGTAACAACATTTAGACCAGTATTTGCATAATACCAAAAATCTGGAAACATCCCAATTGTCCGTCAGCAATAGAACAGATGAATAAATTATGCCATCTTGATATAAGGGAATACAAGAGAATTTACAGCAGTAATAATGAATGAACTGACTCATCAACATGAGGGCATCAACCTGAGTAGATTTAAAAAATATAATGCAGGGAGACAGAAGCAAAGAACTGAAGAATACATATAATTTAATCCAGTTAAGCAAATTTATAAAATAGATAAATTTAAACAAATATTTGGGAATTAATAATACAAAAGTCAGTTTTGGATGATGGAATGAAAAGTGAAGAGTGCAAGATTGCTAAGGTGGGCTTTCATATGCTAATACCAGGCTAATTCTTGTCCAGTGAGTCAACAGGTATAAAAGTTTTTATTATTTTACTATGAATTTAAACTATAACATAAGCTTCATAGTTTCATGTGTTTGTACTACATAGATCATAATAAAAACAATAAAGATGAAATTACCTGAGGAAAAAAAGACTTGGTTCAATTCCTAAATTTGTGAAAAGCTCTAAGACTTGTGAATTATTTTACCTACCAAAACTAATATGAATCAGATTTAAAAATATATAAAATAAAAATTTGGATCTGATTTAGATAAGCTTTGTACAGTAGTCAGTTCCCCATGAGGTAGGAAACTGCTTTGTGTTGTTTTTTCAAACACAAGAAACAATATTCTCGGTCACGTCCCCCCAAAAGTTAAACTGTAAAAAGTGCTTCCATATTATTATTATCTGTTAAGATGAAATGAGGTGTATTAGATAAAACACCAAAGAAAGTTTAGCTGTATTTCAGTCTGGCACCTATTTCTCTTCTTCCATACTTCTCTACCAGCTTGCTCTGAATATCTTTGAAATCCCACTGTCTTTGCAAAATCAATTCTTGTTTAGTATTAAGTTAAAATACTTGCAGTCAGAGCAAGAAACAAAGGAGAGGAAGTATGTAACTTCGGAAAAATCAATTCAGTTGCCTCTTTGCTAAATTTTTTTAATTGGTGTGTACTTAATTGGGTTAATGTAATAATTAAATATATCCTCATATCTAAAACCCAGTACAACTGCAGTCAAAGATGAGTGCTCAATAAATAGTAGGTATTATCTGTAGTAGTAGCAGCATCTGTAATGCAGAGAGTCAGTAATCAAGGATATTTCTCCAACTTTTGGTAATGATAAAATAGTAAATAAATGCAAATAAAGGTCTATATCAGTTCCTTAGAGGAAAATTATGTGCATTTGTTTATATTATTGCCTGTTTTATGTAGAGCTTATTTTATTTTTTTATTTTTATTTTTTTTTTGTGGTACGTGGGCCTCTCACTGTTGTGGCCTCTCCCGTTGCAGAGCACAGGCTCCGGACGCGCAGGCTCAGCGGCCATGGCTCACGGGCCCAGCCGCTCCGCGGCATGTGGGATCTTCCCGGACCGGGGCACGAACCCGTGTCCCCTGCTTCGGCAGGCAGACTCTTAACCACTGCGCCACCAGGGAAGTCCAGAGCTTATTTTATTAATGAGCTTTTACATTTCCCAAGGGAAGTTACCATAACTCCTTAACTTTCCCTCCTAAGCTCTCGGCATGTTAGTGACCAGATGAAAAGGATTGAACAAATGGAATAACTTCCAACAAAACATAATTAATCCAGTTAGAAAGAATCAGAATATTTATACATGAAGTATATTTCTAAACCACTTATGTTACTAAAGAAAATTTAGAAATAACAATGTTTTCAATGTTTGTAAATCCATATTTATACATGGAAATTGTTTTAAAGCATGTATAAGCCTATAAAAGCCAATTCATTTTAGAACCTATTATTACATTATATTAGGAATGATATGAATGAGTTGATTGATAACATTGATTTTGGCTCCACAGAGCAGTATAAATAATTTTAAAATTTAAAGTTTAACCATGAATATGTATTCAATGAGGAGCAGCTCATTGTATAATGTCTTAATTTTTATTTGGTGAGTAATAGTGTGTAATGATTCAAAGGGAAACCTTAGATTATTTAGAGAGCAAAAATGTCCTTTATCATTGTAATAAGTATGATTCTTTGTCTTATAAATGTTCACTAACCTTGTATTCCATTTACTTTACTTAAACCCTTAAATTGTAGTGCTCCAATATAAGAAATAACGTTGACAACTTTACCCAGAGTGCCATCTAATGGCACTGATGTCTCAGTTTAAATCAATCCAATATGCTGCTTTGCTTAACTAATTTCAACTGAAAAGAAGTGTATCAAGCATTAGATATTATTTTGCTTTCCTAGTATTGGTTTTCCAGTTTCTCTTTACAGAAAGATGAAGTAGAGAAACTATTATAAGGATAAATAAAAAAGAAAATATAAAATGAAGACAGAATACAATATATAGCAGAAGGTTGCAAAGCTGTGTATTTCTGACAGTGCCAAAGTAAGCTTATTTGTGTGCACAAATCATTAATAAAAATTGCAAGTTGAGAAGCACAGAAGCAGAATTAGTGTTAGGCAAGCATTTTTGAAACAGTAATTTAAGAGAAAATATGAAAGAGCAAATACTTCACCAAATTCTGGCAGTCTTGATTATTATTTAGCCTTTATCATTAATTAGCTGTAAAACCTTTGGGAAATGCTCAACCCGGCTTATCTGCGTCCTGATGTGTACAATTACGATAGTGATATTTTCCCTAACCTATTTTTGTTACTATTATGATGAAAGAATAAAAGGGAAACCTCTTTGCAAAACTCAAAGTGTTATATAAATATAGAGATTATTGTCAGATCAAAACAAAGTTTATAAGAAGGAAATGTATAAAGTTCAGTAATTGGCCAATTATACAACAGCCTTTAAACAATCTATGTATATGAGAAAACACAGCAAATTATCTTTAAGTAAGTCATGTCTTAGGCTACAGATACCCTTTCTGCATTTTTTGTGTATTTATTTGTTTATCCAGCTTTACTATTCGTGTGGAGTACTTTCACAAGTACTCCATACGAAGTACCACTATTTTTTTTTTTTTTTTTTTTTTTTTTTTTGCGGTACGCGGGCCTCTCACTGTTGTGGCCTCTCCCGTTGTGGAGCACAGGCTCCGGATGCACAGGCTCAGCGGCCATGGCTCACGGGCCGAGCCGCTCCGCGGCATGTGGGATCTTCCCAGACTGGGGCACGAACCCGTGTCCCCTGCATCGACAGGCGGACTCTCAACCACTGCACCACCAGGGAAGCCCCGAAGTACCACTATTAATTAATACCACTATTAGTTGCCATGTCTTTTAAATATATATGATTTGAGGAGAAATAAACTGTCCTTTGCTTCAACAACAAAACTTGCAATAACATCTCACACAGATATCAAACTTTTGCTTTCTCTCTTATCTCTTTTATTTTCCCTGAGGGTTTGTATAAGAAATCAAGCAATTATATAATTCAATATATCAATGACTTATAGACATGGCTTAGCATGGTTTGGTTTTAGTGCTTTTAAATTGAAACAGTTATGTATGAGCATCATTTCAGTAAGTACTTATCTTTTTCCTGGGCGCTCATTTATTTGTTTAAATTAGAGTCTGGAACTTTTCACAGGGAATCATCGCTTAAAACCACTGAATCTAATCAAGAAATATCTTCATCTTCCACCTTCTTAAATTATGACATAAGACTCAAGAGCTAGCCTGAGTTTTCTAAAATTTTATACTTGATTTCTCAAAGTATTGATTCTCTCTTATCTCCCTGAGTCTAAAAGGATCTCTGTCTAACTGGCTTGAAGGAATAGACAAGAATCTTTCCTTTACTGATACATAATTCAACTTTGATTATATTTTTAACAAATTTTAGATAAACTTTTAGGCATTATAACTTGTTAATTATTTAATTGGTTTTAGACTTTTTCTCTTAAGAGAAATGAAGAATTGAAAATAAATAATTATCCTCCAAGCATAATAAACTTTTGAATGGGTCTATAAAAATGTTATTTTAACTTGAAAAGGCTTATTTATATCTCTTAATATATGTCTAATTTTTTGAAACAATAATTTAAACACATATTCTGAGAGAGGATTTGTTTCTGATGAGGAAAAAATACAATATGAAGACCAATTCAATAATCCTATCTTGATTTTCCAGGGTAGATTATCACAATAAATAGTTTAATGATCATAAAAATGATGAAGTGAAAGATAAGTTTTAAAGAGTTTCTAAAAGATAACATTTAAAAGGAATAATCTCACTCTTAACCAGTTACATATCAATTGCTATTATAGATAATATGATACTAATTTAAAATAACTCCAAAGAGATATGATAGTGAAAGGAGATATTTATTTATACAGAGTTCATAATAGTAATAGAGTATCTATTTGCATATATAATGATACAAAATTTTAAAGTAAACTAATTTTTCATTATGCAAAAGCTATTCTCGGGCTTCCCTGGTGGCTCAGTGGTTGAGAGTCCGTCTGCCGATGCAGGGGACACGGGTTCGTGCCCCGGTCCGGGAAGATCCCACATGCTGCGGAGCGGCTGGGCCCGTGAGCCATGGCCACTGAGCCTGCGTGTCCGGAGCCTGTGCTCCGCAGTGGGAGAGGCCACAACAGTGAGAGGCCCGCGTACCACAAAAAAAAAAAAAAAAAAAAAACTATTCTCAATAATATAGGAACATTTTTCTGAGATCGAAAGAGAATAACAGATGGTAGTCAGCATATAGAAATATGTCGCCGTTTTGAAAAGTATATCTGTAAGAAAGGAAATTACCTGGGTAATGGGAATTTCTATAGATATATATGTGTAGGGAAAATTTACAAGGACTAACTAAAAAAAGAGTCCAATATATAGGCAGAGATAGTTTTAAAGTGAGGCAGAATCAATTGAAATACAGGTAATGAATGAATGGATGGCAGATCGGGCCTCATTACATAAGGTAGGCAAGTCACAATGTTCAGCATACATAAATTTGGAGAAATCTACTTTTATGATGCTTGGTAATGAAAAGGCCACTGTTTTATGATGATTCATAGACCCTTTTACAGTGATAAAGTAGAAGAGTGGCTTAGCAATTCACCAAACTTTTCACAAAGAAATCAAAAAAGGAGAATGGCACAGAGAGGTCCATCTGTTCCCTCTCTCTCACCCTGGCAGAACCACACGTAAACTATTCTAGACAGGATTATTTGCTTCTGAAAATGGAAGTAAAAATATGTGGTTGGATAAATATGGGACAGTCTCATCTGACTTTTGGAAAGAAAACTTTAATTTTTTCCCTTTTACCCTTCTTCAAGTTTCAATGGCAGAAAAAAATTAACATAACCAGAAGTAGAATGGAATGTAGATAACTTTAAAATTCAAAAATGGAGAAAGATTAAATCCCCACTCACCTAATTTACATCAACTTTTTCTGTAAATAAATAAATGATATCAATATCTACAGGGTACAGTGAACAAGGTATTATTTGAAAAAAAGATCAGAGCACCATAGAATAATTGTTACATAACTCTTTCCAATTGCTTCTCAAAACTAAAACCTGTAACAGGAGACCAATAAATAAGCCAGATAAATTAATAATTCAACATATTAGCAAATTAAAGTTACCATGCAACTATTTAAAAACAAGAGTATAGTTGACAAACTACTAGTCTCTGAGTCAAGAGGTCTGAAATAATGTAGTGGTTCTTCTAATAAGAAGATTGGCATTATATATATCAGTCCCTTTTTATGGATCAGGCTTCTCAATAAATAAGTGGAATAGACTGGGTATTTTTTAAGACCAAATTCTAATACAATTTGTAGATATATCAAGGATTTGTAGACAGAGATTAGAATGATCAAAATTCTACTGAAATAATGAGAAAAGATTATTTTCTTTTCTGATTTTCTTTTCTGACAGGGTCATTCCAAGGGTTTTTTGACTTACTGGAGTCTTTGAGGTGGGCTAATAAATATTATACATTTTCTTAAACTTAGTTTTGAACCAAAATGTATCAGTAGGTGGATACTAAAAATATAACCTTTAACATTATAAAGTCTAGGTTGAAGGACGCATCTTAATGTCAGAACAAAACTGTGTTTTGTAATTTCCCATCCTCCCCGAATTTGAAATGCCCTATCTGAAGTAAAACTTGAGAATCGATGACAAATGCACTTGCACAGGCAGCAGACTGCCATTGGTCATTGTGAAGAGGGAGGAGAAAAATAGCAAATCCTCTGCACTAAGTTCTTTTAATGAGTGATTTACTCAATTGAGAAACCAAGATGAATGTCTGCTGTTGACCAATCAGATAAGTAGCTCTCTCAGTGTCAGGAGTAAGTGATGGGATAAAGAGACCAAGAGCATATCCTCAACTCATATAAGCAAAAGATATGGGAGTGAGGTAGTCCTTCCAGCTTAGCTTAAAGACCATACTTATTTGTCCTACTCTATCAAATGTAATAAGTGCAGTATGAAGCAACATATAAAACATTTCTGGGCTTCCCTGGTGGCGCAGTGGTTGGGGGTCTGCCTGCTGATGCTGGGGACATGGGTTCGTGCCCCGGTCCGGGAGGATCTTGTGTGCCGCGGAGCGGCTGGGACTGTGGGCCATGGCCACTGGGCCTGCGCGTCCGGAGCCTGTGCTCCGCAGCGGGAGAGGCTGCAGCGGTGAGAGGCCCGCGTACCGCAAAAAGCAAAAACAAAAACAAAAACAAAACATTGCTGTAAGAAAGTATACTTGAAATATCAAATAATTTTCATGACTTTTTTTGAAATTTCAGAGAACAATAGCAGATAACTGAATAATTAGAAAATAAAAACTAAAGGAAAAGTTAAAATATTGGGGATAAAACATTTTGGAAAACAGAAGACAAATATGATGGGTATGGAAGATTGGTAATTATGAATATAAGTTATTTTATGATTTTAGATACTACTTAATACCAGTGATAATATTCATACTATTGAAAAAATGAAATTTAAATGAAATACTTGTATTCTTCTGGCTAAGATAAAGTAATAAGGATATGATTTATATTTCTGCCTGAAACAACTAAGAAGTTTTAAAAGTGTATATATCAGTATATAAATAAATATGCATGTATAATTATATATGTATATATAAATGTAATGTATGATACATAGACATATTTTCAAACTAAATGAAAAGAACCCAAACAACCCAGTAACAAAATTAGCAAAATACTTGAACAGAAACTGAACTAAAGAAAATATACATATAGAATATAGGCATATGAATCTCAACATCTTTATTCTTTAGGTAAATGCAAATTAAAAACATATGAGACAACACTACACACCTATGAGAATAGCTACAAGCAAAAAGCCTTTTCATATCAAATCTAAGTGAGAATGTAAAACAGTATAGTGATTTTGGCAGTTTCTTAAGCATACAGAAATACGTGTTAACAAGTATTTTTAGAAAATTAAAGACAATATAAAAATAGAATTCAGTCTTTATACTCCTAAGTATTTACTAAAGATAAAATCTATGTCCATAGTAGGATATGTATACAAATGGTCTTAGCAGCTTTATTTGGAATAGCCCTAAACTGAATATAACCCAAATATCCATCAACAAGTGAATGAATCAAATATTGTGGTATATCCACAAATGGATTAGTACCCTACATTAAACAAAATAAGTTAAAGAACTGTTACTGCATTAAAGATGTCTAGGTTTCCAAATAATTATGTTGAGTCAAAGAGACCAGACAAAAAATGTATAAGATTTCATTTATATAAAATCCCAGAAAATGCAAACTGATCTTTAGTGATGGAAAGCAAATCAGTGGTTTCCGGAGGAGCAAAAGGGAAGGACTACATAGGAAATTTAGGGGAAATTTAGGAAATTTATGTATATTTAAAGTGCACATGATGATTTAACATACATATACATTGTGGAATGATTACCAAGATCAAGATAATTAAAACATCCATGACCTGACCTAGTTAAGTCTTTTCCTTTTTGTGGTCTCAGCAACTTTTATGTAATACTGTATTATTAACTATCATCACCACGCTGTACATTTGAGCCTCATGATTTACTCTTATAACTAAAAGTTTGTATCCTTTAACCTACATCTCCGCATCCCCATCTCCTCAGCCCCTGGAAAACACCATTCTATTTTCTGGTTCTATGAAATGGCCCTTTTTATTTTTATTTTTAAAATTCCACAAATAAATGACACCATACAGTATTTGTCTTTATCTGGCTTAGCATAATTCCCTCCAGCTTCATTCATGTTATCCCCAAAGGCAAGATTTCCTTATTTTTATGACTCAATAATATTCCATTCTGTGTGTGTGTGTGTGTGTGTGTGTATAAAATCATAATTTCATTATTTGTTCATCTTCTGAAGGACATGTAGGTTGTTTCCATATCTTGGCATGTTTGTCGTGAATTATGCTGCAGCAAACATGAGGGTGCAAACATCTCTTTAAGATACTTTATTTCCTACATGTACATATTCAGGAGTGAGATTACTGATTTAAATGGTTGTTCCATTTTTAATTTTTGGAGGAACTGCTGCCATACGGTGTTCTATAATGGCTGTACTGATTTACATCCCTATCAACAGTTTACAAGGGTTTCATTTTCTCCACATCCTCACCAACTTTTGTTATCTCTTGTCTTTTTGATAATAACCACCCTTACAGGTGTGAGGTAATACCTCCTTGTGGATTTGATTTGCATTTCCTTGATGATTGGTGGTGTTGAGCACTTTTCCATGTACCTCTTGGCCATTTGTCTTCTTTGGAAAAATCTCTATTCAGCTCCTTTGCCACTTTTTAAATTGGGTTTTTGCTTTTTTGCTATTGTGTTATATGAGGTCTTTATGTATTTTAGAAATTAGACTCTTATCAGACACGTGGCTTGCAAATAGTTTCTCTTATTTTGGAGAGTGCCTTTTCAATTTATTGATTGTTTCCTTTGTTGTGCAGAACATCTTTAGTTTGATGTAGCCCCTGTTGTTTATTTTAGCTTTCATTGCCTGTGCTTTTGGTATCTTAACCAAGAAATTGCCAAGACCAATGTCTGGGAACTTTTTCCCTATGTTTTCTTCCAGGATTTTTTGGTTTTGGGTTTTCACTGAAGTCTTTAATCCATTTTAAGTTAATTCTTGTGAATGGTGTAAGATGGGGTCGAGTTTCATTCTCTGCATGTGGATATCCAGCTTTCCCAGAAACATTTAGTGAAGAGGCTGTCATTTCCCCATTGTGTGTTCTTGGTGGCTTTACTAAAAATTAACCATATATGCATGGGGTTATTTCTGAGTTGTTTATTCTGTTCCACTGGTCTATGTGCCTATTTTATGTCACTATGATAGTGTTTTGATAACTATGTCTTTGTAATATAGTTTGAAATCAGGAAGTATGATGCCTAGAGCTTTGTTCTTTCTCAATATTGCTCTGGCTATTCATATTTTTTGTGGTTTCATACAGATTTTAGAATATATTTTTCTATTTCTGTGAAAAATGCCATTGGGATTTTGATAGAGTTTGCATTGAATCTGTTGATCATTATTGGACAGTATGGACATTTTACCTTTTCTTTGTGGAAGAATATTAATTCTTCCTCAAAAATAATAAACTGCTTAGGAATAAATTTAAACAAGGAGGTGAAAGTCCTGTATACTAAACTATAATTCATTGGTGGGAAAATTGGAGAATATATAAATAAATGGAAAGATATCTCATGTTCTTGGATAACTTTGTTAGTGCATGGAGATCTGAAGTACACAGACCCACATATCAATTTACTGGAGATTTAGTGGACCTAATACTTTTTGAGGTTTCTAGGGTTGAAATTTTAACTCATATGTGAGTTATAATTTTATGAAGAAATAATCGACTCAACATTTACTACATCTAATAATAGGTGGCTCTAAGAGGAGGATTTGAATTATCTTATAAAAGAAGGAAAGTAAAAGAAAGGGTACTGAAGATTATCTTACCATATGTCAATGGAGAGACAGGGCTCCTATAACCCAAAGATAAAGAATGAAAACAAACCTACTCCATAATGTTTTATAGCAATACAGTTGATGTAGTGCAGGCCCAGTGAAAGTTTTATTTTTTTTCCTCAATTAAAAGCATATTTGAGCATACAGCACAATTAGCCATGTGGATGAATCTGAATTCTGTGAACAGAGACAGATTTTCTAGATGATGTATTTCTAGATTTCTTTTAAACTTTACATTGTTTTGAGAAGCTCTTTTTAGAACAGTGAGTTTTGCAGAATTACTTAGAATAGTACTTTGAATAAAGGACAACAGAATACAGGATTTAAAATTCAGATGAATGGTGTTTTGTTATCATTTTATAATTAAATTCAATGACATATGAAGTAGTTATATTAGCATTCGAAGCTTAAATAGTATGAAAAAATAAAATTTACAGATCTATGGCTGTTAGTGGATTTACTTTATTTGTATTAACTTTGTGAAAAGTAAGAGACTTTACACTTTATGCCTCTCCATCATAAACAACATCCCAAGTAATATCAATTATGTTTCAGTTGAAATAATGGTATTAGTTATTACCTTTACTTTTAGTATTACTAATTATGGTCTTTTTGAAACAAAATACAAGGCATTAAAATGAGCATAAAAGTATAATCCAGGAATGACAGATCAGCAGTAACATATTAACGGGCTTCCCTGGTGGCACAGTGGTTAAGAATCCGGCTGCCAATGCAGGGAACCCAGGTTCGAGCTCTGGTCCAGAAAGATCCCACACGCCGCAGAGCAACTAAGCCCATGTGCCACAGCTACTGAGCCTGCGCTCTAGAGCCCACGAGCCACAAGTACTAAGCCTGCACGCCGCAACTACTGAAGCCCGCGTGCCTGAAACCAGTGCTCCGCAACAAAAGAAGCCACCACAGTGAGAAACCCGGGCACCACAACGAAGAGTAGCACCCACTCGATGCAAAGCCTGCGCGCAGCAACAAAGACCCAATGCAGCCAAAAATAAAATTACTTACTTAATTAAAAAAAAAACCATATTACCAAATAATATAGTTTTATTCCAAAGCTAGTCTAAAAGTTATGATGATCTCTAGAGTTAAATACAGAGATAATCATTACCTAAAACTTGTCTGAAATTTTGTCTGATGGACACTGAAATTTGAAAGCCTTGTTCTGAAAAACATGTCTGAAAATAGAAGGCAAACTGTGGTCCCAGGGTTATGGTTTTTGTAGTCTGCTTACACTAATCGTATCCAAAATATTACATATTACTATTTAGTACAGTTTGATTCAATCATAAGCTAATTTAATAAAAATATGATTTCATTAGAAAGACTATTTCAAAGCATAACCTTTCTGTACAGGGCAATGAAGTTAACGGAGTTTGTAAAATGTATTTTGGTTATGCCCAAATTTGACTGAATCACAATCAAGTTAATTATTGTACATCTTCCATCCTTGCGGAAATGATGTTTTATTTTCAACACCTGAATTTTAAAGCATCTTTTCTTAGGGAGTGGGTGTGGGAGGGGATGAGGCCATTATAGAACTGGAAGCCTAACTAGCAAAACTAAACTGTTAAAAGCACATTGGAAACTGTTTCAGGCTACTGATAGCTGTCATTATTTAGAAGTCATTGCAATATCAAATTAATGATGCTGTCAGAGCTGAACAGTAACTCCTTTCCCTATTAAAAGCAAGGAAGAAAGAGAAAGGTAGTGCATTTGTAAAGATGGTACCTCTTCACACTGGTGTGGAGCTCAAACTGAGCTTTAATTTTTATAGGATTGAGAATCTGATATTCTATATTTACAATAAAGCTAGTGTATCATTCATTTTCTAATTTTTGCCATCTGTTTCCTCTCATAATTACTGCTTAAAAAAGAAAAAAGTTGGGGTGGGCAGAGAATCATCAATAATGTGACAGTTTGCACCAGCATGTATACTGGCTCCCATCATAATATAAGAAGACTACACTACATAATAATAATACTTTGTGCTGTTTACATGCAGATAAAACAAAGTAATGCAACAGTATATCCCCAAACTTGATAAAGAACATTTTAACTACAGCTCTATCAGCAGCCCCAGTTCTGTCTGTGGGCTATATGTGAGGCTAAATTTAGATGGCCTCCTATGATTTTGATTAAAGTTACCTTATTCCTGGATGCAAATGGAAAGTCAAAGTGGTAAAAAGTTTGCCAGAATTTCAGAAAGATTGTTCGTAAAATATAAGTATGGGCTCCTTTGGTGTGATGATAGTCCTCTACCACTCTTTTCTTCAAGATGTTTAAAGTCTGTAGGGATTAGTGATGTCCTAATAAAACAACATATGTTAGGCTCTTTTTTTTTTTTTTTTTTGGTACGTGGGCCTCTCACTGTTGTGGCCTCTCCCATTGCAGAGCGCAGGCTCAGCGGCCATGGCTCACGGGCCCAGCCGCTCCATGGCATGTGGGATCTTCCCGGACCGGGGCACGAACCCGTGTCCCCTGCATCGGCAGGCGGACTCTCAACCACTGCGCCACCAGGGAAGCCCTGTTAGGCTTTTTTATAGATGAAATATGCATACAATGTTCAAAGTTGATGATTCTTTTAATTTTTTCATAATAGCATTTATGACTAAAAATGTAATGATAAGACATTAAGAGCAAAAATTCAGTTTCTGGCTAATAAAATGGAACTTGGTTGAAACATGAAAATTACTAAATGAAAAGGTTTTAGTCAAATATATTTATTGCCCTTGGTTTAGTCACAATTGTTCCTTTTTTGTAATTGAATTATTTTTAAATATCATGGAACTTAATTTAGTCACACTTCGTATGTTTCATTCTCAACTGAGAAAGCTCACTCCTAAGAGGAAATAAAAATAAGTAAAAGAAATATCTAAATCAAAACTTCTCCAATCGCTGAAACTTGAAAATATTAAAAATTAGTGCTCTAGTTTTCATAGTAAGCTTTCCCCGTACATCTTAGCAATCATAATGTTTTACCTTGAAATATATTTTGAGGGAAAAAATTACAATAATGAGTGAAAGATCATTCCCTTTCTACAAAAGTGAAATGTAGAAAATACTTTAATTCCTTTGTGATTGAGAGCAAACTCCAGAAACAAAATTCTAATTTCATATCATATATATGTGTGTGCGTGTGTGTGTGTATATATATATATATATATATATATGTATGTATATAGAGCTTTAATTTTTATAGGATTGAGAATCTGTTGTCAATGAATAAAAACTCAGTGACTAATTATCTGGCCCAAGAAATCAATACATTATTCTCTGTCTTCTTTCAACTTAGGCCTTTAAAAAAAAAGTGCTTTTTTTTTTATACTGTAACTTTATCTCTAAAGGGAGAGATTTTTTTTATTAAAAAATAAGAAAACATTACCAAATAATTATGCTTGTCTATTAATCATTTATGTCATTTCTTTCCTGTGTTACTGGCATAATTTAGCTTTGGGTCTGTAAATATTCTGTTCTAGCATGTTTTTGAGGGTGCATACCCAGCAATTAATAGAACTTAAGAGCTGATTCTCTACATTTCTAACTTTTAGTTTTTCTTTAAAGTCATAGGGAGCCTAAAATGGGATATTATTTCCATTTAAAGGAATATTTAAATATCTCGAACACAGAGGTCCATATAAAAATTTCAACTTAATCAGATTAAACATTTTTTTAGAGAAAATCAGAATGAATTAAATGATTTTAATTTTTTTAAAAAAGAAATCCACTTTTTTATCACTAGCTCATTACATCTTGAGATGATTTATTTTTCCAGTTTGGGTACTTTTCAAAATAGAATTTTTATTCAGCATTTTTATTTGTGAAGCCAAATAAAAAGTTCTATCAAAATGTCCATATTTTTTAAGTGGGGATGAGGCAAACTTCAAATTTTGGATTTTATGAAATGCTTGATGTATCTTATTTAATAGAGATAGATTTTCATTGAAAATATTATTATTTAAAAAAGTTTAAAAAGTCAAGAGTAAGCTTCAGGATCCATTATCTAATGATGGCTGGTGATGCACTTTTTTCAAAAGTATGTATGTGAGTGCATGTGTGTGTATGCATATATACATAAATGTATGTATCTATGGATATATTAATATATATTATATATAAAACATTTAATTAAACTCAAATACAATAATCGTTAAGATTATATAAACATATACATGCCAAATTTTAAAAAAATTATCAATTAAAGAAATTTGCCAAAGTTGAATTTATATAAAAAAAAGAAAATTATTTTCTTTTATATATTATCTTTTCTATGTAGCTATTCAGAATTTTTAAAAGCATGTTATATTTTAGAACCTGGGTAGGAAATATCTGAACTAAGATCATCTTTTAGTGTCAGAATGTAAAGAAGTACTCAAAAAAAAAAATCACAACAATGTAGGTATGTCAGAGACACAGAAGCCAATGTCCAAAGGTGTAAAAGCAAGAAAATAAAGTAGCATTGGATAATAATTTGAAGTATAAAATAAATATCTATGAGTCCACACTGATATGAATAAATAGATGGAGGAGAACAGGCAGATCTCCCATGCAGGAGAACTTATGTAAGTACTTCGTCCTCAAAAAGGTAGGGCTTAATTCCTCACGCCTTACGTGTGTGCTATACACAATCACTTCATTCCAAAAAGTACAATGTGGAAAGAAGAAAGAAAAGGGTGACTTTATAGTGGAAAAAATTGACAAATAATATCTCAGCCAGGTGATCAAGATCAACATCAACATTGATAAGTCATGTAGAAAGTATGTACCCTTGATGTGATGAGAATGACACTTTACCACTGTGGTCATCTGTCCCAAAACACATAACTTCATTATAATCTTGATAAAAATGCCTGACAAATCCCAATTGTCTGTTAATCCATAAAATTGCTGACCAGTAATCCTCAAAATTGTCAAGGTCATCAAAAACATGTAAAGTACGAGCAAATGTCACAGCCAAGAGAAGCCTAATGGCACACATAGATAAACTAGGTAAAATACATCCCGGATAGTATCCTGGAACAAAAAAAGGACACTAGGTAAAAATTAATGAAATCTTTATAAGACATGGAATTTAGTTAATAATAATGTATCAATACTGGTTCATTAACTGTGAAAAATGTACCATAGTAATATGTAAGATGTTAATAATAGGGGACACTAGGGGTGGTATACATGAGACTTCTCTGTACTATCTTCATAATTTTTCTTCAAATTTTAAATATTATAACTAAACAACACTCCAAGTACTAAAATTAGAGGAGAAAAATATTAATCACACAATATTCATGACTTTCCTCATGAACAAAGATCACAAATAATTTAAGCCATATATTCTGCAGAAATAATTTTAAAATTTATATTATGAGAATATCACTTTCCCATCTAATTCCAAAAAAAAAAAATAGTTGTTTTAGTTAGACATTTCAACTAGGGTAGGAGAAGACATTGTGTGCCATGAAATAGGAGCAGAACAAAATGTGGCAATCTATACTGAGTCACTCAAAATCAAAAAAAAAGTGTCTTATTCTATTTTGTTTGTCTTTGAGCTATATTATTTTATTCTATTTTGTTTGTCTTTGAGCTATATTATTTCCACTTTAAGACAGATAAATGAGGCACTTTATTCATATAGACATTATTAGAGATAGGACAGTATTTACTTCTGATCTGGTAGACTCTTGTAGAATATGAATGATTCCGAATGACAGAGACTATGAAGAATTTATTTTAGAAAGCATGTTGATATTCTCAAGATTTTTGCTTTCCTAAGTAACCCAACGTGAATGGAACAAAATGTTTCCATGGTGGCCCACTTCAAATGTAACCGTCTGTACTTTTTAAGATGTAAAGTCTAAACATGGTAGAAAGTGTGTCTACTATTTTAATCCAAACACAATTAAACCAGAGTTCATTCCTGTGGTTCTACAGCAGTAGTCCCAGAATTCTGCACATTTTTTTATCATCTTATGAAGCTATTTCTAGCCTGTGACACTTTTCCCTCCCACATTGACTACAAATTCTTTCTACTTTGCTCTTAATGTCTCCAAAACATGTGCCTTTGAGTATTTTGTTTTTATGTTTGTTTGGGGTGCTCTTATTAAATTACAGATATTCACATGTATTTTTTGCAATGCAGTGTTCAGAAAATACTCACTGGGAAAATTAAGAAGTGCTTTAGTCCCACTCGCTGTGCAGCTATGTGCTGCAGGCCAAACATAATTAAAATTATTGCAGTCCTCTGAATCCTAGACTCTTTTCTAACGAATTAGCATTAAAATGCCAGAAAAAAACGAGCCAAGCTGACACTGCTAGATGAAAACCACTGGTAAGCTTTCTTTATTTCTGCCTTCGTAAGACCCTTTCAATTCTGAACTCCTAGCAGTTCGTTAAGGTCTTTACAAAAACGTTGACAAATTAGATTGGACCACAGAATTTGGATATTTTTGTTCTATTTTTTTTAGCTAATTTATGCACTTGTACTAATAGACCAGAACCCCAATATCTTTTTGTCCTATTCATAACACAGGTAATTTCTTATTTTGCAATCTCACTCTCTTTTTAATTTTATAGATTCTTTATTTCTTTTTATAACTTTTTATTATGATGGTACTTTGGCTTATTTAATCATTCAGTATATTTTAGTAAATTCAGACTATATGTCAGGTGTACTATGAAGTGCTAAGAATATAAAAAAAAACACACAAAAAAATACAATCCTGTATGGCAGGGAGCTCACAGTCAAATGTGGCACAAGAACAAAGTAGATAATTAAAATAACTAATTGAAAATTAAGTAATATACTTGCAGTTCTTTGCATCTTTTCCCTGTCTACTGACAAATATATTTTTGACATCTCAAAGCTTTCCCTCACTTTAAGATTACAGACATGGTCTGGCTCAAACTAAAATTAGTAGTAACAATCAGAACAGGCAGACCAACAGAGATTTTCATGAAATGATGAGAGATCTTCATCAATCTTAATTTCAAAAATCAGGGCTGTCAGTATTGTTTACCTGGATCCTCAGTAGCACTCTATGAACAGTGCTTCTTAATCAGGGTAAATGTTCTCAAGGAATATTTCAGTCCTGTTCATTCCACTGGCTCCATTTTAATTGTACTTCCCTGGCCATTCTACCAGCAATAATAGGTTGCATTGAAAAATACATCACCTTTAGAGACAGATGAACTTGGGTTTTACTCCTAGCTTCATCATATTGCTAGTTGCACCTTGGTTGAGGAAAATTATGAAAATTTCCTGAGCGTCTGTGAGAGCTCTTAGTTTAGAAAACAGTGATTCTCAGTCAGGTGTCATTTTACATCCCAAAGACATTTGGTAAGATCTAGAGCCATTTTTGATTGTCACAACTGAACGGTTACTACTGATATCTGGTTCATGGAGGCCGAATGTGCTGCTTAACATTCCACAATGAACAGGATAGCCCCTGTCAGCAAAGAATTACCTGGCCCCAAATGTCAGTGGGCAAGAACCCGTGTCCCCTGCATCGGCAGGCGGACTCTCAACCACTGCGCCACCAGGGAAGCCCCACAAAGCCATCTTTTAAAAAATACAAATCATATCGTTTCACTCTTCATTCTGAAGGCTTCCGGTGACTTTCACCTGCAAGGCTGGACAGGATTTGTTTCCTGCTTACTTTTCTTGTCTTCTCTCTTAAAATTATTTCTCTTGCTCACTAATCTTCCTAGGTTTGTCACACTAGAAACACTTTCTAGGTTTATTATATTTGGGGTTTTTGTTGTTCTTTTTTCTGAGCCCTAATGGCCACATGGCTGCTACCCTCTCATGGCTATTTCATCTGAAGCATTACCTCTGAAGAGAAACCTTTGCTAAGTGAACATCTAAAATAGTTTTCATATGATCATTCTCAGTCAGATCACTTATTCATGACATTTTTAGCCTGTTTATTGGTTTGTGTTATGTTCTGCCTCCCCCAATAAAATGTAAACTTCATGAAAAAAGACCCTACTTATCTGTTCTTCACTCTATAAACAGAGTGTATAAGAGTAGATGGCAATTTTTATATGGGGGTCACAGATTATTAGCGAATGATAACATTATTCATTGTAAAATATCTATCAAATTGGGTATTTCATAGATTTTTAAGAACAGTGGAAAAATAATTTGGGGGAGTCTCAATAAATTATCTTTTCAGAATATCCCTACAGTGTTTTAAAAGCTAGTTTTTATGCATTCACAAATGTTTAGTAATTGTAAGGACTGTATAAAAATTGAAGTTTTTAACCAAAGTGTGCAATTTTCTTTCTTGAAGGACTTAGGAATGTTGTAAATAAGATAAGCATTAGAGAGAAAAAAACAATGAAAATCTAATTGATTAAATCAAAGTTATAGAAACCATCTTAAAGGGACAAAAATAGCTAGTAGGCCTAAAAGGACTTAAATATTAGTGGAGAATGTGTAAATTTATATAAAGGTATACATAACAGAGAAATATCACTCAGTCAAATAAGCACAGGAGAGGAAATTCATAGAACAAGTATTAGCAATGACCATCCGTCCTGTCAGTGTCTGACAGGAGTGCGTACTAATTTAGTAGATCTGCAGTCAGGTGGGGTCCTAAACACTTCTAAAGAATATATAACAATTTCATTAATACTAACTGCTTTCATCCTTGAATCTGTGCTAACCAAGCAAAATTTTGTTATCTCCCTTCCATATTGGACAATTTAGAGGGAACAAATGGACTACTTATGCAGACTTAAACATTCCAGCATCTGTGACAATATATCTCATTGTAAATTAATATATTGGCATAAGACTTGTATGCTTATTTAATGTAAATCCACTCATGAGAGATGAATTTACTCTGTGTATGCAGACAAAATCAATTTCTAAGCTAGAGGGCAAGATCCAGGATTCTGGCAAATGTACCAAGGTAATGAAGGCCACTTGTGTTACCTTTGGGAGATAATCTTAAAGTCTTTACCTTGGGGACACACAGAGCATTGACTTTTGCTGAGTGTATTATAGCATTTTCTTATTTTAATTTCTAGTGTGTCTCTCCTTTAGAAAAACGTGAGACTACCTTTTAATGATAGAAAAAAAGGAACACTTTGAAGTGAGTTCTTAAAATTTGAGTGCATTCCTGTCATTTTGTAGTTCGTAATACCGAGTGACAAGAGTTTTATTTATCTATTTTACTCATTCTTTCATTCATTTGTTGAATAAACATACCCTTATTTAACCTCTAATACAAGACAGACATGATCCCTGCATTCACAGAGTTTATGTTTCAGTTGCATAAGTGGAAGTTATGCAAATAAACTACACAAATAAAACTTTATGAAAACTCTTATACAACAGAAGTATTGGGGAGATTAATAATATTTTAGGCCCCAGGAAGTGTAATTTCAAAACCTTTGCATAGAAAGAGCACAATCTATTTGAAGAACTGAGAGAGTTCTTCTAGGCTAGGGAGAGTGCACTTAAAATGGCTTTTATGATTAGAGGGATGAGACACTGTAAACTGAAAAATTTGGAAATGTGAAGTTATAGGAGTGAAAAGTGCTTTGAATTATGTGATTTCCCTCTTCTAACTTATATAGCGTGACAAAAGGAGTTTCGTGACCTGAATAAATTAAAGATCTTGAGATGGGGAGATTATCCAGCACTGTGCAGACGGACCCAATGTTGTCACAAGAGTACTTACAGCAGGAAGGTATGAAGGGCAATGTTAGAGAGAGAGGAGATGGACAAAAAAAGCAGGGACTGGAGTGATGCCCTTTGAAAATAGAAGAGTCCATGAGCCAGGGAATGCAGGCAGCTTCTAGAAACTGTAAAAGGCAAAGAAAAACATTTTTTTCCTAGAGCCTCCAGAAGAAGCAAGCTCTATGAACATGTTGAAGACTGATTTTGGACTTCTGTCTTCCAGAACAATAATATAATACATTTGTGTTATTTTATGCCACTAAATTTATGGTAATTTGTTACAACCGGGATAGAAAACTATAACAAATATTATGTGGTTTGAGGTCCGTTCTATATTGTTAAAGATGGAGTGTTTTATATTATTTACTATAGTTAACTAAAACTAGAATGTTAGCTCCCTGAAGGACGAGGCCATGTTTCTGACTTCCCTAGGATCAAGCTATGTCCGTAATACATCACATAATTTACTTGTGTTGACCTGAAACAACTAGACTGCCAGTTATTGCTCCCGCAAAGATGGATTTATTTGGGATCACCAGAGAATTGCAGTTAGGGTTCTGCAACCATGGCGAGCCAGTGTAAGTCTCCGCATGGCAAGGAAAAGAGAATGCTTTTATAGAGAGGAAAAGGAAGTCGGGAGGGCTGTAGTAACTAAAGAGTCCATGGCTTTTCATTGGCTGACTCCTTGCCAGGGAAGGAGTCTTTCTTCTTCCTGTGGGGCCCTGTTATCATCAGAGGGTGTGAAAACTCCCCTATTCTGGTCTCCACACTCTATTTAGTAGAGATTTCTGTTTATTACTTTTTTACCCTTTCCTTATTACTTTTTACATTTGCTCATTGATTTAATGTCAACAAATTGAAAAAAAAATTAAACTTAAAATATGTTTAAGCTATCAATCTGCCTCAAAACCAAATTTTAGTTTTTACTCCACTTCCGACTTTTATCATTTATATCGGTGCTGTCTAAGCTGATTAAGGAACTTCAAGCCAGGACCAGAATGTAAAGCTCTCTTTTCTTTTCTGTCCTTTTTTGGCAAATATTTTTCATGGAAGTTTCCTATAACTTTTCTTTTTTTTTTTTTTTTCCTGCAGTACGCGGGCCTCTCACTGTTGTGGCCTCTCCTTTGTATTACTTTACAGGAGTTGCGATAACAAAATAGCACAGACTGGGTGGCTTAAACAGCAGAAATGTATTTTCTCACAGCTCTGAAGGCTGGAAGTCGTGATCATGGTGGCAGCGGGTTTGGGTTCTTCTGAGGCCTCTCCCCATGGCTTGCAGATGGTCACCCTTTTGCTGTGTCTTCACATGGTCCTTCCTCTGTGTGAGTGCATCCCTGGTGTCTCGTCCCCTTCTTACAAGAACATCAGTCATATTGTATTAGGGCCCTACCATAATGGTCTTATTTTAACTTAATTACAGCTTTCAAGGCCTTTTCTCCAAATACAGTTATATTCTGAGCTACTGGGAGTTGTAACTTCAGTATATGGATTTTGAAGGAGCACCCTTTAGCCCATAATATCTTGTCTAAAACACTGACTCGTCTATACTCAACCTTCAGTTACTATCTCAGTAAACTGTAACTCCTTCCTTTCAGTTATTCAAGGCTAAGGCTTTGGAGTTATCCTTTGGATTTCTACCTCATGTATTTTCTTTTTCTTGTTAAGTTTTGAAAGTATATCCAACATCTGACCACAGGTTTTTCACTGTTGCCATCCTCGTCTGAGCCACCATATCAGTTAGCTATTGTTAATACACCACTAACCACACAACTTCAGTGGCATATATATAACAATAAACATTTATTCTTATAAATTTGCTGGTTGGTTGGTGAAATTCCGCTCTAGGCTGTGATGGCTGGACATTGATAAACAAGTAGGGCTCAGCTCAGTGGGCCAACACCCTGTGTCCCTCATCTTCCTCCTGAGACCTGGGCTCCAACTGAGGCACACTGTTTTAATGGAGATGGCAGACGCATGAAAGAACAAAGGGGAGCTTACAAGATCTCTCAAGGCTTAGGATCAGAATTGGCTAAGCCCCACTTCAAGAGGTGGTACGGTACCTTCCACGCATGATGATGTTGCAGCAGCAAGAGTTTGATGTGGGAAGGAATGAAATGTTTTGGCCAAACATTTAATCTATCACAGTAATAGAAGGAGAGTCATGCCTTTGGTATCTATGAGCAAAACATCTACAGAAGAATTTATACTGGCTAGTTTGGAGTAACTTAACCAACTCAGAATAAATCATTATTACTAGCAGGATGGTATCAGCTCTTGGCCACAGACCCTACCCCATGGCTAAGAAAGGGTAGGCTTAGCTAAAACCCCCTAAAATGAAGTACGTTACATAGAGGAGGTAAGATTTCTTATATTATGAAGTGGAAGAAACTTAGTTTCCTTAGGAACCTTATTCTCAGAGTATACAAAGCAATGAGATGAGTATAATTCAAGTTAAAAAAAGAAAAAACAACTAATGAAGATGTTAATAGTTTACTTTGTTGTGTTCTCCAAATAAATCTAGAAAAAATAAAGCTTATAAATATTATATATAATATATGTGTATATTTATATTTAATATTTTAATCATATATCATTTCTCCAATCTCCTTCACTTAATTTATTCACTAGAAAATAATATGATCAGCTATAAATGAAAGATTTTTGTTTTCCATGGTTTTAAAAAATATTATATTTGGGCTTCCCTGGTGGCACAGTGGTTGAGAGTCCGCCTGCCGATGCAGGGGACGCGGGTTCGTGCCCCGGTCCGGGAAGATCCCGCATGTCGCATAGCGGCTGGGCCCGTGAGCCATGGCCGCTCAGCCTGCGCTTCCGGAGCCTGTGCTCCGCAATGGGAGAGGCCACAGCAGTGAGAGGCCCGCATACCACAAAAAAAGATGGCTTTGTCTGCTGTCTGGAGAATGGATCATAGAAAAGCAAGAGCTAAACTAATGAGTCTTTTTGGGAGGTTACTGCCACCATCCAGATGACAGAAGATGAGAACTAGAATTATGGTTGCAGTGGTAGAAGTGGTCAGGTTTGAAATATCTTTGCAGCTGGAAAGGACAGGACCACAGGTTAGCTTGTTGTGGAGCCTGAGAGCAAGCACAGGGACAGGAGTGGATCGTGGATGGTGTCATTACAATATCGCTCTCCTTTATGTCCCCAAGACTTAAGTGCAGAGTCCATCTGACATCTGAGGGATGGAACAATCTAAGTTACTAACAATCTAACATTACTTCTATTCACATGCCTCAAATTGAGATAATCGTTGTTCTGCCCAAATACTCTGCACTTTGGTATTTGTGCTTCTCTCTAACGCACTTCACTCTGCCTAGAAGGATCTTGCTATTCATCCCTTCTTCTCAAAACTCTATTCATTCTTTAAAAATTCAAACAAGTGCTAACTCTTTTTTTTTTTTTTTTTGGCTGTGTTGGGTCTTCGTTACTGCATGCGGGCTTTCTCTAGATGCGGCGAGCGGGGGCTACTCTTCGTTGCAGTGCGTGGGCTTCCCATTACAGTGGCTTCTCTTGTTGTGAAGCACAGGCGCTAGGTGTACGGGCTTCAGTAGTTGCGGCTCGCAGGCTCTAGAGCACAGGCTCAGTAGTTGTGGTGCACGGGCTTAGTTGCTCCGCGGCATGTGCGATCTTCCCAGACCCGGGCACGAACCCATCTCCCCTTAAATGGTAGGCGGATTCTTAACCACTGCGCCACCAGGGAAGCCCCACGTGCTAACTCTTACCAAAACTTTTCTGAACCCTATAACTGGTATCTTTCTCTTTAGAATACCCAAGAACTTGACTTATAACAAATCTTAAATTATTAATAGGACAATGCATTGGAGTTATTTGAGCAATCATCACTTCTATTATCTACTCAGGAGAATGAGTATTGCTTTGCATTTTTATACTTTATATTTTTGTACATTATAATAACCATTCTTTTTATATCCTGGGTGTTCAGAAAAAGTAGGATAAGTAAAATAAAAGTCCACAATCAGTTCAGAGTTAGTCCCACTATTTTGGCAAAAACGAAAAATTTAAACTGGCTTAATAGCCCACTGTAATTCATTTTTGTATAATAAGACCAAATACAAAGAATTTTTGTTTTGTTTTTAATTCAGTTATAACTGAGGGAGCTGTCAGAAGAATTTGCCTCTCATCAGAGACAGCCCACGCCCAATTAAATTTAAATAGGAGGAACAGGGCCGGCCACAGTAGGGTAAGAAAGCATAGCCGTTTTACGTGAATTAGAGCCAACTCTGAAAGGTCTTTCCAGCTCCAGAGCTTTCTGTGGAGTTGGTGTTTAACACCTTAACCACTGTTCAATTTCTATCTGGACCGTCCTGTTTCTCATAGTCTCTTACAGGTATTGTTACTAAGTATGCTTCTAATAAATCTTCCGCGCATGAGTCTTTGCCTCAGAGTCTGTTTAACAGGGAGCATGACCTCAGATACAAATAAATCTAAGTAAAATGAAAGAAGCAAAACCTTTGAGGCAAAATAGTTATCACAAATTAAAACCTGCAGCTTCATAAACATTACATTTATGAACATTAAATTAAGTCCACTGAGAACAAATGACTTTAGAGCAGTGTTTTAGTCAGCTTTTGTGGGGTTATTTTTAGGTTTTCCAAAATTATATATACGTAATTTGTCCTTTATCCTGCTGAATTAGAAAATTCTAACTCATATTTATATGACGTTATGAACTGTAGCAAGCAAGCATATGTGGATATCGATATTCTGGTAAAATATAAATGAAGATTTACTTTTTTTTTAAGTAAACAAGGTAACAAAAAATCAAACCTGGAAATGTAGATGTTTCAGATATTAGTAGGGAAAAAATTACTAATTTGAACTTCAGTTGCATTAGCATTTTTCTTTTTAAGTTTGTCCAATCACATGCCATTAGTTTCTCTCTGTAGTGAATGAAGAGAACTCTGAAATGTTGGAAAATTGTCAAGCTCTTGAGTCATTTCCTAAAATACTTGATTTTATGCTTAAAATTAAATGAACTTTCAGCCATGAAGTGAAATGTTAAAAATTATTCAAGATCCTGAATCTTTTGTTAAAAAGCAACACTAAGCAAGGCTCTTTAAAATATAGAAATAGACTTGACTCTCACCAGTATTGCAAAATGATTTTTTTCATCTCATTCCACTTTCAAAATTTCGTGTAAGTACATTTCCACACAACAGAAGACAAACTGAACATTGATAAAGCAGATTGAATTCCCTGTCCCTTTTTTTTCCTCATAAACCAGAGAAAATTCGCTTCAGTCTCAATGCTTTAATGGTAGTCACAATTTTCACTAGATTCTTCAAAGTTGTCCCTTGCCTTCTATTCTCTCATAATAAATTATTATAAAGTGGTCTTTGCATTAGCTTTCAGGAAAATTCCTTTTCATCCCTAGTAAGTCTTTATAATGAGGAATATATAGTGGTGCTGTAAGCTCTTTAGTGAGTTAGTCAGACTGAAGTGACTAACAAAGTTCTCTGGTACATGTGCCAGTTTTAAGACAATGATGATTATTATTTAGAGTGACTTCTAAAACTATATGTTGTTATAGTAACTTTGTTTTTTTATATTTATATATACCAATATACTTATTTATATGTTATATATAATTATATAAATAAATTATGTTTATAAGGTATATTTATGTATACTTATCAATATATAAATATAACATTTTAATCTTTACATCTTATTCATATTACATAGAGTGACTTCTAAAGCTATGCATTATTGGTGGAAATGTAAAAAATTTAGCGTCTTTCAGAAAATTAATTGAAAGTAATTTTTTAAACACTAAAAATATTTCTTCTACTTAACAATTTTATTGAAGAATTTAATCAAAGGAGATTTAAGACATGGAAAGAAAGATTTGTGAATAAACGTTGATTTAATAATACTAGAATGGGGCTAAATAAAATATGTCAATGTGATAAAATATTCAACCATTAGCTATTGTACAGGAATAATTATAATAACATGAGATAAAAATTCATGAAACATGAACACCAAGATACAAAATTATTCATACTCGTATGCAATCTAATGGAAATGGATATAAGAATGTTTGTGTATGTGTGTGTATTGGGGTGTGTGCTTAGTTGCTGGTTTTCTTTTTCTTTCCACTGTTACATAACATTTCATTATGAATGTGGTTTACATCTATTATGTAAAACAGTAACACTAAGAGTTCTGTTTTATCAAGAGAAAGACTTGCTGGTTTCAGAGCACATTAAAGATTAGCTGAAATTTTTTTGAGAACTGGGGAATACCTAATATAGGTGTAGAATAGAATAGGAGAGAGAAACATTCTCCAAAAAGATGCACTAAGAGCAGTGATATGGACAGAGTTAGACTAAGAGGGTTATTGATTGTGCTTGTTTTCTTTTTGTTGTAGTTGTTATTTTCTAAAGGCATATACATACATACATATATATATAAAACAAATGGATTCAAAAGCATTGTAATTTGGGTGTTTATTTTATTTGAACTCAATTTAGCCAAATTATTTTCAGATTAGAGAAGTTATCATTTGAACAAAAAAACTAAACTGTAAATAACTAGTGAACAAAAGTGTGTGTGTGTATATGTATATATACATATAAATTGTGTTTCAAGGAATTGGCTTACACGATTGTGGGGGCTAGCTAGGTGAACTGGAGACTCTCAGGTAGAGGAGCTGAAGCTTCAGTCCACAGGCAGAATGTCTTCTTAATCAGGAAAACCTCGGTTCTGTTTTTGAAGCCTTTCAACTGCGTGGATCAGGCCCATCCAGATTATGGAGGACTCGAAGTCAACTGATTGTAGATGTTAATCAATTCTGCAAAACACCTTCATAGCAACACCTAGGTTAGTATTTGATTAAATAACTGGGAACTGAAATCTAGCCAAGCTGATGCATAAACCTGACCATCACAAGCACTGTGAAACATGAAATAGTGCACTTGAAAAGCAAGCATAGTAGGAAACGTTAATATTGATCTACCTTGCTTGATGAAAATACACAAACCAAAACATTTTGGTTATATGCAAACAGGTGGAAAATTCACATTTCAAGGCTATAATTAGAATTTTTATCTCTAATAAATTGGCTAATCTGTTTTTTCCAAAACTATAACTTCAAAATATCACTTTTTAAATGATCATATTTAGTTTGTTTTGTGATAGAAAAGTCATTAGGCTTGGAGAGAAAAACAAAAAAATCTGGAGTCAAATGAAAATATAATAACTTTTTAAGCTCTGTTATAAAAAAGAGTGATGAATTCAGCTGTGGTTAGGTGAAATTTTGTATATATATGCATATTTATTTTTAAATTTTAAATTGAAGAAAACATGTGAAATGCTTTATGTTATTGACCCAAGCACAAAATCTTAAAAGACCAACCAATTTATTTATTAGTCCATATCACAGCATGTAACAGTGGATTTCTGATTTGGTTTAATATATCTTTATTTTGGTTAAATATATCTTTATCTTTAAATAATTGTATTCTGTTCTTAATAACTAGTAATTTGAACTCAGCTGACATTGATTTGGGGGGTAGTAAGCCTTGATTTGGGGGGTAGTAAGTCTTTTGTGGTTTTCTTCAATTTCAGTACTATAGAATCCTTTTGAGCATATATCGTGTATATAAAGTTATTGCAATTAAAACTACTACTAATTCATCTCAAGAAATTATATACAAAATATATAAGAAGTGGTTGTTTTAACATGGTTATTTTTGCTAGGGAAGTTACTCCCCTGGGATCTCTATACTCAGTACGTATGTCTCATTTTCTTAAATCTCACAGAGGTGACAGCACACTGAAACACTGTCATGAATATAGTTCATTGATATTAACTATTTTGGTAGCAGTATCTTGAAGCTACATAATGTAACTTCTTTGTGTGGGGGTTTAGGAGTGAACTACATATTACAAATCTGAGATAAAATGTTCACATATAGCCATAAACAAATACTCATTTATGTCCCAGGATTCCAAATTTAAACTCTAAAAACATCAACTAGCAATTTCTGAAGTACAATAAAAAGGCTTGGGGGGTAAGTAGACACAAACACATGCGTCAATATTGTATTTAGGTAACATTTTACTCCTTGGGTGAGACTAAAGACAAACTTTTACATTAATCAAAATAAGTCTTAAAATGTAATCAATTCATAATTTTATTTCCTCTTAGACTATATAAGACATCAGGTCAAATAAATGTGCAAAAGAATGAGTAAGTAGGCTCTGAGCGGCTATCAGCATGGATCCCAGAGATGGGCATGAGGCACTAAGGCTGCTGCTGCAGCCACCAAGAAGCCTGTGTGCAAGCACAGGTCACTATCCACACCTCCCCTCCTGGGAGCCTGTGCAGCCCGCCACTGCTGGTCCCGTGATCCAGGGACAACTTCCCCGGGAGAACACATGGCGCACCTCAGACTGTTGAAATGTCACGCCAGCCTCTGCCACCACAGCCTCACCCCGCATTCCGTACCCCTCCCACCCCCCAGCCTGAGGGAGCCAGAGCCCCCCTGATCAGCCGCTACTTTCACCCCGTCCTGTCTGGGCCGGGAACAGACGCCCTCAGGCGAGCTGCATGCAGAGGTGGGGACAAATCCAAAGCTGAACCCCAGGAGCTGTGCAAACAAAAAAGAGAAAGGGAAATTTCTCCCAGCAGCCTCAGGAGCAGTGGATTAAATCTCCACAATCAGCTTGATGTACCCTGCACCTGTGGAATACATGAATAGACAACGAATCATCCCAAAATTGAGGTCGTGGATTTTGGGAGCAACTGTAGATTTGGGGTTTGCTTTCTGCATCTAATTTGTTTCTGGTTTTATGTTTATCTTACTTAGCTTAGTATTTAGAGCTTATTATCATTGGTAGATTTGTTTGTTAATTTGGTTGCTATCTTCATTTTTTTTAATATATATATATTTCCTTTTTCTCCTTTTGTGAGTATGTATATGTCTGCTTCGTTTTGTGATTTTGTCTGTATAGCTTTGCTTTTACCATTTGTCCTAGGGTTCTGTCTGTCTGTCTGTTTTTGTTTTGTTTTGTTTTGTTTGTTTTGTTTTGTTTTAAAGAAGATGTTGAGGGTAGGAGTTTATTAATTAATTTATTTATTTTTGCTGTGTTGGGTCTTCATTTCTGTGTGAGGGCTTTCTCTAGTTGTTGCAAGCGGGGGCCACTCTTCATCGCAGTGCACGGGCCTCTCACTATCGCAGCCCCTCTGTTGCGAAGCACAGGCTCCAGATGTGCAGGCTCAGTAGTTGTGGCTCACGGGCCTAGTTGCTACGTGGCATGTAGGATCCTCCCAGACCAGGGCTTGAACCCATATCCCCTGCATTATCAGGCAGATTCTCAAACACTGTGTCACCAGGGAAGCCACTGTTTTCTTTTTTAGTATAGTTTTGAGCACTTGTTATCATTGGTGGATTTGTTTTTTGGTTTGGTTATTCTTTTCTTTCTTTCTTTCTTTCTTTTTAATTACTTTTTTATTTTTTTATTTTTAATAATATATTTTTATTTTTTTAAATAATTTTCTTTTCTTTTCTTTCTTTCTTTCTTTTTTTTTATCCCTTTTCTTCTGGGCCGTGTGGCTTACAGGGTCTTTGTGCTCCAGCCAGGTGTTAGGCCTGAGCCTCTGAGGTGGGAGAGCCAAATTAGGACATTGGCCCACCAGAGACCTCCCAGCCCCACATAATATCAAATGGCCAAAGCTCTCTCAGAGATCTCCATCTCAATGCAAAGACCCAGTTCCACTCAACGACCAGCAATCTACAGTGCTGGACACCTTATGCCAAACAACTAGCAAGACAGGAACACAACCCCACCCATTAGCAGAAAGGGTGCCTAAAATAAGTTCACAGACACCCCAAAACACACCACCAGACATGGTCCCACCCACCAGAAAGACAAGATCCAGCCTCATCAACCAGAACACAGGCACCAGTGCCCTCCACCAAGAAGCCTACACAACCCACTGAACCAGTCTTATCCACTGGGGGAAGACACCAAAAACAACAGGTAATACAAACCAGCAGCTTGCAAAAAGGAGACTCCAAACACAGTAAATTAAGCAAAATGAGAAGAAAGAGAAATACACAGCAGATGAAGGAGCAAGGTAAAAACGCACAAGACCAAACAAATGAAGAGGAAATAGGCAACCTACCTGAAAAAGAATTCAGAGTAATGATAGTAAACATGATCAAAAATCTTGGAAATAGAATAGAGAAAATACAAGAAACATTTAACCGGACCTAAAAGAACTAAAGAGCAAACAAACAATGATGAACAACACAACAAATGAAATTAAAAATTCTCTAGACAGAATCAATAGCAGAATAACTGAGGCAGAAGAATGGATAAGTGACCTGGAAGATAAAATAGTGGAAATAACGACCACAGAGCAGAATAAAGAAAAAAATATGAAAAGAATTGAGGACAGTCTCAGAGACTTCTGGGACAACATTAAATGCACCAACATTCGAATTATAGGGGTCCCAGAAGAAGAAGAGAAAAAAAATAGGACTGAGAAAATATTTGAAGAGATTATAGTTGAAAACTTCCCTAACATGAGAAAGGAAATAGTCAATCAAGTCCAGGAAGCACAGAGAGTCCTATACAGGATAAATCCAAGGAGAAACACGCCAAGACACATAATAATTAAAGTATCAAAAACTAAATACAAAGAAAAATATTAAAAATAGCAAGGGGAAAGCAAAAAATAACATACACGGGAATCCCCATAAGGTTAAGAGCCGATCGTTCAGCAGAAACTCTGCAATCCAGAAGGGAGTGACAGGACATATTTAAAGTGATGAAAGAGAAAAACCTACAACCAAGATTACTCTACCCAGCCAGGATATCATTCATATTCAACAGAGAAATTAAAACCTCTACAGACAAGCAAATGCTGAGAGAATTCAGCACCACCAAACCAGCTATACAACAAATGCTAAAGGAAATTCTCTAGGCAGGAAACACAAGAGAAGGAAAAGACCTACAATAACAAACCGAAAACAATTAAGAATATGATAATAGGAGCACACATATCGATAACTACCTTAAATTAAATGGATTAAATGTTCCAACTGAAAGACATAGACTGGCTAAGATCCTGTATATATGCTGTCTACAAGACACCCACTTCAGACCTAGGGACACATACAGACTGAAAGTGAGGGGATGGAAAAAGATATTCCATGCAAATGGAAATCAAAAGGAAACTGGAATAGCAATTCTCATATCAGACAAAATAGACTTTAAAACAAAGACTATTACAAGAGACAAAGAGGGACACTACATAACGATCAAGGGATCAATCCAAGAAGGTATAACAATTGTAAATATTTATGCACACAACATAGGAGCACCACAATACATAAGGCAAATGCTAACAGCCATAAAAGGGGAAATAAACAGTAAAACAATCATAGTAGGGGACTTTAACTCTCCACTTTCACCAATGGATAGATCATCCAAAATGAAAATAAATAAGGAAACACAAGCTTTAAATGATACACTAAACAAGATGGACTTAATTGATATTTATAAGACATTCCCTCCAAAAACAGCAGAACAGAATACACTTTCTTCTCAAGTGCTCATGGAACATTCTCCAGGATAGATCATATCTTGGGTCACAGATCAAGCCTTGGTAAATTTAAGAAGATTGCAATCATATCAAGTATCTTTTTCCGACCACAATGCTATGAGACTAGATATCAGTTACAGGAAAAAATTCTGTGAAAATTACAAACACATGGATTGTAAACAATAAACTACTTAATAACCAAGAGATCACTGAAGAAATCAAAGAGGAAATGAAAAAATACCGAGAAACAAATGGCAATGAAAACACGATGACCCAAAACCTATGGGATGCAGCAAAAGCAGTTCTAGGAGGGAAATTTATAGCAATACAATCCTACCTCAAGAAAAAAGCAACATCTCAAATAAACCACCTAAACCAATTAAAGAAAGAAGAACAAAAAACCCCAAATTTAGCAGAAGGAAAGAAATCATAAAGATGAGATCAGAAATAAATGAAAAAGAAATGAAGGAAATAATAGCTAAGTTCAATAAAACTAAAAGCTTGTTGTTTGAAAAGATAAACAAAATTGATAAACCACTAGCCAGATTCATCAAGAAAAAAAGGGAGATGACTCAAATCCATAGAATTGAAATGAAAAAGGAGAAGTAACTGACACTGCAGAAATACAAAGGATCATGAGAGATTACTACAAGCAACTATATGTCAATAAAATGGAAAACCTGGAAGAAATGGACACATTCTTAGAAAAGCACAACCTTCCGAGACTGAACCAGGAAGAAATAGAAAATAGAAACAGACCAATCACAAGCACTGAAATTGAGACTGTGATTAAAAATCTTCCAACAAACAAAAGCCCAGGACCAGATGGCTTCACAGGCGAATTCCATCAAACATTTAGAGAACACCTAACACCTGTCCTTCTCAAACTCTTCCAAAATATAGCAGAAGGAGGAGCACTCCCAAACTCATTCTATGAGACCACCAACACCCTGATACCAAAACAAGACAAAGATGTCACAGAAAAAGAAAACTACAGGCCAATATCACTGATTAACATAGATGCAAAAATCCTCAACAAAATACTAGCAAACAGAATCAACAGCACATTAAAAGGATCATACACCGTGATCAAGTGGGGTTTATCCCAGGAATACAAGCATTCTTCAATATATGGAAATCAATCAATGTGATAAACCATATTAAAAAATTGAGGAGAAAAACCATATGATCATCTCAGTAGATGGAGAAAAGTCTTTTGACAAAATTCAACATTCATTTATGATAAAAACTCTCTAGAAAGTAGGCATAGAGGGAACTTACCCCAATATAATAAAGGCCATATATGACAAACCCACAGCCTGCATCGTTCTCAGTGGTGAAAAAGTGAAACTATTTCCTCTGAGATCAGGAACAAGACAAGGTTGTCCACTCTCACCACTATTATTCAACATAGATTTGGAAGTTTTAGCCACAGCAAACAGAGAAGTAAAAGGAATAAAAGGACTCCAAATCGGAAAATAAGTAAAAGTGTCACTGTTTGCAGATGACATGATACTATACATAGAGAATCCCAAAGATGCTACCAGAAAACTACTAGAACTAATCAATGAATTTGGTAAAGTAACAGGATATAAAATTAATACACAGAATTCTCTTGCATTCCTATACAGTAATGATTAAAAACCTGACAGAGAAATTAACCATTTACCGTTGCAACAAAACAAATAAAATACCTAGGAATAAACCTACCTAAGGAGACAAAAGACCTATATGCAGAAAAAGATATGACACTGATGAAAGAAATTAAAGATGATACAAACAGATGGAGAGATATACCATGTTCTTGGATTAGAACAATCAATACTGTGAAAATGACTATACTACCCAAAGCCATCTACAGATTCAATGCAATACCTATCAAATTACCAATGGCATTTTTTACAGAACTAGAACATGAAATCTTAAAATTTGTATGTAGGCACTAAAACCCCCGAATAACCAAAGCAGTCTTGAGGGAAAAATTGGAGCTGGAGGAATCAGACTCCCTGACTTCAGACTATACTACAAAGCTACAGTAATCAAGACAGTATGATACTGGCACAAAAACGGAAATATAGATCAGTGGAACAGGATAGAAAGCCCAGAGATAAACCCACACACATATGATCACCTTATCTTTGATAAAGGGGCAAGAATAGACAATGGAGAAAAGACAGCCACTTCAATAAGTGGTACTGGGAAAACTGGACAACTACATGTAAAATAATGAAGTTAGAACAGTCCCTAACACCATACACAAAAATAAACTCAAAATGGGTTAAAGACCTAAATGTAAGGCCAGACACTATCAAACTCTTAGAGGAAAACGTAGGCAGAACACTCTGTGACATAAATCACAGCAAGATCCTTTATGACCCACCTAGAGAAATAGAAATAAAAATGAAAGTAAACAAATGGGACCTAATGAAACTTAAAAGCTTTTCACTGCAAAGGAAACAATAAACAAGATGAAAAGACAACCCTCAGAATGGGAGAAAATATTTGCAAACAAAGCAACTGACAAACATTAAACTCCAAAATATACAGGCAGCTCATGCAGCTCAATATCAAAAAGACAACCCAATCCAAAAATGGGCAGAAGACCTAAATAGACATTTCTCCAAAGAAGATATACAGACTGCCAACAAACACATGAAAGAATGCTCAACATCATTAATCATTAGAGAAATGCAAACCAAAACTACAATGAGATATCATCTCACACCGGTCAGAATGGCCATCATCAAAAAATCTAGAAACAATAAATGCTGGAGAGGGTGTGGAGAAAAGGGAACCCTCTTGCACTGCTGGTGGGAATGTGAATTGATACAGCCACTATGGATAACAGTATGGAGGTTCCTTAAAAAACTACCAATAGAACTACCATATGACCCAGCAATCCCACTACTGGGCATATACCTTGAGAAAACCATAATTCAAAAAGACACATGCACCCCAATGTTCATCGCAGCTGTATTTACAATAGCCAGGACATGGAAGCAACCTAAGTGTCCATCGACAGATGAATGGGTAAAGAAGATGTGGCACATATATACAATGGAATATTACTCAGCCATAAAAAGAAATGAAATTGAGTTATTTGTAGTGAGGTGGATGGACCTAGAGACTGTCATACAGAGTGAAGTAAGTCAGAAAGAGAAAAACAAATACCATATGCTAACACATATATATGGAATCAAAAAAAAAAAAATGGTTCTGAGGAACCTGGGAGCAGGACAGGAATAAAGACACAGATGTAGAGAATGAACTTGAGGACACCGGGGCAGGGAAGCATAAGCTGGGACGAAGTGAGGGAGTGGCATGGACATATATACACTTCCAAATGTAAAATCGATACCTAGTGGGGAGCAGCCACATAGCACAGGGAGATTAGCGTGGTGCTTTGTTGCTTTGTGTTCACTTAGAGAGGTGGGATAAGGAGGGTGGGAGGGAGACGCAAGAGGGAGGAGATACGGGGATATATGTTTATGTATAGCTGATTCACTGAGTTACACAGCAGAAACTAACACACCTTTGTAAAGCAATTATACTCCAATAAAGATGTTAAAAAAAATAGCAAAGAAGAAAACAAAAACAATGAGTAGGCTCTTTTAACTGAAATTCTGCAAAGGAGATAGCATTTCCGAATTGGAATGTAGATGCAGCAGAGTAACTAATTAGACAGCCATCTGGCACCATTTAGATCAGGGCAAGAAGGCCTCCACCTATTAATAGTCCTTTAAGGCACCATTTTCTTACTGCAGTGTGCTAATTGATAGTCATGTGAGGGCCCTGAGTTGGAAAAGAAGTGTTAAATTATGCTCTGCATATTGTGATTAAGATGATTAGCAAATTACATTATAGGGAGATGTCAAACACAATCGTTAATGTTTCCAAAAATGTCAATAATTATAACAGTGAGACCCTAAGTACAGAAATGCCTTGTGAAAAATTATTTTCATCAGAAATATTACCACCGTCTCCCTCTCTTCCATCGCACTTCTTTATTTGTCTTGAAAAGTTCAAAAACATAAGAAATGTCATGCCCTATCAAACTGTATTATTGGGGAGAATTGTGGAAGACAATTTTTCTTTTTTAATACCTAGCGTTGTAGATGAGCCACCAAGGTAAAAGAAAAGTGACAACATGACTGAAAATGCCCTTCATGTCTTGAACTAACTGGAATTTGGGCACAGCCTGCCAAGATCATGTGAGGGAGTGAGTCCTGCTTTCTTTCTCAAACACATGATTGCCCAGCAAATCCCAGTTATCTCACGAATTTTACTATTTTCTTCTATATTCATTTGTCAATCACTGCTGCATTAGTGATTTTTCCAGCTTCTCTGCCTTCTCTGCCGTAATTATCCATAAGTAGGAGAGACAAGGTACTTTTTTCTTTTAAGGGTCATCATTAGAATAGCTTTAAAAAAATGTTGGAGGAGTATCAGGAAGTAAAATATGTATTTTTAAAACACAAAATTTTTCGGGCAATTATAGATCCAATTATTAAATAGAACACTCTAAAGTGTCTAAAATATCCAGTTATTGTGAGGCAAAATGTGCTTCTCCCTATAAGATATAGACTGACTTTTCTGTTCCTCAAAGTCCTTTGGGGACTGTTTATCTATGGGCCATTGTCTGGCAGGCAGTTCTTTTGCTAGGGTTTGTGACTAACTTCCACATTCTCCCCTGAGGATTACACAGACTGGACATTCCTATCAGATTGGATTTAGGTGCTTTAAAATGACCTGTGACCAGTAAAGTGTAGAGGTGTCCACTCAACAGGCTCTAAATCTTTGGAAGATTATTTTTAAAGCAAATCCTTTAAAACTGCTATAGAATGATCTCTTTTATTTAGAATGGTGGGAAAGAATAGTAGAGAAAACCAATAAGGATCACCTTTCTGATAAACTAATGGAATATGACTTATTCTCAAGCTGTGGATAATGCAACTAATTCTATTAAGGAAAAAGCTTTAATCTAAGAAATACAGTCCTAAAAGTATTCATTCACTACATCTGAAAAACACAACAAGAATTCACTCTCTAAAATATGTATTAGTCAGATATAATGTAGGAATTACTAGGTTTTCACATGATACCCCCTTAATGCTTAAAATGTGTCTTTAGGTTCATGTATCTCTGGTGCATATTGTCTTTGAAATAGAGAAAATTTACTAAGTACCTATATGACTAGCATAGGCAATTAACTATTCTTATACCAAGATCTAAATTATTTCTTATATTTGTAAAATAGAATATTTTAGCTCAAATTATTTTCATTTCAGGAAGCTAGTACACCATTTCTACCTATTAATGTAGGAGACACTGCTTACATCTTAATTCTGTTTATGACCAACTATTGGGGAAAAAATGAAATCCCTCCAGTTTATAATTGACCTATTTTAATATTTTAATAAAATGTATTTTTTTTCTATTTTTTGGTAATAAAAGTGTTGCCACTTATATATTAACACAGAGTTTTTAACTTAGTTTTAATTTAGAGTTTTCATCCAGGGTACACAGACTAATTTTAAGTTATACAATGGCTTTTTCTGAATAGATGGCCAAGCTTCAATCACACATATTGAGAGCCCCTACCATACAGGCATGCCAGATAGGCATCCATGATCCATTCACTCTCTTTCAGTCACATGTATTATATAATACCCTTACACAGAAGAAAATAAGTTCCACTAGAGTTATCTATTCTAAGAATTCTAGAACAAAAAGGCAAGACAGTCTGAGTTATTTCAGTATTTTTGTTGGCATCTCGTCATGAACACTGTTACACTTTGCTGATATATAACAGTAAGTAGAAGAAAACTTTTTATCCAGCCTGTGTTATGAGCTGAATTGTGCCTCCTGGAATTCATATTTTGACATCCCAATTGCCAGTAACTCAGAATGTGACTGTGTTTAGAGACAGGGCCTTTTCAGAGATGATTAAGGTAAAATGAGGTCCTGTGGGTGGGTCAAATCCAATATGACTGGTGTCCTTATAAGAAGCAATTAGGATGCATACATGTACAGAGGGAAGGCCATGTGAAGACACTGAAGGGAGATGGCTATCTACAAGCCAAGGAAAAAGATTTCTTAGAAGAAACCAACCCTGCTGACATCTTGATCTAGAAATTCTAGCCTTCAGAATGTCTGTTGTTATGGCATTCCTAGAAAATTAATGCAGCCTGCATTTATGAAATACTGTCTTCTAATATGTGCTCTGGAGAATAATCAGTCAACACTGAAACAGTACATTCAGCCCACCCACTAAATGTTAACCACTGTGCCACAGCATCCTGGCAATGCAATGATGAGCTAGAAACATAGGTCCCTGCCTTCATGGTGCTTAAATTTTAATATGGAATACTTATATGAAGCATTCTTTACCCTCCTGCAGCTTGGAATTTTGAGAGAGTTTGTATTCCTAGTTTGTATTCCTATAGGAAATAGTTACATTGGCAATGAAGTGGATCTATAACAGTGTACTAAAATAACAAGGAAGAGATTCTTAAAGCACCGGTGAATTCAAAGTCGCCCTAACAAAATTAGAAAGGATTCAAAGAGTAAAAAAGACAGCCTGAATGGTGGATAATATATGGATAAGTGACAACGAGGAGAGGACATTCAGGATAGGAAAAGCACATAAGCTGACTTGGAGAAAGTAAAAATGTTAAGGGAAAATTTGAAAGAGAGCCAAGAAGAATAAATTGTAAGTGACTTAAACTAGTTTCTGGAGTTTTAAACTCACATATCTTCTAATCTTTTTAACTCACTAATGCCGCATAGAAATACTCTACTTGAGACAATTCATACAACTGACAAAGAACATACTTTGAACTTCATCTTTGCCCTTGTTCACTTTTTCTACATCTCTCAAACTGCTCCCATTCTAAATATGAATTTATTACCATTATTTTTATGTTGATATGATCTCTCCTTGAAAGAAGAGGAAAGGGAAATAAATAACAAGTTTGTTTATGAAACAATTACTTTGATAAGAAAACAAAAATAACTAAATTATGTGGCACATGCAGAGCATTTAAATAGTAGAATTAAAAACCTATGATCCTAAAGCATAGTAGCTCTTCAGAGCAACTACGCCATGAGAAATTAATCCCTACTTATTTCATCATGGAGCTGGGCAGAATCACTTTAGAACCCAGCCATAGTTAAATAAAGTGCCATTTGAACGTTTGTCTTAAAACAGGTCCTTTGTGTTGCAAGTAACAAAAAAACAATTCAAACTTAATTGAGTAAAAACAGTAGATTTATTATAAGGCTTGATGTGTGCTTCAAATATTACAGTAGGAGGAAAATTCCCAACCCTCAGAGAAAATCATTAGCCAGACCTTAGAAAGCTGATTAGACTTGCTGTAGCTCTTACATCCATTTCTCTCTGATGTACTCCTCCTTCTTCTCTTTACATAGACCAGGTTTCTGTGCTCCCTAGTCTACCTGGTAGAAAAATGTACCTGCTAACTGATATGGGAATATCTTAACTTTAACTCTCAGTTGCTTAAGAATAAGCTTTTATTGGGCCATGTTGGGTCACTAGTCACATCTGGAACAACAAAAGTAGCATGGAAGTAAGATGACGATTTCACAGATATAGTTGTGGGACATTCACCACATTCACCCATGTGCATTAGACTTGTGTAAGTGCAAGAGGGGGATGGGGGGAGGACAGTTGCCACAACAGAAGTGATGGAGTAAGAAAACAGCTCAGCAAGTGTCCAATAAAACATTTCTTATGTGTATCAAAACCAAATGGATTACTTACTCCTTGGAAATACTGAATTGTACTTTTGAGCCTGAAGATGTTCTGCCTCAAATTATTGACTTTTGCTTTTATGAGTTTATGCTTTATCTCTATCGCTGCTGAGCGCTCTTGTGCTAAATACTGTCTTAAATATGGTATACTGCCTCCTTCACTACAGTTTCTTGGGCTCAGTATTTCACCAACACAGTCTTACAGAACATTTACTTTTCTACACACACACACACACACACACACACTAATATACACACACACCCTTTCATTATCTAATTCTTCCCATTTGTTTCTCTTTACATTTGGCTATTTCTGTTTCATTCTTTCTAGTTCTATAGCACATGTTTATGTTTGTTTGCTTTCTTGCATTCTTATTGTCTCTCCTACATGATGACTCAATTTTAATGGCTCTCATAAACTCTTAAACCTCATCAAGAGCTGGATGAGCATATCTGTTGAACGGCTTGATGGTCTCTTAATTTTCCTGAATGGAGACTACTTTTGTCATTAAGATTTAGGAAAAGTACAAAATATATAAAAACTCAATTCTCTTAGTAGGAAAGTTAACTGCCTTCTAAGGAAATTTTGCCAATTAATGTCTTTTCTAGAGTACTTTGCATTAATTTTTTTTTTCATAAATCATTCTCTAAGCAACAATTACTGCCCGACAGTAGAACATGCACAGATAAAATGGTGAGTAAATTCTGGGTTTTATGGCCTTCGGAAAACCTATTGTCCAATATAAAAAATGATAGTAACCAAATAATAAATAAATTAACTAATAAATAAGCTGATTTTAATAAAAGCTAAAACAAATAATAGAGTAATATATTCTACAGAGGAGGTAAAATTATTTTCTGAAGTTCAAGGGGCTTATAAAATATATATAAAAAAACCAAGTCTCAAAGAAAATTTAAAAATATCTAGTTTTCACAAATCATATTTTCTAAATATTATTTAATGGTTTCAAATTAGTTGACTTATTTTTTCTTTTCTCACTGGTTTCTATGTGTAAGACCTTAAACCAAGAACTTAACAGACATTTATATATCACCTATCCCCCTCTACCTTTTCTTTTCTTTTGTAATTTTTATAATGAAAACATTGAAACTTCATAGTAGAGAAAATAGTATTATAAATTTACATCTAAGTATCCATCAATTTATGGAAATCTATCCCACCAAGGTCTTTCCCAGATTTCTTTATTATATTGAAGTAAATTCCAGATATGTTATTTTATATGTAAATATTTTAGTACATATCTCCAAATGGTAAGCTTTTTTAAAACACAAGCAATAATATCACTATCACATTTTAAAAATCAATAATAACCCCTTAATATCATCGTATATCTAACATCATTTATATCATTTATCAAGTGTCAAATGATGAGTGTACCTAATCATCTCATACTTCCCTTCATACTTTGTTTGAATTCAGTTCCAAATTAGATGATATGTCTTGAGTCTCTTTAAATCAATAGATCCTTCTTTCTAAATGTGTTATCCTTTTTTTTTATTCTTAAAATGTAGCTGTTGAAAATTGATATATCATTTTCTAATGGAGTTTCCTATGATCTGGTTTCTGTTTATTGTATGCATTTGGTATCCTTTAATACATTTTCGCCCTTGTATTACTTATAATTAGGAAGATTCATCAAAATTGTACTTACTATTAGACAAGAGTAAATCATAGGTAGTGGCACGTACTTCCATCCAGAGCCCTATGATGTCAGGAAGTGTCTTTGTAATATTAGGAGACATTGATAATTATCGTCCAGATTCATTTAAAAGATTGTAAATCAAGGAAATATGAATTCTAAATTTTGTGTTTTAATTTTATTAGTTGGGATTGTCCTATAATGAGAAATTTTCTCTCATTAGTTGAATAGTGTGGTAATTTCCTCTAGGAAATGCAGAATAAATTCTTAATTCTTTCTATTTATTTACTGGCTTTACAAATAAATATTAGTTCTCAAATATTCTTCAAAGATAACCAATGAGGTTTATCTGTTTTCAAAATTAAACTTTTTTGTATGAGATATTAATTTACTATTTGATAAGTTAAATAATATTTAAACTCAATTCTTTCCATATTTTCATCAACTCAGTTATTTCAACACTATCTTAAATAAGTCCTTGATCAAATTTAAAATTGAATACTTAATAAACACAGTGCCTATGAGACCATCATAAGTAACAACCTCAGCTTTCAGTGAGGGGCGTTTCTCAAGAGAAATTCCTAACCTCATATACATTTATCTTTGGGAAACAAAAAGGTAAATAGCTATAGCTTAGTAAACTATATAACTAATAAAAATGAATATAAATAAAGTAATAAGAAATAAGCGTTCAAAGTTCAATAAAAATAACGAATTGGAAAACAGAAAAAATTAACATGTCAAAAAGAGTATTTCAAAAATACTAAGATGGACAAATACCTGACAATATTAATAAGGATATAAAGATAGACAACAAAATACACATTGTAATTTAGAAGAGGCACATAATTCAATCCAGAATAAATTAATCATTAGAAATTAAATAGGGTATCACATTTGAAGGCTTCACAGCATAGAAAATTATTTATTTATTTATGCATCACAAAATATGATTAAAGTTGAATTAGAAAACTTGAATAAACATCGAGTCTTAAGAAAGTGTAAAATGTTTTAAAATTGTGACTGCTCATTTCTTGGAGATCACTGAGGGGACATGACCACTGGTTGACCCAAGAGCTGGCTCAGGGCAATCAGAGGCTCCAGCCACCTGCCTATCCTTGAAATGTATGCTCTGTCCACCATTCCCATAGTAGGAGCCATTACAAGATACAGCGTTGAGAGAGTGTGGTGTTAAAACCATCTGGACTGAATGTGTAATTCCACCCAGTTAAAGCCTCTATATATAAACTATTAAGGTCTAGAGTGTGGGTGTGTATATCTACTCATATTGTGGTCACCCAAGACAAGCCTCCTCTGTAAATCTCCTTGCATATTGAAACTGCCACCTACCAATATGGTGTGGTCTGTCTGTTTCTGTGGTCTCTCCTTATCCTCCGTGTATGAGGGCCACTTTTGAATTTCACCTGAGGAGCTCCCAATGTTTCCAAACAACATCCTTTTTCATAAATTACTTCTTGGAAGCTTTTTACAAATTATCGAGAATTTATTCCATATCATACTACTTAATTACTAGAGATTATAAGAGTGGGTTTACTAACTCAAGTTATTTTTTAAGCCAAAAAGCCTCCTTAATTTAAATTTAAACCATTTTATTCTTTATATTAAAAAGTGGAAGCAATATAAAAATTTTAAACATCTGCAAATAATTCCAAATAACACCATCCCAAATTGCTGATTTTGCTATCCAGTGAAAATTTTTCTAGGTTTCACTTTAAAAGATGAGATAGGATAAATAAAGAACTAATGAGAAAATCTATTTTATTATAAGATTACAATAAAATTAGATTAGGCATGCTATTTTAATTTTTCCTGATTTCTTTTTTTCTTCCTCCAGTTTTATTGATATTATGACATACAGCACTGTATAAGATTAAGGTGTACAGACTAATGATTTGACTTACATATATCATGAAGTGATTAACACAAGTTTAGTGATGTCATCTGATATAGCTACAAAATTAAATAAAATAAATTTTTCTTGTGATGAGAACTCATGGGATTTACTCTCTTAACAACTTTCATATGTAACATACGACAGTGTTACATCCCCAGTACTTGCTTATCTTATAACTGGTTGTGTATACCCTTTGAGTGCCTGCATCCAATTGCCCCTCCCCCAACTCCCTATCTCTGGTAACCACCAAACCAATCTCATTTTCTAAGAGTTTGTTTGTTTAGTTAATTGTTTTTGAAGTATAATTGACCTATAACACTATATTAGTTACTGAAACATAACATAGTGATTCAGTGTTTCTGTACATTTCAAATTGATCACCACAATAAGTCGAGTTATGATGTCACCCTACAAAGATTATATAGTTATTGACTGTGTTCCCCACACTGTACATTTCATACCTGTGACTCATTTGTTCTGCAACTGGAAGTTTATACCTCTTAATCTCCCTCATCTATTTCTTTCTTCCCCCTGGCCCATGCCCTCTAGAACTAGTGTTTGTTTTCTGTGTCTATATCTCTATTTCTGTTTTGTTATGTTTGTTCATTTGTTTTTTTTAGCTTCCACATCTAAGTGAAATCATACAGTACTTGTCTTTCTCTGTCTGACTTATTTCACTTAGTATGATATCCTCTAGTTCCATCCATGTTTCACAAATGGCAAGATTTCATTCTTTTTTATGGCTGAGTAATATTTCATTATCCATTTACCTATTAATGAACTCTTAGGTTGCTTTCATATCTGGCTATTGTAAATTGTGCTTCAGTGAAGATAGGGATGCATATATCTTTTCTAATTAGTGTTTTGTTCTCTTCAGATAAATGCCCAGGAGTAGAATTGCTGGATCATATGGTAGTTCTATTTTTAATATTTTTAGGACTTTCCATGATGTTTGCCATAGTGGCTATACCAATTTATATTCCCACCAACAGTGTACAAGGGTTCCCTTTTTTCCACATTCTCGTCAGCACTTGTTATTTGTTGTCTTTTTGATAATAGCCATTCTGACCGATGTAAGCTGATTTCTCATTGCGGTTTTGATTTGCATTTCCCTGATGATTAGAGATATTGAGCATCATTTTATGTGTCTGTTGGTCATCTGTGTATCTTCTTTGGAAAAATGTCTGTTCAGATATTCTTCCCATTTTTTAAATTGTTGCTTATTTTTTGGATGTTGAATGATATGAGTTCTTTGTATATTTTGGATATTAACCCCTTACCAGATATATCCTTTGCAAATATCTTCTCCCATTCAGTAGGTGGCCTTTTCATTTTTTTGATCGTTTGCTTTGCTATGCAAAATCTTTTTAGTTTGATGTAGTCCATTTGTTTATTTTTGCTTTTGTTTCCTTGCCTGATGAGACATACCCCAAAATATATTATTAATACTGAAGTCAAAGTGTGTATTCCCTATGTTTTCTTCTAGAAGCTTTAAGGTTTCAGATCTTACATTTAAGTCTTTAATCCATTTTGGAATTTATTTTTGTGCATGGTATGAGAAAGTAGTCCAGTTTGATTCTTTTGCATGTAGCTGTCCAGTTTTTCCAGCACCATTTATTGAAGAGCTGTCTTTTCCACATTGTGTATTCTTGCCTCCTTTGTCATAGATTGACTGGCCTTAACTATGTGGGTTTATTTCTGGACTCTATTCTGTTACATTGATCAACATACCTGTTTTTGTGCCAGTACCATAATGTTTTGATGACTGCAGTTTTGTAGTATACTTTGAAATCAGGGTGCATGTTACTTCCAGCTTTACTCTTCCTTCTCAAGATTGTTTTGGCTATTCAGTGTCTTTTCTGTTTCCACACAAATTTTTAAAATATTTGTGCTAGTTCTATAAAAAATGCCATTGGTATTTTGATATGGATTGTATTCAGTCTGTAGATTCCCTTGAGTTGTATCATCATTTTAACAATATTCTTGCAATCCATGAATATGGTATATCCCTCCATCTGTTTGAGTCTTTTTAAATTTCTTTCATCAGTGTCTTATGGTTTTCTAAGTACAGAATTTTTAACCCCTACTTAGATTCTCCCTAGGTTTTTTATTCTTTTTGATGTGATCATAAATGGGATTGTTCCTTAATTTCTGTTCCTGCTAGTGTATTGTTAGTGTATAGAAATGCAACATATTTCTGTACATTAATCTTCTATCCTTTAACTTTACTGAATTATTGATGAGCTCTACTAGATTTTTGGTACCTGCCCACTGATAGGTGAGGCTGGTCCCAGGTCTAGTGCCTTCCCACTGATGGGTGGAGCTGGATCCAGAGTCTCTGGCTGTAAGGCTGGGGCTCTTGGGACTAGTGCTGGCACAGTGGTATGTGGGGCCAGTACCTGGGCTCTCTGGTGGAGACAGCCAGGTCCTGAGGCAGCTGTGGGCTCAGGGAAACTTAAAGAAGTAGGCCTGCTGGTGTGTTGGGCAGTGTCTCTGCCCAGCTATTTTCTTGACCTGAGGAGGCTCTGTACTGGTATCAACAGGTGGTAGGTGAGGGCCAGATTTCAGGATTAATAAGCTAGAGGGATAATTTCAAACTGGTGCTTGCCAATGCCACTGTCTGAATGGTAGACTGAGCTTCCAAAAATGACTGTTGCCCATGTCTGTATCCCCAGGGTGTGTTCAAGCTGCCTCCTGCCTCCCCAGGCAAGATCAGCAGGTGGGTTTGACCCAGGATTCTTTCAAATTCCTGCTTCTGCCCTGGGTCCTGGAGCATTTGAGATTTTGTGTGTGCCCTTTAAGAGTGGAGTCTCTATTTCCCATAGCTCTCTGGCTGTCTTGAAAGTAAGCCCCACTGGCTTTAAAGCCAAACATTCTGAGGGCTCATTTTCCCAGTGCAGGACTCCCACACTGGAAAGCCCAGTGTGGGTCTTGGACCCCTTACTCTGTGGGAAGAACCTCTGCAATTATAATTATCCTCCCATTGGTGGGTTGCCCACTCAAGAATATAAGTCTTGAGAATACCACATCTCCACCTCTCTGACCTCTCTCCTTGTGATTCCTTCTTTATATCTTTAGTTGTAGAACTTTTGTGCTAGTCTTACAGTCTAATCAATAGTTGCTCTGTAAATAGTTGCAGTTTTGGTGTGTCCATGGGTAGATGTGAGCTCAGGGTCTTCTTACGATGCTGTCTTGGACACTTTCTTCTGATTTCTTCTTAAATTCTTAAAAATAGCGGGCCATATTAAGCTTGCCAAAACCATCACCCCTTGCACAAGACAGCACAGCTTAGAGCTAGCAGAGATCTTTCTCAGCCTGTGACTCCTACTGCCCCTCCAAGTCTTCATCTGAAAAACTGAGTGCATTGAACTGGATATGATTTTAAGTATCTTTCAAGTCACATTATTAAATAATTCCGTCTTTGATTTGTTCTTTTTGGGAATTAAAAGTAATATGGGGTAAAACTGCCCATATAGATACTGCGTTTTAAATAAAAATAATGAACTTTCTTTTTCTCAAACTAAGAAAAAAGAAAATGGAAATAAGACAGTTAACTGAAATTAAAAGTCTATCAATCAAAAAACATATTAGTCTTAAAAGATTTATTGAAAATTATGTGGAAGACTGGAATTACTGCATTGCTTAATTTTTGTACTAAATAGGTGTTCCTTTAAAAGAAACTCCAATTATTCAATTATAAATGAGATTATCTTCTTGTATGCATTCATACCTCTCTCACCTGCGTACAATTTCCCATATTTATGTCACATTTATTTTAAAATAGTCCACATTTATTTTAAAATTTGCCCAAATTGTTTGGTCAAATTCCAATATTTAGGTTAATTGTTTGCCTACCATAATTTACTGTGACATAATTTTACTATAGCTGTGGTGGTATTTGTTTTGTTTTTGTTTGTTTTAATTCATCCCTTGTTTAACTGGGTTTTAGGATTCAGTAATTTCTTCATACATGTGCTCAAAGCGGTTATATATTGGGATTGCTGTGATGTTTGAAAATATCTTGATTTTGCCTTTTACTTGAATGAAAATTTGACTAGGTGTAATTCCTGGGTTGCATTATTCTTTCAAAGTCTGACAGTTATTCCATTTTTTTCTAGGTTTGACTGCTGCCTTGAAGAAGTCAGAGTCAACAATATTTCCCTCCTTTCACTGGTAAGTTTCACATTAAACAATGTTTCCTTAAACTTTGATATTCAGTAATTTGTAAGAATGTGTTACTCAGGATCTTTTTATTTCTTTATCTGTTATAACATATTATATATTTATTATATAGTCAATGTATGTTTATAAATGTATATTTTATATATATTGTTGCTAACACATAAGAAAAAATGTTCAATAGCTTACTTTCTTACATCTTGCACTAAATAAATGTCAGTGAAATAAGACTTGTATGTATTAGAAGACAATGAGGTACTAACCTTGGAAGGAAAATGTCCCAGTTCCCTAACTTATAACACATTTTTAACCCTTATAGACCTACTCCATTCCACATCTTGCCCCAGGATCCAAATTCATGTCCTTGAGAGTTACTTGAAACCTGGGCTCTAGAATCTGATCTAGATTAAGAAGTCTATGAAAATTTCTCACAAACAGATAGGAAAACATATATTTAACTGATTTTTTGTTACAAAGGGCATGGATAGTAATTAATCTCATATAGTAATGCATTTTTCTATAGCTTGACAGGTGTAAGTGATAAAGAATTAAAAAGATAAACTGAGAAATTAAACATGAGAAATAAACTGAGAAATTAAACATTGAATAATTAAAGAAATAATTAAAGAAAGCCCACAGAAGTAGTTTCAAACTAAGAAGGCTTTGAAATTAATACCTTAATTCAAAGTTTTATATCTTTATAAAATTACATATATCCTAATCTTAAAATTGCTGAGCATTAAATATTTCACTTCTATTTTTATTTAATGATATTCAAGTATAACTCCTATATTTAAAAATAAATTTCATTCCCATTATCTTTCCATGATATTGCAAGAGAAAAACATAGATATGTTTTGAATCAATTTAAAAGCAAAGCATGCTGTAGTTTGCTTTATGTTCTCACTGAGTTAGAATCTAATAAAATAGAACTAATATTTTCTTTCAACACATCGAAACACATGTCCTTTTGTCCTTTATATTAGAGCTATTACATGAATTGATTGCTTTCTTTAACTGAAAAGTTAAACTCAAGTTTGAAGTATTTCCAGAAATATAATCTTAAAATATAATTTTCTTGAATATGGAGGAGATAGAGATATAATTAATTAAATAATAAATGAAAGAATAGTAGCTTTTGATATGAACAAAGAAAGTGAAATATTCATTGGAGGCCTGAAAGAACTAATGCTCTTTCCTAAGCAGCTAAAATATTATTGAGTATGACAATAGATTTGGAGTAGAGATGAAGTCAGTCAGTTGGCAAAAAATAAAATAACATAGCATCCAAAGCCTGGACAAGCTTTATAAATGTGCTACAATCCTAGGAGAGATTATTCACATCATAGTGGTGACTATTTCTTCTTGATTTTTTTTCAGTCAATGATGAAACAGTAGTTTTAGTAATAGAATATGGGCTTAAGATGAAATATTCAGTGCAATGCATCTTTCTACTAAAATTGCTATAGTCTTATGCTTCAACTTTACCACATGTATCAAATGCCAAACCTGATTTCTAACATACAAACGTTTAGCACCTATCTACTTAAGTAATTTCTTTCTTAACATCTAAAATCTATTTATTTTGAATGCAAAGGATCACTTTACAACGTAGGCACTTTTATAATTTCTGCTTAGGGAAAATTTGAGAAAGGGCACATTTACATAGTCTGAGTAGAGTGTGTGTCTGTAAGAAAGTCACACATTGCATTATATATTGCTTCACTATTTAGTTCAAAGGGAACTTTCCAGAAGCTTAAATATATGCACAATACTAATGAGGAGAGGGGAAAAAATGAAGTACAAATGATCACATATGTGGGAAAGTAAATTAGTCAATTCCTAGAGGGAGTGAGCTCCTTCACTTCGTGTTTCTAAGCTGTGCTTGAATCACCATCTGTCGGGTTTTGTGAATAGAATCCTTAACTGAATGGTTAGTCCTGTTATGAGTGGGAAAAAAACCCACTTCTTCTAAAAAAGAATAACAGACTTATTAACAGACTTTATTTCTTAGAGCAAGTTCAGATTTACAGACACACTGAATAGAAAATGCAGAGAGTTCTTATGTACAACCTCTCCCACACTCTTCACCGTTTTCCTTGTTATTGATGACTTGCATTGGTTTGGTACTTTTCTTACAAATGATGAAACAATATTAATATGTTATTTATAATTAAAGTCCAGAGTTTGCATTAGAATTCATTTGCTGTGTTGTATAGTTCTATGGGTTTTATCATTCATCTACCCTTATAGTAGCATATAAATAATTTCACTGCCCTAAAAATTTCCTAAGCTCCACGTGTCCATCCGCTCTTCTGCCCCCGTCCCAATTCCTGGTAAACGCTACTTTTCTCACTCTTTCTACAGTTTTGCCAAAAATGTCCCTTTTATGATTCAATGCTATTTTACTTTTAAGTTTAAATACTACCGAGATAATACATACTTAATACGTTTAAGCAAGAAAGCATACATGAAAATGGAACTGATATGTTTTCCAAACAAGACTCTACCCATAGTCTGAAAATTTTAGAAAAGGATTCATGTCTGTAATATACGGGGCAGAAATGGTGAAATTAAAATCTCCATAGCTGTAAAATTTTGAGATATCCAGAATTGAGGGTAAAGAGAGATTTCCTATAATTCCATGAAATTCTTATGAAATATAGCAGGTAGCTACCCAAATAAAGAGTAAGCCTTGTTGTAATAACTTTCTGAATTGCAGAGGAAGTTTACTAGTGCTTACAATTTTTTTCTACTCTAGACACTGCAATCTTTATCAAAAGATATTTTATTTAAAAATTTTTTCAAGGCATTCTTTAAATTTAAATGTTATGAAACAAATAAATGTCTCAATGAAAATGACTAAACCTATAATACTAAATAGAAACTATGCATTTACCTATATTGTCAATTTAAACATAATTATGTACAATGAATTATATTTTATAACTTATGGATTACATATATATATTTGTGATTCTACCCTCACAAGGATAATGTTGAAACAACTTCAAAATAGATGATAACTAAGATAACTATTACTGTATTGGTTAGGGCTAGATTCCAATATTTAGATTTTCCAAACCCAGATTCTTTTCTGCGTTTGCTCAGCAGTACTTTTACCCATCTTGGTCAGAGACAGGATGTTTCTTTCTTGTACCAGAATCTTAATACCAGAATATACATCATTTAGAGCAGTGGATGTGTGGTTGGAAATGGGAACCTGCACTGACTCTGTGGGTCATCATGCATGGTTCCCATGGAGATGATTTGGATTTTTCCCACCTCTTCAATGTTTCTGAAGTCACACTGAACTTCTGGCAATTGTTTCTTCCAGCTTCTCATCATACACATTTTAGGCATCTCAGGTAACTTTAGCATTTCTTAAGACCTTCAAATTACCAATGGAGTTCCATCAATTAATCTTTGATCACCAGCTGATGTTTACCGTCTGATTACTACACCTGTTCCCCATAGGCGTCTTGAGCAGCCAAAAACCTTGCACTTTATCTGACAGCATGATACTTTCCCTTGTTTCTGTGTGGAAGGTCCAGTGGTATCACATTTGCCCCTCTTTTTGTCATCGGTGCTCATACTATTCACTAGAGTACAAGTTAAATGGGAGATAGAGAAGCTGTAGTGAAATAAACAATACACAATCAACTCAGGATAGTGTATTGGCTGGGCACATTTGCATATGAAACATTCCAGCTCTTGCCGTGTCAACCTCTGTACATTCTGGCGTACTGAGTCTCATTGCCTCTAAGGGTACAATAATATAGAGAACATGAACAAAATACAAATACTAATACACTATAGTTATTTTTAGAAAAATATTTTTGGAAAAAAAAGTAGCTGAAAAATGCTTCTGTGCCGTGTTGGGTGGCATTATGTGAGGTATATGTAAGTCTGATTTTGACCTTGCTCAAAAAAATCTGAGGATAGAAATTTCATAAGCCCTAACACTAAATTTGCTTTCCTCCAAAATACTCAGCAAAAGGTCTGCCACTTATGCTACTGCAATGAGCTTCTTTCTTTTTGGGTAGTGTTATAAATCACTCCTAATCCCCCTTGCTGTAGCATTCAGGTAATTACAGTTAAGCTGCAGTATGTATAAATGAATATAAATAACAAATCATTGAGAAATTATTGTTTTCATTTTATTTCTGATTAGGAAAATAGGAATTCTTCTCATCTAGGGGGCTAGATCTTTAAAGTTAATTGATTCATTTGGAAGATGAGGGGGGAAAAATGAATCAACAGAGATCAGTATTCTTCTAAAAAAAGCAATGGTAATGATAGTATTAATAACAACAAAAATAAAATATAATACTTATACTTAAAAAAATAATAAACAAACGTTATCTGAGTGCCAGGCTCTTCCTTGTAACTTCATTTTGTTCTCATATTATTCCTTTGAAGAATGATATATTTTTCACTATTATAAAACAGAAGATGCTCAGAATTTGAAATATTAAATTGTTTGTTTAAGAACAACTGGCTACAAAATGGTAGAGCCAAACAGAAACCTAAGTCCATGTTTACTCCAGATCTCACACTGTAATATCTTTATTAAACTAGATACAATGATATTATTTTTAAATGCCAAATTAATAGAAGAAATTTACATAGATGACTTGGCATAGTCACTTAGCAATGAAATACGCTTTATGCCATTCCATGTACTTTTAACGATATTAAATATCTATTTGGAAATATAATTTATTGTATATAAATATTAATCTATAATTCTTGGATATTTCTATTATCACTATTCTACAATGAATATTAAAGAAAGCATTGCCTTCTCTCTTTTTATTATAAAATCATACATAGTAATTTCATAAATGTCAAAAGAACTGTACTAAGAATTTTAATCATTCTACCTAGTAGTTACCGGTAATATTTTGCTGAATTTTATTCCAAGTTTGTACTCATTCACAGGCGCACACTCCCATACAAGTATATAATCACACAAGAACATAAAATATATAATCATTCCACAATATTTTAATAGTGCTTAACCTTACTACTAATAATGAAAAATACAAATTTTTACCCACTGATTAAGAACTGTTAAAATGATTGATAGCATCAAATGTTGGTGAGGGTATGAAATTATAACCTCCCTCACATTTTGTAGACATATAAATTTGTGAAATATTTTGGGAAGGCAACACTGTCTGCCTTTTGACTCCTCATTTCTATTTCTGTGATCCTGTTTTTCAAAAATACGTGCATACGAGCATAAAAATACATGAATACAATTGAGTTTTGCTTCATTCTTTTAAAAATCAAATAAGAAAACAAATAATCATTAATAGAGGAAAGGTTAAATAAATTTGATATAATCATTGTAAGTAGTACTATGCAGCTGTTAAGAAGAAATGAAATCAAGCCAAATTCATTAACATGGAAAAATCTTGAAGACATGTATTAAATATTAATAGTAATTGTAGTCCAGTACATAATATGGTGCCATTCATTTTAAAAGACGTGCATGTATATCTGTCCTTAAAATCATAGGAAAGAGTGCTGTGAGTGGAAATTGTATAGGGTGTACTGCTGGCTGACTTTCTAGCACTCTGACAAATTTCCCAGTCCTATGTTTTAGTCTTGGTTTTGGTTTTGTTCCAAGGGTGAGCCTTTTACGATTTAAGTCAAATGTCCATGAATTTTTGATCAAAACTTGAACATGTTTCATAATGAGTGGGGCACTATTAATAGTTATGCATATTAAAAAGTATAAACCATATCTCTCCCAGCAAACTTCACAACTGTCTCAGCAAATTGTGACACATGTTCTCTATACTTGATACCAGTTAGTGAATTTTACTCCCTCTTTACCATTTGTTTTGATACATGCACCTAATCTAAAGAATCATTTGGGAAACAAGACTTCTGCAGATACTAGAAACCAAAAAACAAAAATAAACAAAGAGAGTCCACTTTCTTCTCTGGACCTAGGAAAACCAGCTTCCCTTATGTATGAAAACAAGGAGTTTGGAGGTGAGGTCTGCAACTGCAACAGTTATTATGACTAAGGAAAAGCTTGAATCTGCTCAAGGACCCTGTGTGTTCCCTGGATTTTGCTGATACAGTAGAAGATCATAGAGACAGAGAGAAATTAAGTTACTGACATTTTTTGGAGGCACTTAATCAAACCTCACTTGAAGCTCCAGAATATCATCTGGAGTTTTTAGTTGCATTAGTCAGAAATTTCTCTTTTTTGTTTAGGTCAATTAGAGCCGGGTTTTCTACTTTCTATATACGTAGTACTAAAAAAATATTCACTCAGAATCATCCTTAATGATGGTTGCCTTTCATGCAGAGTCTGGGAGTGGGGTATTCATGGAGCCAAGGTTGGAAAGTTTCACATTTTGCTTGGGTTCTTTCAGTACTTTTTACCTTATTTACCATTTATAAAATAAATTTCAAGCAAAAACTTTTTATGTGATATTTAGATTGAAAAATAGCATTATATATTTTGATTTTATCCTCTGCAAGTTAGGAAAAAAATACACTATGATTTCTCCCTGGAGAATCCCCTATTTTGAAATATCCTTAATAGGATCTACTTATTTTATTTCCTTGGCTTACAGTTAGTGAGTTGTTTTAAGTTGTATGATTATTTTAATAAACATTTCCATTGCTGGTGTAGCCAATTATGTTTAATAATGTTTAACAGATGTTAATGCTCATTATCCTTTATTAAACTTGTATCATATCGTACAGTATGATTCATTTCTCATTGGCTGCAGTACATCTTCAAATATTTTTTCAGTAGTAGCTCGTCTATTCTCTTGAAGCATATTCTATTTAAAACTCTCATCTTTACACCAAATAGAAAACTTGAGTTACTATAGTTTTTTTAGTTACTGTTTTTTATTAGATCTTATGCTGTTTATTATTAAATAAATAGGAGACTAGTTTTCTAAAGGTTAATTTGAAGCTTAAACTATCTTTTCTGTCTGTATGTTTGAATTATATTTTATCTTTCATTTATGATTTAAAATCCAGAATAAATCAAGGTAACAGTTATTGTATACTATATCCTGGAAAAGGACTATGCAAGCGAGAGTCATTATAAATTTCTCCAGGCATTTTCTGAATTAAGAATGATTATGAATGAATACATTTAAATTTATTTATTTTGGTAAACTTTTAAATGTAAGTACTCATACTTTATGTTCAGACAATGTTTCTGACCATTGTTTTGAATATTGTTAATATCCTAATTTTATAATGTATTTCTACAGAACAACTTGATTTTCACAGGCTAAGCATCCGTTCTCTGTCCTTCGTATCTCTCATCTTTTTCTGCATCCTTTGTGACTCCTCTATTCTACTCTACATGTTAGAACATCTTATTACATTTGCTCTACATATCACTGATTGGGTTTTCTTCCAAAAATTCTCTTTTTAAATTTCTTCATTATGTACTGGAAATATGCTGTTGCTTTATAAATTTCTTCAGCATATGTATCTCTCATGACACTTTATCCTGTGATATTTTCTATTCACTTTCTCCCTTTTATCTTTACCATTCCATTCCGCTGTGGTTTCTTTTTTTTAATTGAAGTATAATTGATTTACAATGTTGAGTTTGTTTCAGGTGTAAAACAAAGTGGTTCAGTTATATATATATTCTTTTTCAGATTCTTTTCCCTTATAGGTTATTAAAAAATACTGATTATAGTTTCCTGTGCTATTTAGTAGGTGCTTGTTGGTTATATATTTTATATATAGTAGTGTGTATATGTTAATCCCAAACTCCTAATTTATCCCTACCCTCCCTTCCCCTTTCCCCTTAAGTAACCATAAGTTTGTTCTCTATGTCTGTGAGCCTGTTTCTGTTTTGTATATAAGTTCATTTGTATCATTTTTTTTACATTCCACATATAAGCAATATCATATGATATTAGTCTTTCTCTGGCTTACTTCACTTATTATGATAAACTCTAGGTCGATCCATGTTACTGCAAATGGCATTATTTCATTCTTTTTATGGCTGAGTAATATTTCACCATATATACATATATATGTATATATATGTGTATATATATGTATATACATGTGTATATGTATGTATGTATGTGTGTGTGTATATATATATATATATATATATATATATATACACACACCACATCTTCTTTATCCATTTACCTGTCATTGGACATTTAGGTTGCTTCCAAGTTTTGGCTGTTGTAAATAGTGCTGCAGTGAACATTGGGGAGCATGTATCTTTTTGAATTATGGTTTTCTCTGGATATATGCCCAGGAATGCATACAGGATCTGTTTTTAGTTTTTTAAGGAACCTCCATACTGTTCTCCATAGTGGCTGCACCAATTTACATTCCCACCAACAGTGTAGGAGGGTTCCTTTTTCTCCACACCCTCTCCAGCATTCATTAATTGTAGACTTTTTGATGATGACCTGCTGCAGTTCCATAAAACAAAACAAAACATTTTTTCCTATTAGGATAATAAATAATTTCTTTAACTTTCTTCTATTTAATTTGAGAAAAAAAAACTTTAAGGATTCCCTCTCTAAATCTGAGGTTTTAGTATAAAATTTTCTTCCGTGTATTATATGGTATTTTGTTTGGCTCCCTTTGTTTTTGTTATGTCTTCACAAAATGAGTAGAATTCTAATGTGTTTTAATGACTGCTTATAGACAGGTGGGTAGTTTCCTTTGGCCCTGCTCTGTCCACTCTGTGCAGGTTGTACCCGTCCCTCTTGCTTGAATAGTGTTGTCTGTAGTTGTCAATCCAACATTCAATATTTAAATTTATTTAGTTATTGATTATTATTATTTATTGATTCTGTTAAGTTTAGATGAGGATGTCTTTAACACTGTGGCTTGACTTTGGTATTTGAAAGGAAATCAAGAACATAAACCATTGCAATACCCACTTTTCTCTTAGAACTATTTTCCCAGGTTGTTTGTGCTTTAATTATGGGAGTTTTACTACCTGTGTTCAATACTTTATTGTTAGTTCCCTGCCTTCACTTTTCCAATACACCCCATATTAATTTTATACCAGATATTAATTATTAAGATATTCTATCCTCCAGCCTGTTATATCCAAAGTTCTGATGGCAAAAGAGGATGCATATAGCTATGGCTACTTAAAAATGCAGCACCAATACTGGAAGAAGGACAGATCTAAGATTTTACTACAGGGCTATAGAAAATGCAGACTGACAAATGATTCTCCTAATCCACTTTGGTGCTAGGATGTTTTCTTTACGCCATGCCATATAGCACCATGAGTGATCAATTGCTTCTCTCAGTCAAGTGCCACTGTTCTTGTAATAAGTAAATTTCTTCCTTCCAGATAGATGCAAAAGTATATGTATCAACCAAAGATTGCATTATGTGTTTTTTTCTTTTTCTCTGACTTTATACATTCTATTGGAAGTTATACATTCTATTGAAAGTTAGAGGCTGTATCTGACCCTTTATTTAAAACAAATTATTACTTTCTAAGCATAAGTTTAACATTACTGGAAAAATAATGTTACATCTTTGAGATGTAAAGTAATCACATCTTTGAGGAAAGATGTAAGGGAAATATATGTTGTCAATCTATTTCTAAATTATGGGATTGTGATAGACATACATTTAAAATGCCACGATTTCTTTTTTTGGATTTAAAAATAAAAGCAAATTGTGGTCTTTCTAATTTTTGTGATTTTATGTCTATCTTAAAGAAAAGCATGAAATAAATATGAATTTAGTTTTGCTAATGGCATCTATGAAAGCTGAAATAAACACTATTATATGCCTTGTGTTTACTTTGCTTACATGACAGTCATTGACAGAGGAGGTAGTTCTACATTTATAGAATTTTAAATGATTCCTTTATGGCAGCTCCAAAGGCGTAATTTTGGTCTGCTCTTATGCCCTGATGTGTTCAAGGTTATAATCTCTGACATGGAGGATGATGCCTACCATTGCTGTTGCTGTGGATTAATACATAAAGGTTTTAAAGGTACTTAAGTGAAGACAGTAGAAAAGAGAGGCATTCTTTACTGATCTCAAGAAGGCAGCCAAGTGGATTAGCAATGCCATCCAAATTTGAAGCAGTTTATGAATGTAACAATGTGAATGCATGAAAAAAATAAAATTGGCCTCTGTTTTTTAAGGATTTAGGAATACAAGGTTGTTTAACAATGGAACCATAATCTGTAGTATTAGGGAACAAGACTTCATTTATAGTCAACTTCAACCACGTCTAGTCATAGAACTGATGATCCTAGTTAATTCACTTAGAAATGTTCCAGACCACATTTGTAGTTTTGATAACTGGAGGCCAAAGCTCTCCTCACATAATCTGAGGTTATTTAAAGCTGATTATATACAAGGAAAAAAGCCTGTACAGTTTACATCTTAAGTCTAAGAATATCACAAAATACCAATTTTCATCAGTTGTAAGAATATTGGCATTTCATTCACAGTCTGAGTTCTCCACATTTAAAATGGAAGGAACCAGGCTTCTTGAATGAAGCTGGCACATTAGCCTGAGCTTCTCACTCATTAATAGAGACACAAATTATTGGACCATTAATCTGGGACAGGACCTGCTTGCTTCGGGTTGAGATAAAGTTTACCTAAATGTGGGTTCAGAAATCAGGACAAGATTAAAGAGTGAATGGAAGGTAAAGGTGTGTAAACATCACAAGTATAAAACAATTCAGAAGAGGAGAATGGAAAATTTAATATATAAATGTGTACTCTGTATATCTACAAAATATATAATAGTTGATAAAACAAATAAGAAATAAAGGAATTTTTAATGATATCAATACAAGATACGCTGTAAGATATTATACTCTGTTTATATGCTAACTGGCAGTATTCAGAAAATAAGACACTTGATAATGCAAGAGAAAGCCAGATTAACAAAAGGACCCCATTTCTTGAGAAAGATCTAAAGAGTGTAGAGTATGCTCTCGGACAGGAGAAAGGACTCTTCTTAGCTCGTATGCAAACAACAAAAAGAGGCTATAAAAGTATAGGCAGTTTTAGAGAACTCAGTAGAAATAGCTAACCTAGTCTGAAGATTCAGAGAGAAATAACTGTTCTGTTTTGAAATGAGATATATGAGAAAATTTTCAGGAATGAGGAGGCTTAGGAAAATAGAAGAGTTATAAGCATAGGGTTACTTATAACCACAATTATGATTACAGTTTTGGAAATGATAATAATGATAGATGTAAAAGAGTAAGGAAGAGTAAGACATTTGTATTACAAAAGCTAGAATTTATTGTCATTGACAAGTAACTCATTAGTAGATCTTTCTCAGAAGCTCTGAAAGATAACTCGAGTTAGGTAATCTTACATTAAGAAAATCTCTTCCCTTACATAGCTAGTTGAAAACCAGTACAGATTAACTGCAACCCTCCCCCAAACCAGGCCTCAGTACGAGCCAAGGGGCTTAGCTACTGTAGGTTTTGTACTGAATAAATAGAATTTTAAGCAAGTTGAACAAATATAAAAATTGGAGCAATAAATTCCCTTATTAAGTGTGCCACCATTAATTGAAACAATTTTACCAGCAGTAGCCATATTCTATATGACCATACAAATATTTTCTATTGAAAGAGTTCTATTGAACTCTTAATAATTCCCATCAAAATAGAGTACTTGCACAAGAATAAGAAATGACCAAACTATATCTTGTAATAATACATAAAAAGTAATGTGAAATAGTATATTATTATTCCATTTTTCATCAAAGGTTAAAATAAGCAATACAAAGAATAATATGAATTTAATATTTTAGTTCTATGTAAAAATAAATGATTTAGTTTAAAAACTCAAAATTTCATATTCCTGAGACTCTGAAAGTTTGAAATATGTCTCTTAAAAAAGAAATTCCAGTGGATTGTCACAAAGACTGTCAGATGCATTTACTGCATTGTTGCATTAAGATGAATGACTCGTAAAAATCAAATCTTTTACTCTTTGCTAAATATTGCTGGGAGGAAATATGGGGCAGTAAAAAGACAATGAATAATCTGATCCTCTAGTTTTGTATATTGATCCTGTATAAACCAACTTGTGACATAGGACAAAATAACTTAAACACTTTCTTTAATATTCTTATCTTTAAAATAAAGACAAAAACTTCTCCCTCAGTTTTTCATGAGAAAAAAAGATATAATAAATCCAAACAAAGTTATAAAATATTATTATAATAAACATTTTTATGTGACAGTTATATATTTATTCCTTCTATACTTATTTATATTTGTTACCATTTTTGTTAGCTTCTTACATCCTTCCATCTTGTACACTATTAAAAATGACAGCCTCTAATGGTGAGGCTACCATAACATTTTGAGAAGAAAAATATTATATTTATACTTGCCCAAATCATAATATTTAATGAGTGAGTAGAACTTAACCACTTAACTAATTAAATTAGTCTGCCTTAAGTAAACCATTATAACTGCTGATTGTATTGTTTTCATGAATTGGGATGATGATTTTCTCCATAAAATTGTTATTTAAAATTTTTATTTGTAAACAATGGAAGAACTATGTACCTAAACATTACTCGTATTCTTTACTGTGATATATCACTTAAGATAATTATTGTTATGAAAATATAAAATTGAAGAAGCACAGAAAATTACAATTTTAGCTTAGAAACCAATTCTTAGCAATGAAAAACTACAAATTCTGTCAAGTATTAAATCTTGGACTCAAAAGATAAGAGAGAAAAATCTTATTCCTGTTATTTAAAATTCAATATTAGAGACATATGATTAATTTTTTCCCCATTGAGTTATAATCTTAAAGAAATAAGATGAGATTCATATACATTTGATATTATGGGAGGGTAAAAACACATTGCAGCCATTAAATTGTAGCATCATTCTTCTTGCCAATTAAAATATGAATAATTAAATTCCATATAAGCTCATTCCACATAGAATTCTGCTTGGATAACCCATCTCTATCAAAATCTATTTTTTATATTTTTCTTTCCTCAGCTGCTGAGGATTGAGTTAAAGATATTACCAGTGGGAGTGAAAACATGATTTGGAAGCTTATGTTAAAAAGTTTTAAAAGTTGCATCACTAACTCCAATCTAATTTAAATTGTAGTAACATCTTCAGGGCCATCTCTGTGCCTCATGCAAATTTCTTCTCATGCTGTCACAGACATCCCTGATATTTTGAGTATATACTATATAGTGTACTTAATTCTCATGTGTCCTTGCCAAAATTTTCCATGTCACAATTGATTTTGGATTTTTATAAGAGCCACATTTCTACAGGATTAATTTTGTTCTTCAAAAAGAGCAGTAAATGTATTTGGCCGGTTAAGAAATGTTGACTAGTACCACTTGTAAAGTACTGTATACTGCCATTAAGGCATTTGTTTAGTGTAATAACTTACAAAATAGGATTATAGTAATATAAAATAGCTAATGTTATTTCTAAGTAGCTTGCCTAACCACTTCCACTCAGATCTATATCAGAAATATAGAAAATATGGTTCAGAAAAATCCTTAAATGTATTTCATATAGTAGTTATCTCAGAAGATGACATTCATAATGACCTTGACATAATAGGAAAATTGATTCATATTGTAAAAGTGTAGTATTCCTGTGATGCTTTGTTTTTTCTTCCCATGAGGAGATTATAGCTCAACCAACTTTGGAAATTGTGAAAATACTTTGTGGCTAGTCTATTGGCTTGAATAAATATCATCAGAGACCTCAGTATATCCTCCATTAGTGCCTATCAAGGGAAATTCAGAGTCAGGGTTTCAACTACACCTAACTTGTGAACTTTCTCTAAAATTCTATGGTTTATACAGCCTTAATTCTTACAGATATCAATTGTTATCATGGCTTTTCATCATGGCATTCTTCAATACTAGAGATTTTGATGGATTTTTGACAGTAAAACTCTTCTGTTCACCACTTTTTTCCCTTCCAGATCATCAAAGAATCATATATCATGAAATAATATCCAAGTAGGTAATTACAGTATTGCATGGCTGGGGGAGCATCTGACAACCCCAAAGACCTGGATTATCGGGTGGAATAGATTTGGAACTTGAGATTTAAGTTCAGAATTAAAGTGAGGTGACATGAGAGTGTGAGGGGCTCAGCATACCTGCTTAAACTGGGAAATATTTTTAAAACAAAACAAAAACAACCACTTAAAGTCTCTGGAAATGGTCCTAATTGTATATAGCCAATGAAGAAATATTTATTCAATAAAATATACTAAAACTTGGTAAGAACTATGAGAGTCTGGAGAATTTGCATGAATACCTGTATCCTCCATCCCTGTTCCAGTGAGCTGGAAATTCTACTCCAGAAAGGTACAGCTAAGAACTCCTACAGGCTGTCTGGGTACAGCATGACTGAGAATACCAGGGGCCCACTTGCCTTTGTATTGGCTTGTGGATCGTGGGTTTCAAACCCAGAGAGAAATGCAGGAGAGACCCGGGGCTGCTGCACCACCAATCTCTGAGCACTCAGCTCCTAAAGCAGGGGTTTCACTCAAATAGTAGTAAATCATTGCTCCTATCACCACATCAGAGATGTGTCTCCCAGCCTTTTCCCCAGGGAAGTAGCAGACTCTGTAACAGGGAAAGTAAATCTCTCCCCTAAGGAACAGACTTCATTCACAAACAGAATAAGCAAAGTTCAACCTAAAGGTGATCTCAAATACAGTAAAAGTTGTGGTGAAAGGTAATTAGGAGATGATTGATAGGTTCACTGGTTTTACAGGCTAAACTGCAGTTTTTTCACCAATTTAAAATTAAATGAATTCACCTTCTTATATGTCATCCCACTTTTTCAAAGGGCCAGTTGGATGCATGATAATATCACAAACCCTGCCCTACACACAAAAAAATGTTCAACTCACTCTGACTTCTGTAGCAATATAATTTTTCAAAGTCTATGAGATACTTTCCATATTTCTGCTGCTAAAAATTGACCAAGAGAAAGCTAATCTCTAAAAATAATAAATGTTCAGTGTTTAAAATATCTTATAAACTGTGCTCGGAGAATATATGTGCATATACTATATTTATATGCATATAAAATAAGTGTGTATGCTAATCCACTTCATAAGAAATTTAGGAGACAAGAACTCTTATTATATATGAGAAAACTGAGTCATGTAGAGGTTAACTAAATTATTTAGCTTCACATTACTAGCAAGTGGTATAGTTTAACTTTAATCCCAGTCTAGCTACAGAAAATTTCTTTAGCAAAATGTAAAAAGAAACTATAGCACTATGGTTAAGAGCTATCATTTGAAGGAAGAAATATAGTAGAGAACTATTCTGTACATAATCACAAATGGGTATAAGTACAAATGTAAGACTAGGTAGAGAAGTCCACTTGTATTCAACTTTAACTCAGTAATTCTATAGCTGCATCTCCAACTGAATGTTTCCCACATGCCTCAAATGCAATCAGCTGTTAACCTTATGGGAGTTCCCTTGTATGTTATTTGTCATTTTTCCCTTGCTGCTTTCAATAATTTTTCTTTGTCTTTAATTTTTGCCAGTTTGGTTACTGTGTGTCTCAGCGTGTTTCTCCTTGGGTTTATCCTGTATGGGACTTGCTGCACTTCTTGGACTTGGGTGGCTATTTCCTTTCCTGTGTTAGGGAAATTTTTGACTATAATCTCTTCAAATATATTCTCTGGTCCTTTCTCTCTCTCTTCTCCTTCTGGGACCCCTATAATGCAAATGTTGTTGTGCTTAATGTTGTCCTAGAGGTCTCTTAGGCTGTCTTCATTCCTTTTCATTCTTTTTTCTTTATTCTGTTCTGCAGCAGTGAATTCCACCATTCTGTCTTCCAGGTCGCTTATCTGTTCTTCTGCCTCAGTTATTCTACTATTGATTCCTTCTAGTGTAGTTTTCATTTCAGTTATTGTATTATTCATCTCTGTTTGTTTTTTCTTTAATCCTTCTAGGTTTTTGTTAAATATTTCTTGCATCTTCTCAATCTTTGCCTCCATTCTTTTTCCGAGGTCCTGGATCATCTTCACTATCATTATTCTGAATTCTTTCTCTGGAAGGTTGCCTATCTCCACTTCATTTAATTGTTTTTCTGGGGTTTTATCTTGTTCCTTCATCTGGTATATAGCCCTCTGCCTTTTCATCTTGTTTATCATTCTGTGAATGTTGTTTTTGTTCCATAGGCTGCAGGATTGTAATTCTCTGTAAGTATAATTTTTATATGCACTGGGAAGACAATAATTCGTATGACTTGCTTTATTACAGTATTCACTTTAACGGTCTGGAACCAACAGTCAGTATCTCTGAGGTATGCCTATATTTGCTTGAGAACATTGTCTGCCTTACAGAATCTGTTACACTAGTGTGAAATATGGGCAAGAAGTGTGAGGGAGTTAACAGTCCTGAGCAGCAGCCTTCAACTAATTACTAAAGAAATTAGTATATTAAAAAAAAAAAAGCTCCCTCAAGCCTCAGATGGAATACTGGCAACACATGTGTCCTTCATCATTTCCCAGAGTCACCCAACAAGATTATGTTCCTGTTGCCAACAGCAGCCACTTATTTAAAAATGTTCCCTCTTTTGCCTTCTTTTTGTCTCACTTCCCTCTTCGCTACCAATGTTTCCTGGGATTAACTTCAGAATTAACTACTTATACTTAAATCATTGTCCCCAGATATGCTTCTGGAATTCTTATAGTAAGAAAGGTAAAATAACCATTTCTTACCTTTGCTCACTGTTTTTTATTCAGAATATTTTTAACATACAAAACAGTAACTAACAATAGAAACACACTCTAATAATTTAGAAATAACTATTCATGCCTATTGTTTTAGTTAACACTTTAACAACTCTCTGAAATGGGAATTTCTCCATAGACCATTTTAAAGTAAAGAAATTAAAATTACAGAGGTTTGGTAACTGAGAAAATCAGAGATTATAAATTATGAAAATGATGTATCAGAATCCCCACTCAGATCAAGTGACATTAAATCTTGTGCTTTTCCTCATAATATATTGAGGTAAACACAGTAAATATTCTCTGTTTTATGAGATTGCATACATGAATATTTATTTACGGAGGGCTTATACAATTTGGCTAAGGTCAGAAGGCTAGAGGGGCTCATAATCAAGACTAGAATCAGGATCTGTGTGTTCTTATTCCTGATTGTGTTCTTTCCACTATATTGCAAGACATTGATGTTTAAGCAGGCTGAAATCAACTCAATGAATTTTGGTCTAGAATTAACCAAAAAGTTTGGAAATAACCCTCATGGCAATTAAATTCCATGAGTGATTTTTGAAAAGTAAAATAATGAAAACATTATTTTATATCAAGACTTATTTTATTGCTTTTGGCCCAAAGTCTGGCAAATAGTGTTTTAAGAAAATTAACATGCCAAGGGTATACAGGATGATTTGGAGGAGGACAAGATTGAGGTCAGAAAATTTAAAGGGCGAGTCATTATAGTAATACAGGCATCAGGTGATAAGGACCTGAAATAAGGTAGTGAGCGGCAAGGAGGCTAGAAATGGATAAATATAAAAGACAATTATGGAAGAATTACTCTAAGGGAGAGATTGATTACAAGAGAGATATGATACTATGTTATTATGTGATTATGACAATACAAGTGTATTTTTTCTCTTTCAAATATGGACAACTACTCTGTTTTCCTATGATTATATACATGAATGTGTGAATGTATTTCTAATCTATGTGTGTATATATATATATATATACACACACACACACACATATATACATGTATGTGTATATATATATTTCTAATCTAGAAATAGAAAGTTAAAATGAGATCTTACTCAGAGTGTTTGAGTATATACAAATCACCTACTACTCTGTTACCCCACAATCCCCCTTTCACACATATACTGGCCTAGAAATTCATTTTCCAAAAGAAAATAGGATTAAAAGTCATGTTTTCAAAAATATGTGTGTTTGGCTATTAACACACTTACTAAGCCTAGTTATTTATCTGAATTGAAAAGAAAATTCCAGGTAATATCTAATTTCCTAGTAAGGGCAGAAGATGAGACCATACAGTGACAGATTCTGGAGTCTATATAAAAGAAGCCAAGTTGGTAACCTTTGTTTTGTATACAGTTTACAACCATATCCTTTGTATAGTATATAACTTTGTATATAGTTATAACAGATTATAAATATAATTCACTATGCTTTATCATAAATACTACCCTAATACTTAAATAGTGAAAGGAAGTAACCTGATACATTTACTTGCAATGCATTATTATATTTCTTCTGGGTGCTTATGACAGAATTCCACAGGGTATCCCAGCTTTTCCATTTTACCCATTTTTCTCCATTTCATAGTCTCTTCTCAATTTGTAGTAGCTGAAGAGAACCTAAAAGAAAAGTAAGCAAATATTTCATATTACTTCTCTATTTAAAACACTCCAATAGCTTCCTTACGCAATTAAAATACAATCTAAACTCTTTATCATGGTGAAGAAATTCCCTTCACACCCTAATACAAACCCACTTATCTGACTTCACCTATTTCTCTCCCTTTTATCAGGTTTTAGTCACTTTGACCTTTTGTCTCTCCCTTGAAGCTTATTTCACCAATTGCCATTATTTTTGTCCCTTGTCTGAAACACTATTCTGAAAGGACTTCACATAACTGCTTCTCCTAATAATTCACATCTAAAACCCAATATTACCTCCTCAGAGAGGGCATACCTGACCACTTGATCTAGAATAGATCCTGGAAAGCACTTATATCTATGAAAATTCATCTTTGATTGATGTCTGTTGTTTGCTTCTCACTACTAGAAGGTAGCTCCACATACAGTGGTTGTAATGTTGCCAAGCACATGGTGAGCACCCACTAAATAACTGCCAAATACATTAATTTATTGAATAATAGCAGGCACTAAACAATAAATTATTACATAATTATTTTAATTCTCACAATAAACTGCTAGGTAGATATTTTAATATATGGAGAGCTTAGGTATAGGTTGTGTCTAACTTTTATTAGATCATTGATAGAAGCTGATCTTCTGAATACTATGGAATAGTTACCTCCATATCATATTCTCTATTTTGACTATAAGCATGAGACCATGGACCTTGTGTAGTATTATGCACTTTTATAATAGTTTATATTTAAATAGATATTTATAAAGTGGAATTACAGCTATGAGAAGATAGAATAAATTTTAATTAAACATGCTGTTATTTATAATTTATGATATATTTCTCAAATGACTCAATTTTGATAAAGAAAGAATGAAATGAAATAGAAAATGAAGAGGTAGAGGAAGAAGAGAGGGAAGAAAAGGAGGTGGAAAGAGAGGAACAGAAACAGGAGGGAGAATGAGATCAACAGATATTATTTAAAAAAATCAACTACTGATGTAGCATTCTCACTTTTAAAAAAATGTCCATTAATTTAAAGGCAACATTAATCAGTATAGTTTGATCAATTTCAGCACAAATTTATTATGATATAGCACTGTTAAGAACAGTTCAAACTATTAAAAAGATGAATGTGAAATAAAGAGGCTCTTGCTTTCTTGGAACTGAGTGACTGAGATCAAGAGTGGTAGCAGTCACTTAGGTTACAGTGGCACATTAAGTGGATCTGTGAAAAGGTCAATTCAGTTGTCCAGCTAGTTAGCAGCATGACTTGCCAGGTTTTCCAGATCTGGTTTTGGCCATAGTGTATAATATACCTAATTTTTTCTAATTTTATTGAGGTATAGTTGACAAAGTTCTTATATAATTACATTGTACAACTTGATGGTGTGATAAACATTTACATTGTGAAATATTCACAAGGTTCATTCATGTCACCTTCATCTGCACACCACACACACATACAATACCTTTGCAGACACACACCACAATAACCTTGTGACCTTCTTTTATTTTTTTCCAGATGTTCTAAAATATATTTTAACCCGTATGTATATACATGTGTATGTTATATGCCAAAAAAAAATTTGGGTTAATCAGTGAAAGCACAGACTGAATGATAAATTTGACAGTATCTTATCTCTTGAGTTAATATTCCAGAATATTTTTAGGTGTAATTACTTATTAGCAGATGCTACAATCTGATTATAGCCAATATCAAGATTCATATTGTTTCTGTTGACACTTCATTTCCTCATCAAATTGAAGGATAAGATTTTGTAAATGAGTATTATGAGTCCACTGTTGATATGTGTATTTAAATTTCATCTTTCTGAAAATTGTTTTTAGAAGATGATTATGGTTTATGTTTCTCTCCAGTTTGTTTCAGTACTGTTTTTCAAAATATTACTTGAAAGCATGTGGTCATTAAAAACATTCATGTATTTATAATTCTATTACTATTCATGAAATATCTTGTTTCTGAAACTTTTTATATGAGTATCAAGCAAATGGGTTCCAAGTTCATTTCTAAATTAATAGTACACTACTTTAAAAATATTTTGGGACACTACACTGTGCAATACATTGTGTGAGGCATTAGGTTAACATGGTGAATTGTATGGATTTAGACTTTGCCATCATGCTGCTTTCACTCCACCTAGTAGGACCAAAAAGCATGAGCAGTCAGTAAAACAAATCACAATATGTACTACAGAGACAGCCTGTGGGATACAAACATATATTCACTTTTTTGAATTGTATAAGAAAATAAAGCTTTTGTCAAGGTTGAATTCTTAGAAGTTCTAAAGTTGAACTGAAACCTACAATTATAGAGAAGCAGAGGGAACAGTACGTGAGACGATCTGAAAGGCAAGAAATAGCACAGTAGGATTTAGAAAAATAAGAGTTCAGAAGCGTATAGAGTAAATTTTCAATGGTGGACAAGAAAGGGAAAACAGATAAAGCTATAGGAAAAGGTAAATGGATAGCTGAAATAGGGTTTTGTCACTATGTTAAATTGCCTGGATTTTTATTTTAAGCTCAGTGGCAAAGTCATTGCAAAGTTTATGCAAAGGCTTATGTGAGCAAAATGTCATGTGAATTTTACTTTTAGAAGGATCACTTGGAGTGGAGAAAACTGGAAACAAAGAGACATTTAGGAAGTTGTTGCACGTATCCAGTTGGGAGACGGTGTGGACAGGTAGTTGATGACAATGATCATTCTCTTGACACAAAATAATAAACCACCAATCTTAGCTAGACTCTGAGAGGAAGTTTAATATAACATAAAACTCAGGTTATTTTGTTCCTTTATTAGAGCCAGAAATATTAGAGTATTAAAAGTAAGGCATATAAAATATGAGCTATTTTAATTATCTGTTCTAAGATAATTGCACTTTACACATGATGTTTGTTTTGCTTTTTAAACAGTCACTCATTTGCTTTTCTATATACATTTTGAAACAGCATGTCAAAATCTCCATATTCAAAATGAGGGATTTTCAAAATAATAAAGGAACAAGGACATTAAACAAATAATCTAACACACAAATAATCAGAAGCACAGGGACCTGATACTGTAATTCTGTGTAAATTAATTAAAATATCTTGTAATGAACAAAAGCTAAGGACTTGACTGGGATCAGTAATGTGAAAGTCTGGCAAGTTTGATATTTTGCAGGTTCACTTTTGAGTTGGCTATAAAGGGCAGTGTCCTCAGGCAGACTATTTCTATTTGTACTAATTTCCTAGGGCTTCCATTAAAAAGTTCCACAAAATGAGTGTCTTAAAACAAAAGAAATGTGTACTCTCAAGGTTCTTGAGGCTACAAGTCAACAAACTTGGTTCCTTCCAGAGGCTCTAGGGTGATAGTTGTAGGCAATCCTTTATCTCCTGTAACTTCAATAATATCCTGTGAAGTTAGCTATTATTAATACAACTTCTATTAGAAAATAAGGGTGTAATAGAAGAAAAGATATATTTTATAAATTTATTCATAACAAATACTGATACATACTCATAAAAAATAAGGAAGAACTACTTATAGAAATTAGGGTCACATGGTCATAACTAGTATTTATAACTATTTTTTTCCATTACGCAGTTGATATTCCCAGTGCTCTGAGCAAGCACCTCAGATGGTCACGGTTCTTTGCTTGGTGGATTGATCCATACCTTCAATCCTGTAAAGTCTGCACCTTTAGTAGTCCTGCCTGGACTGGGTTGTTGTAATTTTCCATTAATTTTACTCTTCATCTCTCCAGTACATGAGGAGGAATATCATTCAGTGCAGGAGTTAGGCTTGTTCACTATGGAAGTGGGCGCTACCCAATATTCAATCAATCGCTAAACAGTATGCATTGACTATAGCACTGACTTATCCTGTGATATATGACTTAATCTCACATCTACTTCAAATATTTATTTAAATTCGACTTCTCATTGAGGCGAACCTTGCCACTATATGTAACATCACTGCTCCCGTATTTCTTCTCCTCATCACACATCTCTTTATTTTCTCCATAATACTTATCATGTTCTTATGTACTTTTTAACAGAAATATAACATGATCTTATGTACTTTTTAACAGATCTTATTACAGATCTTATTACATATTACAGACCTTATGTACTTTTTAACAGAAATATAACGTGTCAACACAATTAGAGATTATCAGACAAGGCAGCAAGTAGCTGGTAGCTATTGTAGTATTAGCTCTCAGACATGGTAAGGCTGCCCATCAAAGAATGCTTTCTGTGTTCTAACAGATGCTATACCCCAGTGAACATATGACACTCTATTACTGCAAGATTGGGAGTTTCTTTGTTGGAGATTGAAGTTCATGTATCCCTCATTATTCACTGGATACATTCAGTCCTAGAAATCTTTTCTTTACATTCTGTTGTAACATTTGAACATGGTATCAAAGTATGCCCAATAACATTGTCATTATTTTCTTTATAAAAACAAGTAAACATCAGTGTTAGGTAACATTAAACTTTCATCAGTGAAGCTGTTTGCTGTAATCTTCATAGATTACTTTAAATTAAACAATCATGAAGTCAGAGGTTCAGTTTATTCAGGATTCTAATAATGCCATTTAGACATATTGCTTGGAAAAAAAACAATTATTAAAGTCTTTTCTGGCATTATCTGCATCTTAAATGCACACTTTTAATTCCTCATTGCAGCAACTCATGTGAGCACTCTTCTAGTTAACAATTAATATATTTCATTATGTTAAAGCAGGACCTTTAACTCAATTCTTATTTTTTTGAAAAATACGCTAAAAACTCAGTGATTGTGAAGTGCTCATATTATTTATTTTCATTATGTTTTTCAAATTGAATAAATAACAATAGAACATTGTTGCCAGCAGACTGTTTTTCTGTGACTAAAGCAAATATAGATTGCAAATATAGATTGCATTTTAGGATAGCCCATTCCTTGCTATGCATGGAGATCGTACTCTGTAAAGACTAATCATTTTATAGTCTAAATCATCGTTTGCAAAATAACGATTAAATAAATTAAAAAAAGAAAACTCTTATGACTAACGTTGAATGTAGGGAAAAGAAAAATATCTAAGAACATTCTTTTTTATATGAACTACTCATATGACAAAGGCTAATTTATACTCTCTAAACCACTGTTTTTGTCCAAATGTAAATTAAACAATCTTCTAGCGTGAATATATAATATAATTGCTTTTCCACATTAGAGGCATTAAGATTATATTAAGTCTAACTGTCATTTGATAGAGGAATCTTGCCGATAGCTTATTCTGCTTTCTCTGTGAGAATAATATTTTCATTATTAATATGTCTGATTTTACTAACTCCTCAGAAGTAGTTTGACTCAGGCATGTTTTTCTACAAGTGGGATGCTTTTGAATGATGTTTCTGTCCTGGGGTGTGCTCTTGCTTTTAGCAACAAAATTCATCAATTTTGTATGGAGGGACATTAGTTTGGTTTTCTTCCAGAAAACACAGTATTTGGTTTTGGGGTATTCTTTTTGCTGTCTTTGAAAAAAACAAAAACAGAAACACATTCTTGATGCTTCATGATGCTATTTGAAGATTCATAAAAGACAACCTACTGGCCAATATTTTAGTGGAAGTCCAATACATTTCATACTTCACATATCACATTTCTGATTCTCCATTTTCTGTTTTGTTTTAGTTACTTGTTCAAAGCCATCATATTTACAGATTCACTTATATCATCACTCAAGTTAAGTTTTATATTAAAGTTCAGTTTTCTCTTTAACTTAGTAACATCATCTTCAATGATATTTGATTTATTTTCTTCATTATCTTACCTTTTCGTAACAATTTATGAAATATTGGCCTAATATTATTATAGCTTAGGAGTTTGAAAACTAAAAATATAACAACTTAAACATAGCAAAAGTAGAAAAACGTGATCAAAAGTAAACTTAAAAATTATGGTAACTAAATGTTAGCAGGGACAATCTAATAATCTTTGTCCATATCATGCATAGATCGGTTTCACCTGTATGTTTAATAAGGGCATCATGATATTTTATTAAAAGTCGTAATCCGTCATATATTTAAAGTGTTTAAAATGTTAATAAAATATTTATATTGCTTTTCTGTTTTAAAACTACCAAATAACTTGAGAACCACACAACAGACAGAATAATCACAAATTATAGTCAAAATTATTGTGATCTTACTAAACTAATTCCAGGACAGTTTAATCAGCTCAATATTTATTGAGCCACATTTGTATTAGGTACTGCATCTGGATCTTGGGATACAAAGATAAATAAAACAGGGGTCTTCTAGTTAAGCATGATGAGGTGAGCACTTACGTTTACTTCCATGCCCTTTTAAAACTACAAGAATTGACATCAGCAAGATAGTGGCATGTGACGTCCCAGCCCTCATCCCTCTACAGAAACTTCAATTTAACAGTGGCAGATGAACCAAAATATGTTGATGAGAAATCCAGAATCTAGCTAAGAAGTAATAGTATCCAGATGCACGCAAAATTGAGGACAGCTGTGTTGAGATGGATAAAAGAACAATTTCCCTTTCCCGTATTAGCCCTTTAGCCAAGCCAGAACAACTCGGAACCTAGAGAGATTGCTTTGGCTAATGACTTCTCCCTCAGGGGAAAGAAAGAACGTGCATCCAAGATCCCTGGTTATTTGGGGTGCTGCCCCAGAACATGAAGTGTAGAGGGAATCAGCATAGTTGGATGTCTGACGGCATCCAAGAAGAAAAGAAAGGGGTAGGTAGTTTACTGCAGAGCCACATCTCTGCAAGATTGGGAGAAAGCACACAACCATGAGACATCTTCCCCAGGAGGATGGGAGAGGAGTGGAGAACACATCCAATAACACAGCCTTTCAGTGTACTGTGCTCCAGGACTAATGGACCGGTGGCTTATTGTGGGTAGCATGGCTATGCAAGATTGGGAGAAAGCACACAATCCTTACCTTTTCCCCCAGGAGGGAGGGAGAGGAATGGAGAGTACATCCAACATCCCAGACTTTCAGTGCACTGCTCCACAGAACAGAGCTGGGTTGCTTCCTGCAGCCAGCATGGCTATGCAAAATTAGTAAAGGTTCACAGTCAAGAAACTTCTTCTCTGGGAAGAAAAGAGAGGAGTGGAGAATACACATCTTTTTATTAAAAAAAAAAACAAACAAACCTGAAAGACTAATTATCTCTAGCTTGGCTGATTGATGAAGGTCTTTCCCTATCAAAGCCAGTTCATAAAGACTGGGAAAGGTGGCTATTTCTTTGATTGCACAGAGGGCAGACCTGGGCTAGGAGGTACAAGAATGAGAAATTTTCTTTCAAGAAAGCTAACTATCCAATGGAAAAAAAATCAAAAGATCAATCATAAAAGAAATAAAGATTTCCACAGTAAGGCAACTTCGATGAAACATACTAGCATAAATCCTTTGGTCCAGATTCTAAATACTGAAACGCTAGAAGCTCAATTACCTTTCTATTATCTCAATAAATCTAGAGAACATTCAATGAACAGTAAACACTTGAATAAAAGAAGAATTACGGAGACAAACTGTGTCTAAAAATGTCAGACACTCTATGTTGTAGAATAAAACACTGTAATGGGGAAAGATTAACCCTAGTCTATTTGCCTCCCTGATCTCATCAAAAAAAATCTTCAAATTACCAAACTATTTCCAAGTAACTTAACTGTATTCCAGATTAAAGCTCAAGTATATTTATGGAAGTTGTAAAATATTCAGAAATCAAGAAGGTAAAATTCCCAACACTGGGCATCCAATGAAAACTTCTCAGGCAAGCAATGAAGCTGGCAAATACATCCCATAATGGAAGGAGAAATCAATCAATAGAAAAACACTAAGATGTGATCCAAATGAGAGAATGTCAGCAAGGACATTGAAAAGGTTATTATAACTGTAATGTAACTATATTAGTATAACTTTATTGTAATTATACTGTTACATAACTCTTTTATGCAAGTAGAGGAAAGCTTAGTATGATTAGTAGAGAAGTTAAATGTATAAAAAAACACAAATTTAGTTTCTAGAGATAAAATTTACAATACCTGGGCCCCCCCTGCAAAAGAGAAAAATCACTTACTGAGAGTAACAGCATACTATATACAGCAGAATAAAAAGTTATGAAATTGAGACAGAGCAACAGGAGCCATTCAAAGTAAAATACAGGTAGAAAAAAATATGAATGGATTATCATCAGCTGTGGGACATTAGTCAGTTACATTCACGTAACTGGAGTCTCTGAAGGAGGACTTAAAAATATTTGAAAAAATAATGGCTGAGGATTTTCAAATTTTAATCAAAATTACATCCAAGAAGACAAATAAATCTCACTCACAAGAAACGTAAAATTATACTGTCTCATTATAATTAAAGTATCAAAACAAGTCTTAAAATCACCAGAGAAGAACAGCACATTACATAAACAGATTCTAATATAAAGATGATAGCATACCTCTGGTCAGAAACAGTACAAGCTGAAAGACAGTGGAGGACCATCTTTAAATTACAGAAGAAAAAAAAATTCCACCCATCTAGAGTTAAATACTCAGAAAATCTCTAAAAGCAAAGATGAAATAAAGATATTCTCATACTACAAAAGCTGAAAAATAAGGATTCGTCAATAGCAGACCAGTACTACAAGAAACATTAAAGAAAGTCACTTAAAGCAGATGAAATTTATACCAGATAGGAATCTGCATCTACACAAAAGAATGAAGAGCACTGAAAATACTTATTTTTGTGTCAATTAAACCTGCATATGACTGAATTTATACAAAGTAAAGAAGTAAGCATAAATGTACTGGAAAATGTATAATAAAGTGTTTTTAAGACCAAAATTTGTCTTTAAAACTGGAAACAGTGCAAATGTTCATCAGCAGTATAATGTGTAAATAGATTGGGTTATATTGATATTAAAAAACTTTTATATAAAAAGATGAATATTAAAACAATATTAAATAAATGATGCTAGGGGCAAAATATGCATACACTTTCATTTGTATAAAGTTCAAAACTGTAAAAACTTCATGACTTTAGAAGTCAGAAATAATGTTTACCTTTGAAAGATCTTGACTGGAAAAGTTCATAATGAAACTTTGGGTTGTTGGGTGTTCTATTTTATTTTATTTTTATTTACTTATTTTTAAAAATTTATTTTATTTTTGGCTGTGCTGTGTGTTCGTTGCTGTGCACGGGCTTTTCTCTAGTTGTGGCAAGCGAGAGCTACTTTTGTTGCAGTGCACAGTCTTCTCATTGCGGTAGCGTCTCTTGTTGCGGAGCACGGGCTCTAGGTGTGAGGACTCAGTAGTTGTGGCTCACGGGCTCTAGAGCGCAGGCTCAATAGTTGTGACGCATGGGCTTTGTTGCTCCACGGCATGTGGAATCGTCCTGGAACAGGGCTCAAACCCGTGTCCCCTGCTCTGGCAGGTGGATTCTTAACCACTGTGCCGCCAGGGAAGCCCGGATGTTCTATTTTATAACTCAGGTGTAGGTTATATGATATATTCCCTGTGTGCTTATTATATGTGCATTTACTGTATTTATATTATTATTAAATATTTTAAAGGATTCAGTTATAATTCTCTTGGGGAATCAAGAAGGAGTAAATGTATATTGAGTTGGAAAGGGTAACAATATAAATCCTTATCTTCAACAGTAGAATTGAAATATATAATATTCATAACTAATATATTTTAAAGATACCAACATTCATGTATATAAATGTTTCTTTAAATCTGAAAAAATAGATAAATGATTGCAAACTTTTTAACTGTCTGAAGCAGCAATAGGGAAGGGCATGGTGGATCAGGGGAACTGATATTTTAAAATATAATTCAACTACTATGTTTTGACTTTCAAAATCTGTAATGACATACTTTAAAAGATAGTACATATTTAAAGACAAGTGTTTAGTTCTCATGGACCAAACAATGTATGGAGGGAAAATATGCTATATTTCTTTATTAGAATTTTTATTATACTATATTGTCATTTATTAATTTCTTATCTCTATATAGTAGAAATTACTATATTAGGTCAAGGAATTTTTTGTGTTCTTTTGTTACATCTGAACAACACAGAATAACTTCTGGTATATAGTAGCACTCTGTAAATACATGTGAAATGAATGTATAAATAAATGCATTGAAGATATCAGTGTAAATTCTGGAAAAATTCATGTTATGACAATATAGATAAAAATATGGCTCTAAACAATTGAGGGGAAAAGGTTAAGTTTAGAAATTTAGGTCCAGTCAGAATGTCAATGTGGGATATTCTGAATGAATCTTACAAAAGAATCAATGACTTTACAATTACGTGTTGTTTTTATCCTTTTTGTGCAGTCTTGACAACATGAAAAACTTGACCACATTGACTATCCTGGGCTTTTACTAATTGTTTCATCTCTTTATTTATTCCATTTTTAAGGACTCAATAATTCCTCAGACTTAAGCTGAATGATTGGCTTTCAGTGACACAAATAACTTCTATTTAAAATACCATTGGTGCTGCTGGATCACTTACAGTAGATTATAATCCTTGATTTTTTAATTATTTTTATCATTTCAAACCCTCCACTACTTTAACATTTGCAGAACCAATTCATGAGTCAGATATAACTATTATTCAAAAATTGTGGCTTTATTAAGCTGCTGCTCTCTTTAGGAATTCAACTTCTTCATTACCACTACATGTGAACTACACTAACACTTGGGATTACATAAAATAATTATTAAATAAGTAACATAATAATTGATATTCATATTCATTAATAAATGCAAATTATAAATGATTAAAAGTTCCTCAGCAGTGTTTCTTAGATGATGTCCCCAAAGTCTATTAATTATACTTGGATTTAATTATAAAGTCAGCTGTGAGGCAACTAAACATCAGGAGAGCAGTTCTTTTGATATATTACATTTTTGATACTGAGCTTTGTGATCGGTTTATGCACCAAACTATGTAATTTGAAATTCTAATCCCACATTTAAATTGTGTTATGCCATCATATATGAGCAAGATCAATGGAAAACATGATTAAATTTAAAAATATGTTGTGAAAATTATATGCTACTTATACCAATATTTCCTAATTACAGGTTTATAATCTTACTATACTTTAGCATAATGTTTATTAGATTTAATAGAAAATAGCTGTCCATGAAAATTTTAGTAGAAGTAATATGGATTTCTAAGTTTGGATATTTCCATTATATTTTATATTTGTTCTTTCCTTAATCTATGTCCTTTTACTGCACTGAGACTGTGAAATCCCTCTTACAGGAAAAATTGTTTTTTTAAAAAATACTGCTTGCCTATATTTTAAAACTAAAATTAAAGGAAAACCTTAAATTATTACAAATGAATTGTTTTAAATATATATGCATATTTATATTTGGACAAGATTGTACTCGAGACAGAAAAAATAACTTGAAAATATCTAAATCCACAGTAAAGACAAATTAATGCTGAATAAGGACTCAACATGCATACTATATCTGAGTTTATTTCTCTATTTAGTCAGGTTAGCCTAACAATATATATTTATTAAGTACTCACAAGATTTATACTTTAAACTACTCAATATATATCAATCAATAGAAAATAAAAAACAAAACAGTAAAGACACAATATTTGTTTCCTGTATTTGATAGTAGCAGTCGTTGATAACTAATCCATTAGTATACAGTCAGTTTAATTGATTTTGTTTTTGTACTACTTTTTTGTCATCTATGATTATCACATTAAGTTTTCATAAAAGTGATAATTTCTTATAAAATGACCTGTTTCATAACACTCTTCATAAACTTTAAAAATCTGATTTAAATATTTTTATGAAAATTAATGACAATTTTTTAAGAGTGATGGCCTGCTAGGTAATTTTCACTAAAATTTACAACTTGTATTATTAAGTTTAACGGTTAATTCTTATGTATTCATTAAGTTGTTTTCTAACTTTATTGTTAGGTTCAGTAAGTATTTGCCTTACAAAAATTTTTCAATTTTATCTAAATGAATTATCAAGTAACATACCTTGTACATTTAGTGTGGTTTCCCATACCTTCTATATCTCATATTTATCTGAAACTAAAATGGGTCTGAAATTGATTTCTTCATAGACATAGATTTTACTAAAATTAATTTTAGCTCAATATTTAGCTTGTGCTTATAGATTCAGCAAAGTGCAATCTAACAAATACAGCTTCCATTTTCTAACAATTTCACATGAACTTCACTTTCCAATCTACCGTCCTACTGATCCCCTTCAAGTATCCTGAACTTTCACTGAATTTGATTTATTTATTTCAATTTCTGTCCTTGCTTATGTCATTTCCTTTCCTGAACATATTCTTGACCTGTTCAAAGTGTAGCTAATGTCATAAAATATTCCTTAACCACTCAAATTAGAATTCAATTCTCCCTTTCTAAGGATCAATTTATATTTATTAGCACATTATCACTTTTATAAAATATATTTAATTCTACTTGAAATCATGGTATGTCCATACATTTTAGAATACTGATTCCTTGAAGCCAGGTCCTGGTTTCCTTCGTTGTTTAATAAAAATAAATATATTACATACCATTTTAGCACCTTGACCATTTTCCCAACTCTACCCTCAATTTCTCCACCATAAAATTAATCTCTCATGCTTTTTCTATATTAAGGAACACTGTATAATTTATAATTTCAATTTTTTGTATAACTTACATTTGCCCCTATGTTGATTACTGCTTCCCAGGTGATAGGTTTGGAGTCTTTTACATTCTTTCTCTTAGTGGCTTTCCCTAGGATATTTGTTCTTGACCTTCTTATCCTCTCACTTCACTCACATTCCTAGGTGAGGTCATCATCCTTTTCTTAGAGGTTTCCACTTCCACTCATAGACTGGTTACTAACCTATATCTCCTAAGTTTAGAGTGACATGTAAACTCCAATCACCTTCTGGAAATGAACGGATATCATACAGAAGGATAAATTGTGTCTAAAATGGAAACAGTGACCACTCTGTCTCCCAGTTGCCTCCCCTCCTCTATTCTATATCTTGCTAAGATAAGCATAGGTTGATTTACTCTGACCAAAGATTGGTTTTCAGTTGTCACTTCACCCTCTACATAATAATCAGATTCCTAGTGCTACAGAGGCAATATCATAACTATCTCTCAAATCTTCTCATGTTTCTCTCTCCCACCCATGGCTTTAGTGCAACCTCATAACTTTTCTAACTGGCTACTAAGCTACCAGTCCATTTACTGTTTCCACAGGTTTGTTTGACTTATTAAAATATTTTTATGTTTTAATTCTAATTTTGAAATAATTTTTGATTTACACAACAGTTGCAAAGATAGTTCAGAGAGTACTCTTATACCTTCACTTAATTTCCCCAAATGTTAACGTCTTACATAATTATGGCACATAATTTCTGAGCTAAAATTAAGAAATTAGCCTGGCACATTACTATTAATTGAAGATTTTATTAAGAGTTTATAAATTTTTCCATTAATGTCATCTTTCTCTTCTAGAATCCCATTCAGGATATCACATTACATTTAACCATCAAGTTTCTTAGTCCCCACTTATTTGTAACAGTATCTCAGACTTTCCTTGATTATCATGACATGGACTGTTTTGAAAAATACTGGTGAGGTATTTTGTAGGATGACCACCAATTTTTAATGTTTTCTCATGATTAGACTTGATATTTTTTGAGGAACATAATGCTGAGGTGAAGTGACCTCATTATAGCATGTCAGAAGGCAAATAACATTAACATAGTTATCACTGTTAATGTTGATCACTTGCTTAAAGTTATATCTGCTAGTTTTTTCTACTGTAAAGTTACTATTACTTTTCCTTTTCTATATTCTTTGTAAGTAAATCACTAAGTCCAGGCCACTTTCGAGAGGAGAGGAATTAAGCTCTATATCTGGAGAGGAGAGGATCTACATATATTATTTGGAATTCTGTAAGGAACTGTATCCTTTAGTATTTTAATGAAACATTGTTTCCGTATTTTTTATAGTCTGAAGTACAAGTGTTTTAGAAAGGTGTACAAAGTCTACTTTAATCAGATACTTCCTTTCCTGGCTAACTTCATTTATGGATTACTCCCTCTCTTGTAATTTGTGAAGACTAGTTATAGTTTAGTGTGATTGTACCATGATTTTCCAAACCATGCTTTTTTGGAATGACCTGTCCACTTTTTGGAATGACCTGTCCACCATATACACACTCATATATATCCTTTCCTAGTATATTTTCTCGACATTCTCAGAGGGAATTGACTGGTTATTTTTGTGTGTGTGTGCTACTGTGCAAGGACTGTATCCTAGAACCACATTTATCAGAGTGCTTAACAATTTTTTTAAAATAATTTACTCATTCAACACAACATTATAGACTAGACACTGAAGATATTTCTTTTAATACTTTCACTGCCAGATCTCACATTCTCTTCCAAAATTGCAGTCAATAAGTGTTTGTTTAATGAGCAAACTTATGTAAGACTCTTCTAGGTTCTCAAACATGTGATTTAACTGTATTGTTTCGTCCTCATGCACAAAGTTATGTAGCATTCATTACAAGATGAAGATGATAGGAGGAGGAAGAGGAAGAAGGAGAGGAAGAAAAGGTGAAATTGAAGGGGGGAAGGAAGGAAAGAAGGAAAGAAGTACAGATAGAGGGAGAAATGGATAGAGAGAAAATCTAATACAGAGAAAAAACCAATTCTATCTTTCTGGGAGATAAAACTCTAAAATCCTCAAACAACTTATTCCTTTCCTCTTAGGTTTCTGTATTATTTTCTATCTACTTCTCTACTCTAAATAACAGTTACATGTATAAAAATTGCTTTTTCCAAAATGTCATTTACAGTTGATAAATCAAGTGCAGAGGTTTGTGCCTAGAGCATTTCTCATTAGCATTTATGTTTGAGGATATTTGTGACTTTCACTTTCAAGACATTTATGGACCATACATTGTCTGTGTCAGCATTTTTCCTGATTTTTTCATAGCATGCAAATTGCTGGTTATTAACCTGAGACACACTTTTGATTGAGGTTTCCTTGTCTTCAAATAATTCACTTTTCTAAAATACCGTAGGAAATGTCACTGCCATTGACTCTTTATTTCATCTATTTTACATTTCTTACATTGCATATAAATATATCCTTTCTCAATAATGTTTTAGTAATATTTGTAAGACTCTTGGGACAATGCATTTGCTTTTGAAAACAGAATTCATGTTTATTGCCCCAAAATCTTCTCTGTAGTTTTAAAATTTACTTTAAATTATTAAAGGATTATTAAAGATAAATCTTTCATAATACTTTCCTAATACATTGCCCTGGCTCACTATATATCATACTAATTGATCATTTTGTTTCAATGGCATTTTAATTGCTTTGAAAACCTATTGCTACATGGGTAGACGTATTTTATTTCTTCAGTTAAAAACTGAAACAACTGAATATTCATTTTGTAACAATTGGTTGTAAGAGAAAAATCTATATAAGAGTTTTTTTTGAGGAAAATGCATGTAACAAATACGAATCCAAATGTTCAAATGTGCTGTTTTCAATACAACCTCTCATTATAACCATTACTTTTCCTAAAATTTATGTGAAGCTACAGCTTGTTTTGTGTATTCCTCTAAGTAAATAGATGTCTTAAAATTATTCTATTGTTATGCAATTATGGTAAAATTGCAGTCTCATTCTTTTATAAAGTTATTTCTAATGATTATCTTCCATTTTCATTCACTAGAAGCAGAAAATAATATAAGAATTATAACATTATAATGGAGTGAGACATGTCTACATATGAAATTAATAGGTATGGTGTTGATTTAAATGATTACAAAGAGTAGAGACTTTAGACAGTGGTATGTAAGCATTCTTGATGAAATAAACATGTAAATAGAAAGCTATGCGTTTTTGCCTAAATTATATCTACCTGGTGAAATGTTTTTTATGAACCATTGGATTTATCATTTCTTTCTCTTTCTATCTATTAAAGAGCAAACAGCTTGAATTGAGCTATTTTGAAAGGTTATTTTACTTTTTTTAAATAGAGGTATAGTTGACGTACAGTATATATAAGTTTCACATGTGTAACATAGTGATTCACAATTTTTAAGGTTATTCTCCATTTATATTCCCTGTGTTGTATAATATATCCTTATGGCTTATTTATTTTATACATAGTAGTTTGTACCTCTTAATCTCCTCACCTCTTGCCTCACCTCTTTCCCTCTTCCCACCGGTAACCACTAGTTCGTTCTCTCTACCTGTTTCTTTTTTTGTAATACTTACTAGTTTGTTTTAGTTTTTAGATTTCACATACAAGTTCAAAAGGCTATTTTACTTTCAATGGTACCAGGAAATTGTGTATTTGTATGAAATTCAATCAGAGGCATATGTTAGTGGCCCCATGAATGGTTTAATAGCATGTTTTTAAAAATTTTTATTGAAGTATAGTTGATTTACAATGTTGTGTTAGTTTCAGGTGTACAGCAAAGTGAATCACTTATACATATACATATATCCACTCTTTTTTAGATTCTTTTCCCATATAGGCCATTACAGAGTATTGAGTAGAGTTCCCTGTGCTATACAGCAGGTTCTAATTAGTTATCTATTTTATATATAGTAGTATGTATATGTCAATCCCAGTCTCCCAGGTTATCCCTTCCCCCATCCCCTAGTAACCATAAGTTTGTTTCCTACATCTGTGACTCTACTTCTGTTTTGTAAATAAGTTCATTTGTACCGCTTATTTTAGATTCCACATATAAGTGATATCATATGATATTTGTCTTTCTCTGTCTGACTTACTTCACTCAGTATGACAAGCTCTAGGTCCATCCATATTGCTGCAAATGGCATTGTTTTGTTCTTTTTTGTGGATGAGTAATATTCCATTGTATATATGTACAATGCTTAATTTTTTAAATTTATAATTCCTAATAATTGTAAGTCACCAATGATGAATGTTAAAGAGAAATATGAGTTATTTCTCTCAATATTATATTGTGAGATATTCATATTGTTGCATGAGGTTTCTCCTTTCTGTATGGCATTTCCTTACATGAGTATACGTGAGTAACTTAGTCCAACTCTTGATAGAATTTTAGTTTATTTCAAGTTTAAGACAATTATAAATTGTGTTTTTCAATATTTTTGTTCAGGTCTTTGGTGAATATGTGTGTGTGTTTGTGTGTGTGTGTGTTGGATATATATGTATGTGCATTGATTACTTAATTGTAGTGTATGCATACTGTTTAGATTTGGTAGAAACTGTCCAGAATTTTAAAAAATAATAATATTGAGAGAAAAAATCCTATACTAAAGAATACGTACAAGATGATTTAATTTAATATATATATTAATAGTTGCAAAACAGGAAAACTAATCAAGGTGTTAGAAGTCAAAATATTATTTATCCTAAGGTAGGGAGGGTAGTTACTGGAAGTAAGCAGAAAAGGTGTTCCATGGGATCCTGCTAATTATCTGTCTCTCAATTTGAGTTCTGATTCATGGAGTACTCACTTTTTAAAATGTATCAATTTTGGTAAACAAAGTACACTTATGATTTTTGCACTTTTCTGTATGTATAGCATAATTCAGTAACATTTCACATTAACAACAAATATGGAAAGTTATTCAGTATATAGCAAGAATGGTTCCTTAGACAACCGTAGGTTTCTAGCCAGTTGATATTCGAAAATTCTTGCTAGCATTTCTACAATATTAATAAATATATATGTGCATAAAAACAACTTATTGTGCATTGTATTTAATACAGAAGTTTCTATACTCATTCAAAAATACTTATTGAGATACAACTATGTTCTAAATACTCAGATACAAATTTTGATTAAAGACAAGACAATCACCGACTAATAGGAAAAGCAAGTCAACCAGGCAATTGTACTGCTGTGTGGTGTCTGCTAAAATCAGAGTGACCATACATCATGCTTTGCTCTGATTTAGACTAATTGTCATTATTCAGTTATTAACATCTAAATTTTAAGTTAAAAGAATCCACTTGCACAGTAATTTGTATGATCAGCCTAGCTGTTGTTGAATTTAAAATCAAAGTATTATGAAAATCTGGAAAAGAAATTAATAAACTCTGCTGCAAGTTGGAACAGTTTTGTTTCTTTTGATGCTGTTGTTTGTCTTGAATTGGTATAGTGGGAGTGAGGAAACAAACACTGGGCTGGATCTTTTAGGAATAATTTTTCCTCCTCACTCAAGTCATCATTAAGTTTCTTCTAGTTGCTAGCACATTTCTAATGCTTTTCACACTAAGTAGTTATTAGTATTCATTTAATCCTTGTCTTAAGCAGACTGTCTCTGAAGTACAGGACATTGATTCATCTCTGCGATCCCAGTCCTAACACAGTCACTATCAAAAATTAGCCCTTCCATAATTTGTGGTAAATTGGTTAATTAGCTTACAGATCATGTTGATCTTCAAGAGCTTATGACTCTACCCACTGAAACACTATAAGCAGGGGTCCCCAAACCCCCGGGCCACGGAGCTTCATCTGCACCCCCCTCATCATTCCCCATCCCTCGCGTTACTACCTGAATCATCTCCTGCATTACTGCCTGAACCACTCCCCTCCCGTCCGTGGAAAAATTGTCTTCCACAAAAACGGCCCCTGGTGCCAAAAAGGTTGGGGACCGCTGCTATAGAGCCTAGAATTTAAAAAAACAAAACAAAAAACAAAACAAAAAAACAATAAAGATTTATATCAGTACACCTCATAGATCAATGTAAATCTTGTATGCTAAATGTATAAAAATCATAACAGATAGATTAACTTTTTACAATGTTAGTGCAGTTGTGACATTACCACTTGTGACTGGTACCTTCATCTCTGAGTTTATATCTAATATGGAAATAATTTTTTTAAATTGCATTTAACATTAGATTTGTACAAGAAAACAATGACTTACTGGAGCAGATGGTGATACCCTTTGAAAGCAGCAGAGGAAGAGTTAAGAGCAGAAGCTCTGACTTCAAATTTACACACTGCTTCCTCCAAACTGGGTGATCTTGGCCAAGTTATCTTAGTCTCTCCATTTTGAGGTTTATTATCATTAATCTGGAATCCTAGTAGTACATAGTTCTTAAGGAGAGTGAAATGTTTAAATTAGATACCTATAAAAGTTTAGAACACAAAGACCGGCACACAATAAAAGCTTGTTATCATCCCCAAATTTGAAAATTTACAGAAAGGAAGAGAGAAAATAGATGCTAAATCTTCTATCAAGTTATATTTCAACATGTATCTGGTTCTGATATTAGTTAAATGGTTACTTGGTATTAAATATGCTGAATTCCAAGAATTTCCTAAACTCATTCACTTTGAATCCGTTGCCTTTCAATGAAAAGAGCTTGTGATTGAAAATTCTAAAATCCCAAATTGATCAAATATTTACTAGTATTTAATTCTTCAGTGATTTATAAAAACTTTTTGATTACATGCATCCTTCAAATCAGTAAACTGCAGGCATAGACATATTTCATTAATAGGTACAAATAGATCAGCACCACATCGTTTGGAGAAAATTGAACTTATTAGGGAAGGTTATCTTGCTATAGAATTGCTGTCCATGCTACCTGTGTAGACTATCTGTGCCACTGAAAATCTAGTGGTGTACAGGGATGAAATATAATTATTTAGTGTTATTATCTATATTGCTCAGGAAGATTAGTATTTTAAATGGGAGATAAGTTCACAGTAGTTTATGAAGCCAAAGAACAGGAAACAACCTTTTTTGTCCACCATTGATTGGAGAGTTGCTATGAATCAGATTTGATTCTTAACATGGTCCTTCAGTACATATTTTTTGGTGCTTTTTTCCTTATAAAGACAGCTAAAATTATTTTGTTAATTTTTATTTATTTTTAAAAAATCATTTTCACTGACCAGGTTGTCTCTTGAAAAATAAAGTGAACATTATGGAGCATAGTAGATGAATTTTCTTTTCACGAAACATAGACGACTTAGTTTCCCCGAGCTTCTGTAACAATAGACTTTTTCTGGCACATACCAGGCAACTAAATGCAGTCAAACCTTTTTTGTTTGGGGGACATTGATTTGGAATTTATCATCATTTATATAGGGAATGAGTTAAAACATTTTTTTAGTACTCATATTGAAAGGGCAAACATGTGTCTACATCCCTAAACTTTGCTTAATATAGGGAAACAAACACTTTTCTAAGAAAATTAATGTTGTAAAACGTTATTGGAGAATATATTTTAGTGGTACAAGGATTTTAAAATACTTTTATTTTTTTCAGATGTTTTAATATAAAAATTAGAAATACTTCATAGTTTTATAAAGATAATGCTTTACATTGATTGAGCAGGTATCGTGTTAGATATTATACTTAGTGCTTTATGTGATTGCCTTATTGAATCCTCCCCCAAGTGGGCTATGTCTGATCTACTAGGTGGCAAGCTATATGTAGGACAGGACTGTATTTTTATTCATCACTGTAGTACCCTCCAAGCTAAGCACTTAATATTCTTCCTAATCTCTCTATGTAGTAAGGAACTGAGACTGAGAAATGATAAGAAAAAGATCATGCTGCTTATCAAAGCTCATGCTTCTAATAAAAGTTAGAATCTGGATTAGTCTAAAACAATCTGACCAGAGAGCCTAATTCTTAACTATTTAGATCTAACAAAATACTGGCACCTCTAAATGCTACTAATTTATTTCCCTAGTGCAGTTTCTCCTTGTTTTAATATGGAAATGTCCTTTAACTAAACTTTTAGGGAGAGGAGGTGAGGTAGCAGTGAGGAAATTTTTGCTATTCTTACTCCACCTAGGTTAGACAAGAATTTGTTACACTTGGAATACAAACAGATACATTAAAGAATATTCAGATTACGATCAGGCAAAATAGGCACATGATGAGGCAGTTGCCTGCAAGCTACATTATATGTCTTGAAAGATAATTTTCCAAAATCTTAATATTTCCCCTCAACCATGTCTGGATAATCTACTATACATAGTTTATCCATCAATATTTCCATTTTTGCCTGTGGTAGCTATGAAGGCTGTAAGTTTTAGGAAGATATGCCTGTCAAGAAAAAACTGTCTAAAATGTGGAAATCAATAAAGAATACCACATGTCATTTCAGTGTTACCGAAGACAATATTTAGCAAGCTCACCAAAGAATTACTTCATATTCTAGAAAATTTTAAGTGTAATTGATTTTATGATTTAACATTTGCGTAAACTGTGAATTTATATGATAACTTGTAGATTTCTGTTCAGCAGAAAAGATACGACCAAAGTTGTTTATTTCTTCCCTTTTTTTAAACTCTCTATTGGGCCAGTTTTGTTTCTAACTATTGTTTTAACAATCACTTTTTTTTTCCTCAAAATGAGAATGAAGAGCCAGTTCCTCAAGACGTTTTCTTTTTAACCAGCTTTATCATCTACGATACTCTTATTAATTATGGGATTGAGTAAAATATGTGACTTTTTTTCTTCTATATTTGTATGAGAGTAATGTTTTTAACTCTGAATATTATATCTTGAATGACGTATGCAACGTATCAGTGACCTTTAGCCAAAGATTACCAGGGGTATCACTGTAGTTGAATAAGTTGGATTCATGATTCATTAAAATGAGGGAGAATATACACCTTGGGTACTTGTGGGGTGTTTCAGTGACAGTTAAAAAGGATTTATTATAGGATTTGGGCTTTTGTTAGGTGACATTGAAAGGGCTTAAGGGAGCAGGGCATTACCTGGATTGCTCCCTAGATTAGATGCTGTCAGGAAGCAGAGGTAAATGAATGATTGGGTATCTAAGTGGGTCTTATCTAGAAAAAGGACAAAATAGAATGAGGCTAAAATTATACTTGAAACAGAAGCAGCAGTCATTCACATTTCTCTTTCTCTAAAGAAAACAATAGCAATGATAACTAATAATAATAATTTTACAAGTAACAATAATAATCCACTTCTTTTCTGACTCAGAGGACTGTGGTAAAGAAAAGAAAGATACAACAGGGAGTGAAGACGTGTATTTCCCAACTTCTTACTAGTGGATTGGTTCATTCAAAGCAGGGGCCAGGCAGTTCTTAGTCTGTTATGCTCTTTGATATCGCTGATATTTGGCTAAAGATTTACTAGACCAGAGTCACTTTTACAGGGAAAGGATATCTCTGCACTGAGCCCTGGGGAACAAACCTTCTTTGAGCCACAGCTGTCTTTAGTCGAAGAAAAAGTGAAATACGTTCAGCCAGGGATTGCTAACCGGTTCTGAGCAAACCTAAACCATAAATCTTTTCAGCCACAGATTCATATTCCTTCCATTGCTGTTAGCAAGGAGAATGGCACACAATGCTGTGTTTATAAAAGGCAGGATTCTGGAAGCTAATTGAGGTAATCGATACCTTGCTCAAAAACACAATTCTTCCCTCCCATCTTGGAATTACATAATCCATCTCTCTCTCTCTCTCTCTCTCTCTCACACACACACACACACACACACACACACGCGCGCACGCACGCACGCACCACACATACACTCTGAGTGACTGAACCTAAGACACTGAGCGTTTGGTTCATAGGACACAAAGCTAACTACCTGAATGTACTGCTTACATTATCAGATTAGGCTATAATAAAAAGTCAAGTCAACATTGAGTTATCACTCTTTTTTACAAAAAGTTGAGGTTTAGAGAAACAGCAAGATAACTATAGAAAAAAATATATCAGTATACTCTGTGGATCTGAGATATAGTGTGAAGTAAAATTTTGACCCAGAAAATGGACTTATGGTATTCCATAAATATTAACTCTTAGTATATTTATTATATGTATAATTAGCCACTTATTAAATATATAATCAAAGTAAGAATCAGTGCCTATGTCGAAAATAATTTTATTGAATTAAGGTTAAAAAGAGAAATCCTGTTTTGCTATTTGTCTCTGTATCAAACTGGATATACAGAAAAACATTTTTTTTAATTTTCAGTAAATCATAATCACAGTTACACGACAGAACATTAAGAAGCATTTTTTAAGTCATTGGGTTTTCATCATAAATAGATTACAATATATAATCACATTTTATCATGTATTCTTTTCTACTGCAAATGATATCTTTGGCATTATATAAATTTTCAACACAAAAATGTGACAAGGTTAATATAAAAAATGCTTCTGAACCCACCAATCAGCTTTGGAAGTAAAATAAAATAGAAATATTTAACACTATTGTGTGCAATTACTAGACCCTTACACTTTATTAAATATCTATCATCTATTAATCATTATTTCAGAACAATATTAAATATATAGATATTAATATATACTTGCCTTCATTGCTCAGCATTTCTTTGTTTTTTTATTTATACATGTTGATTTATAGATTTCTGGTTAATTCTTTTTAATTGAAATACAATATTCCTTTTCACAATATTGCAACTTTCTTACCCTTTCTCCTCTTGTTGACTATTTAGATTGTTTCTATATTTGGCTATTATAAATGAGTTGTGATAAGCTCTCCTAAATATTTCTGCTAGTACCCAAGTAAAAGACATTTTTCTAAGGATCTAGAATATATACATTGCATAGCCATGCATGTCTTCACATTTATAATAAATTGCCAAATTAGTCTCCAAAGTGCTTTTGCAATTTTGAATCCCATCAATGTTTATGTTTTTTACTACCAGGCATTTAAATTTTCTGTTTCATTCTGATTATATCTTAAAGGTTTTCCCTCCTAAAGTCTTTGAAGAAAGTTCACTTTACCACACGTGGACTGCAAGAAGAAATATAGCAAAAGGATGCACCTCATCCACCTTTGTTTCATAATCTCCAAAACAGATACTTTCATGGGCTATCCTTTCTCGCCTTGAATTCAAGGCAAACTATTTTTCACCAAGATTATAAGCCAACAGCTGAACTCTGAAGCAGTCTTTGTCACTCAATACAAAGTAAACAAGAATTTTATTTTGATTTTTATTTTGAGTGGAGGTGGGACTAGTATTTTTCTTTGCCCCCAAGTGAATGTCCACCAAATAAAATGGATCTAAATCTTGTGGAAAAGTTAAAATGAAAACAAATAAAGCCACTGGCAATACTTTAACCAAAGAAGAAACTGTTTAAAACACCTGTTATCAGATGTTTACCTAACTACCTATAATTTTTTATCTTTAGAATAATGAAAATTGTGATGTTAAATTCAGTTTCGTTTGTTTTGCCATGGTGTTTTTTAAATGTATCTTATCAAAAATTCTTTACACTAAAAAAACAAGATAAATTATTACTGGACATGAATGAAAGCAAAATATTCTTAGGAAGGATAATTAGAAAGATTGTCTTTTTTGCATTATTCATTTACTTCTCCTTTGACGCAAAGTTTTTTGAAAATGGAAGTAAACACTGAAGATGACATTCAGAGTTCTCTGATGTTTGGATTTTAAAAACTTTCAGGTTTTTTTTTTTTTCCATATCACAGAAAGAAAAATCTAAACTCCTTAGCGTGGCCTTTAGGTCTAGACTTGATCTGACCTCTGTCTGTTTCTCAGACCTCAAACTTACACATCACGACCCCTGTCATCGAAAGCTCCAATCACATTTCATGATTTCAAACTGGGTTTCATTCCTCAACTATGACACTATTCTAGTATAGGGCTTTCACAATTACTGTACAGTGCTCTCCTAATCAGCTTTTTGCATAACCAGCTCTTTCTTTTTATATAGATATTTAGAAAACTCTTATAATGCAATGATATCTTATTGCTTAGACATTTTATTTTATATCTTTTGAAAGAGATTCCTTAGAATTGGTTAAATTTTTTTTTACATAAGATGTTTCTTTTCCCATTCATAGATATTGAAGTGAAATATGCATGTGCTTATCTGAAACCTGTACTAGAACTCTTTCCTGACTATACAGTTTCCCACATACAGATTAGAACCAGGCATTGAATATAGGACTATAATGGGTATCAAATAAATTTGAAATCTAGTATCATAACCGAGTAAAGTCAAATTACAAATACCTAAATGATTTCTAGCCACGTCTTTTCTCCCAGTTTTATTGAGAAATTATTGACAAATAAAAATTATATATATTAAAGTTGTACAGAGTGATGCTTTGACATAAATTGAATTGTGAATTCAGTGTGAATTGATTATCTCGATCAAGCTATTTAACATATCCATCACCTCATATACCGCTTTTTCTTCCATGTGGAGAGAACACTTGAAATCTACTCTTTTAATAAATTTCAAGTGTACAGTGTATTACTATTAAGTACAGTTAACATAGTTAACAAAGATGCATAGTCCACATCTAAAATAACATTATTTTAAGATTTTTCCCACATCTTGTTTTCAAGATGTGGGAAAAATCTTAAAATAATATTAAATACTAATATTAATTAATATTAAATATTAAAATAATCATGAAACTCCTACCAGGTTTCATGTACTTCACTGTCAAAGGAATGATTAAAAATACAATTTTTATAATTTTTAGGCAAAAATTATGTAATGGAGGACATTTACAAAAGAAATTTAAATGTATAGCCAAATTATATTTTTACATTTTATTAAAAAAATTTAAAAAACAAAATAAAATATTTACATCACAGCAGATTTACATCTGAGCTTTTGATTAGAATGTTTATATTACTATTCTGACTCCATAATTTATAGTAGACCCTACATGTGTTACTTGATGATGTTATCATTTATCTCATATTTACTTGTGATGATTAATGAGAGAACACATTCAATGATTTTCACACAGTGGCAAATTAAGCACTTCATGAAAGGATAAGTTACTATATATTCTGTTTCATATTTTCAATAATTTTAGATAAGTATATAAAATAATTAAAACCTTTTTTAAAGTATACAGTAGTATGTTGTTATGTTTTGCAACAAAGATTTTAATGATAAAGGATTTTGTTCCTTAACTTTTCTTTTAATGTATCTGAAAATTATTCATTGACAGTAATGACAAGATTACCAACTAGTGACAACCATCATTAATTACAGACACATGGTCCTTGCAAAACTGAAATATCAAGTTCAGTCACTGTATATACTAGGACTAGATTTGATATATGTATTTTAAATCTGAAAAATGACGATGTGTTAAAAGTGGACCTGATAGGCGTCATGAGTTACAAATTCAGTATAACACATTTCCATTCACAAAGGGGGCGATTCATATACATTTGTTAAAATTATTTTTTAAAGATGAACTCATACTGCAATATATTTTAGCAAGTAAATAGGAGGTAACCTTGATCACAAAAGTCGGATGTAACATGGAGTATATATGTAAGTATTCATATATTTTAGAGTAGAGACAGGGTACATGGGCTCTGAATTTAGCCACATTCTTTGTAAATTTCAGCTTTGTCACTGTCTAATTTGGGGGCGTAGGCAAGTTATTTAATCTCAAGTTACTTAAGCTAATTGTCAGTTTCACGTATTTGTATACTACCACAATATTACAAGGATAATCTGATATTTATGCATGTACTACTTCTAGCAGGACAGAGCAACTACTCAATAATGTTTTTCTCTGTTATTACCTCAATACTTTTAACAATTCTGAAAATAATACAATCACAATAATCACTAATATTTATTACCCTAATGATAATGAGTATATCTGATCTTTTACATACCACTTCTTAATACAGTGATCTAAGGAATGCGATCATTTGATTAAAAATCAGTATGTTATTTAGAATTTATATTAGCTAGGATGTTAAAATAAGAGTTATGTCATCAATTACTTAAGATTTATTTATTCATTACTCTTTACTGTCAAATTAATTTATTCATTAATCTTTACTGTCAACATCAACATAAATGTTAGTACAATTATTTGTACATGGATAACAAATGTAGTATATTTTAATTCATTAAAACATTGTTATAGTATAATTTTATATCTACCAAGAAGATATATGTTTATATCATCAGAGTATATATTTTATTTAAAATTTTGGTTTATTCATAACTTGGAATTATTCTTTTAGAAAAGTAATGTTTTAATTTTTATCTTTCTTTTTTTGAGTTATTTTATTTTTATATTTTGAAACCAGCACTAACTGATGTATCCCAAAAAGCACTAGGAAGTTTGATACAAACATTGAAGCTAATTTTTGCAAATACAAAATTTATGTTTTAAGTAATAATATCTTGTGAATCTATTATAGTTGACTATTGCACATTACTGTGGACATGTGATAGGAATGAGTTTGGAATATGAAGATGGAACTAGCATATCTTCCCATGCATAGCTCTGCATTTTTGTTTAATTTTGCAGATCTGATTGAAATCATGATGCTTTTTTCAACACTAGACACTTTTTTCCTAAATTATATTCACTATGAACTACTTCAAGTAAACTATAAGTATGCCATTATATATCTTAGGTTCTCCCTAGGTTGCTGTTTTAAAATGTACTACAGGAGGTAGAAACAATAAACTCCTTTGATTTGAGAGAGAGAGAGGTAGAGAGAGAGGGGGAGAGACTACTTAGTATAATTATGGGGAAAGAAGCTCAAAGTTTGAAATCAGAATACATACCCAGGATTATCAGAAGAGTTATCAGAAGAGTTAAGAGTTATCAGAAGAGTTAAGAAAATCAGTAAATTTGAAAGCAATGATTTCTCAGGTTTTCTTTTTTTTTAAGCTATGTATTTGGAATATATATAACTTGTTGAGTTTGAAAATAAGTATACACTCATAAAACTATCAGCCACCACCAAGGACATAAACATATCCATCACCTCCCAAAGTTTCTTCCTGCACCTTTATTAGCATTATTATTATTTGTGGTAAGAACATTTAACATGAGATCTACCCTCTTAGTAAATTTTAACTACACAATATAGTATTATTAGCTATAGGCGCTATGTCTTATAGTAGATCTCCAGAATTCTTCCGAAACTGAAACTTTGTACCTTTTAACCATCATCTCCCCATTTCTCCTTCTCCCCAGCTCCTGGTAACCACTATTCTATTCTCTGCTTCTATGAGAGGGCCTATCAGACTATTCTCAATTCCACATGTAAATGAGATCCTATAGTATTTGACTTTCTGTTTCTGCCTTGTTTCTGTTATACCTAGCATAATGCTCTCCAGGTCCATCCATGTTGTTACAAAAATAGAAAGATATTCTGTGTTGATGGATTGGAAGAATTAATATTGACAAAATGTCTATACTACCCAAAGTAATCTACAGACTCACTGCAAGTTCTATCAAAATCCCAATAACATTTTTCACAGAAATAGAAAAAGCAATCCTAAAATTCATATGGAATCACGAAACACCCCAAAGAGTCAATGCAATCTTGAAAAAGAAGAACAATGCTTGAGACATCTCACTTTCTGATTTCAAATTATATTACAAAGATATAGGAATTAAAACACTATGGTACTGACATAAACTTATAGACCAATGGAACAGAGTAGAGTGCTTAGAAATAAATTCATGCATCTATGGTCAACTTATCTTCAACAGGTTTTCTACAAATTTGACTTAATTTGACCTTTTGCAGTTAGGTTAATCTGAGTGTAGGGCACACTTAGATTAACCTAATCAGAAAATTTCATTTCAATCTAGTAGCCTGTGAACAGCTATCCTATTATATCACAATTTCACATATGAATATTTAGCTAGGAACAATTTAGTTTATAAAAGGAAGAAAAGAAGGAATAAAGAATGGAAAAAAATTTTTTTTAAGTCACAGCAAAGAATTTCTTTTCCTCTAGAAACTTAAAAAATCTGTCTCTGTATATCTTGGGTCAAGTAAAACCTTGTCTTGTCTTTTTAACACCCTGATCACATTGCTATATTTATTTTGACTTCATAATTTTGTGGTCATAGCTTTAAGAGATTCTCACAACCACAATATGTGAACTCTTTGGAAAGCAAAATCTTTATTCTCAGGAACCAAACCAGTATCTGAGGCACAACTGATATTAAATGTTAATTGTTTGACTAAATAAATTGATAGGTGAATAGATAAACTTATTAATACTATAGTATTAAACAATAATTGCAAATTTTTACAAATGTCTTCACTGATGCAACCTCTTGCATGGAGCTGACACATTAAGAATGATATGAATTTAAAGCACTAAAATATTACTATTTATTGATTGTGGATATTTATATAATTAATAAAGTAAAAAATATCTTTGAGCAATGCATATGAACTTCAGTATAATTCTTGGTTTTCTATAGAGATGAAGTAAATAAAACAAGATATGACATTAAATAATTAAATAATAAATAAATAATTTTGGCTAATTTCAAGAGCATGTTAGAAGAAATGTTAACTTCTGTCTGTCTTAATAACATACAAAAAAGTGTAGGGAAAAGGTTTGGATAATGTATATCTATTTTCAATGTTAGTTCGGAAAATTTGAATAGCCTACTTTTCTTGTGATAAAAGTTTGAAATTGGTCAAAAGATACCAAAAAAAAAAAAAAGTAAAGTTTTGTTGCAAGCAGAGGCATTCTGAATCATTCATTTCCAAAAACAGGCATTGATGCTTCTAAATTACTAAGGATTTGGGGTTGGGAGGGGAGGCGGGGCAAGCTTATTCTGAAACTGTTGCTTTAGTTCATTTTCTTTCTTCTCCTTGACTTGGTAACAATAAAGAAAAATCTAAGAAAGACAACAAATTGAAACTCAAGATATGTGGAATAAAGAAAAGAAGGACAACCAAAATGTTTTGCTTTATAGAATTTAAAAGATGTTTTTGTTTTATTTTTACTATGGACCATCAGTACTAGTAAATTCTTCAAAACTTAATCATAGAACAATTTACTGTAGCCCCTTCCCACTACTCTGAATGATTTGGAAGGTTCAGTAACGTGAGAAATTCTGCTCCTGAAACAATTAAGAGTGCAGATGTGATTGAAATAAGTAAATTGCAGGTGTTGTTAAGTTTTTTAAATGATATTTTTATTATGCTAAATTTTATATCATGGAGTTTCCCTAAAGGGAAAATAATTTTTGCTACTATAAAAGAAAAAAATATTGAGAGATTATTATATATTTTAGTTTGAATCTCATTTTTTGTGTGTGTTTGCTTACTAATTTCTTATAAAGATCAATCGTCTCTCTTATCCTACAGCCATATTCCGTCAGAAAATCTGCACGATGCTCCACTGGACAAGGTAGAGAAAAAATTTTTTTTTAATTTTTTCTTTGTAGATTTAAATATTTATGTATCTATATCTCTTGAGATATATATATATATATATATAAACACATATATATTTATATGTGTTTATATATATATATATATTTTTTTTTTAATGTTTTGGGTACTGTCTACAAGCCTCTAATTTTCCTCTTGCCCCAGGTCCTCACAAATGTTATAAATTTGTACCAGGTAACCTCCTGCCTGTACTTTTCTAGTGTATGCACTGTACAAAGGCTCAGAGGGCTGGGAGACTGATTTCTTGTCTGGGCTTAGTTTTCCAAAAGCTATGCCCTAGCCCTGACACAATTTAACCTGGAGAAGTGTATGAGGTTTGTAATTCAAGTTTCATTTTGCAATTTCCACAAAAGTGCCTTGGTATATTCAGGAATCAATAATTAGCTGAATCTGACAGCAATGGTGAGTTCTATCTGAGTGAATATTTAATTGTTGTTAAGCTTTAAAGACGAAAGTTCCACCAAGGGGCCAGGGCTCCAATACCCATGTGCCTAGCCTTTTAAATATTTACTCGATTTTTTACTTTAAGGATGATAAGTTCCATTAATTTTCAAATAAAATCAGAAATTTGTAGGTGAAAAATGTTCCAATACTCCAGAATGTATTTAATGGCTTTAATTTTAACATGCTTATGTGTAAGAGATAACTGTTACAAAATGAAATAAAATTCTCAGCCCGAGTTTGAGATAGCTTAGCAGTTAAAACTACAAAACTACCTATTAGAAAGGAACACAATAAAAATGGTTCCACTGACTTTAGAAATAATCTTGAAAATAGGATAAAAGAAATCACCTTTGAAAGCTGTAAGAAATGTGTCTTCTGCCTGACAAAGTGGTAACACTGGGTCATCTTGTGTTGGGTCAGTGGCAGCATGCTGATCTGTGATCATCGTTGAGTAATAAAAGACAGCATGGCTGAGTTTATCCACACTGGTTCCAATTTAGAGCTACCAGATGTTTGTTGGCACCTTTTACCACAAGATTTAGTTCATTTAGTCAAAACGATTAGTAGAAAAGCACATGCTAGAGTGAATCTACTGTCCTGTAAGCAAAGCTGAGACAATGATGGAGCAAAACAGCTTATCCACAGCAAGTCAGTGGGAAGTTTTATTCTGTCATCTCTCTTCATTAATCTGTACACATGACTGCTTGGAGAGACAGTGAGTTGATTAGGTCTGCAGTACCATCAGCATGCAGACACTCATCACTACTTCTCATTTTCATATGACCCAGATGGTGTAGCTGCTTGACTGCAATTTTCCTTTATATGTATTTTTAATAGGTTCCTTTTTTAGATATTGACTTTGCACCCTCTTATGGATATTTAAAGCCAAGCTGAATTAACTTCTCTTTTAGTTACAACTTGAAGTAACCACATATTGAGAAAAGAAAAACCTTGTATATAATAATTTTTAAAATGTATGTTTTCTAATTATCTCTGTGCCTAAAAAAAACCTCATGTGTCCAAATTATTAGTTAACTGGTTTCTGTGATATCCTAAGGGAATATAGTTGACATATATTCCCAGGATACAGTTGAAGAAATGGAGGCAAAAAGTCACTTCAAGGAGGAGTCAAAGAAACGAAATTAAACCATAGACAGGATCTTACTATTAATCTGATCAGATTAACTGTTTTTACAAGTGAGAAAAACTGAGGAGCATTGAAATTATTTGATTGAGTTTACACATGGAGTGAGTAAATTCCTAGAGTTACTTTTTGCCTCACCGTCTTGCTCAGAACTTAAGATGGTCTACCCACTTGGGGGACCCTGTGCCTTGAAACATAGTGTCTCAAACCCACTTTGTGTGGGAAGCCCATTGCCTTCTCCATAAAGTGTGCAAATTCCCAAAGGTAGGACCACCCTCTGGTGCGTGTGCGTCTCCAGGCAAATAGTTTTTGTGTGACCTCTGTTCATGTAGGCAGTTTGATTTAAAATCGATTACAAAATTCATGGGCCTATCTGAAGTATAGTGATTTATTGATGAAGGTTTGGAATAACTGAGTAGAGAAGAGAAACTTACATGGCTGTGTATTGTCGAATCAGTGCACATGAAGATTTTTTTATAATGTTCAGGCATCAGTTTCTATTCATATGAGTCCAAGAAACATGTTTTTATTGTTAAATGTACCCTTTCTGGTTAACTTAATTTATTCCAGTGTAAAAAAAAGCAATGATCTTACAACTCACAATGCCAAGACTCTTTAAAACCTATCTGTATGGAAACAAGGTAGATATTTTTGCTTCTGCAGTTCCCTAGTACCATTTATTTAAAGGCAGTTACATCATTACTTATAGTGCTGCATCAACCAGCATGCTGCCTATGAAGGCTGATTTCTACCGACTGACTCTCTCAAAGGTTGTGAACCGTGCTTGACTGAAGATGACCGTAAATGCAAAGGAATATGAATATTGTGTTCTGGTCATGTTAAAATACTATTCTAACGTTCATGCATAAACATAGGATGACACGTCATCTAGCCGTGATTTCTCTTAAAATCTTTAGGTTCTAATTGTTTTTTCTAGAACTTAACCTTTTTTAATGTTGATGGCATACTAACCTTCCGTATGCCATGACAAGAAGAAAGGTTAGGCAACCAGCAAATGGATAGAACAAGAATAGTTGTCAATTGTAGAAAAGAGAGAGCATTGATTGGAATAGTCCACTGACGTTGCAGAGCTCTCGTGGGAGGTAGGTGTGGGCACCCCTGGACTACAGCCTGAGATATGGTGTGGAGTACATAAACGGGGGAGGTGAGCATCCTGGGTACTGGCTGTGTGGGGTGAGGCTAAGGGATGCCTGCCACCACTCTTTCCACTTTGGAGTATGTAGACTGGAGTTGCCACTGTAATTAGAATACTGACACGTGCAGAGCTCCAACCCAAAGGTCACCATTGGACCACTGGTAGTCCCTGCTCTGAATTTTTTCATCTAATGAATAAGATATCACATAAGCACAATTCCGGTGGCCCACTCTTACACAGTCTCATGAAAGAGATTTTCTACTGGCTAACAGGAAATCTCTACACTATTCTAATCTCACTAGACTATTCCCCAAAACTGGGTCCACACTCCTGAAATGGAGAGCTAGGACTCAAATACTACAGGACTTCGTAAGTTTTGACAAAGGTGTGGTAAAACATACTGGGCCCCTCTGAAGCATGGAGTCCAAGGTGAGGGTCCCACTTGCTAGGACAATTATCTAAGGACAGTACTACCCATGGGTTTACATTCATCCTAGCTACCTCTGTCTTTGGCTTAAAATGTCTTCTGTTGCTGAATGTTTGATCCCCATTCCTATTTTGTTTCTGGCTGTTGTTTGTTTGACTTAATTCCACTTTAGCATTGGCCCAAATACATTACTTCATGTGTTAAATATTTATTGCACACCTTATATTTTTCACTAATAACTATAGACCCTGGGGAAAGAGCAAATATCAAAACAAGCAAAACGCCCTCACCTTATAAAACAAAACTCCCTCCCACTTACATCCCAGTGGGAGAGGTATGTAACAAGATAAATAAATAAAATGCATAGTATACTAGCTATAAATAAAAGCTCTTTATAAGAGAAAAAATAGAGAATCGTGGGATGAGATGTTCTGGGAGTGAGGGAAATACAATTTAAGAAGGACAGCCAGAAAGGACCTGGCTGAGAAGGTGATACTGCAGTAAAGACTGAAGGGAAAGGGAGGAAACCATGCAGATGTCTGGAGGGAAAGGGAGGAAACCACGCAGATGTCTGGAGGAAAAGCAAGTTCACAGGCCCTCAGGCAAAGATATGTTTGCCATATTTAGGGACAGTGAGGAAGCCAAGCTGATGGAACAGAGTATGAGGGGAGGAGTCATAGAGGGTGAAGCCTGAGCAGTCTGCTTCATGGGGGTGCAACCTGTGTAGTTACATAGGACCCCATGCTCCCAAGAGCCTCATACTGAGTTTGATGCTTTGCTGTTGCCATCTTGAAATGTTTACCAGTTTTGTTGTTGAACTTGTGTTTTTTAAGTGAAGACTGATGGGGAAATGGAACATGCATGTGGGCAGAAGGGATATAATATGCAAGTCCACAGTTTTTTGCAATCACATTCACGTAGTACAGGAGTCACAATACCTCATGAACACAGGATACCAGTGGACTAAGGAATGGGCATTCAGCAAGACTCAAAGCAAATGTAAGGTAGGAGTGACATATCTATGATTTAATAAGTGGGGCACTGACAGTCTTGAAAAACCCAACTTTCTTCTTAAACTAGAACTTGCTTTGAATGCAGAAATAAGATGGCTGTGTAATAAAATACACAAGCAACCATACAACTCTATCATATCTTTCTTACTCATTTTATTTCCCTGTATTAGCCAACTACTTCCATGGCAATGATGACAGAAAGAAAAAATTGGGCAATCGATAGCTCTGTTTCTTTGTCTTTCCTTATTCATCAGTGAACTGAAGGTAGAGAATACTAGTAAAATGGGAACCTATCAAGTGAAATAAACCATTGAATTAGTTTTCTAAAGTGCTTCCACTGTTCTGGAAGAATAAAATATATACACATGTACAAGTTATAAAATATATATTGTTTAATTTCAGTGTTTCTGTATATGACTTAAATGCTCTTATGTTTGCATTAAAACTGGCATTCACAGTATTAAGATGGACAGTAAATCTTATGCAATAATAATTAAAAATTTAATTATTGTTTACTTGAATGACAATAACAAAAACATGACAAGTTGAGAGACTGGTGAAGGAAGAAAGAGAAAAGCTTTTTATTTAGCTATCTTTAATAACACCTGTTTCGGATTTAGAATAAGTGTGTATGTATATCTTTAGTTTGTACTGGGCCTCATAAATGAGTAGCTGACCTTGCTGAAAGTTAGAATTTTCAGGCCACGTGGAATTTTTTCTGTAATTGCATTAAACTTCACTTTTATTCTAAGATCGAAAATAAACATTAGAGTTTTGAGAGAAGAAACGACATAATCTGTCTTATGTTTTAAGAAGATCCTCTGGCTGCTGAGTTTTGACTATCCATTTTTCAGAGATAAGCAGTAGGTTTCTTCCACAAATAATGGCGTGATAAACATACTCGATTGCTGTTCACACCCTCCAGCAGTGCATGAGAAGTCCTTCAAATTCACATTCCTAACCCCGTCCATTACCCACCTTGTTGTGTTACATTTCTAATATGTAAAAAGAGACAACTCATTGTTTTTTGTTTCTACATTTGTATTTATCTAAATACTAATGGTTTTCAGCACCTTTTGGTATGTGTGTTAGCTTCCTCTTCTATAAATTATCTGTCATAATGTTTGCGCATGTTCTTTTCTATCGGGATTATTTTGTCATTGCCATTTTTATGAATTTGTAGTTCTTCTATCTTCTAGACTAACACATTGCCAATGTTGAGATAGAAAATACCTTCCTCATTCTGTTTTCCATTGACTTTGTCCCAGGTGTCTATTGCATAGAAATTCATAACTTTGCTGTAACCAAGCACAGGTAGTGTCTTTGCCTTGATGTGTTCTTTTCAGGTTTTCATATGAAATCTTTCCCCATCCCCACATCACAAAAAGTATTATTCTGTATTTTTCTTAGCTTTATAATATTTCCTTTAATGTTTGTTTATTTAATCTATGTAAAATTTAACTAGTCATCTCTTGGTAGCCATAGAGGATTAGTTCGAAGATACCCAAGCCCTTATATAAGATGATATTTTAGGGAAGAATTCATATTTATTTTTCTCCATATTGTATGTCATTTATTCTATACTATTCCTAAAGTTTTCCCTTTGTTTTGTGTTTTATTATATGTCAGGTTTCTGAAATTTTATGGATTTGCTTTTTAGCTCTGTAATCATTTTTCACAGTTCAACTGGGTTTTTTTGCTCTCATTCCATATTTATAATAATTTGTTCCATATCTTAATATGTCATAGAGCATAATTTTCACCTTTATCCAATTTTTTTAGATCGACATGGCTATTTTAGAGCCTTAAATTCTCCATATAATCTTTAAAGTGAGTTTATAGAATTTCTTAAATTACAAAATTAATTACTCTCGCTTTGCTTATCTTTCATAATCTTAAGTCTTCAAAAAAATATTGATTAGTTATTTTGTAAAACGTACCTCAGTTGGGTTTGTCCAATGTTTTCTCATAATTGGCATTATGTTCTGCATTTTTGGCAAAAATACCAAATCGATGATGCTGTCTTTTCAGTGCATTGTACTAACAGGTTATGATATTGAGTCTTCTTATTACTGGTGATGTATACCTTGATCATTTGGTTAAGTTATTGTCTGCCAAATTTCTCCACTGTAAATTCATTATCTTTCTCTTTGTAATTGATACTTAGTATCTTATGGGAGATACTTTTGTTACCAAACCAAACTGCGGTCCATTAGCCCACGTGCAGCAAAGCCAATCTACTGGAACCAGGTTGTGGTGAAGGAAAGTACAACACTTACTGCAGGATGCCAAGCAAGGAGTTCAGGATGGCTAGTACTCAAAAAGCCCCAACTGTCTGATGGGTTTCTGCAAAGCATCTTTAAAGGCAAAGTGAGGGAAGAGGAGTCCAAAGGTATATGATCAGATCATGCACAATTCTCTGATTGGTTGATGGTGAGGTAACAGTGCAGTGTCACAGGGGTTAACATTATCAATCCTTAGGCTCCAGTATGTCTGGGGCCTATGTGCTCATGATCATCAAGTAGTTAATTTCTTCCATTTGATGGTGGCTTTAGCATCTGTAAACCAACTCAGGGAATGTGCATCAGGTTATATTATCTAAGTACTTCAGAGAGGAGCTAAAGCAGAGGATATGGGGGAGGGGTCTGTTTCGGGAAAGTCCCAAGAGTCCAGCTCTACAGTGCAGTTACACTTTGAGACTATACAATTGTTCTTTCTCCTCATACTTCCAGCCACTAATTTTAGCATCCAGTGTTGGATCTTGTCAACATTTATTACTGTGAAGCTTGCTTAATCATGATAATTTTGTTCTTGCTGATTATTTCATTGTTACATAAGATGTTAACATATAGGAAAGCAGGGTAAGGAATATAAGAAAATTCTTGGTATTATTTTTGTAACTTTTCCATAAGCCTAAATATACTTAAAAGATAAAACAAATATAAAATAAAAGAAACTAAAATTTTACTTGGGTTTATATTTAGGTTAATTGTTAGTTAATTTGAGGAAAATTAACATTTTATAACTGTCAACTAACACCTTATACTTTTGGTTGTCCCATCCGATAGTATAATCCTACCATCTTTTATAAGTGAACAGTTTTGTGGACATGAAAATGATGAAATTTTTCAAATGCTATTTCTATGTCAAAACAGGTGCAAATTTAAGTTTGATAATTTAATTTAGCAATGTGGAGATTATTGATGTCCTTCCTAAGGAAAGTTTCAGTGGAATAACAAGGTTGAAGCCTAATAAGAACATACGTGTTCAATAGAGAATAGTGAGAAAGGAATCGGAAACAACACACACACACAATTATTTCAAGAAAGTTTTGTGTAAAGGAAAAGAGAGTTCAGATCAGTAGCTGGTAAGATAAATGGAATTAAGATGTTTCTTTCTCTGTATCTTTTTCTTTTTTTATATTACAAAAGAAATATAGCACAGTTCTATACCTGATAGTAATCATCCAGGAGGGAGGGAAAGTTTGATATGGATATAAAGGGCAGAAATAATTGGACCAATTTCTTCAATAGTATCCAATACAAAAGTGGGAACTTGGCTAACTATAGGAAGGAGAGAGTGGTCCGTATTGTTGAGGGTTTTATTTAAGCCATGTTCTATTATCCTAGTGCAGGCAACACTAAACAGAAAGCTGGATTTGGCAGTTTTGTGTTTGTTTGTTTGTTTAAAGAGCATAATAAATAAGGATCCAAATTCTTGAGGGTAAATACCAGTAAATAATTATAATGGTTTATTACAAAATTTAAGCTTGGAAGATGAGATGTGAGAACATAAGGTTGGGGACAGTAAAAAAAAAAACAAAAAGTGGTGAGATCAGTGTGTTATAAATTTCTTAAAGTCAAAGGTTTATGACAATTGGAGTATTAGAAGGAGGGAGATTTTCATGTCTTTGAGTTTTATTTATAGGGTTTTATTTCTCCAATTATATGAACTAAGCTTTTGCCTAGGAATGAAGAATCAATTATAATTAATTCTAGTTTAAAATAATTCTTTTCAAGGTGTAACACTCATATTTCTTCTACAAAATCAAGCTTTGTAGAAGGTATGCGATAGATAATAGAAAGATAGGTAGGTGGGAGGTACATAGATAGTTAGATACATGGAATTTTTAGATAATATGTATCACACAGGAGATCATCTGTGCCTAAAATATTATAGGAAAAATAAATATAAAAGTTTCTTATAACTTTCAACATATCTATCTCTGTTTATTGTTGTTTTCTATTATGGAAGTTAATGTGCTTTATGTCATTACAAACAATAACTTTTACTTGACCAAGTTTTTTTCTCATGTATTCTACAACAGAACTAATATTTGATGAACACACACACACACACACACCCCTTGGAAGGTATAATTGTTCAGGTGTAAATGTATCTGGAAATCATTCTGAAATATCTGTTTTTACTGTTTGCTCACATAATATTTTCACATCTTGGGTATTGATATTACTGCCTTGCAGTCCATTTATATACTTAACTATCTCTCCAGGCCACTATCATTCTTATACACGGTATAGACAGTATCTTAATATTTATGGTTCCAGCATTATGCCAGTGCTGGACACATGGGAGGTACTGAATATTTATTTGCTGGATAAATAAATACATGAATAACATGAATCAATAAAAAGAGTGAAGCCAAGAAAAATCCTGAAGAAATACCCTAAAAATAATATGAAGTGTCTTATGCTTGTAAAGCACTAACGTATGATGAACTAATGAGTGGCTTTTACCTTATTAAATTAATTAGCTTTATTAAAGCTACAGGTAATACAGTTTTACTATAGTCTTCATGAACTCTGCCAGTTTTTTCATTATTTGGTGAAGTACCAAATTAGCAATTAGAGATCTCTGCTAACAACTTGAATAAAAACAAAGGGATTTGCTCTATAAAGTTTGTAACAATGACCAGTGATATTTAAGCAGTGTATCAAATCCTGCTGTAGTAATGGAGTCATTTTTGGTCTCTATTAGTTCATGCCCTACTTAAATTCTTTTTTTTTTAACATCTTTATTGGAGTATAATTGCTTTACAATGGTGTGCTGGTTTCTGCCTTATAAAAAAGTGAATCAGCTATACATATACATTAATCCCCATATCTCCTCCCTCTTGCGTATCCCTCCCACCCTCCCTATCCCACCCCTCTAGGTGGTCACACCTACTTAAATTCTAATGTGAGATAGTGTGTTTTAAAGTTAACCCGGTTACTCTGAAATCCTAGGATCCTGTCTCATAATACTAAAGATTTGTTTTTCTAAAAATAGGCCAGAAAATCATTCAAAAGTGTATACCAAGAAAAAGTTAGGTGCCTATATGTGCCTAAATAGGATATATTATATATATATACCACATATATACAGTTTAGGGATAATTTTCTCAAAAATTTTTCTGCTTTTATTTTGAGCCCACATAACAATATTTACTGATCTTTATAGTTGTTATTACTGCTTGGAATTTTACCTACCCACTGATATTTCTCCCCCTGCCCTTCCCACACTTACTAATGGTATGGACTGCATCTTGTTACTTTTTTGTAACCACAACATTTAGACCTGTATTGGACATATGGTAGGAACTAAATATGTATTTGCTGGATGAATAAATTAATGTATGACATGCATGCATAGAAGAGGGACTCCCAGAAATAGCTTGTGCAAAAATTCTAAAAATAATATAAAGTGTCTTATATTTGTAAAATACTTTTTAGTATTTTAGGTATGATGAAAAGGTATGATGAAATGATGAACCCATGGCTTGTCTTTTCCCTATAGTTTGTTTTTCTCAGTGAAAGGAAAACAAACAACTTTAGGGTTTATTTTAAAAAGATCATTAGTATGGGAATTAAAAGGGGATAAAAGCTGATTTAATGGAAAGAGAAGAAAAAATGCAAAGCAGAACACTGAGGAGGAATTTTTTAAAAAATCTTTCTTCAATACTATGTTGAAGTGTAGGAAAACCAAATTCCATGATGAAGGATGGAATATGACATACAACATTTTCTTTTTCTTATGTTCAAGTGTTCCTATCATTAGACATAAAAATTAAAGGGCTTGGTGGATAGAGCAACCAACCAAAATAACTTCTTTGAACAAAGGATCATTTAGGAGTATGAAATTGGAAAAAGAAGCATAGAGGAAGATTTAAGAAACCTGGGGGAAGGAAAATAAGTGTTGTTTGTTTGGTTTTTTTTAAATAACCAAAAGCAGCTTCTGTTTAAAGTGACTGTCAAGGGAACTTTCTTCTTCCAACCACTCCTATGGAGCCACCTGCCACATGGCTCACTAAGGAACAGCTGTCCACATGGGAAAGGACTGCTTGATTAGGTATAGATTTTTTCTTATGTTAATTAAATCAATTTTCCTGTTCCCTAGCTCTCTTGTGAAATTCACTCCTGACAAAATAATAGAGGTGGAATTAAATGTAAGGTGTAGTTTTTATAGGTCTTTCTGAAATAATACTACAGATCAGTGAGCATTTCTATTTTGTGTACTGTCAAAGTGAGACATGATTCTCTTGTTTTCATTTGCTCATTCAAATGGGAATATGGAAAACGGATAGTTCACCTTTTCTAGAGGACCTTTCCTAGATGATATATTGATAGAAACTCCTAGTATACAATAGAAAAATACTCACATTGAAATATTTTTTTAACCTGATAAGGAAAGATGACCTAGAAAAAATTGCATCAATTATATGAAAACCAAAGACAGTCAGATAAGTGATTTTTTAAAGTGTTAACCTAATTATAATATTCCATTTGTAAATCTTAGTTTCCTAAGCTTAAATTAATTATAGCTTTAAATTAGTTTCCTAAAGCTTGAATCTGGCCTGTGCACAGTAGTTTTCTGACTCCTGATTTAGGAGCATAAAATTGATTCTTAGACCAGTAAACAATGGAATTTTGCAGAATGTCTGACTAAACCAAACAGTAGCAGATCCCGGGAGTGTTCTGTCCACATCTGCTAAAGATCGAGCATTCTAATACATACTGCTGGATTTCTTACTGCCACCTGCACCTCTCCTTACCTGAGGCTTTTCCCTGGCCTCCAGGGCCAATTTTGCCCCTACACAGCAGGACGACAAATGAGCATTCTCATCCCCCAGAGCTGTCCTCACCCAATGACAGAGGAGATGACTTAATATTTTAGCTCCCTTGCCTCTGGCTATATATTCTGCACCATTCTCTATCATTCCCCACTGGGATAAAGTCCCAGTTCTGAGAGTAGACATTTATTTGAAATCATCCCCCACTGGCATCTTTATCTTTCTCGTTTTACCTCCCCACTCTCCAGGAATATTTTCTGAGATTACTTCTGAATTTTCACTTTAACCCTGCCTCAATGATCTGCTTTTGTTGGAATGCAAACAAACCTACAAGTTCTATTAAACAGTGCTTACGTATATAGAATTAAACAGAAAAAAGCAAAACAAAACAGACCTTTTCAACATGATCAATAGATAAATACAAATCGAGTTTATATTGAATGTCATGAATACTGATGTTCAATACCTTAATCCAGAGCTTCCCAGCAGGTTTCTGACAGTTTACAGGTGTATCACAATTGTGTCACAGTGTGCCAAGATATTGATGATCTCATCCCTTGCAGGCCAGAATCCCTGGTCAATGTGTCTCTACCTATAGGTCATCTCAGTTTGTCCTGCTCTACTATATAAATATTACCATATTTATCCTGTATATGCCAATACTTTTTAAATGTTGGAAGAATGGCCTTAGACTATTGTCATCAGATTTTTCTGTAAGCTGTATAGTACACAAGTTTCTATGGATATAAATTTAATTAAAGTTAGAATTGATGTCATATAAAATAAGCTTCTACATGAATCATTAGTTATACTGAGCATGAAATATTTGACAAATTCCCAAGAATTAAAGAAAACATAGATATACCCAAATATGGTATTCAAGCTTATATAAATATTTACCTGTGTTGAGTAACTCTCTGGATTTTGAGTATTATTTTTGAAGATGTAAGAATTCTCAATGAGAGAGATAGCCTAGTGAAAATATTAATAATCAATGATATGATTGTCTCTGTTGATAAATAGGAGAATGATAGCTGGTTGAGGCACTAGAGTCTTCAGACCTATTCTCAATCATCTTTACTAAAACAACAGACTACTAGGGGCTCTAAAATTTTGTAGCAGGGATGTTAAATGTTTGCTGCTACTGCTTTTCTGAAATAAATAAATGAATAAGAACACTAGTCTCATACAGAAAAAAGAGGTACTTAATACTTTTATCTTTAGTCATTGGGTCACTCAGAAAAAGTAAAAACAATTTCTATTACTGATAAAGGCAAATACAATTTATTCTCCCTCAAGAAATGTTTTATGGCATATAATTTCTAGAGAGTCAAAATATTTCAGAAAAGTAAAACTTAAATCTAACTTGTTTCAAGAATTTTATTATTGTTTGGAACTAACTATATACCACAGTTTATGGGTGTAACTTTATAATATTCATCATATTATAATCATTCAAACTAATACTTAGTCATTATTGAGTTATAAACTTTTAAACAAGTTATACCCTCTAATTTCAAAGAAACTTGGGAAGGTTTAATAATCTAAAGTTAAATGATTAAAGTTTAAAACAAGGCAGAACCACTCTAATAGAAATTGAGAAATTTAGTATCATTAGGCATTTTAGATGGGTTAATTAGCAATTTTAAAACCTAAATTGAACTCCATTTTTTTCTTGAGTGTTATTCTGAATTCACTGTACGACACATAAATTCAAAAAAAAAAGTGCGTTGTTTTTTCTGTGAAGAATTTTTGACAGGAATTAATTTTAAAGGATGTTATTACATGTATGTTTATTTAAAACACATTGGGATAGAACAGCAGATAAGGACTACAAGTACATGTTACAGAAGACATAAAAACTCCCTGTATGCATAGAAAAGTAGTTTATCATTTTCAGTGCAAAGGCTGAAGAAAATGAAAGTACTGGGGATTTGTACATGAAAATACTAAGAGCACAATGTTTTAGATTTAATATGAGTTTGCATAAAACAAAAAGTATTAATGCATAGTTAATCACAAAGTGCTAGCATAGTGTGAAAATCTTTTTTTTTTTTTGTTTTTTGCGGTACGCGGGCCTCACTGTTGCGGCCTCTCTCGTTGCGGAGCACTGGCTCCGGACGGACAGACTCAGCAGCCATGGCTCACGGGCCTAGCCGCTCCGCGGCATGTGGGATCCTCCCGGACCGCGGCACAAACCCGTGTCCCCTGCATCGGTAGGCGGACTCTCAACCACTGCGCCACCAGGGAAGCTCGTATGAAAATCTTTATGCAATATACTTTTAAAATTCCTATTTTATTTTAAAAATTGCTTTGCAGAACACTTGGTCCTGTCCAAAACGTTCATAAAACATTTGGATTACAGCAGAAGATCCTTGAAATTTGGTCCTATCTAAAATGTCCATGAGCATATTTGGTCCATGCCACATGATTTTTGACAGGACCAAATATCAAGGAACTTTTGGTGTGAACCAAATGTCTATATGGACATTTTGGACAGGATTAAACATGGTCAAATATTAAGGACTTTTTGGAGTGCACTCAATGGATGTGGCAGATAGGACCAAGTGTCTGCTAATCTAAAAGTTCATTGTATCTACTTTTTTTTTTTCCTCCAACTGAAAGCAAATTATTATATACAGTGGATAGGAAAGGAATGTCTAAAGTCTATTTTGGATCTATTTCCATGTTGATTAGTTTCCACAAATTTCCCTTCTCTGAAGTCTTTCATACACATTTTGTGAATTTGCCTTTACCTCAGAATTTTTATTATTCAGTTCTATGACTCACAGTTTCAGTTTCTCTTTATCTGGATAGGTAAGCAGTATTCTAAATATTTGAAAATAAACCAATTTAATGTAATAATAATCCTGAACTTTTATCATACTAAGGAGAATATATTTAATGTTATGCATCTCCTTATAAAATAAATATTATTAATCCAAATGAAATAGCATAAGAAAGGGCAACATCAAACTGAGTCTGCATTGAAATCTGAAAATCAGTATGAAAATATGTGATTGGGCTGATCTTTATTGTAATCAACTATTTATTAATTGTGTAAAGCTAAAAACTAAAATATTGTCTATGAAATTGCCTAGAATAGTGCTTTGCTCATAGTAGGTATATAATAAGTTTTGGTTGACTCTGTAGAAAACTCTGCCTAGAAATTATGGATAGAAAGTAGATAGAACTTTTTTCCTTTCTATCAGGGAGAAAACAATTTAATTAATATAACAAAAAATAGGCTTAAATTTAAAATAATGACTTATAAATATAAGCTATTCTTTGTGATTACATAATATGATTCAGACTGAAGTAAATTCTATCTTTGAATGATTATAGCACTTTTTTGTACCCTATTTATATTTTTTGTATGTTAATTCATATCTGAAACACACACACACACACACACACACACACACACACATATATATACACTATTATATTCTATTTTAGAACCTCCTCCCAAATACTTGGCATAATTTAATATTCTATATATTCTGTACAATTTTTTTTTTTAACTATTCAGTGACAATGACAGTGATAGAAGAAATGTGGGAAGAAAGCACCATAAGTGGGCTTCCCTGGTGACGTGGTGGTTAAGAATCCTCCTGCCAAAGCAGGGGACACGGGTTCGAGCCCTGGTCCGGGAAGATCCCACATGCCACAGAGCAGCTAAGCCCGTGTGCCACAACTACTGAGCCTGAGCTCTAGAGCTTGCAAGCCACAACTACTGAAGCCCGCGTGCCTGGAGCCCGTGCTCTGCAACAAGAGAATCCACCACAATAAGCCTGTGCATTGCAATGAAGAGTAGCCCCCTCATCTCAACTAGAGAAAGCCCGTGCACAGCAAAGAAGACCCAATGCAAACAAAATTAAATAAATAAAATAAATACATTAAAAAAAAAAAAAACAGCACCATAAGTGCTTAGTAGAGGAGCACTGAGCTGGGCCATGGAGACTGGGAGCTACTGGAAAAAAATATTCAAAAAATAAGTATAAAAGTGTTCCAAAGAGTAAAACAGCATGACAAAATAAAGGAAGCAGGTATGCATGTGACATGCTTGGGAAACAGTGACCACACGTTTGGATGGAAATAAGAGTACTAAGAGATAAACTGGGAGAAATACTTCTTTTTATAACACTACAGTACAAAAAGATGTTCAAATGATCGTATGATAGATAAAATGTATATAGAAGTCTTATTTTCCTGACAAACAGATAAGGTAGGCACAGCCTAGACTTGGGAGAGCTGCTCACAACCAGAGAAACGGAATAATTGGATTCACTCATTAATTCCCAACTATTCTTTTATGGCATGCATTAGGAAATGCAATGATTATGTAACTGCAATGTTAAAATCTGACAGCTCTCCTAAAAGTCTTTCTGGTTCTGTGTTTTTAAATGGTTCTGGTTCACCAGCTGGCAAAGGACTCAGAAATCTCTCTAAAATATAACCATTCTCATCTTTTCAAGTCATTAGTTTTTTGGTGAAAGTCATAGCAAGCCCAGATCTCATGCTGAGGATATCTGCATCTGAACATCATGAAGCAGGCTTGAACCCTGCAAACCTTAGTTCAAAATTGGCTACTGCATTGATTCGAATGAGTGCACTGTACCCGTTTTCTTTTTCCTTACATTTTTTCTTAATCATCAAATAATTTGATCTGAGGCCTATTCCAAGCTGCATTGCAAAGTCTGTGAAACATAATGACGCATCGAGCAAAATGTAAAAACGAAATCTATAAATAAAATTAAGGATGAGATTGAGACAGTCTTCATATAATCTTCCCATGTTCATTATCTCATATATTGTACAAAAGCAAATTTTATCAAAAATGTTGATAGCATATGGAGGGATATGGGAAGCGGATACTGCAAAAAGCTTAAAATTACAATTTAACATCATAACTTGAGTCATAAATTATATACAGGAATGTCAAGCCCTTAGATACCTTTCCATTCTTGCTTGTAAGTATATGAATTACTGGAGAAATTTTACATCATAAAATTATTCTCCACTGTTTTTCCCTCTTTCCAAACTAGATAAGGTTCTCAATTTATAAGCCTGAATAAGACTCTGGACCTGTTACTACTTTTCAGAGAAAGTATAAGGAAAGTTAACTTTATCAGACACTAAACTTCATAAGTATAGGAACATTGTTTACCCGGATCACTGCTTTATCCCAGAGTAAGCTAGTGTCAATATACAGAGCACGGAAATAAATATTTATTAAAAAAATGAACCTATTAGGTAATTACAAATGTAAGAGCATATAAGAAGAAATATGGGAAATGGGAACAATTGGACCAATAGGAAATCACACTTAAATGGAACCTGAAATATGAATAGTGATTAGCAGTGAAGACTGAGGAGTTTATTGGACTGCAGAGAAGAGTATTCTAGACTGAGAAAATTATTATGTATTCAGCAATTTCTCAATTACTACAACATGTATATGGGTATAGCTATGTATATATGAGTCTAAACATATACGTATGAAATTAATGTATTATATAAAACAGATGATTTATATAATCTATAAACAAACCTTAGGAATATGAGAATCCCTTCCATTATTTCTTTGTCTTGCCTTGTCAAGAATCTTCAACCCACAGTTTGGGAACTACTAAAAATAAGAATTCTTAAAGATAAATCTAAAGACCTCAAGAATTAAACGGAGTCATAAAAGTTGATTTTACACCACTTAATTTTAGTGACTGTTTCCTTCTGAAACTTTTCTGCCCTGGATAGCATGACGATAGTGTTTTATCCTGCTTCTCTAACTATTTCTTCTATGTCTTTATCCTTGGCATTTATTCTGCTTCTGATCTCCTAAACGGCACATCTCTGGACATACTTGGGATTATGTTTGCTATCTTTGTGTAGCTATGTCTGTCTCTTGTTCTGCACTTAGAAAAAAAATCTTTTGAATTTATTCTCATCTGTTTCTACTGTTTCAACTATCAATTCTGAGACTTGAGTTTTTTTTAATCTAAATCTCTGATGTCATTTTAAAGCTTCAATCCTGAGTTTCAAAATTGTCAGTAGACATTTCTACCTCCCTGAAATGCGATTATGTTAAAATCAAATGGTAAAAAGTCAGAGATAATTAGGGAGAATATGTAGGACATAAATTGAAAAGGTCTGAAGCCAAAATTCTGGGGATTATCAAATTCCATGTAGGGAAAGTAAAGACAGTAAAGGAGTTTAAAATGAACTAATAGAGAATAATATGAAAAACTGAAGAGTCATATCACGGAAAGTACGGAAGAAGAAGGTCACCAGAAAAAGCAAAGCTATTTACCTGTTTAGCTAGCTATCTAGCTTTTTTTTTTTTTTAATCAAGAAGGGTATCCATTAACCATTAACCTTAATAAGTAGAGCACTATATGTGACCTTGAGGAGGGCTCCTGAAGAGAATTGGTAAGTACGGAATCAGAATTTATCAAGCTGTGAAGTTAATGTTTGGGACGGTATGGAGACAGAGAATAGATTTACTCATTTAGGAAGTTTGCCTTTCAGGTTGTCTTTGATATAATTATAAGCAAACCGTCAAGGGGGAACATCAAACTCAGACTTGGACCTTGTTCTTGCTAAAGAGGTGCACGTGAACTAAGTCTTAAAGGACATATTATGTTTTCAAGATGATAAGAGTGATCGGAGTGGTATTCTAGAGCAGACGAAAGCACAAGATATTATTGAGAAATTATAGTAGAGCAGAGCAGGACCAATGCAGAGCAAGACCAGATAAAGATGAGGCTAGAGAGAAAACAGACGGCCTTATTTTCTTTTTAAAAAAGATCTTGGGCTTCCGTGGTGGCGCAGTGGTTGAGAGTCCGCCTGCCGATGCAGGGGACACGGGTTCGTGCCCCGGTCCGGGAAGACCACACATGCCGCGGAGCGGCTGAGCCCGTGCACGAGCCATGGCCGCTGAGCCTGCGCGTCCAGAGCCTGTGCTCGGCAACGGGAGAGGCCACAACAGTGAGAGGCCCGCGTACCGAAGATCTCATGTGCCTTGCTGAGAATCTTTAAATTTAATAATAAAATATAAATATCAGTCAACATATAGTTATTCTGTGTCAGATACTATTTTGTTTGTTACCCATGTTATTTATTCATTTCTTCAAAAATATTATAAAATGTAGGTTAAGAGTTTAGACTCTGAAAACCGAACTGCCTGGACAGTTTACTTAACCTCACTGTGCCTGGGTTACTTCATCTGTAAAACTAGAGTAATTTTACCTACTTCAAAAGGCTGATATAAGATTTAGCTGATAAAATGCATGTAAAGCACTTAGAAGGGCATCGAGATAATAGTGAACACTCAAATATTTACAGTTATAAGTACTTACAATTATAAGTATTTTTAAAAATTAATTCTTTATGTTAATTAATTGACTGATGAAATTTATTTAGAAAGTAGCTGACAGAGCATGGATTAGAATATGTGTAGTCCCAAAGACCATATTCTTAACATATGAAATTCTTATTAAAATAAGGAAATTAAGAAGCAGGTTTTCAAGGAAACACAAATTACTTACTTTTGGACATAGTAATTTTGTGGTACATCTGTGACTACAAAATATAGTCTGTTAGACAGCTAGATGTTCAGGTCTGTTATTCAAGACAGTGATCTGGGATATTAATTGAGATTTTGGACTTGTCAGCATATAGGTGGCATTGTTTTTACAGCTATACTCTAGGCAAGGTTGACAACAGACTTCATGTAGCATCAATGAGAAGTGAAACAGAGGTTCATGGGGCCTCAATATTATAAAAGAAATAAAAATATGTCGATAAAGAGTCCAAGAAGAAGTATCTCAAACCTTAGAAATAGTTTAGTTAAAGAATCTAATCTGAGTTTGACCATGTCTCTAGATTCAACCACCAATTTAGAGGAAATACCATGATAGAGAATGCTATCAGCAATATTCAGGCTGCAGGAAACTTTAAGGGTGAATTCCCCAATTATTTTTCCAAATTAATTGGCAGAGTTGGAATGGTTAGAGATATGAAGCAGAAAGTCTATAGATTAAAACAACCACAAAGACACAGTAAGTCGTCATAAACTATGAAATTTATCTGGATCTAGCTTCAAGCAAATAGTTATAATTGTTTAAATGACATTTGTAAGGCAATTGGAAATTTGAATAGTGACTGAAAATACTACTGTTAAATAACTATTGTTAATTTTATAGATGTCTGAATGGTTTTGTCATTGAGTTTTACTTTTAAAGGATGTTTATATTTTAGAGAAACGTGCTGATGAAATGATACCTGATACATACTGTATTGGGATTTTCTCTAAAATAACATGGGCAAGGAATGTTGGGGATATAATGAAATAGCATTGGCTGTGAGTGGATGACTGTGGAAGCTGAGTGTTGGATACATGGCCGTCAGTTATACTACTGTCAATTGTATATATTTATATTTGCTTAATACAGTATTTGATATAATGAATGTGTATAATGTATATTTAATGTAATATGTTTTAAAGTAAAAATTAAACAAAAATCAAATAACCGTTTTTCGAGAAGTAAACATAACTAAAAATGTAAGCCTAGGGAGGAAAAGCTTTCATGAAGTTGAGCAAGGCTGCGTCAGGGTCAAGTTAAATATGGTAAAGCTGGAATTCAGTGAATTTGCCAATATTGAAATGATTGATGGTTTCCCTATTTATATTATTGTTAACACAATTCTGCAAATCACATAATCACACACTCTTATCATAGCCTTTAATTTCTAATTCTACCTCAAACCCCACATTCATTTGTCTCTCTCTCAAGTTCAAAACTACGTAGACAATAACTTTCCTTTCATACATCTCATATATTTCAGGATGTTCTTTTCTTTTATGTATCTTCTTTTCTTCCTGTAACAGTTGTCAGTATAGCTTGCTTTTAGTCTTATAAAAGCTTGGTAATTCATCTTTTCTTAAGCCTTTCCCTCCAATGTATACTGCAGCAACTTTATCTTCTAAACATTACATCAGTTATTTAACTGCTGGGACCCAAACCCCTTAATTTTTATTACTAGTGTTTCCACTAAGAAAAATATTTAAGTCTTTCGTTCCACCTCCTTCTGTGACTTTTCAGGCATATTTTTAGACTTACTTAACCTCAAATGAATGTGAATAAAATAATTTTTTGATTACAGTTCTATTTTTTTATAGGAAATATCCCAGCTCATTAGTTTATGAAAGCCATCAATCTAAATACTAACATATTTTTAGGCTGTAGAGCTATTTCTATTCCCATGCTGGAAAAAATTAAATCCTCCCTAATATAAACTTATTGGCTTAATGCTAACACAGATAAAAATCTCTGCTGTGATATAATAAATGTAAGTCAAGAATATTATTATTTCTTTTAAGTTCAAAGGCACTATAAGTTTTGAAATGCTACAAAGGATAGCACTTTACTAGAAATTTCAATAAATTTAATTAAGACTCCTTGATCATTTAAATTTTTTAACATTGTATTTATACTTTGGTAATTTAATATGTATCACAAATAGACAAGTTGATAACAGAACATTCTGGATAGGTTTTTCATCAACTATGAGCCATGGAATTTTTACTGTTCAGGTAGATCATGTTTATTGTTGTGGCAATAACTAAAGCTTTTTTTTTAAAAAATGATAACAGATATTCTTTAATTAAATGAGTTATCACATTTCTGAGTTTCTCTTCTGGTAGTCCCATATCTGTCTTGCTGATATTTCTCAGTTTCGCCACCTACTCTCTGTCCCTTGAATATACATTTAAGTTCTTGAAACTATTCCATCTTATATAAAATGAAATTAATTCTGGTGCCCTCATCAATAAATTGACATTAGCATAACTGTCTTGCACATAGTATATGCTCAGTAAATTGTGGCTATTATTATTGCTCATTTGCCCCTAATGTTCATTCCTGCAAATGTTCAATATTCTTTTATGTTATAATCTTTACAGAGACTGATTTTGTTAGTTCTCCAATGATGTTATAATAATCACAATTCTAGTGTCTTAAAATAACATATATTTATTAACTTACAGTTCTGGAGGTCAGATGTCCAAAACTCGATTTACTGAGCTAACATCAATGTTTTAGCAGGGTTGCATTCCTTTCTGGAAGTCCTGGGGTTGGGAGGATCTACTTCCTTACGATTTCCGGCTTCTAAAGACCACTTATGTTCCTTGATTCATGGATCCAGTTCTCCATCTTCAGCCCTGAAGTGAAGCATCTTCAAATTTCTCTCTGACTCTGACCCTTTTAACTGCCTCTTTCTGTTGAAAGGACCCTTATGATTACATTGGGCCCAACTGGTTTATCCAGGATAATCTCCCCCTCTCAAAATTCTTAACTTAATCACATTTACAGTTACTTTTGCCTTGTAAGTAACATATTCACAGATTCCAGGGATTAGAAAGTCAACATCTTTGGGAAGGCATTATTCTGCATACCGCACTAGTTTTCCACTTGATACTTTGAAAAAACTGCTGACCACCTGTTTACCTTGTTAATCAAATGCCTAGATTACTGCTTCTTAAAACTCTCTATCTGCATATTCTATGTAATCTGGGTTCTCTCAGCATGTTACAATCTCTGTCACTGTCATGCCTTTCTCAAATAGAGGCAATCTTGTGCCATTGTAACTTCTACTCAGTGATTTAATAGCTAATTGATATAATGCAAATGTCAACTATTCTAAAGCTCTTTTTACTCATATGTAAAACAGAAAAAATACTAGTGAGATAATACATGTAAAATGATTATAGCGCCTAGCATGAAAAATGCTTGATAAAAGTTAACTGTTAATATTATTATTGTTATTATTAGAGTCTGGTAGGCAAATAGATTCCTCCTCCATAGTTCAATTCCATTTCCTGAACTTTCCCAAAAAATAGCTCATTATTAAAGTTTAGGAATTTCTTCATCCCTTTTCATATATTCTACTAGATCAAAAAAAAAAGTAATTAAACAGACCACACACACAAGCACTTCTTTCTTTTCCATTTGGACTGCTAAGTTGTGTGAGCAATTGAAACTTTCACACAGCTCCCAAATGCACGCCTACTGTAACAAGCTCTCTCATTTTTTCAGTTTATGTTCATAAAAGTCAAAACACATGTTTGGCATGGATTGGGTTGTCCTTTACTATTATGTACTATGTTGATGGCAAAGCAGGGAGTGTAAGGAGGAAGAAGAACTTGATAGAGAATCTCCTAGGTTCTAGATCAGCACAATCCAATATGGTAGTTACCAGCCACTGGAAGCTGTTATAGAACGTTAGAAATGTAGCTAGTGCAAATGTTGTGCACTATATTGATGTGCTTTTTCTAGTTCCTTGAGCTATAAGTTTAGATTGTTTCAGATTTTTCTTCTTTCTGAGGTAGACTTGTTTTGCTATGAACTTCTCTTTTAGATCTGGTTTGCTGCATCCCATAGATTTTGGATCATTGTGTTTCAATTTTCATTTGTCTCCAGGAATTTTTTTATTTCTCTTTTGATTTCTTCTTGATCTATTGGTTGTTTAATAGCATGTCATTTAATCTTGACATATTGGTCAATTTTCTAGTCTTTTTAGTGTAATTAATTTCTAGTTAATACCATTGTGGTAGGAAAAGATGCTAGATATGATTTCAGTCCTCTTCAATTTATTAGGACTTGTCTTGAGGCCTAATATATGATCTATCTTGGAAAAAGATCTACATGCACTTGAGAAGAATGTGTATTCCATTGTTTTTAGATGGAATGTTCTGTAAATACGTTAACTCCATCTGGTCTAATGTGTCATTTAAGGCTGATGTTTCTGTCTAGATGATCTATCCATTGATGTAAGTGGTGTATTAAAGTCCTCTTCTATTACTGTATTGCTGTTTGTTTCTCCCTTATGTCTGCTAGTGTTTGACTCATATATTTAGGTGCTCCTATATTGGGTGCATAAATATTTATAAATGTTATATCTTCTTGTTGGATTGACCCCTTTATCATTATGTAACATCTTTGTCTCTTATTAGAGGCTTTATTTTAAAGTCTACTTTTATTCCTGGTATAGGTATAGCTACTCCAGCTTTCTTTTGGCTTCCATTTGCATGGAATATCTTTTTCCATCCTTTCACTTCCAGTCAGTGTGTGTCCTTACATATAAACTCAGTCTTTTGTAGGCAGCACATAGATAGGTCATGTTTTGTTCTGACTTTTATACATTCATCCATTCTATATTTTCTGATTGAATAATTTAGTCCATTTACTTTTAAAGTAATGATTGATAGGTATGTGCTTATTGACATTTTGTTATTGTGTTCTGGTTGTTTTTATAGTTTCTCTCTTTTCCTTGCTTCTTCTCTTGCTCTCTTCCTTTGTAGTTTGATGACTCTCTTTAGTGACATGCTTATGTTTCTTTCTCTTCATCTTTTGTGTATTTACTCTATGGTTTTTGCTTTGTGGTTACCATGAGGCTTACCTGTAACAACTTATATCTGTAATAGTCTATTTTAAGTTGACAACAACTTATATTAGACCCCATTCTAAAGCTTAACATTTCTCTTCTTCTACCCACATTTTATGTTTTTGTTGTCACATTTTACATCTTTTAATCTTGTGTATCAGTTCAATTTTTAAAAATTTAATTATGTATTCTTTAGACTCATGGTTTATTGAGAAGTGTATTATTTAGTTTCACAATATTTATGTTTTGTGTAAATGTCTATTACCAATTTAATTTAATTTAATTTATTATTAATCTAATTTAATTCCATTTTGGTCTTTTAAAAAATACCTGGAGGGCTTCCCTGGTGGCGCAGTGGTTGAGAGTCCGCCTGCCGATGCAGGGGACACGGGTTCGTGCCCCAGTCTGGGAGGATCCCACATTCCGCGGAGCGGCTGGGCCCGTGAGACATGGCCATTGAGCCTGCGCGTCCGGAGCCTGTGCTCCGCAGCGGGAGAAGCCACAACAATGAAAGGCCCGCATACCGCAAAAAAAACCAAAAAACCAAAAACCTGGATATCCTTAAGTTTACTGAGACTGAATTTAAATCTTGAATATGATCTCTTTTGCAACATAATCTCTGTGTACTTGAAAAAAAAGTGTATTCTGCTGTTGTTAAGTGGAGCATTCTACAAATGTCAGTTGAATAGAGGTTGTTGATGATGTGATTCAAGTCAAGTAATTTTTGATATGGTTGTGCTTGAATATAATGTACTGTCTTGCTGTATGTTGTTTTCTATTTTCTATTCTCTCTTTACTTTTTGTAGACAATTTTATTTTACTTTTATCCAGCTTTAGTGAGAGAAGATTGATATTTAACATTGTGTAAGTTTAAAATGTACAGCATATTGATTTTATACACCAATATATTGCAAAATGATTACCACAATAGAGTTAGTTAACACCACCATCACTTTACATAATTACATTGTTTTCTGATGAGAACATATAAGATATAATAGAGTATCATTAACTATAGTCACCATGTTGCACATTAGATTCCCAATACTTACTTATAATTGGAAGTTTCACTCCTTATTTCCCCCACATTGCTCCTCAGCCCCTAGCAACCACCATTCTACTCTGTATTCTATTATTCCATTATTTTCCTTTTCTGTCTTATTTTAGATTGCATTGATCATTTTTAATGACTTTGTTGTCTGTCATATTAGCAATAACTGTAACTCCTTTCTTTTTTTTCACTGTTTGCTTTAAGGTTCAGTAAATGCACTTTAACTTATATAATATTTTACCACTTCATGATAGAATAAGAATCTCCCAACTGAATTCTCCTAAATTACCTTCTATCCTTTGTGCAATTGCTATCATAAATTTTACTTTCATATATATAATTAATTGCACAATATATTACAATTATTTATGCATCAGTCAGTTACCTTTAAACACTTTTAAGTAATAATATATTTTATAGTTGTACACATATTAACTCTTTCCACTGATATCCATTTCTTTGAATAGATAGAGATTTCCATATTGCATCATATTTTTCCTAAAGGATTTAATATAGTACTGGCCTACAATTTATTATTTCTTTCAGCATTTGTATATCTGAAAAAAATATTTCTGCTAGTTTTAAAAGATACATTCTTTTAAAAGATATATTCTTTAGAAATTGAAGTGTGTAACTTCACTGTCCTCTGTCTTGTATTCATTCTAAAAGAAATTTGCTATAATGCTTTTGTTTCTCTTTGCAATATTTCTTTTTCCTCTCATTGCTTTTAACATTCTCTATTTATCTCTGGCTTTAAGGAATTTAACTCTACATGACATGGTATAGTTTCCCTCATATTTCTTATACTTGAGTTTTGCTGAATTTGGCTCTGTTGGTTTCTGGTTTTAATAAAATATGGAGAGACTCCTACTCTTAATTCTTCAAATATTATTAACTCTTTTTTTGTTCTCCTTAAATTAAAATTATTCATATAGCTGATCATTTAATGTTGTCCCACGGCTCACTGGTAGTCTGCTTATTCATTTTCATCCTCTTTTCTCTATATATTTCATTTTAGATAGTATCTATTGCTTTGGCCTCAGTTAACTGATCTTGCTGTGTTTTTTGTTTCCTGTGGTTTCTAATCTATTTCATACAATGATGTTTCTTAGATCTTGCACTTTTCATCTCTAGAAAATTAATTTTATTGACCGTTTTTATGTTTTAAATATTTATTAACATGCTCAATTTTTCATCTGTCTAGTTGAACACATAAATTTTATTTTAAAGATTTTTTTTGATGTGGACCTTTTTTTTTTTTTTTTTTTTTTTGCGGTATGCAGGCCTCTCACTGTTGTGGCCTCTCCCGTTGCGGAGCACAGGCTCCGGACGCACAGGCTCAGCGGCCATGGCTCACGGGCGCAGCCACTCCACGGCATGTGGGATCTTCCCAGACCGGGGCATGAACCCATGTCCCCTGCATCGGCAGGCGGACTCTCAACCACTGCGCCACCAGGGAAGCCCTGATGTGGACCATTTTTAAAGTCTTTATTGAATTTGTTACAATATTGATTCTGTTTTTTTTGTTTGTTTCGTTTTTGGTTTTTTGGCTGCGAGGCATGTGGTGTCGTAGCTCCCTGACCAGGGATTAAACCCGCACCCCCCCTGCATTGGAAGGCGAAGTCTTAACCACTAGACTGCCAGGAAGTCCCCTAAATTTTAATTATAATAAATATTTGAATGCTTTTGTCTACTAAGTCTATGATGTTCTTTCTAGGTATGAGTCTATTGCTTTTTCTCCTCGTTAGGATTTATGTTTCTCTGCTTTTTAAATACCTAGTTAATTTTGATTAGGGATCAGATATTGTGAATTTTTGAATTTTACCCTTTTAGCTGCTAGATATTTGTGTATTCCCAAAGTGTTATTAAGCTTTATTCTGAGACACACTAAATTTCTTGGAGACAGTTTGTTTCTTTCAAGGCTTGTTTGTAAGCTTTGCTTTATAGGACCCAAGTAGCTATGGTCTCTTCCTCATTTTTTCCACTACTGAGTCAATATTCTTCTGAGTATTTTATCTGATGCCCTGTGATTTATAGTTTTACACGCCAAGTGATAGAAACAGGAAAAATCTTCACTTTTTCTGAGCATCTAGGATTGTTTCCTCTACTCCTTTTGGGCTATTTTTCTGGCTCTGTATTGTTTTTTCACTCTCAGGTGCTGATCATACCTTAGCTAAAATTTTGAGGGGGTTTCTCTCTTTGTTTTTCTATAACTTTCTGTCTTCCAATATGTTTTCCTGCAAACTCTATGCGACTTGGATTTTCCAGACTCAGCTTTATCTCTTGCACTAGTAAATTCCCGGCTCCATTTTGATTAGTGCTAATCCTCTTTGCTTCCTCTTTCCCAGGGATCAGCCTCCTGCATTGTCTACTATTTAATGTACAAAAATTAACTAAAAGTATATTATTTTTAATACTTTGCCTGGATATTTAGTTGTCTCAAGTAGGAAGGTAAATCCAATTCCTCTTTCTCCATATTGGCTTGAAGTAGCGGTCCTCTTTTATTTACAATCTTAAAAACTAAATTTAGAGGTACCTAATTATTTCATATTTTTGTCTTTGTGAGTAATGTAATAGAGTAAAACTGTTGATAATGTCCCATGTTACCATATCAATAATGTACTAGTATTCCACATACAGTGTTATAGTGAATATTTTTACATATTACTGTTTAGCAAATGTCACTGAATTTTACAGATATATATATGTAAGATATAAAAAGCAAATCAAAATCTTATAATTTAAAAATATATCACAAATTCAGTAACCTGGTAAAGACTAATATAAAACCATTTTAAACTACCAAGCTATTTATTTGAAAATCTAAGCAATGTAGCAGATGCTGAAATTGGAAACAACTTTGTTAAAACTCACCAAAAGAAAATGGAAGGAAGAAAAGTTCACTTTAATTAAACTGGGTAACATAAAAATACATTTTCGCTGTCAGATTATTTGCAAGTTATATTTAAAGATACCATCTCTGTGAATATTTATGTACTGTGAACATGACTCCTCTTCTACTAGTCAGAAATTTGTTTTCAGCTATCACTAAGAGCAGCTAATTCAAGATATGCTGCTTTGAAAAAGCCGTTGAAAGTTTTAACATCTTTCTTCAAGTACATCCTTTTATAGGGTGCCAAAGGACACCTGGAAAAACACACAAAATACATCTTTATTTTCCCTCTTTTGAGAAAAGTAAACTAATAATTATCTATGCAAATTTCAATTACTATTTGCATGTTACATTTTCTGAGGGTAGTAGGGGCTTGAGCCTAGATAATATTTCAGAAAATTGAGTATCTTTTCACAGGAAGAACCTTCTATCATATTGCTGTTTAACCAAAAATAAAATATTTATAATCACAAAACTTAAATGAAATTTCTGGTGCTATCTTTTACTCGAGTTAAATGGAGTTGGTTAATATCTCCGAGGTTTAGATTTTCCATTTATCTACCACACATGTTTTTACTGACAATTTTTAAACATTTACAATTTTATTTTAGAATGGTTTTAGAATTACAGAGATAGATTTTTCCATATATTCCACACCATTGTTTCCCTGTTATTAGCATCTTAAATTAGTATGGTATATAACAATTAAAGAACTAATATTGATGCCTAATTAGTAACTAAAGTCCACAAAATATTCATAGTTTCTCAATTTTTACCTAATCTCATTTTTATATTTCTATCATTTATTCTTCCTACCTGGGATACAATATATAGTTGTCATGTCTCCTTAGGCTCCTCTTGTCTGTAATACTTCTTTGGACATTTCTTTTTTTTTTTTTTTTTTTTTTTTCTTTTTTATTTGCGATACGCGGGCCTCTCACTGTTGTGGAGCACAGGCTCCGGACATGCAGGCTCAGCGGCCATGGCTCACGGGCGCAGCCGCTCCGCGGCATGTGGGATCTTCCCAGACCGGAGCACGAACCCGCGTCCCCTGCATCGGCAGGCAGACTCTCAAACACTGCGCCACCAGGGAAGCCCTGGACATTTCTTATTTTTGATGACCTTGACAGTATTGGAAAAGACTGGTCATATATTTCTGGATACCCCACTTTTGGATTTTGCCTAATGTTTACTCATGATTATATTGATTATTATGGTTTTATCAGAGGAAGATATAGAGGCAAAGTCATTTTCATTACATCTTACTTGACATATACTATCAACGTGACTTATCACTCTTGATCTTGACCTTGATCACCTGGCTGAGATAGTGTTTTTTAGGTTTCTCCATAGTGTTTTTTAGGTTTCTCCACCGGAAAGTTATTATTTTCCCACCTTATCATACTGGACTCTATGAAAGGAAGTCACTGTGTGCTGCCTAACTTAAGGAATAGGAGATATGAACTCATTATTCTTGTGAATGTGAGTGAGCATCTGCATAAATTGTTTGAGATTGTTCTACATGAGAGATTTAACTTTTTCCAAATACATTTACTCAATTATTTATTTTTATTAGTATGGACCCTTGGATATTTATTTTATAATTTGGACTATAATCCATTGTTACATTATTTATTTTGTTCAAGTTGTTAGAGCTTTGACCATTGGAAGCTCTTTCGTTAGGGTCCTATGTACTTTAGATACACCCCCATCATTGCGTGTAGGTTTGTTTGTTTGTTGAGCACTTTTTAACTGTCTGGAACTACAAGTTTCTCTGGAGTTCTCATATATTTATTGCCTCCGTCCTTTAATCACATATTTCTGTTTGAACTTTTTATTGCTATTTTATTGGTATTAGTTGATGCTGATGTCTCCAACTCTATAGCTACATGAATCATCCTAGTGTCCTCATCAGGTAACCAGCCACTCTAACAGTGAAAATCCTGGATCCCACCATCCATACATTACTTAATTGTTTAATTAAAGTGAACATGTATAGTGGATCCAGAATCGTCACGCCATGCCCTGCGAGGATAATTTTTATTAACTTTTGTATAGTACTTATAGGCAGCTTATTTTGCCATTAGTCTTACAGGGGCTACTCATTTCCAAAGTTATTAAAGTCAGCACCATTTTCTCCACTCCTTTCAGGTAGGTTGTGCCATGCATTGATGAATACAGTTAGATTCTTTAGTCACACTCTGAATTCCATCCTGGAACCCTCCGACCTCCTTTTTTTAATTTTCATACACCAACCTTTTCACTTTATGTCGTAAAGTGCTACAGTTTTTGATAAATACTTACTGCCATGTATCCTCCATTACTGAATAGTTTCAGTACCCCAAAACCAATTTTTAAAATTCTCCATGCTTCAGATCATTCAACTCCTTCCCAAACCCCTGACCACCACTGCTCTATTTATAATCTTGATCATTTTGCCTTTTCCAGAATGTTCTATAATCGGGATCATGCAGTATATGGCTTTTATAGAATGCCTTCTTTCACTTAGCAATGTGCATTTAAGATTCATACATGACTTTGGATAGCTTCATAGCTTTTATTCCTGAATAATATTTCATTATGTGGCTATACCACAACGTATTTATTTTCCTATTGAAAGATATCTTGGTTGCTTCCAGTTTTTGTGGTAATAAATAAAATTGCTGTAAACACCCACATGGGAATGATGGTGTAGAGATAATTTTTCAACTCACAACATAAATATATAGGATAACAATTGCTGGATTATAAAGTAAGAATATGTGCAGCTTTGAAAAAATTCAACCTGTTTTTCAAGGTGGGTATACCAGTTTTCATTCCCACCATCAGTAAATGAGAATTCTGGTTCTTCTGGACCCTTGCAACAATTGGTATTGTCAGATTTGGGTTTTTTTAAGCCATTCTAACAGGTATATGGTGATATATTGTTTTTTTATTTGCATTTTCTAATGACAAATAATGATGACCATATTTTCGTATGCTTATCTTTCACTTATCTTCTTTACTGATGCAGCTGTTCAGATCTCTTGCCTACTTTCTAAACTGGGTTGTTTGTTTTCTTATTGTTGAGTTTTAGGTGTTCTATGTATATATTGGATACAAGTTCCTCTTCAAATATATTTTTCCTGTCTATGTCTAGTTGAAGAGTACAGATCCTGTTTAAAACCTATGTGTGATTATTTTGGGCCTGACCATAGGCAATTACAAAGGCTTCACTGGCAGACCTCATGGGGAAAGGCAGCCCTCCCCACATGAGACTCAGTACACAGCCAATGCAATACAGTCTCTGAATGGAGATGTACTCAAGACCTCAGACACCTCTTGTCTGTCATGTTCTTTACAAATTTACATTCCTAGTCTCTGCACCTGTATTCCTAGATCTCTTTATCTGAGACCTTGGGCTGAGCTCTCCTTAGTCACCTTTGCAGAGACCTCCCTATGTGGGAAGAAGGAGGAAACGTGGAAGACATATTTTCCAAGCTGACTCAGTACCTAGTAATTTTTCACTCCTAGACCTCCCCTCTTATGTTCCCCCTCATCCCAGAGTCCATAAAACTGTTCGAGCCATTTATTCAGGGTTCTCCCAACAGTAAGATGACCCCTTATCTGCACTGGTTGACCAGATCCTTTACTGGTGTGCAGTTCCATGGGCAAAAAGGAACAGGGAGAGCAAGCTGGTTCTTCCTCTGGTTTTAGATTATTGCTTATACCATCAGAGTAAGTGATTAAAGGCTTAACTCTTTTATTTTTGACTTGTTTTAATTGGCTACTTCAACACGTGGCAGCTCAGCTCAGCTGAACTCCTGACACTAGGCTGTTTGTTTTCTTCATAGTGTCTTTTCAGAAGAAGTAGTTTTTAATTTTAATAAAGTCAACTTATCAATTTTTTTTTCTCTCATGATTGTGCTTTGGGTGTTGTATCTAAAAACTCGTCACCAAAACCAAGGTCATAAAAATTTTCTCCTAAAAGTTTTATAGTTTTATGTTTCACATTATGTTCGTGATCCATTTCGTGACAATTAATTACATAGTGCATTAGTGCTGAGTCCAGGCTAATTATTTTGCATATAGATGTCCACTGATACAAATCTTTTAGTATAAAATCTCTCCTTTCTCCATTGAGTTGTGTTTTTGAATCATGTAAAAAAAATCAATTGACTATATTTGTATTGGTCTATTTATGGGAAGTCTATTTTGTTCAATTCATTGATGATTCTATTCTTTTGCCACAAATATTGTCTTAATTATTTTGAATGTATAGTAAAACTTGAAATCAGATAGTGTGAATTCTTTAACTTTTATCTTCTTCAGCTGTCTTGTGTTGGCTATTCTAGCTCTTTTGTCCTTCCATATATACTTTTAAATCAGTTTACTGATATTGATATAATAGTTTGCTAGGATTTTGCCTGAGATTGCAACGAATGTAAAGATTAAATTGGAAAGAATTGACATTTTAGATATTCAGTCTTTCAATTCATGAATGTGGTGTATTTCTCCCTTTGTTTAGATCTTCCTTGATTTTTTCATCAATGTTTAATAGTTTTGTGCATACAGATCTTGGACGCATTCTATTTGACTGATGGAATAAGTTAAAATTTTTCCCTCTGCTTCTATTTTCTGGGAAAGATTTGGAAGATTCAGTATTATTTCTTCAATAAATGTTTGTTAGAATTCTCCAGTGAAACCAAATGTCTCTAGTGCTTTGTTTTTTAGAAAATATGTGATTATTTATTCAATTTCTTTAATAGATAATGGACTATTCAGGATACCCATTTCTCCCTGTGTCAGTTTTGGTAGTATATGCTTTACAAGGAATTGTTCCATATTACCTAAGACAGCAAATTTATGGTTTGGAGTTCTTTGTACTATCTTTGTTATAATTTTAATATCCATCAGATTGGCAGTAATGGCCCCACTTTAACTTCTAATAGTGGTAATTTCCCTTGCCCCCTAATCCTTCCCTGGCTTTAGTGTCCTTAATATATTTTATCGAAGCACTGTTCTCTCTTGACTATGTGTGTGTGTGTGTGTGTGTGTGTGTGTGTGTGTGTGTGTGTATTTGTGTGTGTATGTTTGTGTTCCTCTTTTAAGGTGAGTCAGGAAGACTGGTGGGTGGGAAGTGGGGAAGGGGAGGAAGTGTCTTCCTCCAGCTGAGATAAGGCTCTGGCAAAGTCTTTTCCACTATAGAGGAGAACTTTGTTAATGGGGAGTTTGGGGATGTGTTCTACAATGATTATTCTTCTCTGCTTTGCCACAGCCAATAGTGTTTTGTTTTTTTTTCTTAACCTAGTAGGGTTCCTGGACATAAAGTTTATAAAAATGCAGGCCCCTTAAAACTGGGGTGCCCAGGAGTTTCTCACTTTCATATTTGTGCATACTCAGTCTCCAGCACTTCGCCAAAATTACCACTTAAGTCTTCCTCCCAGTTTATGGCTGTAGTGGCATCTGCTCCAAGTAAGTAGATCTTAGCTGTGACTCTGGATTCATCTGTCTCTCTGGATTTTGGGCTGACAGTTTGACCTGCAAATTCATTTCTCTGTTTGATCAAAGGAAATTTATTGATTTTAAGTTTCTCCAGCTTTGTCTTGTTTTAAAAACAGAAACTATGACCACCCCCCCAAGCCCTTTAAATGTCAGAGCTGAAATCAGAAGTACACAATTGTACATTATAAGAACATAAAATATGTCCATCATTCCCATTACAAAATATATAATAAATAAATGTCATTTTCACTTCTTTCAATCAAACTAATTTGTGCACAACCACTAAATCCCAAGTATTTAGCAAAGTGTCTAAGATACAATAGGGACACAACTTGACCTTTGTCTTTTAATCACCTTTCAAGCCATACCTAGGTTTATCTAGCTGCAGAGAATTCATCATCCTTCCACTTATGGGTGTTATATTCAAACTGTATTTGCAATCAGCGAGCAATTTAATCATTTCATTCAGCTATTTATGACAGTTACCATGGCTACCAGCTAATAGTAGAAATGACACCTAGGAGCAGCACAGATTAGAGAACACTTCAACAATCAAGGACTAGAACACAAATAACCAAACTAGAAGTGTCACAATTTCTTTTCATATCGTTCAATGTTACAGAAGAGTTTCCCTGGCTTGTTTACCTAAGCCCATTGTCTGAACCATATGTCAGAAGACATGATGATAGATATTTGTTTCATGTGCATCTGTAACTTGTTATCCTAAACATGAGACTCATCATCTGGTACCGTGATACTGACAGAAATTTAAGAAGAATTCTTCAAAGATCCATTGTGATATGTTCTGTGTAGAATGATCCTAAGTACTACATTTTGTGTAGTTGGTGGATTTTGTTTTCATAATTAACTGTTATTTCTCATTTAATATATAAAGATATATTAATAAGCAGAATATATAGTGAGAAAAGATAAGAATCTTTACTCAACTATGCTAACCTAAAGCATTCAGATGAAGAAAAAAAACTTTAAAATGATTTGGGAATTACGTGGTCTGCAAGGCAGTTCATTCCACTGGCAAGTATGCTTGGTTGTTTTTTTCCCATGGTTTAATTATGAATGAAATAGCTCACTGACCTGTTATTTTTCAAAACCTCTGAAACTGCCTCACTTTCTACATTAATGCTTGTAATTAAAAAAGAAAAAAGTTTTTTGATCTGAAGCAGAAAACAAGACTCAGCTTCACGTCTAGTTTATTCTTTTATTTCTGAGATCCAGTAGGAACTTCAGTTAAACCTTATTGTCACACTCCCTTTATACCACAAATGTAAGCTTCAAAGATAGTTTCTAATCCCTCCAATTTCTATTTTGAAACACTTCTAGCATTATCATTCATAATTTCCTTTTTTTTTTAAACTATACTTCTCCTGGACTTGTGTCACCTTTACCTGTGTATCTATGGAAAGTTTTGGAGGGAAAAATGTATATTTTTAGAATAATTGTGTTAAACTAAGGTAATTAAAGAGACACTTTAACCTCAGCTTGGGCACACATCCTTGACTTTCTCAGTTCTCACAATGGAAATGGTCGCTTTTCCCTCTGCTGTGAGCTGTTTTCCCTCTCTGTGTTCTGAAAACAAACACTCTCTCTCTTCCTTCTTCCCTCCCTCCCTCCATTTATTTATCTTACTTTCACTCTTTAACCAACTATTATCTACTTTGAATCCCAAAATACAAATTAATGTGTGCACTCAATGATTTCCACTGACTTTTCAGTCTTTACCTTATTTGAAATCTCTGCAGTATTTGACACCATTTGCCATTTGTTTCATTGTAATACTTTTTATAGTGTAACAACAAACATAACTCATTGACTTTAGTCTCTTAACTTCCCCTTTAAGGATTATTCTTTTCTTGTCTTACCTTTAAATTAGTTGAGATAAACTTTATTCGTTCTTTTTTTCCTTTTCTAACAGCCCACTCTCCCTAAGTGCCACAATCCACACCTTTAGCTTCAAGGATTCCCAAGTCTATAACTCCATGACTTCTCTCTCTCAAGTTGGAAAGCTGTGTAACCAACTGACCTCCATGTTTTTCTAGCCTGAATGATTAACAGTCATATCATGCTCCAGCTTTCCAAAGCTAAAGTCCTCTCCTTCCACTCATCTACTTATCCTTATATTTTATGTTAACACATTCAGTGATAGCATCCAAATCAGCAAGTGAGAAGTCACCTTTGATTCTTTCATCCCTATCCCCATCCAAGTTTAATTAATACATATGATTTTAAAACCACTTTAATATATATTGATTCTACTCATTTCTCTCTGTCACCACCGGTTATCCCTTAGCTATGAGCACAAATTACAACACCATATTCTCCTTTCTTGTTTTTAGCCTTCATTTTTTCTAAATTATTTCACACTTGGAAATCCAGGTACATTTTTTAAAATGAAAATTGGATCACATAACTTCCCTACTTAAAACCCTTCAATAACCTTCCATTGCTCTATTGCTAAAGTCTAAATTTCTTAATGTAGAACTTAAAATCTCAAGAGACCTCTCTTTTCCTAATGCTTTATTTCTTTACAGCTTTACTCCCTTAGAATGCATTATCCAGTCATACTGAACTTACAGTTCTCCAAATGAGTCATTTTCACGTGCCACTGCTTTTTCTTTTTGTCCCCATACTGCAATGAAGTTCTAATCTAGACATTGGCTGTCCATTAGTTTTCTTGGCCCTTTGAACACTAATGTCCAGGCATCTTATGTGATGCAGTATGAATATTGCTTCCTTTACTAACCTCATTTTTAGTCATAGAACTATATTGTGACCTTCTTATGTGATTCCATTGCAGTCCATACTTACTTCTGTCATACAATTACAAAATTCTTTTCTATTTAGGTTCTTATAACTCCTATTAGAATATAGAGAGTTAAATGGCAAAAGTATTGTATTTTCATCACTGTTCTATGCTTGATCTATAAGGGTGTTTATAGGTGTCAAAAGAATGGTTAGATTGGCAGCCTTTTGAAACCTCATTTAAAATGTACTGACAGTGCATTAATGATCTGCTTTTTTTTGGATAAACTTTCTATATTGGCTAATGAAACTGTCATCCATCCATCTACTGACTCACATGGTAGATGTGAAATAAACCTAACACCTCAAACAGTTCCTAGAATACAGTGGTTATTCCATACATATTTGTTGATATAATGAGTTACTGAAAATAAATTAATCCTAAATTACTCACACTAACCTTTGTCTCAGTATTCAATCTGACATCATTTTTTTACTCCATATCTCTTGAATCTTCCTTTTACATCACACTGCCATAATAAAGCCTCATCAAGTCTTGCCTTGACTAAAATATAATCCTGTTTTCTTTTAGCATCCCAATAGCCAGTTCATCCTTTATTTTCTGTTAGAGCAGTGACTTTCAACTAAGGATGAGTTTGAATTCCCCTACCCACTAGGTTTGGCCGTGTCTAGTGGAGTCTTGCTGTGACCACTGACACACACACAAAAACAAAAGCCAATGCCATAGATTTTGGTGTTACTTATACCTGATTTGAATCCTAGTTCTATTATTTATTAATTATATTGATTAGGTTATTCAACACTTCTTAACTTCATTTTTCCCATTAATAAAATAGGAAAAGTAATATTACAGGGCTAGTATAATTAAAGGACTTGCAGCATAGTAAATTTTCAGTAATTAAAAATTTCCTACATCTCTAATAATAAAAATATGTTAATCATGTTTTCTTAACCAAAATTTAGGACACATGTTCTGACATCTTTTACTCTGAGTTATGATTGTATTGATCTGAAAATCCTAAAAGAACATTGACATGTTAATTTGCTAGCAATTGTTACAACGTGATTATTCTTAATTATATACAACTATTAATTTTTTTAAGATATTGGTAAATGTTAATTATTAGAGGTACATGGGGGTTAGTCACTCCCAGCTAACCTCATTACCAGTCTAAAAGGAAAGAAACTGTAGACTCTATTCTGCCATATTACAGTCATTCATAAATAGTAGGCAGCGATTTTCTTATACTCACTTCTGTCTTTTGGAATAAAATCTCACCTGTTTTTTTCTTTGTGGTGCTCCAAAAGCACCATCCTTGAAATTTCAGCTGAGGTCTTTGATAAAAGGCTCTAGACATGAGATTAGTCTAGTCAACTCTGCAAATTCAGGTGATCCGTCTGTACAAGTAGCTGAGCTCGGAATATTTTAGAGGTCAAGTCCAGGGGACTATCCTTTAGTATTGTTAAAGAAAAAAGAAAGAAGTATTCTGAGCCTTGTTAAAATGGTAAAGAAGACTTCATTCAACATTATTGTGATTGGTGTAAAGACTACCACAGTGGGGGATCAAGATCAGGTTCAACTTCTAATACAAGAGCAAGTGGGATTTTATATCCAAGGAGCAGATTGGGGGTGAGAGGTGGGGTCGTTGGGTCAGTGGGTGGAAAATTTCTAAGAGGAGACATAAGGAAGGGGAATTTTTGCTAAATATACTTAACAGGATTCTTGCTATATGCAGGCCAGGGTGATCAGATATTATCTGGGGAATAGTAGAGGATGAGGAATTTGATCTCATACCAAGGGTGATTAGATATTAAGGGTGAAGATTTTTGCTCAACTAACCTAGCAGGATTCTTGGTACAACTGAACTACACAGGCCCAGCAAGGAAAGGGGACAAGGCTGAGGCCTTGTCAGAGAAATGGGACTTGGAGGAGCCTGAGTAAAGTTTGGTCAAGGAGAGAGTCTTCATCAGTGTAGAGAGTGAGGACTCACTTGATTTGTATGCCCCCATTATGCAAAAGCGTCGAGATTCTAGAAACTATTTTAAACAAAACACATAGATTGAAAACTACTAGTCTTACCAATGCTGGTCCATTTTTAATTAGTAAACCTCCTGATGTTGAGTCAAGGTATAGATTGTAGAAATACTTGAGAAAGTCACTTCTGGAGTGTGGACTTTCTGCTGAAATCCTAGTTTACCATAACCATACTGGGGAAATAAATTCCTGTTTAGATTAACTGAATGCCCTGAGGTTGCAGGCTAACACAAATGCACATACATTTATTATTTACATGGTCAGTTCTGAAATGTTTTAATTTAGGCATAGATATTGTACAATTATACCTTTATTTAACTTTTTTTTTGAAAATAGTAAAATTGGATTATCAGAACTGGCTGAGGAAATCCACTGAATATCTGTTGTATGTATGTCCATATAAGCTACTATTTTATGGAAATTGTTTTGGAGATTTTCTATAGGAGTTGACCCACCAGTTACATTTTTCAAAACTAGATGTTTCATATAGAAGTAATAGTAGCTAATGTGGTTGAAGGCTTACTTATATCAGAGACTGTTCTTTGACCTTTTATATGCATTAATTTATTCATTTCTAAACACACACACACATGTGCACACACACGCACAAATTAGATGCCATTATTAGTGGTTGTGCAGAAAGAAACCACTAAGGTAGAGTGCTACTAAGTAACTTGTCCAAGGTCAGATAGCTAGAGAATTAATAACATATAATTAAAACCTAGACAGGTGGCCCCTCAGGCCATACTCTCAACTATGACATTGTATTGACTATCATATTGTAAGGCCTGCACCAGCTTCACAGACCTGTGATCTGTGCAGCCACACAGGGCACCATGCTTAGAAGGGCACTGCTCTTGGTTTAATTCTCTGCTGTTGTCATTTTGGAATTAGTAATAATTTATGAACAAGCGATCCCATATTTTCATTTAGCATTAGACCCCACAGATTATGTTGCCAACCCTGTGTGTGTCATTTTGAGCACTGAAAGAGTTACAATTGCTGCCTGATATGTAGAGATAACCTGAGGAAGCTTCTCTCAATTACAGTTATCAGAATGTGTAATTCAAACTGATGGGAAATGAAGCTCTCAAGAAACAAGAGATTAATAATTCTAGGTATGTAGCAAAGAATGAACTGTTATTAAAAACAAATAAATGTAAAGGAAACTAACTTATCTTATGCACTTCATGTGAAAATAAGCATGAGAATATGTTAGTCTTCATGATTATCATGAAAGGGAAGATTCAGGAATTCAAACACACTTCTGCAGCCAAAAATGTTACTAAAGGAGTGAGAGTCTCTCACTGAACATTTAAAAAATAAAGATCTGGTGCTTGAAAATAAAATTGCAAGTAGAATCTAATTAGTGACTATGCTAATTCTTTTCCCCACTTGTTAACATTAACAGGAAATGATATTAATGTTTTCAGTAGCTGAAAAGGGATGCAATTAACTTTACATTTTCATACCAAAAGAATTGCAGTAACATTATACCAATAAAACCTAGCTTTTCATATATGCATGAAGAAATGCACTTTTCACTGATTGGTGGCTTAAAAATTTTAGAAATAAGTTTTAGATATTTTAGAAATGAAGAACTGTTTGAAATTAGAGACAGTGTTATTGCAAATTCACAAATACTTCTTTGCTGAGTGAAAAATGAGCAAAATGCAATTCTTGGTAAAACAGTGATAGATTACAGAGAGAAATCTGGAGAGAAGGGAAAAGAATAACAAAGAAACATGAATACAACTTTCACACCCTCCATAGAGCTTTGCAAACAGCATCTTAGAACAATTCCTATATTTCATTTTCCTCATTTAACTCATGTAGCTTAGAAGTGTCATTTTGAATAAATATATTTCCTTTACAACAACCTCATTCAGACTTCATGCATAATTTATTTACATAAATTTCCTTTACATCAACGTTTGCTTATTAGAGTTTCATTTAGCTTATATGATACATTTACGTGTGATCAATTGGATTTTTATCTTTTAATGTAAGTCACCTTATATTATATAGGCATACCTCATTTTATTGAGCTTTTCTTTATTGCACTTCACAGATACTGTGCTTTTTACAGATTAAAGGTTTGAGGCAACCCTGGGTTGAGCAAGTCTATCCACGCCATTTTTCCAACAGCATTTGTTCATTTTGTGTTTCTTCACGTTTTGGTAATTCTTACAATATTTCAAACATTTTCATTATTATTATATTTGTCATGGCGATCTATGATCAGGGATTTTTGGTGTTACTATTGTAATTGTTCTGGGGTGCCACGAACCGCACCCATGTAAGATGACAAACTGTTGTGTGTTCTGATTGCTTCACCAATCAACCAATCTCCAGATTCTTTCCCTCTCCTCAGACCTCCCTGTTCCCTGAGACACAACAATACTGAAATTAGACTAACTAATCAAAAGCTAGAGATGATTAAGCTTAGTGAGGAAGGGATGTCAAAAGCCAAGATAGGCTAAGCTAGGCCTCTTGCACCAAACAGCCAAGTTGTGAATGCAAAGGAGAATTCCTTGAAGGAAATTATAAGTGCTACTCCAGTGAACACAAGAATGATAAGAAAGGGAAACAGCCTTATTGCTGATATAGAAAAAGTTTGAGTGATCTGGATAGAACCAGCCACAACATTCGCTTAAGCCAAGGTTTAATCCAGAACAAGGCCCTAGATCTCTTCAATTCTATGAAGGCTCAGAGAAGTGAGGAGGCTGCATAAGGTCTAAAACTGAACCATCAGTATCACGGAGGTATGCGTGTATTAAGTTACAAATTATCAAAACAACAGTAACTTTCAATGATCATATCCCTGGAATACTGAAAATCTATTTGGCACATGCAGTTACTCTAACTGAATAATCCCAGACATCCTTTTACAGTCAAATCCAAAATTCTTTTGCAAAATTTTATGGACTAGACCAGAATCCCCATAAATATTTAATATCACTTCCGTTTATTGAAATGTTAACAAGTGTCACTAATTTTCATCTGCTGATGTGGAAAAGGACTAAAGGATCAAATTTTTTTCAGGGTACTCAGCTTAGTCAAGCTAATTTCTGTTCATCAACAGCATGAAATATTAGTAGATATAAATCACTGAAATAATTCTTATTAATTTCTAAGAACTTCTCTTCTAATGATACATTATAATTTTTCTACCTAGCTCAAAAACATTAGAATACTTAAGTTGATGTATTATATAATGACGAATTCCTTAGATGTGTTCAAGTCACATTAATTTGGGCAGATTCCTCTAATCATTTTAAGACTGTGTTTGATGTTTTAGTATGAATTATTCTTAATGTAAATAATACTGTAATGGAGAAAAAATATCTTATTATTTAAGAAAATTTGAGATTAGTAGAAAATTAGTTCCTATTGCTAGATAATGAACAATATAACAATGTTTCTATTAAGCATCAATTACATGCATAGTACCCTGGGAAACTTTCAAAGATTGGAAGAAAAAAAGGAAGAAATGCCTGTATTGCTATAGAAATAATACTAAGCTTCATGAATACATTAGAGGGCTTCCCTGGTGGCACAGTGGTTAAGAATCCACCTGCCAATGCAGGGGCCATGGGTTCGAGCCCTGGTCTGGGAAGATCCCACATGCCGCAGAGCAACTAAGCCCGTGTGCCACAACTACTGAGCTTGTGCTCTAGAGCCCGCGAGCCGCAACTACTGAAGCCCGCGTGCCACAACTACTGAAGCCCGCACGCCTAGAGCCCATGCTCCACAACGAGAGGCCGCCGCAATGAGAAGCCCGTGCACCGCAACAAAGAGAAGCCCCCACTCGCCGCAACTAGAGAAAGCCCCCGTACGCAGCAGCAAAGACCCAATGCAGCCAAAAATAAATAAATAAATACAAGAAACAAGAAAACAAGGCAAAAACTTATGATAAACATTGAATAAAATATAGACTTTTTACAACAAAGGAGGAAAGCAGTGAATAACATAAGTGTTGTCATGGTGACTCAGAAAAACCTTCAAATATTGGTATCTCATTTTCTTCCCACATTTTATCTCTTATTGCTCATTGTGTATGACTGAGTTCTCCTTTTTCTCCCCAAACTAGTTGTCCTACTTGTACTCTTGCCCTAAGTGTATCATGCAGCTACTATGTCATGACTTCATTCTGGTCCAAACCCCACTCTACTAATGGTCAATTATCATCTTTTATTATTTTATTTTTGTCACAATTTATAATTGTCATAAAATTATTCATTTATTTTCATGTTTGTCTTTTTAATATTGCTAAAATACATTTGAGTATTTGAAAACCTAAATATATATTTTTTTTATTTAATATGTTGTTACCCTTCTGATATAATTACTATACTATAATTCCCCCTTCCCATTGATTGTCAAAGTTCCTAGAAAAATTGTCTATATTTCACTAGCCTTGTTTCTACCAGTTCATTAAGGGCTCATGATATGATTGTCTTTTCTTGAGATTTGTTACACTAAATCAACCACAATGCAGTTACTAGAGATTGTGATGTTAGAAATTATGAGCTATACACATCAGATAGATATAGAAAAAATAAAATAATTTTTAATTTTAGACATCAAGTCACTTAAATATCTAGAGAGCGTCTTCAGACTTCCTTTATGGGAGAAGACAAATAATTATATAATATAAACCTAAGAATATGAGCAACTTAGGGTTGGAATTCCTATTATAGTGAATGTAAATAGAGGTCAGATTGTATCACCAATAATGGCCTACCTGTGAATCAGGTACCTGTGAATTTATTGGTCAAATATTTATTTGGGAAAGCAACTTTAAAGTGGCCAAGTTCTTCCTAAACCTAATAATATTTACAATTAAATACAGGTGAACTATTTCAAAACACAATATTAAGAAATGATCTCTGGACAATTAGTTTTTCATGTGTATTTCTAATCTTAAAGGAAATTTATCCATTGGATAATGTACTTGTTATTCCAAGTAAAATTTTAATTAAACAATTTAAAAAGAGCTGTAAATGTAAGTTTAAATTTCACCAATAAATAGATGTTATTGCAATATTTTAGAATACCCAGGACTTCTGTAGTTATAAATCTAACACTTGAATACTTCGGAAGATTTCACTAGTCAGACACTTGAAGCATATAAAAATTTAAAATATTATATTTATAAATTCAATTTAAATTGAATAGTGGAAATTGATTAACTAGGTTGTAAGGTTTCTTTAAGAGTCTTGGATAAAATTTGATAACAATAAATTAATCTGATTTATATGTTTATACTAATGTGTAGGGGGAAACATTCTTAATTTGTTATAAAATAATTTTTAAAGAAATTTCTGAAAAATTTATACCATGCAAAGAAATCCCGCTCTTAAGAACACCTGTAAGTTCACGTTTGAATACTAGACTGCTCATCATATGCAAAGGATGATATACAATTGATCTCTCTCTCCACTTATGTTTTTTCTCTTCCCCTTGCCAGGAATTCCTCGATCAATATAGCAAAATATTAACTAAGCTTCAAGGGCCAAGCATAATACCATTAACTCCATTAAGTATTTTCCAGATTCCTCCTTTAAAAATAAGAATTTTCTTTCTCTATGTTTTTCTGTTTTTGCTCAATGGTACTACTGACTTCATTATAATTGAAATGTTTGTACACATCTGCCTCTTCCTCTATGATGCCAGCTTCTTATATTAAAGGGACTGTTATACATTTGTTTTGAATAGAAAACCACTGAATTCTGATATCGAGAGCAGCACAATCATGCCCAGACAACTAATACTTACCTTTGGTCATAAAAGAATGTATGAAATTTTAGATGGATGAGTAGAAAGTCATCAATACTAGAAAAATAGAGTTTGAAGTTTATATTTATTACTTATTAATCAGTTTAGCATATTTTTAATGAAAAAAAGTACTCACTGATTGTTAGGGTTCCATTTGGGACAAAAGTTGATCCAGTAAACTTTATATATTGAGTTACGTTGAGGTGAGTAGGAAGGTAATGAATAACTGCAGAGCCCATAGACTATACAGTCAGTAAATTGAACCGTATATTTTTCACATGCTCTATTTTAAGGCATGTAGCAAATAAGAAAGAAGAGCCAACTATTTCTTCAGTTCATTGAATAAAATTTGGCTGCATGAATGACAAAGACTAAAGCTCATAATATAGTTTATGACATGACATTAACTTTGTTAAAATGTACATTTAAAAGGTGTCTTTATGTCCATAAAATCCTTAAAATGTAACCTACACGTTAGACTGTTTTATTTTTTTTATTATTTTTTTTTATTTTTTTGCGGTACGCGGACCTCTCACCCCTGTGGCCTCTCCCCTTGGGGAGCACAGGCTCCGGACGCGCAGGCTCAGTGGCCATGGCTCACGGGCCCAGCCACTCTGCGGCATGTGGGATCCTCCCGACCCGGGGCACGAACCCGTGTCCCCTGCATCGGCAGGCGGACTCTCAACCACTGCGCCACCAATGAAGCCCTAGACTATTTTTTAAAGAGTAAATATTTTATATTAAAATGTGCCTCTGTGCTTTTGAAGAGCAACACTTTTAATGAAACTACATGATCAGAAGTACCCATATCCTATAGGATTTTCAGAATTTCAAAATCTGGTATGATAAAAGCAATTGAAAACTACTGGTATATTTAATTTTCTTTATTGCATTTTTTTGCCATTAAAATTACTGCGTTGTACACCTGAAACTAATATTGTAAATCAACTATACTTCAATAAAAATAAATTAATTAATTAAATTGACTTTTTTTACCTCTCTGCAATTAAAGTAACTTTCTATCTTGCTTAAACTTTTTAAGATGCAGACCAGAAAAATTATATGAAATGAAAAGAAATGAGTGATCTAGTTTAATAATTCTATAATGGGAAAAGCAAGAAATAATGGTTTAGGAAAGACTTTATTGCAGACTTTGAGGAAGTTTTTCCAGGATTAGTAAATACAGTACTTTCAGATGGAGAAGAGGAAAAGTAAATTTTCAGAAATAATAATCACATGATCAATGTCAGAGAAGTACAACAGGGTACGGTACTACTTAGAGAACTATGGATAGGCCAGAATGATTATGGTGTGTGATGGCTGTGCTGAGAACAGAGGTAGCATATACAATTATAAAGTAGCTTTTGCTATCTTTTAAAAATAATATTATGGGGCTTCCCTGGTGGCGCAGTGGTTGAGAGTCCGCCTGCCGATGCAGGGGACACGGGTTCGTGCCCCGGTCTGGCAAGATCCCACATGGCCGCGGAGCGGCTGGGCCCGTGAGCCATGGCCACTGAGCCTGCGTGTCCGGAGCCTGTGCTCCGCAACGGGAGAGACCGCAACAGTGAGAGGCCCGCGTACCGCAAAACAAAAACAAACAAACAAAAAAAAACAAACAAAAAAATAATATTATGTAGTGTGGGTCATAGTCTGTAGACAGTGAGGAATCTTCCAAAGTAATTAAGCAAGCAAATGTAATTTGGGTGAGAATTTTTAAAAAGTAGAATTAATTAGCTAATAACTTATTCTTAGAAGGCAAGTTCAAATTGTACTTAAGGCCAAGAAATAAAAAGCAGAAATCTGTGGTTTCATTAAAGTGTTGTTCGCCAGTATTTTCTCAGAGTGAGTAATAAGGATCCTTCAGAGAAAAGGAATATAACAATTTATGCAAATTTTGGATAAAGTTTCAAAGTAAAGAGACCAGCACAGGTGACATTAGACATGAAAAGTTTTCATGATCTCATCCAACAAGGTAACAGATAAGTAAGAGAATTCCTCCTAAAATTTCCAAATGAGTTTCTTTTGAAGTGTCGCCACTTGGGGTGACTTTCTCAACTTTGTTTTATCTTCTTTGATTGGACATAGTATGATATGTGAAGTTATTAGCAGAAGGCTTTATTGATAGGTTAATGAATCCTCATCCAAGATAGGTGCCCTTTTTTCCCTTTATTTATCTATAGATATTCCTGATTCATCTTCTCTACCTGTGTCACATATGGATTCACCTATGTGATGTCACATGATTATCATTTCTTTTTTGTGATGAAAAAAATTAATATTTACTTTCATTGTAATTCAAGTATATAATACAACACTGTCGACTGTAATCAGTATGCTGTGCATTAGGTCTTCAGAACTTATTCATCTTCTAGTTGCAAGTTTGAACCCTTTGACCAACATCTTCTCAATTCACCTACCCTCTGTTAACCACCACTCTACATTCTCTTTCTATGCATTTGGCTTATTTAGATTCCACAAATAAGTCATATCATACAATATTTGTCTTTCTCTGTCTGATTTACCTCATTCAGCATAAAGCCCTCAATTTCTATGCATGTTGTCACAAATGGCAGAATGTTCTTCTTTCTCATGGGTGAATAATGCATCATTTTATATATGTATATATCCATATCTTCTTTATCCATTCATGCATTGATGGACACTTAGGTTGGCTATTGTAAATAATGCTGCAGTGAATATGGAGATGCAGTTATCTCTTTGATATCCTGTTTTTATTTCCTTTGTATACATACCTAGATTTAGGTTTGCTGGATCCCATGGTAGTACTATCTTTAGTTTTTGACGAACCACCCTACTGTTTTTCATAGTGGCTACACCAATTTACATTCCCCCTAGCAATGCACAAAATTTCCCTTTCCTCCACATTCTTACAAGCACTTGTTATCTCTTTGATGGCAGCAGTTGTAATGAGTATAAGGTGATATCTCACTGTGGTTTTGATTTGCTTTTTTTTTTAATTTTTTTTAAATTTTATTGTTTTGGCCGCGTTGGGTCTTTGTTGCGGCACGCAGGATCTTCGTTAAGGCATGCGGGATCTTTCGTTGTGGTACGTGGGCTTCTCTACTTGTAGCATGTGGGTTTTCTTTTCTCTAGTTGTGGTGCACAGGCTCCAGGGCGTGTGGGCTCTGTAGTTTTAGGCACACAGGCTCTCTAGTTGAGATGTGAGGGCTTAGTTGCTCCGTGGAACGTGGGATCTTAGTTTCCCGACCAGGGATCAAACCCGCCTCCCCTGAATTGCAAGGCAGACTCTTTACCACTGGACCACCAAGGAAGTCCCTTGATTTGCTTTTCCATCACAATTAGTGATGTCTAGCATATTTTCATGTACTTGTTGTCCATCTGGATATCTTCTCCGAAAAAAAATGTTTATTTAGTTTCCCTGTCCTTTTTTTTCAACTGGATTGTTTGTTGTTCTATTTGCTGCTGTTGTTATTGAGTTATATGAATTCTTTATTTATTTTGGGAATTAGACCCTTATCTGATATATGATTTGCAAATATTTTTATTTATTATTCAGATGTGGAGACTGAGGAACATACTTGACTGGTTTGCCAACATATTTAATTTGATTTACAAATTCTCTTGTCTTCAATGAATATTTCTCCTTTCTCCTCTATTCTCAAAACTAAACTAATTTGTCTTCCATTCACATTCTCAATGACCTTACTTTTTACCTTTTTGAAAAACAGAAATCATTCCTCACTCCTTCCACCTCTAATAATGTCTGAATCTGTGTTTATATACAGCGCTTTCACTCTTATTTTACATTTGATAAACTCTTCTTGTTCCTACTGTAAGACCAGCACTTTCACTTGTGTACTAAATCCTGTTTTCTCATTTAGTGAAACATGTGATCTAATTAATATTTTTTTGTCCCTTATGCCTTTAATTAGTGTTTTTTCCTACTGAATAATTCCTACAAGTAAAGTTATATGCACAATATCTACCATCTTAAAAATATAACACTTACGTTTTATGTAAGAGTCATTCCGTTATGCTCCCTGTTTCAGTAAAACTTGTAGAAAAATAATTTCTCCACCATAGTTGACACTTGAATGACATGGGTTTGAACTGTAGAGGTCCACTTATAGACAGATATTTTTCAATTATAAATAATACCATACTACACCATCCTTTGTTGGTTGAACCCTCAGATGAAGAGGATCTGTCAATCCAGAGGGCAACTGTAAATTACACTTAGATTAATTCTCTTGTTGTTCAAGGATCAACTATACTTTATTTGTTATCTAATCAACTTTATCATTGCTAGTCTATTAGAATATAACTTGTTAATGTCATCAGTAAATTCACATTGCTAGAATCAATTATAATTTCAGAATCTTCCTCTATGTTGCTCTTTTTGTACCAATGATATAGTTCATCCTTTCTCTTTTTGAAGACACTTCACTTGATTGTCATGACAATCAATATTTGGTTCCCTTCTTACTTATTAACTAATGCTTCTTAATCACCTTTGCTGCTTCTCATCACTTCCCAAAGCTCAATACTTGGACCTCTTCTAAATACAATCCCTTTATGATTACATAGAGTCTCATGAATTTAAATACCTGTCAAATGATGATAACCTCCAAATTTTTTATCTCCATCATAGACTTCTCCCTAGAATCCCTGCCCTATAAACTTGAATGCTAATGTTGCAGGTTGGAGCTTCAATGTGTGAATTTTGGGAGTATACAGATATTCAGTCCGCAGTAGTTTCCCTTTTTATAAAATTGTTTTTCAGGTTTTGTTCTTTATGAAGTTTTAGGAGTAGTTCATGACTTCTCCTAAACTATGTGATGTGCAGTTATCTCTTTCTGCTTTGTCAATATTTTTATCTTGTTCTACTTACTAGTATGTATCAATGCATTTTATATACATTTTTATTTTTAATGTTGGTATTGTTTTCTTTAATTGCTTCTTGAGTTTATTTCATAGTTAATATTTCCCTGATACCCAGATTATAATAAAAAATTCTTTAAGTACTTATAAAGTATTCTTCACTAAAAGAACTGGTGAATCCCTCTCGCCAGTGATTGACAGTAGTGGCAACAGTAGTCATACACTTTTGCTACTGACATTAACAATAATTCCCTGATATCTCTCCATTTAAAGAGATTCTGGTTTTGGGACTATATGATATATACCATACGCATATACACATTCAAATGCATGTATGTCGTGTGTGCGTGTGTGTGTTCATGTGTGTATGTTGTAGTCACCTACAGAAACTCGATTAACCCCAACCAAAATGTGGTTTAGAAGTCCAGACTTATGACACCACACACACACTAAGGTGGTATGAAAAGATTATTACTGGTTTGTTACTAACATAACGAGATGTTCTGGAGAGAACAGAGTGACTCACAAGTAAGTCTGAACATTATTTGAGAAAGAAAAGAGAAAGGAGACTGGCTAGAGTTTTTTGTTTTGATTAGGGGGTGGAGTAGGATGAAGGTTCCCTTGCATACTGGAAGGGGCTTGTGTGGTTTGAACCACCTGCCATGCCACAGGGATCCCCCAAACTTTCTTATCAGCATACCCAGATATGGAACAGAACGGGAAAGTGGTGGGTGGGGGAGGCTGTGAGGCTTAAAACTGTCAGCAAACATTAAAAAATGGAATCAGACAATTATTACAAGGCAAATGTGTTATTTTAGCTTTCCTGTTTCTACTAGAAATTAGTATTTTCTGAGAAAATTAATCATTTTCTCTGATCTTTATATTTACTTTAGTTCAAATTACTAATATATTTATTTACATAGTCATTTTTCATTCTCTCATATGATCTTTTAATTCCTTTTGTTTCTATGAGCATTTTGCATTTAGAATCCTCTATCTAGTGCATGTGCAAATTTGTCCTCCTAAACTTCATAGCTTTTGTTGTACAAATTATTTGTAAAGAATTAACTTTTTTGTTAGTTATACTATCCTTTTGTTGTAGTATATGTTTTTCTTTTATTTGTGTTGTTCATTGTTTTACTCTTTTACTAACATATTGAATTTTGTTTTTAATATATTTTCTGGTTGTTTATTAGTATTAGTATTTAAAGCTATGGATTTTCCTCTGGGAACAACTAAATTAGGTGATTTATTTTACAAGTCCATTACCAATACGATTTTTATTATGCTAATGATATTCTCTTATGTTACTGACTCCAAAATAGTATGGCTAGATTAGGAAGAGGCAATGTTATTATTTTAAATATCACTAAATGAAGTAAAAAAACTTCGCAATATAAGCAGCAACAGAGGATTGTAAAGCACATACCAATTTTATTTTAACTTCTTGGAACAGAATTGATAACATATAATATGAAGTAATATGTAAAAACCTAATGACTAAGTGAAATAAAGTGAATACTGACAATACCAAAACATGAAAATTGTTCATGTATAAAGAAGAAATAGGCTTAATTTGAATATCTGGTGAAATCAAGCAACAAAAAGTTGATTTCTAATTGTGAATAATCTACTTCCAACACTGGTTTTTGGCTGAAATTAGTACAACTTCTTTTGAGCTTAATACATACATATGAAAAACTATGTGAAATTAACTTGTGTTTATGATGAGCCACTTAAAGCAATGTGGTAGAATTGTATTAAAATTATTACTTGTAACCCTTTGTCTTGTATTCTCACAACTATATCACTGATAAAACATTGCTCAGGTTTTATATCCTTTTTTTTACTTTTATATAAAAAGTGTTTTCACATAAGAAGTACTTAGAAATAAGAAGTATTGTACAGTGGCTTGAGAACTGTCCTGTGTCATAGAAACAGGTTCATTTGCCTGTCTGTCCAATGGAAGTCATGTAAATGGTACCCACATGTGATCAGACATGGTATCTTTTTATCTTCAAGTGAGTTGAAGAATGGCTTAAATTTAACATTATTTTACTTAAATCATATTCTTTTATTCTATTAAATAACATTTCACTTTTAATGGCATTTTTACTCACCCTCCGTCTCTGTTCCTCATACTCACTCAAGTATAGTTAACTCACTAACATTTCCTTGTACAATTGACAAACAAGTCCTGAGTTCGGCCTTTGTATTCATCAGTGCCATTCCTTTCAACTTACTCTCTTGTGTCACCTCATGCAGGCTGTGTGTTTTTTGGTCACCTCCCTTGTTAGCCATAAGATTTATAAATTTTTGCTGCTTCTTTATATTTCATTGCAGTGCCTGATAGTTTATTTTCCTCCAGACTCCCAGTGTTTCTCAGGCGTATACTCATGCATCTGCATTCTAATTAAAGTTATACATTGATGTAGTCTTGGTTTCATTGGGTAGTACATCACTAAAGCGGAGACTAGTTGGATGGTGAATGTTCCTAAAGCATTTTACAAAATGTGTTGCTCCTTGAAATAACTTCATTTACAGCAATTTTGTTTGTGCCATTATTCTGTAATACAAACTGTAGAATACCGAGGCTTATGAAACAGAAATAATAGTAACAGATGAATTAATAAAATAAATCACAGTAATATTTTCCTATATTCAAACACACATAACTTTTTCCTAATATGTATTTATTTACAAAACTTTCCCTGGAATGAAGTTCTTCTTAAGTCTTTTTTTTTTTCCCTTCATATTGATTAGTTTATGCATTAAAAGAGCCAGGGTTAGACATTTGTATGGATTAGATAAGTCTTGAATTATTTTGTTATTGTTGCTCTATGATATTTACTTCCAAATAGAAGATGCCAAAGGTCATCATTAAATCAAACAAAATACATTTAAAATAGCTTACCTTTTCCTTGAAAGATGTAAGTAATGGCAGGGCTTGCTCTGTGTGTGTGTGTGTGTGTGTGTGGGGGGGGGGGGGGGGGGGGGGTAAGGAGCGGGTGAGGGTGGTGATACGGACCAGACTATAAGGTTATAAGCCTTAAGCAAACAAAATTTGACTGGATTTTATACTTAACCTGTAATATTTGCACAATTATTCTGAAATCAACACTTGGTTATTGCTTTACTTTATATTAATTATAGTTTCAATATAAATGCATGAGATATAGCAAAATTGCATGTTAGAGACTCAAATACCAGAAGTCAAGTAGGCAGATAAACATTAATCTAATTAACAAAAAATTTCAGTAACAACTAAATGGACTAATTTTGTCTGTGAGTGTGTCTATGTCTGTCTGTGTGAATGGGGTAAGTTATTAGTTTGTTACTAAGCTAACCAAAAATGAGAACAAACAAATTAAGAGTAAAGAAGGAGTGACTTAGGCAGCATAAATGGCAAAAAGATTTCATGATTTGGGCTTTGGAGAGAGGCCCAAATTTGAGGGTTTGGAGGCAAGAATGAAATATTAAAAGGATGAATTGATAATCAGTACAGGTAAGTTGAAGTTGAAGAGATAAGTTCTATTGTATAAATGGCTTGAAAGTGGGGTGATATTATATGCAAGCAGCTGAAGTTACAATGTAATCAGTGACATTAAAGTATAAAATCTATAATGTATTTCAAGGAATTCCAAATATGGCCTAAAACTACCCCCTTCACCTACTCTCCTATCCCGCAAACCTCACTTTTCATTCATTCAAATCAATATGTTTCCCAAAATACATCTTATTAATTCTCAACTCTAAAAAAGTACAGATGCTTTCCACTCCTCCCATCTCTTTTCCTCATACACAAATTCAATCCATATTTCAATTCCCAATTCTTTCACTAGCCTTCTTGAACCAGTCTTACCTATGCTGGTAAAATCCTCCTGTAAACTACTAGAATCTGTCTGCTCTAACGTTGGTCTATTACCAACAGGATAGTAAGATCTTCAAAGAAAAATTATTTGCATTCCTTACAGTATCCTTTGCTAAGATACACACAGAGTAAGTATTTAAGTAACATTACATTTACTGACTGATTGACTAGAGTGGAATGACAGTGATTAAGACTAGTGGATCAGTGTTTTCTTTTTTGTTTTTTCTTTATTCATTGCTGGATGGTTCAGGATTCAGGAAGGAGATTATTCTGGCTATATATTTTTTTCATATTACAAATACAGTGTAAGTAATGACCTAGGTAAATTCTTAATATCACACAATAACATCTTCTGTGAGTCATGTACGGTTTTCATCCATCTTTTTCTATTTAAAAATACCCACAACAACATTTAATTTATCACAAAATGTTTCTTTACTCATTATGTTCAATAAACAGAATTTATTTGAAAATAACACCATTGTTACCTCTTTTGTATGTATGATTAACAGTGTTGATCATACATTACTTTGAGCACAATGAGCTTTTAAATGAAATTGACAATTTACAGTAATTCTGTAAAAAAATTTTTTCTGAGAAAATTTGAGTTTCAATTAAACATATATTGGGAGAAATATATCTTGTAGCTTTTTAGTAAGCAAAGAATATGATCGTCTATATCTAGTTCAGACTAAACGCATTCCTAGGCTTTCTGTTCTTAGCACTGTTCCCTTAAATAAATCCTAGGTTGCTGCTGCAGACCTTGTGTCTTTCACCTTTTTCTTTGACTTCAATTTTTTTCCCCATTTCTGCATTAAACGCCTTCTTCTGATCTAGTCATAAGGCTAAAAGCATTTTATCCTCTTTAAAAAGTTTTCATCAAAGCTCTGTTTTTTTGAACTTTCTCCTGTATCATCACCTCTTCTTATCAAAAAAACAAACAAAAACTGTATTCATCCCCATGTCCCGACATTTCTAGAATCTCCCTATTCCAATTCCCTTTTCCTGAAATAGATACTTACCATAACTTAAAGTTTTCCTATCATGGTTTTACATTTATTTTTATTATACTAGTAAATTTCTTTTCAGTATAAACCAACACAGGACCTATATGAACCCTGTAAAATATCTAAAGACATGGGTAGCACACTATGCAGAAAAGAATGATTTTCCATCTGGAAATAACATTGAATACAATGTATCTTGTTTTCTATTAGTTTGGTAAATTTTCTTGCTTACACTAGTTGATATCATGCTCTATTAAAGTTGTCAACATTTTCACACGTACTAAAAAAGGTATACATAAATATGACTTTTGAGTTTGAGGAAATTACAGTTTTTATGTGTGAGGTGAATTTAATAAAAGTAGATGAACTGCACATTTCCATGGTACTAAATTTTGTAACAGAAAATGAGACCTTCTTTCCACCTCAATGTCGAGCTCATTCTTCTCCACTAGATCATTCTCTTTAACATAAAACATGCTATTATTTAACCAATGTACAAAAAATCACATTTTTAATTTACTCCTCAAATTATAGTCCCAAATCTCCTTTCCCTTTCACAGTGAATTTTTTGACAGTTATCTAGATTCATTATCTAATTCCTCTCCCCCATCGCTTCTTGAATTATTCTAATCACATTTACAGACCCTTTACTCCATAGATATCACTCTTGCAAGACCATCAGTGAGGTTCATCTTCCTAAATTTATCCAGTTCTCCTTGCTTATCTTACTTTTCCCATCAGCCATATTTGACACAGTTGATCCCTCCCCCATCATTAAAACATTTCTTCATTTTGTTTTCAAGGTTCTATATGTTCCTGGCTTTTCTCCTGCTCGATTGATTTCCCTTTTGAGTCTTTCTTCCTAGGTCTTCATCATAACCCCAAAGATCTTGTCTCATTGTTGGAGTGACATATATCTCAGTCTTTGATCTTCCCCCGTCTCTATCAACTTGTACTTCCTTGATGATCTCATGTGGTCTTGGGATAGCATCTGTATTCTGACAACTTCCAAATTTACAGGTCTCTTTGAAATTTATATTCTGTATTCAAATGGGTACTCAACAGCACCATTTGTATAGCTAAAGGGAATCTCAAATTTTCATTTCTAAGACCACATTTCTAATCTCCTTCCAACATAATAATCCTGTAGTCTTCCTTGTCACAAGGAATAGTAACTCCACCTTTCCAGAGACTATAACTTTTGACAAATGGGCATTTTGAGTCAATTATGTACAATGTCATTTTTTTGAAGTTGAAGAGAGATAATATAGTTCCTTTTACATAAGAGGCACTCAGTGAAGATTGACTGGTTTATTATAACATAACTCTGACAAGTAAATTCTCCATTGATGAAAATAGGCTTCACAAAGAAAGTTTTATGTCTGTTTTGTTCACCTCAATATCACCCCCAGTTAGAAGACAGGTACTCTCCAATGTTGTATGAATGAGTGACGATGATGGTGATGACCTTCACTTTTTAATGGAAATATTTAAGAAAAATTTACTTACATGTAATTTATTTTCTGTCAGCACAACTCTCTTCTCTGTGACAACCTAGTGCAAGACAACTGCCTTTTCAACATTTCTAACCTTCAGATATTTGCATATATGTGTGTTTTTCCCCCACAGTCCCCTCCTTTTTAATCAACACTTTCTCATTGCCTTTAAGTATTCCTCCATGGCATTCTTAATTTTTAATTTACAGTGATGCATATGTATGTGCATAAATTAAAATGTTCATAGGTTTATGTATTCATGTGCAGTCTAGAGAATAGAAAAAACTAGGGGACAAAGTATTCTTTAGGAGTGGGAATAAATGCCATTTGTAGCATCTTTCGAACAGGCCATAGGATTCCCCTTCCTTTTAATAAGGAAAACCAATGAAAACTGAATTTGGTGCCATAGGGGAGAAAAACTTGCCACTCCGCAATGTCTTTTTGGCATATGGATTATTTCAAACTGAAAACATTCAAGGCCCAAAAGACTCAGCAAGAACCTTTGATCTCTCTCAACTGCCTAAAAGAATGTAGAGAGAGAAACTGTTCCAGGAAAGGAGCTATTACCATAGATCACTATAGTAAGAATTAGCTGTGGGACACAGGGAAGGACCTAGCTAAGGCTGTTAAAATTCCTCTGTGTCACATTGTCTCTGGCCCAGCAAACATTCGTTTACCAAACATTTGCTACTTTGTCTCTTTGTAAATTGCCTTCCTCCACTTTGAGGTCCCAAATCACTACCCCCAACATCCTCTTTTTCCTTTTGGCATTAAAGGTGAGGTTTTCAGCCATTTTGCTGAGTTACTAAGTTTTTGGGGGTCTCTTGCATGTATACATGTTATTAAACTTTAGTTTTCATTTCTCCTGTTAATCTGTCTCATGTTGATTTAATCCTTAGCTCAGCCAGAAGAATCTAGAAGGGTAGAGAAAAATCTGTTCCTCCATGACAATGTCTTTTGAAATCTTCTGAGAGGGAACAAAATGAATTATGTGAAATGTTTATTCATAGTCTTATTTTTTCATAAAGAAGGCAAGATAAAGTACTCTAAAATACGTATTAATAATTTTTGTGTTGGATTAATGGACCTTTAAAATTCTCCATGCAATGTCTTCAAATACCTTATTTTTGTCATTCTAATTGCTGTTATTTTGGTTTTAATTTTATGTAGATTACTCATGACTTAATGTAGTCACATTTTCAGTATACATGGTTTCTAGTCTCTGTGTTGTGTGTCGTAAAGGCACAACAACCTCAGGTGACCATTCACCCACACTGTCTACTCGTACATTGATGTTATCATTATATTTTAATATTTTATCTTTGCTCTCACTTGAAATAAATAGTGTGGTATACTGGGAATCAAATTTAGCTTTGTTTCATATGGCTATTCATTGCTTCCAACTACAGTTGCTTAAGAAAACCTTTCCCTCCCACTGATTAATCATCATCTTTACCATGAATAAAATTGCCATATATAGCAGGACCGTGTGTATTAGTATTCCATTTCTTTTTTTTAACATCTTTATTGGAGTTTCTTTTTGCAACTGTTTATATCTGTATTAGTTCCACACTATAGTTTTTTGATAGGCTTTGGATTGAGTTTGTAAATTTAGTTAAGAAAAACTGGCTCTTTATGTCTTTTTAATCTTCTATTTAAAAAACCCATTACAGCAGAAGTAATTATGGCTCCACCCATATAATCTCAAATCCTTTTGCCAAGGGCATGTTTTTACTTATTTGAGTCTGTCCCAGTTTCTCTTTGTTGAGGGGCTGTCCTCAGTCTGCCCGTATCCATTGTGTTTGTATGTCTTGTACAACTGAGCAGGAATTTATGTCACAACTGGCAGATTATAACTGAAGCCTAAGAGGTGAGGGAGTATTAATACTCAGGTCTCTGACTGCTGATTGGGACAATTCCAAGGTGAGACCTGCACTGTTTCCAAAGTCCTCTTGTATGATTGAATCATGGGTTACCTCTCAGGGACTTTAACTAATATTATTTCCTTGCTTGGCTGCTTCTCATCCTGTTCTGTTTTCTTTCTCCTCTACTTGTTTTCCTGGGAACTAATAAATTACTTCCACACAGATCTCCCTCTCTGGGTCGGCTTCCAGGAAGCCCAACCTAAGACATATTATTAAGGAATTTATTTGTGGTGATACTGATATCAGACAAAATATTAATCAAGGCAAGGAAAAGTTTTTTATTAATATATGTTACAATCAACCAATACATAACTTATCAACCATAGTTATTGTCAGACTACTGAGATTTTAGTCATGTTCTATAAACTTGGGATATAAGAGTGAAGACAATAGGTGAAGTTTCTGCTTTCATACATTTTCCATTCCATTTGGGAGAGGCATAAAAATAAGTGTATACATGCATGCATAATACATACTTGCATAAATTAATAAACAAAAGAGGCAGAAAAATACCGTAGTGATGAGTGCTATGTAGAAAATTAAAGTAGAATGTTGTAGAAAAGACATGGGACAATGCTTCTGATTTAGCAGTCAAAGAAGGACTCTCTAAGGTTTATATTGAAGTTGAGTTCTAAAATGAGAGGATGAGTCTAAACATTTGAAGATCAAGGATAAATATATTCCAGCCAGAGGGGACAGCTGGTGCAATGGCCCTAACACAGAAAAGAATTTTGCCAGAAAAATTTTAAAGTGGCCAGAATGTTTTGAATAGGATGAGTGAAAAAGGAAATTTTTACAAATGAATGAGAAATCATCTGTGTCATTATTGATCAGGACCCTAAAACTCATACCAAGTACCTTTTTGTGAGTATGGTAGAAATACATTAGATATTTGAACAGAGAAGTGACTTGATCTGATTTTAATGAAAAGATATTCTAAATATTCTGTGGATAAATGGTTCTAAAATGATGTATTAGGTTTGGTTCTTTAGGAAAAAAAAATAAGAGAAGCAGGATTGGGCAGAGGGAGGATTTAGACTGTGATAATGTTGCAGCAAAAGCTTCAGACAATCCCACATAGAACTTGGGAACTGGCCCTTCTCGGTTCTCCCAAAGTTAAAAAGGGGTGTTTGCACCTTTGCACTCTCAGAGCAGACAGCTGCAAAGACAAGGCAGTTGCCTTTGGCTAAAGACAGTGATAAAGCCACCCATAGCCCATGTTCCCAGCAGCTGGGGAAAATAAGTGCCATAGTTAAAAGGGGAATCCAGGCAGCACACCAGAGCATGTGCTATACTTGAAAATAATGGATATAGGGAGACTGTAGTGACCTAGGTAGAGGGTGATAGTTAACTGGCCAAGTGCAGTATCAGGGCTAGTGGAGACAACTATTACATTTGAGATATATTTTGAGCCAAATTCTAACTAATTTGCTGATAGATTTGGCAGAGTGGATAGAGAAGATAAAAGAGACAAGGGTGACTCTTAGTTTTTCCTCTTTTTTTTCATTCCTAAGCAATAGAATAAATGATGAGGTAGTGATATGGAAAAAAATGGCAGAAAACAAAAGTTGATGGAGGAAACCAAAAGTTCACTCTAGGATATGTTGTAGTTTAGATGCCTATTGTATATCCAATATCAAGTATTCAGTGTATCATGCAAATCTTGAATTTAGGGAAGCTGTTAGAGATATAAATGTGGGAATCACCACATACAAATGGTATTTAAAATTATGGGACTGGATAAAATGACCTAAAGCAATGCCTGTCAAGCTTTTTTTTTTAATCCACAGTAAAAAGCATTTTATGGCTTAACCCATATTCATGTATAAAAACTGAAATAAAATTTTCACAGAATTGCTTGCCCTGGTTATGCGGGGTTGAATATTTGAAAGGACTTACAAGGCTTCACAAGTTGAATACTTATTAAAGCTTTAGTAAAGTTAAAAAAAAATGTAGTACAACTGGAGAAAGAATGCTCAGGCAATTATTGGTGACCTGAGAGATTTCCAGCCATAGTTCCCCAGAGTCCTTTCTAAACTGCACAGGAGGTGTTTCATCTTTAGTTTATGAACCATCAAGATATGCACATAGAATCTGTTTTAGGGAAGCCCAGGAAATAGTTTCCATTCCCAGGCATCTCTTATAACTCACTGGTCACTTTCCCAAGGCAAATTGCATAAGCAGTGAAGCCAAGTGTAAGTTATCAATTTATATATTGGTAAATAATGTCAGTAAGCTTGTCCTGGGGGCTTTTGTTACCTAATCAAACTTGGGTCCCCTTGCCTGCAAGCACTGCTGACATCTGTTGTGCTGAAGGAAAGTGTAGCATTTATTGCAGGACACCAAGCAAGGCGTCCAGGGCAACTAGTGCTCAAAATACACAAACTCTCATATGGGTTTCAGGAAAGCATTTTTAAAGGCTAGGTGAGGGAGGGGAGTCAGTATGTGATAAGCTAATGCACAGTTCTCTGATTGGTTGATGGTTAGGTAACAGGGTGGTATCACCTCATCAATCCTCAGGCTCTAATAGGTCTGGGGAGTAAGTGCTCAAGATCATCAAGTAGTTGATTTCTTCCATTTGGAAGTGGTTTTAGCATCTGTAAAACAACTCTAAGTACTTCAGAGAGGAGCTAAAGCAGATAATATGGGGGAGAGATCTGTCCCAGGAAGACCCCATAGGGCCCTGCTTGGTTACACTTTCAGGGAATTTTTCACCCTTAATTATAGCACGGTATATATTACTAGTTATTAAAAACTCATCCTAATCTTGACCAAGAGTTAATACAAGACGTCAGGCATCCTCAGAAATAAGCATGGAGTTGTCCCAGCCCAGTTGTAAAATAACTTTTTCTCATGCTCTTACTATGCGTGATGTTCACTGACATTTTCAATGCAATTCTTATTTTATTTCATTGCAAGCAAAATCTGGTCATGATCCATTAAATTGATTTCATGACTTTGATTTTAGACCTCAATTTGAAAAAAACCCACTGACCTAGGGAAAATGTAGAGGAAGAAGAGAAGAGAATGTGGGGTTGGGGTCATTGGAAATACCAACAACACCTAAAGTTTGGGAAGAAAAAGAGGAAATAGGGAAAATTTTTGAGAGAAAACTAAGGAAGAAATACAAGAAGACTGCGGTGTCCTGAAAAACAAAGAGAAGAAAAAAAATTCTGGAAGGAAAAATGATCAACTGAGTTGAATGTTATTGTGAGACATAGGAATTCATAGACTGAAAAATGAGCATTAACATAAGTGAGAAAAATGTCATTGATGATCTTGCCGATAATTGGGAATGGATGCCTGTTTGGAGTGGATTGAGGAGAGAATGGTAGGTGAGAAGTCAAAGACAGGGGCAAAAGACAACATCTTTAAAAGTGACTTGCCCTTAAAAAGATCAAGAAACAGAAATAATTCGACTGGGTCATGGGGATCAGAGAGTGTATTTTAATGGCCTAAATAACAGTGTGCCTATGTGATGAGGGAAAAAATCCAACTGAAGAAAAAATTTGGTGATTTAAGAGATAAAAGGGAATATTGCAGGAAAGAACTGGAGAAAGCGAAAGAGGGTGTTGTCCAGAGAACAAAGAGAGGGTTTTTACTCTGTGTGAGGGCAAGGATAGTTTATCCATTTCAGTAGGAAGCAGGCAGAGTATTATGGTAACAGATGTAAAACAGTACAAAGGATGGTATGAAAATGAGAAAATTCTCTGGTGACTTAATTTCACAGGTGTGTTTACTCCATCAGAAAGACATAGAGATAAGGAGTGTTAGATCTGGAGAGGTATGATACAAAATATTTATCTGAGAGAGTGGGAGAATAAAAATAAAATGAGTTTCTAAGAATCAGTGAGGGCCCACTTGAGATTTCTTAACGACAGACCAGATGATTGTATGTTTTTCTACAGCCATTTTCAACTTTTTAGCCATAGGTAGAGAGTTAGTCAAGGGCTGTTTGCAACTGGGGTTGACTGTCTCCTGGGGAAATGTGGTGGAAGGAGAGAAAAGTAAGAGTTAAGGACATATGTACAAACATGAATAGAACTTTCCAATCCACATTGAGTAAGGAGGCAAATGAAGACGTGAGGGTAGAGTGGAAAAGGAAAACTAATGGTGAGGTACAAATGTAGTAGAACAATATATAGAATGGGGATTTTAAAGCAAGTGAACTCTGAAGACAAGAGGTAGGCAGAGAGTAGAACCCCTGAAATAGAGATATGGGGTGATAGTACAGTTTTGATGCTGACAGCAACAATAGTATTACTATTGGGTAAGATAGGGTGAAGGAAAATATAGTTGGAATGAGGTAATAAAAACATGAGAGCTCAGAGTGCTAGAAAGATTATCTACATGGATTTTGACATCTCCAAGAATGAAGACTGAGATGAGAGGGTGGAGGACAAGCAGAAATGACACTACTCTTATAGCAGTGGTGACCCCTGACTTTTATGGATGGATGTAAGTTTTTGCCAGCCTCCAGCATATGAGCCTCCAGACTGATGCCTAAAAATCCTCTGCTTTTTTGAGGCTGGCAGCTGAGATACTCTTCAAAGTTTTCTTTAGTCATTTCACTTCCTGATTCCTGAAAGATAACAAGATTTCCATGATTTTTGCTATTCTGTCCTCCAGTATCAACTTTGTGCCTCTTCCGTAGTTAGGTGGTCCTTCTTTGCCACGTCCATATATAGATGGGCACCATTTTACTAGTCCTCATTTCATGGAAGGAGTAGCATTTTATGATTGCTCTTTATACAGGTTTTTCAGTCCTGTTCCCTGAATTTCCAATGCAATGAGTTTCCTGTAGGGCATGATGAGAACACTTCTTGTCTTTCGCAACTGTCATGGAGCCCTGCTGACTACAACATAAAATCGAAACTCCTTAAATGGACATACATGTTACATGATCATAAATTTCCATCTACTTTTTCACCTGTCATTCTCTTATATCCTTTCTACTTCACTATTCTGATTCCCAGTGTGAGTGAGAATCTTCATTGATCTAATTACTTTCTAACCCACTAGCCTGACTTGTGCCTCCTTCCTTTTAGACATATTTTTCCCTCCTAAAATATACCATCACTTTTGTTACCTGACGAATTTCTATAATTCTTTAAACCCCATTCAAATGTAATCTCATCAATTAAGCTTACTCCAATTTCTCTATACTAATTTCTATATATATAGCTAAAAATGTATTATTATTCCTGCTTTTGAAATAACTGACTTTCATCATGATATATTGTTTTACAAATCTGTCTTGTTCTCTAGCTTGCAATTTTATCCATGAAAGACTTTTTTTTGTCGTTTTGTTTGTTTGTCTTTATATTGCTCAATAAAATTCCTAGAATATAGGAAGTCTTTAGTAAAAATGATTGCTGAATGCATAAATGAGTTAAAGGACCATTTATCTTCATGGCAAATGTCTTATATGATCAGCATAATATGACACTATGTATGACCCTGAAAGACTAAAGTTAACACATGTAAAATTGAAGTCATCTTAAACACATATGTTTTGTTTTTATTTTTCAACAATTGGTATCCAAATCAATAAACAAGTATATCAGCTCTCAAATACAGTCTTTCCAGGGACATAGGCAATTCAGCAGCCATTCTTTTTACTGGGGAGGATCATGTGAAACTGTCATTTTTGTGATCACAAATGGTGTTGAATATTAGCAATTTCATGTTTCAAACTAAATATCTTTCAGTACAGAAAAAAAAAATCTTCCTGTGCATTTACTCTTTACCAAGCTTAAACCTCTGTTTAAATTCTCTCACAAATTTTAAGTGTGCATATTTGATTTATGTCAGATATCCTTTTGATACGGTGATATAAATATCCTATTGCCTTTTTGATCAAATTTTGCATAGTAAGGATCTTGCATTTGAACAATGCTGAAACAGCATAATATTAGTGTAATTGCATTGACATCGTAACAGTTCCTTGGCAGCAATTGTGCTCTCAATAATGCAAATATAGTGCATAATTAATGTAGAGGATATCATCATGATCAGCAGAACGCCTCCTCTGGAGCCTATACGGTGTCCCTGTATTATTGCTATGAGAACAATGTTTGCATCCTGTGCCTTCTGAGGAAAGCATGTGATGGGCAATATGTGAGTATCATAAATGATGAAAACTGACATGTGCAGCAGCTGTACATCTTGGTTTCTTCAGATGTTCATCTGTAAAGTACATATTGCTCTTGTCGGTCTGCCCATATACTTTGAATACACAACACAGAAGAATAGATTAGAAAAATAAAATATCAATTTAACAATTTGCTGTGTTTGAAACCGTTTTAAAGTGCAAGCCATTCTTAGTCTTATGAACTATTTGCCAATTTATAGTGCATAAAATGGCAAAATATTTTATTAATGTTCTCTATGCCTTCTTTAATACTTTAATACCACAAAGCAAATTCTACCTCATATTCATTTATTGACAATCTCCTTTCAGAGAGACATAATCTAACTTAATTTTTTGTGTTTCTATTTTCTCATCTGTAAACCGAGAAAGGTGTGCTATATGTAAGTAATGTTTTTATTTTGATTTAAATGAGATAATGCAGTGCAGTGTTTATTTCGCTCAGTGTCTATCATAATGCAGATACTCAATGAATTTTAGTTATTATTACTATTAGTCAATCCTGACCTCCTCTTATAAACATTTACAATTAAATGATACCAGTTAATTTAACATGGATATCAGTATTCTAGAATGAGATGTCTGTAAAAGGCACGGCCTTTTTCTGCATTGTTCATCACTGAATGTCCAATATCTAAAAGAATTCCTGGCTTACAAACAATGTATTTGATATCTGTTGAATGGATTAATAAATTATCTGTAGCATGTGTAATTTTAAACAAAATCTCAAAAGACTGATTTCAAGCTTCTAATTATACCTAGATTCTCATCTAATTATACCTAGATTCTCATCTCATATGAGTACATATGACTCATAGGTACAGGGAGCTCTAAGAAGTAACTGATTATATCTTTGCGAGTGAGTGATAGAGAGAGAGAGAGAGAGAGAGAGAGAAAGAACCAAAAAGATCAACTTGTTAATTTTTCTGGTCAGCTGTTTACTAGTTACATTAATTGTGTTCAATGACTTAAACTTCATAGATCTTAACCATATTTAAAAACAGTAGAATTAAGTAAAAATCAAAAGGCTTTCTGTAACATACAGCCTAATAGATTACAAAGAATCTGGCTATCTTGTCAGATACAAGATTTCTGATAGTCTTTTCCTTACAAGAATTATCATTATTATTGTGGGTAATTTCTGTAAACATTGGCAAATTAAAGTGGACTAGTTAGAGCATATATTTGAATTATGATTGCCTGAGAGGCCTACTGACTCTTTTTCAAGGCTGAAATTCTCAGTTCTTTCCTGTTCTGATATTTTACTGGTTCTTTGAAATATTAATTACAAGGATTTTATTTACCTTCTATTTAAATCTTTGTCATTTTCATTTGATATTATAGCAGTATGATATCTTGATGATGCTTCCATTCATGTTTATGAAATTCCTTGTCCTGAGCAAGCAGTTGTTTCTGTCTTGCAGAAAATAGTGGCAAACATCAGGTGAATTGAAAAACCTAGAATCACTTTTAGATATTTTCAAGTCTAGCAAATTTAATAGGTTTCTATTATGGCCAAATGCTTTATATAGTATTCCTTGTTAACCTTATAAATAGTCATTCTCAAAAGATAAATAGTAGGTTGTGGCATACAGAATTGTCCATCTCTGATTTTTAGTATATACATAAATAAGAATTTAATAAGACACAACTGACTATATATTAATATTTAAAAGTGAGAAATTGGGCTCAATGAGAGTAAACACTTTCTATTGCCACATATTTGTAGTGGAGTAGTTATTTAAAGCCAGTTCTATCTGTCTCATTATTCCTTACATTATTTCATAGTTTACCAAACTTAACATTTTTTAATACCATATTTTTTTCTCCACCATCAAAGATCCATTCCTTTGGATTAGGATTTTCATTTTTTAGAACGCCTTTTTTAAGCAACAATTACAAAAATGGTAATTTAAGAACCCAGTATCAACAGATATATAACTATCTTTGGAATTTGTTCATGAAAATAATTTCCAAGAAGTAGCTAAATAAATTTTAAAGAAGAAGAGAATAATAGAATAAAAAGATACATGCAGAAAATATTTTTTAAAACTGTTTTCCTAAAGACAAGGAAAAATTGCTTATAACTAGTATTATCCACAGCCTTTAAGGGGAATCTTCAGGAAAGAGTGGATTACTTCTTATATATATATATATAACCTTATATATTTATATAACCCATATTCTTTCCCTGTGGCTTTTATCTTACTGATATTTACAACAACTCTGCTGATTCTTCTGTGTCCCTACTGAAAATCATTTAGTATTAAAAACATTTTCCTGCACTGCCAACTCTTAAAAAATAATAATAATAATACGTTAACACTCCCAATCATTTATGTAGATAATTATGAAGTATAATAATGATGGAGTAGATAATGACTTAACCAGTTACTACTGGTTTGAAGGAGAAAAACAATCACATTTCCCAGTGAACGAATCAACGATAGCAGATATTCACTCAGCAGTAATCTTTCCTCCCCTTATTGGGAGGACTGAGAAGTTTTATACCTACAAGTCAGAACTAATGACTCTCCTTTTTGCTTTTATATTACAGGCATCCTAGAATTCCAAATATCAGAACAGATCATACTCAAAAGACATCCTTATGCTCCCCAAAAGGTTGGCAGTCATAGAAATCTTGAAAATGTTGCAGAAGCATAGAGGGCATTTTTCAGTCTGATTTTGATTTTCTTTCAAGGAAAGTAGATACTAGCTTGTTAAGTATCAGAAAGCAAGACTATGACACAGTGCCATCTTAAAAAAGATCTATTCTCTTATATTAATCCATCTGATCTATATTTCCATGGAAACAGGGCCAAAAAGTCAGGCAACAACCAAGTAGGACAGATTTCAAATGTTGATTGTTCATGGAAAAGTTCAAGTTTTAATATACAGAAAAACATAAAATGTTTACAGACTTTTCTCAAAAGTCAGAGTGCTTTTTATATCAGTTTATAGATAAAATAAAAGACTGAAAAGTAAGGATACATTCAAATTTACGTCTTTTGTGTATTTCTAAGTTTAGGCAACTTTTAACAAAACATTTTGTAATTGTGTTTTTAATATATAGTTGAACCTAAAATAGGTGTATATTATATATTTTATAGTTATGTTAATGTATATAATTATATGCACTTGTATATTTATACTTAAAATCATTTGATTTGATTTTTCTCATAAATCAGGCATTTACTGAATTCTGTACATGCTGTATATGTTGCATACCCTTTTGGCACAGAATGTAGGTGATTTTAAAATTTCTACTTTTGTTCTCACATGGCATAAGTCCTTGTAACCTTTAAATGATCTTATATTGGCAAAATATATGACAAATACAAAAAGCAGCCCCTGACCATAGTCAGTAGAGCTGTCCTGACTTGAATAGCTAGATGATAGTATACTCCTGCTGACCATAAACAATTTCACAGAAAACCAAAGCATACAAGGTCATTCTGTGGCCCTGATGGAGTGAAAACAGAAAAAAAGGACCACTCCATAATAATGACTGAACACAAAGAAAAACTGAAACACTGTACAAATCACACAAATGATCTTATAGCCACTTCACTCTGATCCCTGCTAATATAACTGCTGCTTCTTTACCATATAAAGTTTAGCCTCACTTCATTTCTTCTGAATTTTAGATAAAAATCATTATGCTACTGTAGGTATGTTCCTAGTGGTCTCTGACTGGAGAGAATTGACAAAGAAAATTGTTAAAAGTTGTATGCAGTTGTTTTATCGCCATTAAATATGGGATAGCACTGTGCATTTTCCTCAGAAAAAGAATGTAAAACAAAGAAATATATTGAACATCTATTTTCTACCAGACTTCTTATTTGGCAGTTTCTATATTGACTTTTCTTAATCACCCTGTGAAATTCTGCAATTTAAGAAACTGGGTCAGTGTTAAATAATTAGAGTCAGTAAGGGAACTAGGGTCTTTCTGAAACTCTGTAGGAAGTTTCATACAGGACAACACGGATGTATGACGTTTCTCTATTTTCATGTTTTTTTACATTTAATGGATACCCCAGAAAACCATCCACCACAAAAAGAAACCTCTTTTATCTAACAGTATCCTTTTTGGAATTTCTTTTCTACCCTACCTCCTTACTTTTCATAGACCATCCTACTTATTCTGTCTCTGTTTTTATTTTAAAATATTATTGAACCAAGGTGAAATTTCTGCATTTTGGGAGATACCTTTGACAGAGTTTGTTATGGCTAACGATAGTTCAGAGAAGGAATTGTGAACCATTCTTTCTCTTCCTATGATCTGAAACACTTTATAAAACATGGCAAGTTTATCGTTTAAAATTTGAAATAAGTGTTAATAATAAACAAATAAAGGTATTTCTCTATCACCTTTTCTTTCGCTTCCAACAATGCCAATTCAATTACTTTGTTTGCCTGTCTTTTCCCAACTGAATTTATATTTGAAATTCATCATGTATCAAGTACCAATATATGTACACTAGGTTGCATTCTGGATTTTATGAGCTTCCATTAATTTATCAATATATTCTTTTCCTTATATTTCTTTATACTTTTATATTCCTAAAAATTTTGAATTTCAATTTTGAGGAAACTTTGTGCACATTTATTTTATTAATTTGTGCTATTTATTAATTTAAAGTGATTTTCACAACCCTACTATTTAAATTTTAATTAATCTTGTACCCTAATTTTTCTGTATTTAAATATTTGTATATATTTTAATGAACTTAATTTTTACATTGCAAAATGTTTAGATAATCTAATTTGAGATTTGTTTTGGTTTTTTTGGTTTTTTTTTTTTTTTTTTTTGCTTTTTGGGGGGGTTTTTTGAGAATTTTAAATTGTCTTTGCTTTTCAGATTTATTGTGATAGTCAATAGATTCATTCTTACAGTTGCTTTATCATCATCTTCATAAATTCATTGATCCATTTTAATCTTCTTAATTGATTCCTCCATAGTCTTTAATATAGCTTCCCTCTCACTCTAGAAATACTTTGTCTCCAGTACATCTTATTCTTGGCTTTCCATTATTATATCATTTATTATATCTGTCTCATTTGTGTCTTAATTTTTTCCTCATAAACTGTAAGTACCTGAACATTTTAGGAATCAGACATTTTCTCCTTCTACTTAATCTGTATTTGCTCCTTCAGTGATAGCATCCAGGATTATAGCTTTAAAAATCAATGGCACTCTTTCCTTTGAGTGACACTTTTGTACCCAATTCTCTTTCTTCAACTCTAAGTGTATCTCTAGTAGGTATCTCAAATTGAACAAGTTCAAAGCATAACTAGACCTACTTTTCTTCTTATACTCTTCATGTTAGTAAATGGCAAAAAATTTTACAGTCCTCTAAAGAGCAAGTAGTGTTATCAAATGTAGAAATTATTGTCAAGTTTGGGAACTTGGTGTAAAAACCCACCAATTCAGGTGCTAAATGAAGATAATGACTTCAAAGTTCTGTGATGACACCTTCATGGATACAACTGGAGAGATGTTACAAAGAATGGTTTCACACTTCAGACTTGGGAAGAATACATTCATTTCCTATAGTATGATATGATGTGTGGATTCATTTTACATTTAGAACCCTTACATGCCAAGCAGTTGAGTAGAAAGTAGGCTCAGAGGAGGAGGGCAAATCCATCAGAGATTTCCACTTTTGCCTTGATGTTTATCTGTTACATAGAAGATTTACATTTTATGTCTATGCTTTTCAGAGTTTGGTAAACATGTAGGCTATGCTTATTTTTTTTAATGCATTACAAGTTTTTAAACAATGGTACCTTGTTCTTGTGTGCACTGAATTCAAAGACGTGTGTGTGTGTGTGTGTGTGTGTGTATAAAACTTTTGTTTTAAATGGGAATCTCATCTTTCCAGATTATAGCCCCTCAGGAATTACATAAATAGGCTGATAATCCTACCTCTCTTCCCAACTCAGAACTTAGAACTGAGTGTTAACATTTATTAGAGAATTTATGTTTCCTCCTCCTTCTCCCCCTCTTCTTCTACTCCTCCACTACTCCTTCTCCTTCTTACACTTCCTATTGCTCCAAACTCCATGATTTTATATTTGAAGATAAAAAAAAATTGATTCAGAAATTTAAAAGATGTACCTTAATGTAAAACTGGTAAAAAAAATTAAACAGTCAAGATTTTTAACGTATCTTTTGATCTAACATTTCATGTCTTATCTGTATAATGCTCCCCTTATAACTCTGTTAGCAGCTAGGCTCTATCTCCACTACATTGCAAAGATCCTGCCACATGGTATAAACCTAATAAATACTTTAACTGATTAAGTGTATAAATAAACTCCATTCCAAGGCTGTAGTTTTAAAGTAGAAATTAAATAACAACATCAAACAAATACAAATGGAGACATAGCTTAGAGATTTAACCAGAAATGTCATTATAATAATGACAGAGTAAAATGGAGGAGTAGCATTTTAAGATGCATGAATACTATTTTCTTTTTAAGACTGTTATACAACACCTAAATTTTTTTACATTTCTTGTTGAATGGGGAATACTTCTGCTTTTACGGTGTGACCAGTTGAACAACTATAGTTTTCATCGTCATTGTTAAATTTACTAATATAATTTTGATGTTTTATGTATCAATATTGAACTAGGAGTTGGACCCAAGCAACCTCTATTTTATACTTTTATTGGCCTGGACAACAGTCGAATAACATGGATAACAGTTTGATTACGCATGAACTTTATGACTCTGTATACAAGGAGAAATACCTTCTTAAAAAAAGCTTCCATAAATTATTGTCCCTTAGTAAAAATCATTTTATGAAATGCAAACTTGTGTAACAATAGTTATCATCCCAAATATTAATCTTATGGTATTGGCTACACAGGAACAATGATTGGTCTTGTGAACGTAAACTATATGTATGTATGCATTTAAGTATTTACATAGATGTATTTCAGTGGGAATATGGCCTTTATCATAAGGCTAATTTATTTTATCAGTCTGTCATCAAAATGCCCTGTAGGCATACTTTTTTTTTGAAGTTTAAATGTTTGGAAGTCTTCTCATGCTTCCCTAAATATTTCTTCCATCTTTCTGAAAATAAAATTAATAACTTTCAAAGGAATTGAAGAAATTGTCTAGTAGTTACCTTAAATTGATAAATCATAATAATATCATTCCATGGTAATTGTAGAGAAGTTATAACACAGTGTCTTTACCATCCACTTGTCTTAATATCACTTCTGCTGCAGGAAATTAAAATTGCTTGGAATTAATCCTAACAGATTAAGCTAACAGTCTCAGCTTTAACTTTTGCTGTCACACAGCTTCACCTTCTGCAGTGGCAATCTTGTGATTTGAATAACATATCCATTAAGTATTTTAGTCATCTTGTAAAATTGAACTTGGTGAAAATTGAAGCATATCTGTGGCTTTTCCAACACTCACATAAAAACGCACATGGAAGCAAAGGCACAAATATATATTCTTCTGTACACCATGCTCCTTTCATTAGACAATTTTGATTCTAATTGGCTGTGTATGGACCTTATTATCTAATTATAATGTTATTAAAAAAATAAAAACAGTTGCATAGGGTATCTCTAGTCTTAATCATGGACATTAATATACTGTTATTTGAAATTCAATCTGACAGCCTCTTCAAATTCAGAAATTGGCTTGCCAGAGACCTCCAAGGTCATGATCCTTCAAAGCAGTGTTTGTCAAATTGCCCTGACACACCTCCTGCTGGCAAAGCTACTCTTTGATTATTAATGTGCAGTGGAAAAGTGACATAACCTTGCATACTTATCTTATAGATCAAGAAAAAAAATTGACAAAGTGAGCAGAGAGAACTACCTTGAGTTAAACCTCATATATGTGATGAATACAAAAAAGAGTATGACTTGACATGTGAATTTAACTGAAAAAAGAATTCTGAGTTTCTAAAAGGCATCACAAATGTGCTGGAAGATAGTATGTAATATTCATATCCTCAATATGAAACATGTTAAATATCTGTATAGAGATTCTTGCCTTCACAACTGAAAATAGTAATCAGTAATATTGATTTACAACAGATTAAATTGTATAAGCTGCTGTGCAGTTTATAAAGAAGTAATTCTACTCCCTGATGCTACATTCTATCTCAAGTCAACAAAAAATACACTCAGTGTTTGTTATACATCAATAATTATTTTCAATACTGTAGAGAATATGGAGCAGAAACCCATAGAAGATGTACTGTGTAAGCATTGCATAAACATATATTACATATAATTAAGGGATATTATTTTCAGAAAAGGTATTTTTATAAATTATTACTTGATAAATTTTTCATGAAATTAAAACCTATGTAATGTAACTATCACCCACAATTTCTCATGTATGCGTTTATGTACCAAAAAAGTTCATTTGGGGTTTTCCATAACAGCTTACGGAAAATCCGAACGAACTTTTTGGCCAACCCTGCTACTAATAAAATCAATTAATTACAAAGAAGAACAAGCCACACATAGATCATAATTATGTATCAGAACTTCTGAGGTTAAAGAGATATTTCCAGAAATTCTAGAAAAGGAATTAAAATTATCTAGCATCTGATTTCTTATCAGTAAAACTGTACCCCAGGGGACACTGAAAAATGGTTTCTGAGTTGTGAAGGGAGATAATTTTGATTCATCAATTTTATACCTTTAAAAACCTATCTTTCAAAGAGCTATGTGCAATAAAATACATTTCCTATGTTTAAGAAATCAAACAAGGTTTCTCTCCCATGCATCATTTCTTAGGAAATCACCTCTACGAAAAGACAGTGAACATCTTAAAGAAGGACACTGTCAATATAAAATATTTCATAAATTAAATGTAAATCAGAATGTCTATTAAATTAATCAATTAATCATAATATTTCTATATCAGGCCCATAAATCAATCAGCCTAAACTTGAAAAAGAAGAGAGTAGGCTCCAGAGGAATATCCCTAAAGGAGTGTGCCATATTTTAAAAAATAGGTGAGATGAGAAAAGAGATGGGAGAGGGATAATTTAATGATTAACTTGAATAGTGGATAAATACTTTCAGAATATATATACAGGTTAAAGGGGGAATAGAGCTAAATAAAGTTTACCTGGGTCATTTTTACCTGCATCTATGCTTCTGCCAATAACATTACTCCCTGGCTTTTAGGTTTTATTTTTTCATGAATGGCTGAGTCCTTTCTAAGCCATCTCTTTTCCAAATTATCATAATTTGGCTACATGAAAAACATTACTAAACGTGATTCTTGTCCTTTTCATGTAACATCAATTGATATTTTGTATATAAATGAAACGATAGGTACTCAATATGTATTTGTTGTACTAATGAATTAATCAGACCATGAGGACCTGGAAAAATGTTGTAACATGGGAAATTCAAATCTGAATGATTAGTCAACAGAAAATATAAGGGAGGAATAAGCAAGAATTTTTTTTTAACTGACTTGATACAGGGAGTAGTGTGAAGAGAAAGAAAGAGACAAAGGTAACTCTTTTGTATCAAGTTTTGATAAAATTTGGTATTGATGATGGAAGTGGAGAAGTCTAGAGTTGGAAGAGCTGATTTGAATGTTTGGAGATAAACGACTCTGAGTTCATTGTAAGATATATTTAGAGAGACCAACAGTGTATTCAGATAGAGATATTAATGTCATTTTTTATTAACAGGATTGTTTTGTCTAACCTTTAGACATATTGGAGATTTTTGTAGATTTTCCTTTTTTATACATTGTCATAGCACCGTGGGATTGAAGTAGTGCTGCCTAGGCATTTAACACAAAGTATTGATTTTGTTATCCTGAATTCTAAGTTTCTTGATAGCAAGAAACTATTTTTATTCTTTTATTTATAAGAGCCTTGTATATTTCCTGACACAGAGACTTTCTACAGGTGTATGTTAAACTGAAAAAACAGGTACAGAAAGAAATATAGGTTTTTAGCTTGGGAATTCTTCTAAAAACAGTTTAAATCAAGCGATAGGTATCCAAAAGTACTCAGTTGTAGGCAAAGCTGATACTAACAAAGTAGAAGAAAGTATTCACAATGGAGAATATTTGATAATAAATTAGGATATGTAAAGTAAATGCATTTGAAATAAAATACGTATCAAAATATTTTTACTGAATAGTTATTCTAAAAGTTTGATGTGATATTTTCCCAGAAAATGACACTAGAAAATATAGGAAATTAGTGTATTATTTTTATCCTTAATAAAATATTATCAAAACTCTCCCTATGTTTTAGAAATTATAGACAGGACAAATATCATAACTTGATGTTTCCTTGAATAGTTTTTTTTGAAAAAATATGATAGCAAAATAAAAATTTGTTTTATCTTATATTGGATTCTTTCCTAAAATGAATATGAAGATCATTATGCAATAATATTCTAGAGTTTCTTTTTCTTCCAAGGATTCATTTATTTCTTTGATATTCAGAATAAATCCTATTGGAGTTCTTTATTTTTGCTCATTTTCTCATAGTTATTTACAGTACTAACTCTGTCAGAACCTCATTCATCTGGCTTTCTGTGAGACTGGAAAAATTCAAGTCACTTTCATAAACTTAATTATAGCAAGCATTATTGTGATTTTTATTTTTAAATTTATTTTTATGTGAAATATTCCAAATGCTGGACTTCCAGAAATAGAGAGACCTATGAAAAACTGGCAGGTTGAAGATGTAGATTGATTTTGGTTACAAAGCAGAGAGAGATTGGAGTGGGACAAATTATATAAGTAGATAGTTCCTTTCATGAACATTATGCTGTTAATATGATTGTTTCTTCCACAAGAAATTTATTAATAAATAGGCAGACCTAAATAAAGAAATTTCTGGATATATGCCAATGTATTACCGCTTCCTTTGTAACTGCTGCAATTACTCAGAATATATACAAATGTAGAAGAGCAAGTTTCTACCCTCAAAGAGCTGGCAGCCATCTTTTTACTCCACTCCGCATTACCTCTGTGCATTCTCTCCCATAGTCCCCAGAACCTAGCAGCATTGCTAGCATTTACAAAAGGCGAATTCCCTACAATATCTTATAAAATCCCCATAATACTCCACCTTTTTCATGAACCTTTATTCAACAACTTAAAAGTTAATTTATTCTCTTTTTTTTTGAATTTTATTTTTTATCAGCAGGTTCTTATTAGTTATCTATTTTATACATATTAGTGTATGTATGTCAATCCCAATCTCCCAATTCATCCTGCCACTTTCCCCCTTGGTGTCCATACGTTTTGCTTATTTATTTTGTACTATCTCTAGCAGTAGAAATAAATACAGTGGCATTCAGGCAAAAATGAGAAAAGTATGGGGTAAATATATTTATTGCTAACATGAAAAAAGCCTTTAATATATTCAAAATATTGCATGATTCATAGTATTTTTAGTTCAACTAATTTTAAAGATGATTTTAAGAATCAAGAGAGTAAATGTGAAGTTTTGCTGTGGTCTGCATAGCGTTATGTGATGCTTATGTGGTTTTTATTACAGTATGTTTTGAACTTCTGTAGTAACTGCAGAAGTGCAGTGTAACATTTACTGTATTATAAGCCACTGCTTAAAATAGCACCTTATTGATCAAGGGGTTTGAAATGAAGGCTTAATATCCTAGACTGTCATTAAAAGAGGGGAGAAAATATAGAAAGTCAAATCAAAGTCCTAAAGTGAATACTTTATGAAAGAGAACGGAAGCTTACAAACTGAATCATCAACTAAAACACGTACGATTGCTTGTGGGTATATTTCATTGTCCAACTGTAATCAATATGACAATCCAAGTCAGATACTGTAATAACAATAACTTTGAAAAGTCTTTGAACATTTATTGCTCATCTCTCTTGCATGTCATTTATTCAGGGTGCTTCAAATTTGAAACAACCTGAGTAGAATGCAGTCATTGTGTTTGAAATTATTAGCAGAGGCAGTTGAACGAACTCTTCAGTTTTTTACTTGGTGTTACTGTGGTATTTTATGCCTTGTAATAAGACCGGAGGTAAATACACTTAGTAAAGGAAACACCATTAACAATATATATGCTTTACTCTAAAATAGGGTTATTTTCTGTTTGTAAAATATACTTTTGTAGGAAAATACACACATGCGCGCACACACACACACACACGCACACACACACACTTTACAGTTCCATAGATAAAAGAGAGCACAGTTCCTAATCTCCCATAATAATAAAGAGCAAGCAGATATGAGGCAAGTGCCATTGGAATCAAACCAAAAATTTTGTTTGTTTGTTTTTCTCTTGTCTTGTTTTGCTAGAATTACAAAGAGTATATTATACATGTCAAATTTCTAATCTGTTTCTTGAGATTTATCATATAACTTTATTTCTAAGATCTTAATGGAAACTGTATTGTTAATTGTAATAACTTGGAAATGCTGTACCTTTCTTCAAAGTTTTGTAAAAGACAGTAATGACCTCAAGATGAGTGTCAAAATCAGACTTGAGGATGTCAGAGTTTTAAAGCACTTGTCATAAGTCCTGGAGACCTATAAGTATCTCTAATGATGTTAAGAAACCAGATTATCTAGGGACAAAATCTATTTTTCCTTACTCACCCTATTTGTTTCATCTTCTTTATTTCTTATCATCTCTGCTTTCTGCAGGGTAACCAGGGAAATTAGATGATTAAAACTAAAAACATTTAGGAGATTGGGTGGGAGTTCAAGACCTCAGGACAGTGAAGAATGAACAAAACCAAGGCCACTGAATTATCCATCTTAACAGCCCCAAATACCTGTAATATAAATATTGGAGACATATTTTCGACATGAGTGCTATTATAGATACTTAGTCAAAATGAGAAAGTAAACATTTTGTCTTTCTCTTTCATAATCTTCTCTGTCCCCAATCCAATGCCCCTCTTCCGCACCAAAGGAAAAAAAAAACAAAAAATTCCAGAATCCTCTACAGGCTGATCTTAGTACAATTTTATAGTGATACCCAATGTGTTAATTTAGTCATTATTTTAAAAGCGTAGTTTTAATGGGAGGATCAAATTTGTTTTAGATGTTATACTTATTCTCAGAAATATAAATATAGTTGGGATGATTGGAGGTAACAAATTTAGTAGGATTAGGAGATAAATGTGAAAGAAAGAAAATCATCCAGAAGTCGATAAAAAGGAGAATAAGATGATCTTTTAAATGAGTGAAGTATAAAATGGATAAAGTTCAAAAGCCAGAGGAATTAGTAGGTTGTAATAGTCATGAACATTGAAAGATACAGTTCAAGCCATTTAGTTTTCATATATTTTTGTACAGGACAAGACTAGATTTAAAAAGTTTAAAAACATAGTTATTGCCTTCAAAGAATTACAATATAATAGCTAAGAAATTTATCCATGACATTTAGTGCATGGCCAGGTTTTAGACACTGTCACAGAATGGGTTCCTCAGAAAGAAATACTGAGACCTATGCACATGAAGGAAGTTTGTTGGGGAACTTCTCTGGGTGATCACACCTGTAGGAAGCCAAGCAAGCAAAGGGAAAAGTCGGTGTATTAGTGTTTTCCAAAGTTGTAGACCCCAATGGTTTAGTTCAAATTCAAGTCAAGAATTTTCAATAAAGGGAAACATTAGCTGCTTTCTATTTTTAAAGGATGATTTAAACCACTGTATGTAGACTATGACTGTGGGACCAAAATGAATGGAAATAGAGGAGCTGGGAAACTATTGCCATAGTCAGAGTAAGAGATGATGTGATTTTACTGCTTTGGTCACAGAGAAGTTGGAAGATACATTCCAGATGTATTTGAAGATAGGGCCACCAACAGTTACTGGTGGATTGATGGAGTGATGAGTAAGAGAGGTGTCAAGAAAAATTAGTTTTAAGTCCTAAGCAACCAGAAGAATACAGTTGATATTTACCAAATAGGAAAAGATGGGGTCAAGAGTGTTTTATGAGGGAAGAATAGAATTTGAATGTAGGAAGGATTGAAATAGAGTTTTGTTTAGCACAATTTAAGTTTGAAATAGTTATTAGACATCGATGTAGAGACACTGAGTCAATAATTGCATAAATGAGTTTGGATTTCAGAGGTGTCAGTCTTGCAATTTGTTTTCATTGTTATTTCTTACATTTTGTTCTTTCTTACTGGGCCATTTTTTAAAAAAATATTTTCCAGATAGTAAACAATAGAAGTCTACTTGTCAATATATGAGTGAGTTGTAATATATATCATTAAAAATTATATGAAAAATATATGCATGCTTTAAAAACAAAAATGATATAAAATATTCACCCTTGACACAAGATATAGAGTATTTGTGTTGTGTCCAAAGCGTTCCATGAGCCTCTCCTAGTAGTACCGTTCCCTCTTTTCTCAGGGGTAACCACAACCCCTAATTTATATTAATTATATCCTTTCTTTTCTATATAGTTTTTGTTTGGGTTTTTTTTTTTTTTTTGGCCACACCTCATGGCACGCGGGATCTTAGTTCCCCAACCAGTGATTCAACCTGTGCCCTTGGCAGTGAAAGTGCAGATGCTTAACCACTGGACCGCCAGGGAAGTCCCTCTACATAGTTCTCAAATTACATATATATGTTGTATCAGTAAGGTTTCAAACAGGGAAGGAAAACCACTCTGAATATTATGGAATATGAATTTTATTATAAGAATTGGACTTTACCCAATCATGAGAGGAAGTAAGGAAGAAATCCAAACAGGATCAGAAAACAATCACTAACCACGCTTGATATTACTAACATGTCAGAGTCTGTAGGAAGCTAGGCATATACAGCTTCTAGAGTTGAAGCACAAAGAGGCCTGGTATAATAGTCAAAGGAAGGCTATTGGCTCTTGGGGCTTGACCTCTGTGAGTTTGCAGCCAAGTGTCTGGAGTGAACCTGGGCTTGCTATTGTTCAGTAGGGCTGACAGTCCATAAAGAGTGCCCTGCCAGCACCTCTGCTTTTATCCCTCACTGCCCTCACCCAGGGTGTCCTTCAGAATTAATAACTCTGGTTGTATTTTTAAATCTCATGAAAGGTTCAATTGTAGCTCACCTGAACCAGGATCCACACAAGAGAAAGATATCTGGGAAATGTGATTTCATCTTAAACTTTTCCTGTTTTGAACTTTAAGTAAATGGAGTCATAACAAATTAAATCTGTGAATCTATTCTTTTGTTCAAACTCATATTGGAGATTCATTCACATTTTCACTGAGTATTCCACTGATTGAATATACCAAAAAAGTTCTTTATTTTTGTCACTCTAAACAGTGATATTATAAACATATACTTTTTTCCTGGTACACATGTGCAAGAAGTCATAGAGGTACATGTTGAGCTTCACCAGTAAACCTCAGCATGTTTGCCAAAATAAGTATATGACTCTATATCCCTTGTAGTGGATAATAATTCTATTTGCTCCAAGTTTACCCTCCAAAACTTGATTTGACCTACTTTTAATTATTGCCATTTGGTAATTGTGAAGTGGCATCTTAGTGCGATATTAGTTGCCATTTTCTAATGACTCCTAAAAGTTGAAAAACTTCACATATATTTAAAGATCAGCAGTGCTTCATCTTCTCTTAAATTCCTGTTTATATATTTGCCTAATTTGTATATTAATAATATTTGCCTGCTTTTCACTTTAAATATTCATATTTTACTTTTTGATTTGTAGAATTTCTTTATATATAATATTTTGAATGAAACATCTTTCATATGTATGTGTGTATTTTCACTTTTATGGTGTTCTTAAATTTAATGTAGTAGGATACAGGGTATGTAATTTTTGTGTCTAGTATGAGAAATAAATTCCTGGTCTCAGGTCATAAACTTAGTTTTCTAAATTGTCATCTGGAGTTTTTGTTTTGTTTTGTTTTAGTTTTTCTTTTATTTGTATTTCTTCTTGTATCAGTTCCTAGGAATATGGCCATTCCATCTAAAGATTAAATTTTATTGCCATAAACATTTATTATTATATTCTGTATTATCAGTAGTTATGTACCTTTTCATTAACAGCATTGATTGTGTTTTCTCTCTCTTTACCCTGAAAAATTTTACCATGAATCCATTGCTTCAATTTTTTGATGAACCAATTATTGGTATTGCCAAGTCTTTCTATGGCTTTTGTGTCTAGTTCATAAATTTCTGACTTTCCTTTTACTTTTTAGGTTATTTTTCTGTTTCTTCTAAATGCCCTGAGTTGGGTGTTTGGTCATTAATACATAGGTGCTTAAGTTTCCTAGCTTTTTCATGTTCCTTATTCATGTTTCCACAAAAACTTTAGAAATTATCTCATAAAAATATGTTTCTTTATGTTCTATCTAATTAAAAATATAAATTTTTAAAAAGGTAAATTATCAGTTGTGAATGATATGGTGGTCTTTCACTTAAGCAATATGCTAAAAATGTTCACTAAAGAAGTAAGTAAGGTAGCCAATTACAGAAACAATATTTAAAAAACAGAAGCTTCTGTATAATCCAACAATCATAAATAACAACTTTACTGGAAAAATACGATTCACTGATAGATAGCCTAGTCAATAGACTAGGCTAGCACCATCCAATATAAATATAATGTGGAACAAATATGTAATCACAAATTTCTCAATTAGTCAATTTTAAAAAAAGGAATAGGCAAGATTAATTTTAATATAATATTTTGGCACAATATGATTTCACATATAATTATGTAAATATTTTTAATTAGAGATTTAAAATTCTTTCTTTATACCATTTTTATAATTTACTCTGTAGTTCACACTTAAAGTACATCTCAATTCCGACTCATTCCATTTTAAGTGCTTGATAGCAACATGTGGTTAGTGGCTTCTGTGTTGGACACATAGGTCTATATCTTGCTATTTAAAATATCATCTGAAACAACAGCAAGGGCACCTTGCTGGGATCTTATTTAAAACAGACAATCTTAGGTCATAGTTTTGACCTGCTGAGTCAGTATTTACAGTGTAACAAAATCTTCAGGTGATTCATATGCTCAGTAATATTCCAGAAAGCCTGAATTAGAATAATTACACCTTAACTGCTTGTAAGCATCAAAAAAAATTATATGAACAGGAATAACTGGAAATCAACCTTTCTCCAAATCTAACTGGGAAAAAATTAAGTTTATCTGTAAATTATTCATTCCCAAAGGGTAAGATGAATACACAGATGTTAACAAAAATACTCTTAGGAAGAATTTATAGAAATATATTTAATTTTAATAATCATAGATTACTTTATTAATTAGGTGGTGATTTCAGTGTGTGTTATAAAATATTACCAGCCCTTCATACCGGTGCTATTATGACTGTTACAGCTTAGGATGAGGTAAAAGTAGATAGAAGTATATCGTTCTCTGCTTTAAGCAGACTCATGGATTTCAGATGCAGTTCTCAAGCATGTTCCTGAATGCTGCTTTTATTAAAGCAACATTTCTCATCACTGTGTGAATACTGCAACTGATAAGCACCAATAGTGGATTTACTTTATATTAAGCTTCCACAGGTATTATTGTGGTCACTTCTGGAAATTGATAATCTTTTAGATTGCAAGATATGTATAAATATACCCAACTGTAAATTTAAGTTTGACTTTTCTATCATTTTTATTCAATAAACGTTTTACTCTAAATATAAGCATTATAATGGAAGCCATGAGAATTAGTATTAACTATGATGATAAAATCAACCTTAGAAATTTCAGTATGAGGACCACATTAACAATTTACCTTTTTATTTTGTAAATAGCATCAACTGCAAAAGAAAACAAAATATTTGGGGAAAAGAAAAAATTTAAAATTGGGTTCATGTGGAATGGTAATCAGAATAATCCACTACACTTCTGTGTCACTTCTTTGGAGTTGCACACAAACTTTGAAATAAAACCATTTAATCCCAAGTGTCGGATGTCATTTAAAGAACAATATGAGGAACCTATAATAGGACATTTTTTGTTTTGGTTTGTTTTTGGGGAAACAGGTATTCTCATGTGTTATTGGTAAGAGTCTAAATGGATGAAACAGATTCAGAGGACAGTCTTGCAATATATATCAAAACACTAAATGTACACAACCTTTGATCAGCCCCAAAACTATCAAAGCATTGAACCAAAGCAGCCACCTCTACACAGATTTCTCGTTTGAGAAAAAGACCTGTTTGTTTAATCTCTTGTAGTCTAAGACACATGTAAAATTATAGTCAGATATTCTATTATTTGCAACCTAATACATTACTAAATTACAACTCCTTAAAAAAAGAAGACATCCTTATCTTTCCCTAACTTTAACGTGAATATTTCTAGTATTTCTTCATTAAACATGAAATTGGCTTTGGGGCTAAACTTCGAACTTCATTTTTTCTTTTTAACTGAACTATAGTTAACATACAATATTATATTAGTTACAGGTGTAAAACATAGTAATTCAATACTGATATACATTACAAATTGATCATCACTGTAGGAAATTGTCATCATATGAAGTTATTAAAACATTATTGACTATATTCAATAATTCAATATGATGTACATTACATGCCCATGACTTTTTTTTTTTTTTTTTTTTTTTTGCGGTACGCGGGCCTCTCACCGCTGTGGCTTCCCCCGCCGTGGAGCACAGGCTCCGGACGCGCAGGCTCAGCGGCCATGGCTCACGGGCCCAGCAACTCCGTAGCACGTGGGATCTTCCCAGACCAGGGCATGAACCCGTGTCCCCTACATCAGCAGGCGGACTCAACCACTGCACCACCAGGGAAGCCCTAAGTTGATGATCTTTTAAGTGTGAATACATTCTAACAATCCTGCATTTTTACTCCCCCCACAATATTTTTTGATGCCATATTTTATATTTTTACTTTGTGTATTTCTTAAGTGCTTATTGTAGTTATAGTTAATTTTAGGACTTTTTTTAAACCTTAAGAATAGCCTTTTTTGGCTGATCCACTGCCTTCATTATATATTAACCTTTACCAGAGAGAGCTTTTTCTTTCATATATTTTCTTGTTTCTAGTTATGATCTTTTCTTCTCCACTTAAATAAGGTCCTTTAACATATATTGTAAGCCCAGTTTACTGGTGATAAGCCCTTAGAATTTGCTTGTGTGGGACACTATCTCTCCTTTAATCCTAAGTGCTAACTTTGTTGGGTAAATTTTTCTTGGATGTAAGTTTTTTTTTCTTCTAGCACTTTCAATATATCATGCCAGTCCCTCTGACCTACTAAGTTACTGCTGAAATATCAGCTGAAAGCCTTTTGGGGGTTCCCTTGTATGTGACTAGTTGTTTTTCTTTTGCTGTGTTAAGAATTTTCTTTTTAACTTTCACCATTTTAATTGAGAAATGTCTTGGTGTGTACTTCTTTGGGTTCATCTTGTTTGGGACTCTGTGCATGCTGGCCCTGGATATCTGTTTCCCTCCTCAGGTTGTGAGAAGTTTTCAGCCATTATTTCTTCTAATAAGTGTTCTGCCTCTTTCTCTATTTCTCTTCTCCTTTTGGGATTCCTATAATGTAAATGTAAGTATTTTTTTTAATTGATGTTAGTTGATTTATAATATTATATGTTCCAGGTGTACACCATAGTGATTCAGTATTTTATAGATTATACTCTATTAAAAGTTATTACAAAATAATGGCTATAATTCCCTGGGCTGATATCCTTGTTGCCTCTCTGTTTTATACATAGTATGTTGTATCTCTTAATCTCATATCCCTGTCTTGCCCCTCCCCCTCCCTCTTCTGACTAATAACCACTAGTTTTTCCCTATATCTGTGAGTCTGTTTCCATTTTGCTACATAAATTTTTTGTTTTATTTTTTAGATTCCACATAAGTGATATCATACAGTATTTGTCTCTCACTCTGATTTGTTTCACTAAGCATAATATTCTCTAGGTCCATCCTGCAAATGGCAGGAATTCATTCTTTTTTCTGACTGTATAGTATTCCATTGTGGTGTATGTATATGTGTGTGTGTGTGTGCGTGTGTGCGTGTGTGTGTGTATATATATATATATATAAAATATATATATATATATATATATATTGCTGTTTTGATTACTGTAGCTTTGTAGTATAGCGTGAAGTCAGGAAGGGTGATATCCCCAGCTTTATTTTTCTTTCTCAATTTGCTTTGGTAATTCAGGGTTTATTGTCATTCCATATAAGTGTTAGGATTACTTGTTCTAGTTCTGTGAAAAATGTCACAGGTATTTTGATATGGATTGCATTAAATCTGTAGATTACTTTGAGTATTATGGCCATTTTAACAATATCAATTCTTCCAATGAAGAACACAGAATATCTTTCCATTTATTTGTATTATCTTCAATTTTCTTCATCAGTGTTTCATAGTTTTCAGAGTATAGGTCTTTCACCTCTTTAGTTAACTTTACTTCTAGGTTTTTTCTTCTCTTTGATATCATTGTAAATGAAATTTGTTTTTGCTTTCTCTTTCAGATAATTCATTATTAGTGTATAGAAAAGCAACAGATTTCTATATATTAATCTTATATCCTGCAACTTTACTTAATTAGTTCTGGTTGTTTTTTGGTGGAGTTATCTATATATATATTGTATCATGTCATCTGCAAAGAGTGAGTTTTACTTTTTCCCTTATAATTTGGATGTCTTTTATTTCTTTTCTTACCTGATTGTTATGGCTAAGACTCCCAATACTAAGTTAAGCAGAAGTAGTGGGAGTGGGCATACTTATCTTGTTCCTGAATTTAAAGAAAAGGCTTTCAGCTTCTCATTGTTATGTATGAAGTTAGCTGTGGTTTTGTCATAAGTTGCCTTTATTACGTTATGTTCCCTCTGTACCAACTTTGATGAGAGTTTTTATCATGAATAGAAGTTGAATTTTGTCAAATGCTTTTTCTACATCTATTGAGATGATCATGTGATTTTTCTCTTGCCTTTTGTTAATGTGATATATCATATTGATTGATTTGCACAAATTGAACCATCCTTGAGTCACTGGAATAAATCCCACTTGATCATGTAGAATGATCCTTCTAATATATTGTATTCTATTTGCTAATATTTTGTTGAGGATTAAAATGTAAGTAAGTTCTGTGCCCAGAGGTCCATGAAACTATCCTCATCTTTTAACATTTTTTTCTTTCTTCTATTCTGCTTTGGTGATTTCACTACTCTGTCTTCCTGATTGTTGATGTGTTCTGTATCATCTAATCTGCCATTGATTCCCTCTAGTGTATATTTCATTTTAGTTATTGTATTCTTCAGCTCTGATTTTTTTTCTTGTTTATATTTTCTTTTTGTTGAAGTTCTCACTGTTTTCATCCAGTCTTTTCCTGAGTTCATTGAGCATCTTAATGAACTTTACCTTGAGCACTTCATTGGTTAGATTTCTTCTCTCTATTTTGCTTAGCACCTTTTCTAAGGTTTTGTCTTGTTCTTTTGTCTGAAACTTACGTCTTCATCTGCTCATTTTGTGTTATTTTCTGTGTTCATGTCTATGTATTAGGTAGGTACATTATGTCCTCTCATTTTGGAATAGTGACCTTATGTAAGAGAGTCCTATGGGGCCCAGCAGCATGTTCCCCTCTATCCAAGAGCCAGATGCTCCAGAGCTGTGCTCTATTTAGGTTGCTTGCATGCCTTTGTTGTGGTGAGGCCAACTGCTGTAGGCCTGCTGGTTGGTGGAGCGGGTCCCCAGCACTAATAGACTAAAGAGAGGATTCCAAAATGGCACCCACCAGTGCTGGTGTCAGCATGGTAGAACAAGATCACAAAATGACTACCAACAGCCTCTTATTCCTTGGAGGATGTCACAGCTGCCTCCTACCTCTCTGGGAGGTTCTCCAGGATCAGCACCCCAGATGCCTTTCAAATTGCTTCCTTTGTTCTGGAACTTGGAGTGAGTGAATTTTTGCATATATCGTCTAAATACAGAATCTTGGTATTCTACTGTTCTCTGGCTCTTTTGAACATAAGACCTGATGGTTTTCAGAGTCACACGTTTTGGGTGCTTATCTTCCTGATGCAGGACCCATGGGCTAGAGGGCCCAATGTGGGGCCCAGACCCCTTAATGCTTGGGGAGGACCTCTGCAGTTGTGATATCCATATCACTTATGGGTCACTGCACCAGGAGTGTAGGTCCTGACTAGACTGAATCTTCACCCTTTCTACCTATCTGATTGTGGTTTCTTCTTATATCTTTAGTTGTGGACATTTTCTGCCAGTTTTCAGGTTGTTCTCAGTGATAGTTGTTCTGTAAGAGGTTGTAATTTTGGTGTTCCCATGGGAAGAATTGAGCTCAGAATCTTCTTTCTCCACCATCTTGATCCTTCCACTTCTCACCTGTCATCTAGAACAGGCTTTAATAAGGGACGTAGACATATAACATCACAGAAATGAAATGTGCAAAGAAATGAAAATTAAAAAGTCATGCAAGGTCTTCCATTTAAAGAGTACAATTTAATTTTTCAAAAGATGATTTTTAGAGGAGTTTTAGGTTTACAATAAAATACAGATGAAGATACAGAATTTTCCCGTATACTCCCTGCTTCTACACATATATAACCTCCTGCATTATCAACATAACACACTACAATGTTAATTTTTTTTTAAATAATGAATGTACATTGACCTCTCATAATCACCCAAAGCCCATAGTTTACCTAACTATGGGCTTTGGGTGATTATACATTCTATTATATTGTGGTATTTTTGAAATTGGTATTATACATTCTATGGGTTTGAATAAATGTATAATGACATGCATGCATAATTATAGTATTATACAGAAATATTTTCATGGCCCTAAAAATCCTGTGTTCTGCCTATTCATTGCTCACACACCCTTACCCTGGCAATCTGATATTTTTACCATCTCCATAGTTTTGCCTTTTCCAGAATGTCATATTGCTGGAATCATACAGAGTGTAAGCTTTACAAATTTGTTTCTTTCACTTAATAGCAGGCATATAAGTTTCCTCCATGTCATTTCATGGCCTGATAACTCACTTATTTTTAGTACTGAATAATATTCCATTGCCTGTATGGATCATGGCTTATTTATTCATTCACCTACTGGAAGATGTCTTGGTTACTTACAATTTTGGGCAATTATAAATAAAGCTGCTAAAAACATCTATTTGAAGGTTTTTATGTAGAGCTAAGTTTTCAACTCCTTTGGGTAAATACCAAGGTGTGTGATTGCTGGGTTATGTGGTAATGGTATGTTGTGTTTTGTAAGAAACTGTCAAACTGTCTTCCAAAGTGGCTGTACCATTTTGCATTTCCACCAGCAATGGATGAGAGTCCTGTAGATACACATCCTCACCAGCATTTAGTATTGTCAGTATTTAAGATTTTGGTCATTTTAACGTGCATAGTGGTATCTCAGTCTTGAATTTGCATTCCCCTGATGACATATGTGGAGCATCTTTTCATAAGTGTATTTGCCATCTGTATATCTTTTTTGCTGAAATGTCTGTTAAAGTCTTTGGCCTATTTTTTGATCAGGTTATTTGTTTTCTAATTGTTGAGTTTTAATAGTTCTTTGTATATTTTGTATAACAGTCCTTTATCAGGACTTTTGCAAATATTTTCTCCCAGTCTATGGCCTGTCTTTTCATTCCCTTATATTAACTATCACAGAGCAGTTTTGTTTTTCTTTTTAATTTTAATGAGGTCCTTTAACCAATATTTTCTTTAATGGATTGTGTCATAAGGGTTGTATCTAAAAAGACATCATCATACCCAATGTCATATAGGTTTCCTCCTATGATATTCTAGGAGGTTTATAGTTTCACATTTTACATGTAGGTCTGTGATCTAATAAGATTTCCTTTTTGTGAAGACAGTAGGTTTGTATCTAGATTCATTTTTTTGCATAGATATCCAACTAGTCTAATACCATTTGTTGAAAAGATTATATTTCCTCCTCTGTATTTATTGCATTGATTTTGCTACACTGTCAAAGATGAGTTGATTATATTTATGGTTGTCATTTTGGGGCTCTCTATTCTATTCAGTTGACCTATGTGTCTATTCTTTCACCAATACCACACTATCTTGATTATAGTAACTTTACAATAATTCTTGAAGTGGATTAGCATCAGTTTTCCAACTTCGTTCTTTCTCTTTGATATTGTTTTGGCTCTTCTGGGTCTTTTGCCTCTCCATGTAAACTTTAGAATCAGTTTGTCCATATCCATGACATAACTTGCTGAGATTTTGTTTGGGTTTGTATTGAATTTATAGATCAAGCTGGGAAAACTGACATCTTGACAATTTTGACTCCTCTATCCATAAATATGAAATATCTCTAGATTAATTAAATTATTATTTTATTTTGTCCATCAGAGTTTTGTAGTTTTTCTCATATAGATCTGGCATATTTTGTTAGATTTATATATAATTATTTTATTTTTGGTGGTGCTAATGTAAATGCTATTGTGTGTTTAAATTCAAATTCTACTTGTTCATTGTTGGTATATAGGAAAGCAATTGACTTTTGTGTATTTACCTTGTATCCTGAAACCTTGCTATAATTGCTTATTAATTCCAAGGAATTTTTTTTATTCTTTTTGATTTCCTCAGAGACAATCATGTCACCTTCAAACATTAAAAAAAAAAAGTCTTCCTTCATAATCAGTATACATTTTTTTTTTTTTGCCTTATTTATTAGTAAAGACATCCTGTATGATGTTGAAAAGGAGTGATGAGGGGGAACGTACTTTTCTTGTACACTGCTCAGATTGGGAAAGCTTTGAATCTTTTACCATTAAGTATTATGTTAGCTGTAGGTATTTTTGTTGATAGTCTTTATCAAGTTGAGCAAGTCCCCCTCTGTTTAGGGTTTACTGAGAGTTTTTTATCATAAACAGTTGTTAGATTTTGTCAAATGCTTTTTCTGCATTTATTGATATGATTCTGTGATTTTCTTCTTTTTCAGTCTGTTGATCTGATAAATTATATTTATTGATTTTGAATGTCGAATCAGCCTTGCATACCTGGGATAAATCCTAGTTAGTCATGGTGTATAATTCTTTTTATATATATTTTTTGGACTTGATTTACTAATATTTTGTTGAGGGTTTTTATACCAAGTCATGAGAGAGATTGGTGTGTAGTTTTCTTTTCTTATCTTTGACTGGTTTTGATATTAGGGTAATAGTGGCCTCATAGACTGAATTTTGAAGTACACCCTCTGCATCTATCCTCTGAGAGACTGTAAAGAATTGGTATAACTGGATCCCTCTGGAGTTTTTAACCCTGCAGAATTGTCCACATGGAGCCTCCAGCAATTTTTCAATTACAGTTCAGGTTTTACCTACATAGTACCGGTTCCTGTGGTGGTCTCACCTTCTGAGTCTGTTCCAGTAAGCCACAACTCCCTGTATTTGCCTGTCTGCTTCTCCAGTTTTGGAGGTAGCAGCTTGCCTTGTATCCTTTCCTCTTATGAAACAAAGAAAAGTTGATTTTTCAGTCTGTTCAGCTTTTTACTTGTTTTCTGGATGGAGGGGTATTTTTAAGCCCTTCACATACAGAATAAGAAACCAAAAGTCCAATACAATTTAATTTTAAACATCAAAAATATTGAAATGAGGGGGAAAATATTTACCGAGATTGAGGCCAAAGAAGGAGTGAAATAATAACCAGAGTGAAGGAACAAAATGAATAATAAGGAATTTCTCTTACATAACAGATTATCAGAGCAGCATAAATATTTGCTGAAAGCATAGGCAAAAATTATTAACCAGAGTATGGCAAAATCAATAATTTTAAGCCAAATTGATGTATTTACAAATACTGCCAACTTTGCCAAACTTTTGCTATTGTCCAAGGAAACATTTCATTCAGTTCATTTTCCTACATCATTCGAGGTCACATATTTTTGAGATTCCAAATATAATATCATCTGGAATCAATAATTACAGAAATACTGGTTCAGTGAGAGTCCTTTCAATAAATTCAAGCTGTTGCACCAGCAGCAAACTCTACAAACTGCTGTAATCACAATACACTTTGCTATCGTAAATATGCAAAAGTATTTGAGAGGTCAGAGCGACCACTGGATTTTGAACAATTTTCTATCTTATGAAGGCATGACCTACAATTAACTATTTTAAAATCCAGGAAGTCTTTAGTTTTTATTAATTTAACTCATTCTTTTAATTGGACATGAGATGGACATTAGCGATTTCTGGAATGATACTTCAGTTTCTTAGATCATAAGCATGATTGGGACCGGCTTTGTAGATCAGTATATATTGCACTTCCTGCACAAATATAATTGTTTTTACAAGACCAGCACACATTTTAGAAGTGTTTTAAATAAATTATAGAAGGGGTTTATAAATATTTTCCAAGCCAAATGACAATGGGTAATAAATAAGAATTAGTTTTACATGTTTATCATATTGCATATATTACCAAATAAGCTAATACTTTCAGAAGAGTCTATCCTAGAGATTTCTTGCATAAAAGTCACTGAAATAACTTAGATTAGGGAATTAGGTTCACAGTCCAAAGTAATCAAAGAAAGAAAGTTTTAAAATATGTTCTGGATTTTATAAACATGTTCCCTAATATGCTGGAATAATTGAGGTTTTATAACATCAAATCCAAGAAATGAAATCATATTCTTAGCACTGACTTTGTCTTCGTTTAACATGATCACTATCAAGACAAATATCTTCATATTACTGACTGTAATAAAAATACTCCATTATTTCCATTGAGTTATCTGTCCTCAATTGCAAATTCTGAAAATTAATTAGATTTACTATTCACAATATTTGGTATTATTAATTTTTAAAAATCAAACTTTATCATTTTTCTTTTTTACCTTTATTATGATATATGATGCTGGTTTGTCTTTAAAACTGATAATATAGGGCTTCCCTGGTGGCACAGTGGTTGAGAGTCCGCCTGCCGATGCAGGGGACATGGGTTCTGATAATAAAACTGATAATATAAAATTTTTCATATCATTACATTTAAATAAAACATGTATTAAGTAGGAAAATAGTTTCCTAGATAAGTTAAGGTGAAGATATGGCCAAAGGACAAAAAAAGTTATGTAGGAAGCTACATTTCCAGTGCAAGATAGTTTAAAGTTTGGGAAATATGATTCAGAATGTTCAGGAGATAGCTGCATTTAAAAAAATCAGTTTGTCTATTCTCAGTACTTATTTTGTGATAACTCTTCTTCATCTCTAAAGCTCAATATTCCCCTTTTTTAGCTTATTGCCATGTGATTCATAGTGATTTAAATTAATTATTAATTATGTATTTTACATTGCTTTTCTTCTCCATTTCTTAAAGCATTCTAAGATTTTTCATTAAGTGACAATTAGCACAATAGGCTGTTTTAAGCTTTTCATTTATATGAAGGCGGCTTTGGAATATTACCCTTATCATCATGTATTTTGGTAAGATCCCAAATTTGAAAATGGAATTGCTACCTGCCAGTTTAAATGTAAAGAATCCATTGATTGCACACTTATGTTCTGTCAGAATGCTTTTACAAAATAACTACCTTTTATAAAAATCGAACATCTTCTTGATACTTTCTTCAATTTCTAAGACATACAATTGAAAGGCTCTTTTTGGAAATGCAGAATGTTATTAAAATGGAGTAGAGGGGGCTTCCCTGGTGGCGCAGTGGTTGAGAGTCCGCCTGCCGATGCAGGGGACACGGGTTCATGCCCCGGTCCGGAAAGATCCCACGGAGCGGAGCGGCTGGGCCCGTGAGCCATGGCCGCTGAGCCTGCGCGTCCGGAAGCCTGTGCTCCGCAACGGGAGAGGCCACAACAGTGAGAGGCCCGCGTACCGCAAAAAAAAAAAAATGTTTTTTTAAAGAAAAAATTTCCAAAATTGCGAGGAAGGCATGTCAAAAGCCAAGATAGGCTGAAAGGTAGGCATCTTGTGCCAAGCAGTTATCCAAGTTGTGAATGCAAAGGAAAAGCTCTTGAAGAAAATTTAAAATGCAACTCCAGTGAACACATGGATGATAGGAAAGCAAAACAGCCTTATAGCTGATATGGGAAAAGTTTTAGTGGTCTGGATGATGATCAAACCAGCCACAACGTTCCCTTAAACCAAAGCCTACTTCAGAGCAAGACCCTAATTTCTTCAATTCTGTGAAAGCTGAGAGAGGTGAAGAAGCTGCAAAGAAAGGCGTGAAGCTAGCAGAGGTTGGTTCATGAGGTTTAACGAAAGAATCCATCTCCGTACTGTAAAGTGCAAGGTGAAGCAGCAAGTGCTGATGCTTTGATAGAAGCTGCAGCACATTATCCGGAAGATCTAGTGAAGATAATTAATGAAGGTGGCTGCACTAAATAACAGATTTTCAATGAGGACAAAACAGCCTTATATTGGAAGAAGATGCCATCTAGGACTTTCATAGCTAGAGGGAGGAAGCCAATGACTGGCTTTAAAGTTTCAAAGGACAGGCTGACTCTCTCCTTATGGGCTAATGCAGCTGATGACTTTAAATTGAAGCCAATGCTTATTTACCATCCCTCAAATCCTAGGGCCCTTAAGAATTACGCTTGGTCTGCTCTGCCTATGCTCTGTAAATGCTTTCTTGAGATATTTATTTTGTTGTGGTGGTCTGGAACCAAACCCACAATATCTTCAAGGTATGCCTGTGTGTGGTAAGATGAAAATCATATACACACAGGTAACAGCAGTTTCTATGATATTTTGGGGGTAGAAACAACCATTCAGTAGAAATCATCTTGACTCTTCACACATCATTTACTCTTACATCCTGGTGCTCACCAATTCCCACTGGATTAATCTCATAGATATATGTTTTATCTATCCTTTCCTTTCCATCTCTGCTACCAGTGCCTTTGTTCAGATTGTCATCAAACAGCATCAAGATTATTCTAGCACTTTCTCAACTGATAATCCTTGTTCCCTTCTTGGTTTCTTCTAACACTCTCCAGATAATTATCAGTGATCTTTCTAATACTAATACACAGATATAATCCAGTAGAATAAAAGTCATGCTCCCTAATGTCAAATTGATACCATCCATGCTCTGGCCTCTCACACTCTCCATCACCATAACTCTACATGCCTTTTCTGCCTGCCTTAAATCTTATTTTCAAGTCAACCATTGTATTTTTTTCACAACGTTTTTTTTTTTTTTTTGCAGTACACGGGCCTGTCACTGTTATGGCCTCTCCTGTTGCGGAGCGCAGGCTCAGCGTCCGTGGCTCACGGGCCCAGCCGCTCCGCGGCATGTGGGATCTTCCCAGACCGGGGCACGAACCCGTGTCCCCTGCACCGGCAGGCAGGCGGACTCTCAACCACTGTGCCACCAGGGAAGTCCCCACAACGTATTTTTTATCCTTGATACGTCTTTGCTCATGAGGGTCCTTTACATACACTATCTGCCCTCCTTCCTTTACTCACCATTTACCTTTTAAACTTGGACTAATGTTTAAAGAATTAGCTATTTGTTACTCATAAAAGTCAATCTTTCCTGAAATCTCCACCTAAAGGATTGTTCTTTGATAACATTTTGTGTCAATCATACTGAAATTAACAAATGATATTGTTTAGTTTTTAGTTCGTGTGTTGCTTTCTTTTGATGGCTAATTTTGTGTCACCTGAGTCAAAGGATATCCAGATAGCTGATTAAACATTACTTCCAGGTGTGTTTGTGAGGATGTTTCAGGGAGACATTAGCATTTGAATTGGTGGACTAGGTAAAGCAGATGGCTCTCCCCTAAGTTGATGGGCATTATCCAATCTTTTGAAGTCTTGAAAACAAGCCAACAAAAGAAGGCAGAGGAAGGTTGACTTTGCCCGCTTCCTGACTGTTGACTAGAACACTTACCTTCTGCTGCCCTCAGTGTTCATGGTTCTCATGCCTTTAGACTCCGGATTGGAATCAGCACCAGTGGCTCTAGCTCTCAGGCCTTTGAACTGTCCTACTGGCTTTCCTAGGTCTCCACCTTGCACCCAGCAGGTCATGGAAATTCTCAGCTTCCATAATCACGAGTCAATCATTTATAATAAATCTCTTTATATATGTATATATTCTATTGGTTCTCTCTCTGCTTAACCCTAGTGTAGTCTGTCTTTCTTACTTTCTGAGTACATGGGCTAGTTATTTGTAGATCTTTCATCACTGGTATAGCACCAAACATATTAGACTGCAACAATTATTGAATAACAAATGGATGAGTAATATTTACCCCACTGTGGGTGGTGTATAATAAAGTCCTAAAGACATTATTTCAGACAGAATGCCAAATATTAGGGATTGAGGAAGAAAGAAAAGAAAACAAAACCAAAATAAACTTACCATGTCCCTAATACATTTCTGACATTTTTAATGTTAATATAACTTCATTTTGATACTTACTAATTCTTTATAACATTTTCCAAATTCTCTGTCCTTTTAAGTGTTTTACAAACATCTGATTTTGAGCAAATATCCATAGTCTTAAATATTTTTCAAAAAGAGAATTAAAACTTTTGAATATCTATTATTTCAGACAAATATGAAACCAAAGTATGCATTTTATGCCTTTTGTATATAAAATAATGACCTAACTTATTTGTATTCCAGTCAGTAAATTCAATTCTAGATTATAAACTAAGAGAATATGAATAGGTTTTCAATTGCTTTAATTTAATTTAATTTTATTTTATTATTATTTTATTTTTGCGGTACGCGGACCTCTCACCGCTGTGGCCTCGCCCGTTGCGGAGCACAGGCTCTGGACGCGCAGGCTCAGTGTCCATGGCTCACGGGCCCAGCCGCTCCGCGGCATGTGGGATCTTCCCAGACCGGGGCATGAACCCGTGTCCCCTGCATCGGCAGGTGGACCCTCAACTATTGCGCCACCAGGGAAGCCCTCAATTGCTTTAATTTTAGATCTGAGTTATAATGAAATAAATAAAAATTGTATTTTTCTTTGCCTACTTTGTGGTTTTCTATCATGAAATAGTTACTTGTACCCAGACATTCAGTTAAAGTTAATTACTTCTTTGATTATAGCAACCATTTGATGCAGTTTCTATTTCACTAAGACAATTTCAATAGAAGTAAAATAACAGTCTTGCCAAGCATGCATCTACCATATCATATAGGTAATTTCTATAAAGTCATTATTCAAAAGGAAATAAAAATTGCTCAGTTTATTCATGATATGTGTTTTCATTACAGTGTAAGCTAATCTTATCTCAAGTATTTGGAGGTTCATACTCCTGGGAGTACACATAGGAAGCAGTATTCTCATAGTTTCAGATGGCATGGAGCTGTTACTGCTTTGACAAGATAAACAATAAGAATACTGAAAATCAATGTTGTAGTTTAATTTTCATAACTTTCAATATGAAATCAGTTTTATTTTATCAAAATCACAATGTGTCTAAATGGTTATTGCCAAAGTTTAGGTAACTTCTTAAATTAAAAATGTTTGTTATCAAGGCAAGAGTTATTTTCCAGCCATATTCTAATCTGTAAATATGTAAAGTTTATGATATCTTATTTTTCTAAGTAAATTAAGATGATTTAGCTTAATATATGTTATGTTTCACCTACATTCAAAATTGTTATTTAGATACATCAGAATTTCTCTTAAATGAAAGATAGTTTTAGAATCAATAGTTTGTGTATTTCTAGCTAAGAAATATATTTTAAGCTAAGGTTCAAGATCATACAGAAAGGATGGGAAGTTCAATTGTATCATTTTGTTCCTGCATGCTTTAGTTTCCTCAAATGGGAATATTCACATAAAATATTTTATGAAGATATATATCTTCATTTGGGGGGGAAAACAAAGAGGGAAATTATTGGGAGAAATAATAAGTAGATGTTTCATTTTATAAAAAACTAAAAAGTTTTTTTTTAAGTGGCTGCACTGTTACATTCCTATCATCAACACATGAACATCTCAGTTGCTTCCTATCTTTAACAACACATCATATTGTCCCATTTTTAAAAAATTGAGGTATTTCAGTGGGTTTGTAATGGTATTTCCTTGTAACTTTAATTTTCATTTATCTAATAATAATGCAAATGATGTGGGTCGTTTTTCATGTGCATAATGTCCTTTCAACCATCTCCTTCAGAAAATGTGCACATATATCATTTGTCTGTTATTATTGTTTCTCTGCTGATTATTGAATTATAAAGTTATTTATAACTCTGGAAACAAGAATTTAAGCAGATATTATATTTAAAATATGTTCCAGTCTACAGATTTTTTTTTTAATTTTCTTAAGAAGGTAATTCTATGATCTGTTATATCTAAAACAAGACAGATGCTAGATGGAGAGATGAATTATAAGCACAGGCTTACTTGGGAAAGATACAGGCAATAATGAAAAAGAATTCAGCAAACTTGTGGAGGCCAAAGCCCTGAAGCTTACAAATATAGGGGAAGTTCTCCCCCTCACTTTCCTTTTTTTGGTAAGGTTTTTTTTAATTTTAATTTTATTGGCATATAGTTGATTTACAATATTCTGTCAGTTTCAGGTATACATCAAAGTAATTCAGTTATACATATACATATATTCATACTTTTTTAGATTCTTTTCTCTTATAGGTTATCACAGAATATTGAGTGGAGTTCCCTGTGCTATACAGTGTATTCTTGTTGGTTAACTATTTTATATATCGTACTGTGTGTATGTTCTTCCCAAGCTCCTGATTTACCCCTTCCCCCCACGTTTCCCCATTGGTAACCATAAATTTGTTTTGGATATCTGTAAGACTGTTTCTGTTTTGTAAATAAGTTCATTTGTATCATCTTTTTAGATTCACATATAAATGATATCATATGATATTGTCTTTCTCTGTCTGAATTACCTCACTTGATATGATAATCTCTAGGTCCATCCATGTTGCTGTAAATGGCATTATATCATTCATTTTTATGGCTGAGTAATATTACATTGTATATATATGTACCACATCTTCTTTATCTCTTCATCTGTGGATGGACATTTAGGTTGCCTCCATGTCTTAACTACTGTAAATAGTGCTGCAGTGAACATTGGGGTGCATGTATTTTTTTCGAGTTATGGTTTTCTTTGGGTATATGCCCAGGAGTGGGATTGCTGGATCATATGGTGGCTCTATTTTTAAGTTTTTAAGGAACCTCCATACAGTTCTCCATAGTGGCTGTACCAATTTACATTCCCACCAAGAGTGTAGAAGGGTACCATTTTCTCCTCAGCCTCTCCAGCATTTATGGTTTGTAGACATTTTGATGATGGCCATTCTGACCAGTGTGACATGATATCTCATTGTAGTTTGGATTTGCATTTCTCTGATAATTAGTAATGTTGAGCAGCTTTTCATGTGCATTTTGGCCATTTTTATGTTTTCTTTGGAGAAATATCTATTTAGATCTTCTGCCCATTTTTTGATTGGGTTGTTTATTTTTTAGATATTGAGCTCCATGAGCTGTTGGTATATTTTGGAGATTAATCCCTTGTCAGTTGCTTTGTTTGCAACTATTTTCTCCCATTCTGTGGGTTGTCTTTTCATTTTTTTATGGTTTCCTTTTCTGTGCAAAAGCTTTTAAGTTTAATTAGGTCCCATTTGGGTTTTTTGTTTTGTTTTTATTTTCATTACTCTAAGAGGTGGATCCAAAAAGATATTGCTACAATTTATGTCAGAGAGTGTTCTGCCTAGGTTTTCCTCTAAGTTTTATAGTATCAGTCTTATATTTAGGTCTTTAATCCATTTTGAGTTTATTTTTGTGTGTGGTGTTAAGGAGTGTTCTAATTTCATCCTTTTACATGTAGCTGTCCAAGTTTTCCAGCACCACATATTGAAGAGACACTCTTTTTTCCATTGAATATTCTTACCTCCTTTGTCATAGATTAATTGACTATAGGTGTGTGGGTTTATTTCTAGGCTTTCTATCCTGTTCCATTGATCTATATTTCTGTTTTTGTGCCAGTACCATACAGTTTTGATGACTGTAGCTTTGTAGTATAGTCTGAAGTCAGAGAGCCTGATTACTCCAGCTCTGTTTTTCTTTCTCAGGATTGCTTTTGGTATTAGGGATCTTTTGTATTTCCATACAAATTTAATTTTTTTTAGTTCTAGTTCTCTGAGAAATGCCACTGGTAATTTGATAGGGATTGCATTGAATCTGCAGACTGCCTTGGGTAGTATAGTCAATTTGACAGTATTGATTCTTCCAATCCAAGAACATGATATATCTTTCCATCTGTTTCTGTCATCTTTGATTTCTTTCATCAGCATCTTATAGTTCTTGAAGTAGAGGTCTTTTGCCTCTTTAGGTAGATTTATTCCTAGGTATTTTATTCTTTTTGATGTGATGTTAAATGGGATTGTTTTCTTAATTTCTCTTTCTGGTATTTTATAGTTAGTGTGTAGAAATGCAACAGATTTCTGTGTATTAATTTTGTATCCTGAAACTTTACCATCTGTTCTTTCACTTTTTATTTCTTATTTTTCTGCTTATGGTTTAATTTTTAAATTCCATTTTTTTGGCTTATTAGCTTTAAATATTTTTCTGCTATAATATTTCTAGTGATATCCTCTTACTAGTTTATTAGGATTAAATTTTCTTTTATATTTAGTGATGTCCTCTTATCTTGATATTGGCATTACATTTATTCTCTTTTATATTCTTGATCAGCCAGCAGAGATATTTATCAATTTTATTACATTTTTAACAGAATCAGTATTTTCTTTTTATTGATTTTCTGGGGGTTTTTTGGGAGGGGGTTTCATTTAACTGATTTCTACTCTTTAGCATTGCCATTATTTTCTTTAGGTTTAATTTACATATATTTTTCTAGGTTCTTAAGATAGAATTTTAAACATTGCTTTGCAATATCTTATATTCTAATATAAGCAGTTGTTGCTAGAAGTTTTCCTTGTGTAGTATTTTGTTGCATCCCATAATCCATAATAGTTTGATAATTTTTGTTCAGTTCAACATAATGTTCTTTTCTCTAGTGAATTCTTCCTTGGTGTGCATATTCCTCAGATTTACATTTATTTTTTAATAAAATTCTAAATATTTATAGATTTTCTAAATGTCAGTCTGAAAAAACATTCTAATTTTATTCCAGCTGGGCAGATAATATAGTTTGTAAGATATCAGTCCTTTTGAATTTATTGAGATTAATTTTATCAAAAATCATATAGTATAATTTGGTGAATGTTCTATTTGCATCTTGCAGTTTTGTGTGGCATGTTTTGTCAACTTGTCCAAGTCATATATTTTTACTGATTTTTTTTTTTGTCAAATTGCCCTATCACTTATTCTGACTATTTAAATCCTCAACTATGATGATAGATTTTTTTATTACTTTAACTCTTATGAATTCTCCTTGAAGTATTTAGAAACTGCGTTAGGTGTAATATACACATATTTATAAACTATGGATCATTTAGATCTGAATCAGCATTTTTAAGAAATATCTCTCTTTCATCCCTGATAATATTCATTGTTTTCATTCTACTTTGTCTGAAAGTATTAGAGTCAACTCAGAATAAGATTTCTTTTTCCAAATTTATTTTCAACATTTGCCTTTAGAATGGCTTTCTTGTAGAATTACATAGTTGGAAATTGCTTTTTTAATGCACTCTCAGTTTTTTTTTTAAATTTATTTATACCACTTACATTTAATGTGAATAGGGTATGGTTAGGTTTAAGTCTACCACTTTATGATGTTTTATGTTTGTTCCATTTGTTCTTTATTTCTTTTTATTCTTCCCTTATCTTCTTTTGGATTAATTATTTGTAATAATTTCCTTTTTATCTTCACAGTGGGCTTAGTAGCTATATCTCTCTGTTTTGGTCTTTACTGTTTAGCCCAGGATTTACAATATATATTTTAACTGTCTACTATCTACTTTCAAATAATGGACAAATCACATGCAATGTAGAAAACCTGGAGTATATTTCTCTTCCTGTCTCTTGTGCTGTTTTTGTCATACATTTAACTTAGATATATTACAGACTTCACCTTGTAATTATGTTTGAATTAAACCATTATAAAGACATTTGTCAAGAAAACAAAAAGTCTTTTATTTGTACTCAAATATTTGCCATTACCAATAATCTCAATTCTTATGTGTAGGTAAAATTTCCACTTGCACTCATGTTCTTCTGTATCATTTGATTCCTCCCTGAAGAACTATTACTACCATTATTTTGTGATGAGTTTTGCTGAGAATTAAAAATCTTAGCTTTTTTTTTCTAAAAATGTTTCCATTACATCTTCATTTTTGAATGACATTTGACAAGTTATTGAATGCTAGCCAGTTAGGATTCTTCCCCCCAGTACTTCAAAGATATCTTTCAATTGACCTTTGGCTTGCACAGCTTTTGACTAGAAATCTATCATTTTTATATTTATTTATCTGTAAGTAATGTGCCATTTTCCTCTGGCTACTATTAACATTCTTCCTTTATTACTGATTATCTGTCTTATTTTAATGGAAAAATTATTTTTATAATTCTGTAGCTCTTATTAAATATTGTATTGGCTAATATTGAACTTTTTCATGCCATATATATATTTTTTGTTTGTTTCAACTTGTGAACATTTACAAAAAAAAAAAAACCTAAAACTTTTAATTGTTTTGCACTGCAATATGAGAAAAAATATGGGGATATTTGACATTAAAATGATGAGTCCTTTTTCCATAAACATAGCAAACATTTTTTTCTACATTATTTCTTGATTTTCTTATGGAAATGTTTTATAAGTTTTTATGTTACTCCTGCACCTCTTTCATTAGGTTTACTTCTAAGGACTAGATTTTTGATAGCATTAAAAAATCTATATTAAAAATCATTTCTGGGCTTCCCTGGTGGCACAGTGGTTGAGAGTCCATCTGCCACTGCAATGGACACGGGTTCGTGCCCCGGTCAGGGAAGATCCCACATGCCGCGGAGCGGCTGGGCCCGTGAGCCATGGCCGCTGAGCCTGCGCGTCCGGAGCCTGTGCTCCACAACGGGAGAGGCCACAACAGTGAGAGGCCCGCATAACGAAAAAAAAAAAAAAAAAAAATCATTTCTATCTTCCGATATGTATATACAATCAATTTTTCACTAGGCACTCAATGTAAGAATTATCTTGTTGGACAGATACCATTTTGAATGGGTTGTATTTCTATGTACATGCTCCAAAATTTTAAATAACAACTTACTTGATAACCAAATTCTATGTATATATTATATATAAGTATATTTTATATATATGCCTGATGTGTTATTTACTACTGTTTGTATATGTATAGACATACTTCAATTTTATTAATAAATACAAGCAGTAATTGTTATGCAATTATTTAAAATGTCAAATCTTTGACACTCACCACATAAGAGGAATTTCAGAGTATTTTCTATTTAAGTTAAGCATGTGCATACACTATTCAGAAATTCACTTTTAACTGGATATTCAACAGAAGTATACCTAAATATATAATAAAATTATGGGACTTGAATGAAAATATTCATGAGCTTTATGAATAGTAAACCCTAAACTGAAGTAATCCAAATGTCTGTCAACAGTAGAATGTTTCAATAAATCGAGGTTAATTCACATGAAAGGACAATATACAGCAACAAAAATAAACTATAATTCACCTGAAAAGTATTTGTCCATAGTAGCCAATACATAAGCATACCTACTATATTGGTTTCAACATATTATATCCTAAGTAGGGACATCTAAGATGTCACCCCATTGACCTTTGATTGGCAAACTTTTGACAAGGAATCTGTCACTTTTATCCTTATTTATCTGTGAGTACTCTGTCATTTTCCACTTTTTTTAAAGTTAACTTGGTGATTTTCTTTCTAGAAAGAAACGTGAGGGTATTTATAAAGATGGGAATCTGTCACTTTTATCCTTATTTAGCTGTGAGTACTATGTCATTTTCCACTTTTTTTTTTTAAGTTAACTTTGTGATTTTCTTTCTGGAAATAAAGGTGAGGGTACTTATAAAGATGGGCATGGGGAGCTGCTTGGTTGTGATAATATCTACTTTGTGACATAAGTAAATGAGTGTAAAGGTGTCCATTTTGCAGCAATGTGTCAAGTTCTTCATGGTTTTAGTGCAATGCTCTGTATACATGTTATATGCAATTTAACACATTTCAAAATAACGAAAAGGTGTTTTACACAAATATAGAGGTATTTTACACATATACAGCTATGTATACATACTCTTCTTTGTTTCTTGCATGAAAATGTACTCTGTATCATATATACTATCTTTTTTTCGTTTTACATACAATGATATCTTTAAAAATTCTTCTATATTAGTTTATAACTGTGTACCAAGGTTATCCCATTAAAAACAACTTTTATATTTCTTTAAGGGTAATCAAGTGTCTTGAATTTGAATGCATAATTTGTTAGATAAGATATGTACTTGTTCTGCATAAAAATGAATCACACATTTTGTTCACAGGTTGTATCTAATTAGACAGTCATTCCTTTACGAAGGTACCATAATTTATTTTGCCAGTTCCCTTATGATGAGTCTTAGAATTTTTCAGATTTTTCCAACCTAAATAGTCTTGTATATATTGATCTGAAAGATAAATGACCAGAAATGAAATTTCTCATAAAAATGAGCATTACAGTAGACCCCTGCTTTGGCTGCAGGGGATAAATTCCACGACCTCCAATGGATATCTACCTGAAACCGTGGAAGTACCAAACTCAGTACATATTGTTTGTTCCTATGCATACATACCTATAATAAGATTTAATTTATAAATTAGGCACAGTAAGAGATCAACAACTAATAGTAAAATAGAATAATTATAAAAATATACTGTAATAAAAGTTACGTGAAGGCAGTCTCTCTCTCTCTCTCTCTCTCTCTCTCTCTCTCTCTCTCTCTCTCTCTAATATAATATATACAAATTTAATAACTAAGCAATTATGACATATTGTGGCCTTTGCAGTTTGAGGTGTGACAGCAAAACTAACACAAATTTCTTTTTCCTTCTTCACAATTTCACAGTTAGAAGTTCATTCTTACTGTATATCTTAGCAACCTCAGCATAGGACTTTTTTCTTTCCTTATTAAGTCGAGAACGTTCAACTTTTCATTTAAAGGAAGCAACTTTATGGCTTCTCTTTGGCATATCCATATCGCCACATCATTACTCTTGCCCATTGGGGCCATTATTAAGTAAAATAAGGGTTACTTGAAAACAAGAACTGCAATACTGTGACAATCGATCTGATGACCCAGACAGCTACTTAGTTACTAACCAGGGGGATACACTGGATAAAGGGATGATTCACATCCCAGGCGAGACTGAGCATGAGGGTGCAAGATTACATCATGCTACACAACAGCGGCATACATATGAAACTCATAGATTGTCTATTTCTGAGATTTCTCATTTAATATATTTGGACCATGATTGAGCACAAGTGACTGAAACCCCAGTAAGCAAAACAGTGGATAAGGGAGGACTACAGTACAAATTTTGATAGATAATGCAAAATTCATCTCCTTATTTAATTAAACAAGCATTCATTCACATCAATAATACAATTGGGTGACTGTTTTCAAATAGTTTCTCTAAACTAGATAATTAGCAAAGTATATTTTTAAATATGATAGGTAAAAATTGGTATTGTAGGACTTACAGTCATTTTATTAAGGTAGAAATTAGACATACATTAACACATATAAGTAATGTATTTTGTGAGTAAACAGCCTGAACTCTTTTCATATTTGATTGCTGATCTACATAGTTATTTATCTTTTTCTTATTCATTTTGTATGCAATGTTGGAAACATAAGATCAAAAGTCATTATGGGAGACATTGTGCTATTGTGTTTTTAATATTAACATTTTTTTAGTGACATAAGCATAGTACTGATGCCAGATGTTGTATCAGGACTTTAATACTATAATTATTTTACAATGACTCTCTATTCACTGTTCAATGTGTGAAGAAACTATGCTGCATATTCATGCAGAACATAGTACCAAACTGACCAACACAAAAGAATTCTTAATTCAAGACACATGATTACTTGAGGTATTTTGTTATTGCATATCTTTGGATAATTAACCTAACTGAAATGCCTAATATTTACTATACCTAAATGTACAATTATTCTTAATATTCCTAATATATAATAGCATTGCTATTGTAAATACTAGTACCAATAACCAATAAAAATAATAACAAATACAACATCAGTTATCTTACAAGGATTTTGAGTCAGGTCTAATGAATGTTATTCAGAAATGGAGATAATGGAAGATGCTGCTGTTTAATTTCACAGCACACAACACATAAGTGTTGATAGAGTTATATGCTAAGGATAAAGATTAATAATAAGAATAAATATTTATGGACAAATATTAAGACATAATTTTAATATAGTTTAAATAGAAGGTCAAATATTATCCTTTTTGTTTTTACATAGCAAAACATTTTTGACCCTACTTGTTATTAGTGTTATACTTTATAATATTAAATACTAACTAGAATGCAATGAAGTTTTATCAGGAAAAAATCATATTGCTTATTATCACATAATTAAATACTTTGTTGTAATCTTTATGCACAAATAAAGCTGTAAAAATCATAAAACAGCAGGGATCAGAGCAGCATGTAGTTTAGTCTTCATGTAGCAGTGCTGGTTGATAAAAATTTTTGTTAGTAATATCTAGACTCTTGTGTAAACCAGGGTATTTACTACACTGTATTTCAGAATCAAATATAACAACAGCTAAATATGTAAAATGGAACTTAATTATAAGAGTAAAATGTTACGAGATAGAACTGTGTTGAAAACCTAATATATGTCACTAGTGTGCCTCTTATTCCACAGATGCAATTGTACGTTGACTAACAAAGAAGGCATTTCATGTGGCAGCATCTAAGTAAAACTTCCATTAGCAAACAACACATTTTTTGTTTCAGTGTTTGTTTGTTTTCGTAGGGTACTGTACTTGTTTAGAATCACTACCAAATAACCCATAAAAGGGAGTTCAAATCCTAATCTTTCAAGTTCCAACATCAATTACACTTTTTCCAGTAAACATCATCAAACATTATTAAGAGGCTAATGGTACTCTCCTCTGTGTTTGCAAAGAACTTGATCATGACTGTTACTCGATCACACCTCTGTCATGGCAACTACTGCACTGTGTAATAATTTATCTTTGTGACTGTTCTCTTTCCCATTAATATGGACCTCCTTGAACAAATCTTTCCATTTTTACTTCACCTATTTTGATGCTCAGTTGCTAGGTACATCCATGTTAATGACTGTTAGGAATTCTTGGAGACTTAACCATTTATCATTATTGACCACTTTATACTTGATAACTTCCCTTGTTCTGAATATTCCTTTCTCTGTGTTTAATATACATATTCTAGGGGTTTTTTTGTTAATGTTAGCATGGTATTCATTTCTTTATACATTTTTTTAAAGATTTATTTTTTATTTTATTATTTTTAAATTTACTTTTGGCTGCATTGGGTCTTAGTTGCAGCAAGCGGGATCTTTCATTGAGGCACGTGGGCTTCTCTCTAGTTGTGGCATGCAGGTTTTCTCTTCTCTAGTTGTGGTGTGCAGGCTCCAGGGCATGTGGGCTCTGTGGTTTGCGCCATGCGGGCTCCAGTTGAGGTGCATGAGCTCAGTAGTTGTGGCACACGGGCTTAGTTGCCCCGCAGCATTTGGGATCCTAGTTCCCTGACCAGGGATCAAACCCGTGTCCCCTGCATTGCAAGGTGGATTCTTTACCACTGGACCACCAGGAAAGTCCCTATACATTTATTTTTAAACTATCAGAATTTTTACATTTAAAGTGAGCTTCTTATAGATAACATATTGTTGGGTCTTTGTTTACCAAGTTTGGCAATTTCTGTCTTAATTGGCATATTTAGACCTCTCACATATAAAGTAATTACAAATCTGTTGGATTAATATCTACCATGTTTGTGACTTTTTTTTTTCATTAGACTTGTTATTTGTTTCTTTTCTTCTTTCCCTCTTTTTTGACCTTCTTTGGTTTTGACTGAGCATTTTATATGATTCTGTTTTATCTCCTCTGTTAGTATAAGAAGTGTGCTTCCTTTTTAGTTTTTTTTCAGTGGTTACCCTACAGTTTTCCATATACATCTACAACTAATCTAACTTCACCAAAATAATATTAGACCACTTCAGGGGTAGTGCAGGTCCATTACAACAAAGTATTCCTAGTTTCTCCTTTCCATCCCTTAGAGCACTGCTGTCATTCATTTCACTTATCCATAGACTCTAGTCAACCAATACATTGTTACCATTATTATGTTAAAGTTATCTTTCAGAGCCATAAGAATAGTAAGAGATTTTATTTTACCTCATTTTATTCCTTTTTCTGTGCTCTTCATTTTTAGCTAGAAGCTAGTTTCTGGCCTGTAGTATTTTACTTCTGAAGAATTACATATCCACTAATCCCTTAATGGACAGTTGAACATTTCCCAGCTTTTGGTTATTTGCTATTATGTATAATAAAAGTTTTTAAAGAAAACAAAATTAACATGCTAGAAAAATCTAAGCATGTCACTTTTCTCTCTAAAATATTTTTAATACTCTTTTGTTCTCAAAATAACCCCACTTTGTTGACGGTGCCTTACAACATTTGGCTCAGGTTCATTGTTCCAATCTTAAGCCTCTTCCCTTCTTCACCATCACGATATATTTTTGCCATTTTTTTTTTATTATACACACTCACGACCCTCATGTATGACCCTTATATATATTGTCTTATCTGCCTGGAACTCACTCCTCCATTGACTTTTTCACTGATTATTCTTTCTCTTTCTTCAACTTTTATTTATATGTTTCTTACAAAGATAACCAGCCTTTACCATTCTAAACTAGGTCTCTTGTTCTAAACTTATATAACAACCAACTTCTCTTTTTAAGGATATATAAGTATTATCATTACTTAATTTGTTCTCTAATTATGGTCCTTTGTTGCTGTGTATTCTGGTTCTATGGTTCTCTTCCATTATTGTATTTCTAGTGTTTATCTTAATATCTTAATATTCATTGGTTAAAGTGTACCCGTGAATATTCTTTGAGTAAATTCATTAATATGCAGTGAGAGAGTCATAGTTATTTTGACCTAGTGGTTTGTTTCATTGATAAGGCAAAACTAATAACCCATTTTTATTTCTATTCTCTTTATAGAGACACTGTCCTACAGTTCCCAAAATACATACAATATTTTAATTTTTATTTTCTTCAGTGAAGGTGGCTAGCTCTTTCCTTCCTATCATTTTAAGTTTATTCTCACAATTACTACAATACTTTTTGTTACTTTTGACAAATACTTTTAGATATAAATACATGTGACCATAAAGGTGACTAAATTTAGATAGTTTTGGATATTTCTGTGATTGTATTAAATGTCACATTACATTTATATCTATTTCTTGACCAAGTGAATACCTGCTGTTAACCTTGGAAATTTTACACACATGCAATTAAAAAGTATTTGAGTTTGCTAATGTTATTTGCACCAAAGTCTCAGCTTTTAGGGAGATTGCTGAATATTATTCTCAGAAGTAAACGTCTAATCAAGAAAGTGTTTTACAAATATACTATTGTTATAAGAAGAGGAGAAGGCACACAAAGAGAGATGTGTGACAGCAAGGCTTGACACCAGAGAGCATGCTATTGGGGGAGGGGAGAGGAAACAGTCCAGGTGAGACAAGGATATGCCTGGTTAACAGCTGATATGTTTACACCATCTGCTCTCTCAGGCTTCCACCGGCTCTGAGGCACAAGGAAGTAATGTAAAGTCGCACAAGGAAGTAATGCAATGTCACACAAGGTCACTTAGTTCTTTGGCAAAGTCATTTAAGGAAAAATTTTAAGGATGCAGTTATTTTCATTTAATAATACAGAAGTGTTTAATGTTAAGAAACTTTCAGATATAATGTTTTAATATTATTTAAGTGAAGTATTCCCCTAAAGAACTCCAGGCATTTAAAATAGTGTACTATCCACATACACAGGGGAATTTTAGTCACTCAGTTTGTGCAAATTCACTTACTTGCCATTTCATTATTTATGAGAATTGATGATCATTTCTTGGCCAAATTATTGCTATTATCACCACCGTGTATCATCTTTCTTGAAAGGTAATTAGTCACATCCTACAATGGATGCTTCAAAGTACATAAATCTTTCTTATTCATCTTTATATTTCCATTCTGTTATGAACTATATGCTTGTGTTCCCCCCAAGTTTATATTGAAACCCTAACCACCACTTCCCATCCTATAATCTTAAATTTTAATTTTTCTGCTAATAGCAACACTTTTGTTCTACTCCTGCATCACATGGGAAATTTTTTCCTACTGGTTAGAGTTGAACACTCAGATCCAGTTAATGCTTGTTTCAATCAGTTTCCAAACTTCTAATTGTTGATAAGAGAAATTTGGAAAAATTTGTCTCCTAATTAATATTTCTAATACATATCTTCTCATATTCATTAAGAAGATAAAGAGTAAAGAGACAATCACTGCTTCTTCCAATCATTGTGTGTTTCATGATCATTTGCTAAATGTCCCAAACAAATGCATTTAATAATATCTAACATGTATATAATATTTACTATGTTCAAACACTTCACAACCCATAAATTTGGTACTATTATTTTCTCCATTTATACATGAGGGATTAAGTCATGGAAAGGGCAAAACTGGGAAATTTCACATGTTAATTGAAAGATTTTGGGCTTCGTAGTTCTGCTTTTAACTGTTACTTTCTGTTGACTATATCCAATGTACTTCATGACAACTCACAAGGAGAACAGAAGGCACAAAAAACTCCTGAAGACGTTAGTTCCCTTACATCTTTCATAAGTAGAGGTTTACTTTCTTACAACCTACATGACAGGTGAGAGATTAGGTCAATGCCTTTTTAGTCTGATCCTTGTGCTATATGCACATTACTTGTTTACCTTCTTGTAAAACCCTTGCTAGTTGAGGTTGATATCACCTGGCCGCACTAGTCTCTTACCCTCTTGATTTCTGACATCTTCTTTACTTGCTATATGGCAGATATCACACCTGCTCTATCCTAGGTCATTTTAACAGCAAAATGTTCAGTTTAACCAAAATTCTAGCTTCCTTTCTTCCTCAGAATCCCACCTATTCTCTTTTACCCAAACAGTTCAAAACAGTATTTTTGCACATTCTATCTCCACACTGATTTACCATTTATTCCAGAGTATACTGAGTACCGTTAAAATAGGGCTTGCCACTCATGGAAGGTTCCTTATAACTAATTTCAAAAGCACATTTCAACGCTCAAGTTGTTTGATCCCAGTAGCATTTAAAACACACAACTGGAACTTCCACTTCTAGTGGGAGTTTTTCTATGGATACCTAGGAAATGTAGATAACTTTAAAATATATTTGAAAGCATAAGAAAAGACAGTGGCATTCTTTAGAAATGTTTTACTTCAGAGGTCTTGCCATTTCTTAATGGAAACAGGCATAAGTCCCAGGTAGAGAACACTTTTAAGGTCATGTATTATGGATAAAAACTAAAATAAAATTTAAAAATTACAGCTGGAGTTTAGAACTGCAAAAGCAGCCATAAATTTGGGAATACAAGTTCATTGTGAATAGATTCATGCAGTTAAACTCACACCTATGGTGGTTTTCTCCTAGAAAATAAATTTATTTATGTGAACTAGGCAAGCAAGTCAAGAAGATGTAGAAAGAGTGGTGTTTTTCAAAGTCTCTTGTTGATGAAAAGATAAAAATTACATTTTAGGACATGCCAAGTTTTGAGGGTGCGCTAATGATCTGGAAGTAAGGCAAGAGAAATATTTAAGCTAAAGCAAAGCAAAACAAAAACACATGTAATGTAAAAGAAAATGAAATAAATAAATAAATAGAAGTGATCTCAGGTGGCCTTGGCCTGCAGTGTCTTGAAGGAGGATTTCGGTTCCTGGCCAGAGATTGAGGTCGGGCAGCGGCACTGAGAGCACTGAATCCTAGCCACTAAACCACAAGGGACCAGTGGCCAGTGACAAGGCCTGGCCCATCAGCTGTGTAGAAATGAATTTCCACATAGAGACAGAAAGCAGTGAAACAAGTTAAGTGTTTATTAGGAGGCAAAAAGTATGGTATGTGCAGGTACACAGGTGGACTCAGAGAGAGAGTCTTGCCTTCGTGGTAGTTTGAATCACTTTTATGGGGCATTTCTTCCAGGCATCCTTTGACCAGTCATCCTGGCTTTGCCGGTTCTGAGTCTGTAATTGGTTTATCTCAGGGTCCTCCCATGTGTGCATGTGCATCTCTTAGCCAAGATGGATTCTAGAGAAGAGGTCTATGGGTAGTTGATATCACTTACTATGGGGTGGCGCCCCCTCCTTTTTCGACCTCCAAGGAGCCTTTCTATGCAAGTGTAGTCGGAAAGGTCTCCTTGACTTTGAGAATGAGGAATATGTGGTTTTTAATCTCTTATCTGGGCAGGGCCCAGCCTCCTCTCTCGCTCCTGCTGTTATGGAGTTCCTGTCCGCAGGGAAGAAACTTCAGCTGTTCAGCCTGGGGCCCATCTATCTCCTACCTCAGAAGGAATTTAAGAAACATTTTGATCTGCATGAGTAGTACTAACACATATTCACAGATTAAAATTATTAAAACACACTCCATGATATGTACAAGAAAGACATGATAATTATGTAGACTATGATAGATTATAAATTAAAAATGGATAAATGTGTACCATACAAACCCTAAATTAAGGAAGATGGCATAGTTTTAGAAATATGAGAGAAAGGAGACAAATAGAGAAGTATTAGAATAAAGAAAAACATTAAAAAATGATTATATAATTATTCCACTAAATAATATAACAATTCTAAATTGGTATTTAAGTAAAACAGCTTCAAAGTATATAATACAAGTTGACAGAACTAAAAATTAAAACAGATAAACACTAAATCATATCAGGAAACTCACATACTTCTCCCAATAGCTGACAAAATAAGCAGAGAAAAATATCAGTAAATTCATGGACTATTTGACTAAAAATTAGTAACAACTTAACTATATAAATATGTAAACATATGGGTATAATGTGTAAAATACAAATTTTAAAGTGTACCTGTTTACCAAAGTGTTCATATTCAAAGCCATATTATAAGCTTTAGCAATTTTCAAAACTAAAAACTCGTTCAGTTGAATTAAGTCAAAACTAAATAACAATAATAATAAAATACTAGGAAATGCTGAGATCTTTGGAAATTAAGCTATACACTTTAAAATTACCACTGGGTCAAAGCAGAAATCACAATTGAAATTTGAAAACATTTGGAGCTTAGTACCAAAATATGACATATTAAAACATCTGGAATGTAGCTGAAGACTTACTTGGAGAGATTTTTAAAAATTAAATGCATCTTATTATAAAAAGAAAAGCTGAAATCAATTATTTAAGGATACATCTCAAAAAGATAGATACAAAAATATCATCCTATGTAAGGGATAGCAAGGCAATGAAAAGATAAAGATAGAAATTAATAAATTAGAAACTTAACATACAATAAAGAAACAAAATGAAAAGTTATTACTTTGAAAGCTGAATAAAATGCATGGTCTTCCAGCATGATTGAGAAAAGCAAAATAAAAGTACACATTAATAGTACTGGGAATAAAATAAGTGTCATCACTATGAATCCCAGAGATATTATAAAAAGGTAATAATGGATATAATCATGGATATTTGAACAATATTATATTTAGATAAAATTGATAAATCCCTAGAATAATTTACCTTCCCATGCATTATACCAAATAATGAAAAGAGAACAATTCCCCACTCATTTTATAGCAAGATCGTACCCTTTATAGGATATTACAAAAAAAAGTATATTGAAGCCTAATTGTCTTCATGAAAACTCTTAAAATACTATTGACTCAAATGCAACCTACAGACAAGTGTAATACATCAGGATCAAATTAAGTCTACTGCAAGAAAGCAAGTCTGGTTTAACATTTAAATACTAATAAATGAAACTCACATCATTAACAGAATAAGAAGATAAAAATGCACATGATCTTCTCAAAGATGTTGAAAAAATGTTTGTTAGAACTCAGTACCTATTGATGATGATGATGATGATGATGATGATGATGATGATAGCAAACTAGGAAAAAAGAGAAGTCTTAGATACAGTGGAATTTGAACTGGGTTGTTAGCTGACTGGTATTAATTAACTAAATTGTGATACCTGAAATCCATATAACCACAACCATGCTAAGTAGGACTGTTTGTAGTATATTATGTGTGAAGTGTATGGTCTTTTTGCATGTAAGTTATGTTAAAATAGGAGACATTATGTCAAAGAAAAAAATTAGTGAAAAATATAATTTGTTTTAATCAGGAGTATATGTCATAATAACCCTTCATATATTTCATATCAACTCAGACATTTCTATTTTACCCTCTAATGTGTGAGGACAATAAGGGAAACGGTTATAGAATGAGAATAAGGAATATCCTTGTGGTTTAAGAATATACTATTATAAAAAAGCTTAGGGACTTCCCTGGTGGTCCAGTGGTTAAGACTCTGCCCTTCCACGGTAGCAGGCAGGGGTTCAGTCCCTGGTCAGGGGAACTAAGATCCCCCATGTCGAGGCAGCTCAGCAAAAAAAAAAAAAGAAAAGAAAAAAATTTTCTTACAATAAAAAAAAATGTTTAAAGGTTAAAACACTTCAGCAAAACTGAAAAGGGGATGTTCAAGATGCACGTAGGCATAGGCTTTGTGAGTGCCATCACGGAAGAAAAGCATTCATTGTGATGATTCAATATATTCAGCATATTCAGAAAAGAGAGTGTTTATCAATTCATAGTGTGTTTAAATCAAAAACTTATTGAGGTTGAAATCAGCAGACAACAGCAAGAAATGTGAAGGTTTTCTCATTAGACCATGAAATGAAACAAATTTGACATAAATATCTAAAGAATTCAAACCATAAGAAATGATTATTTGATAGATTGTTCTTAATTTTGTTCATGAGCATATTGTATTATTTCAGTTTACTGGGTATTTCTTTTTTTAATCTCAGTGTATATGAATATTCACTTTATATACTGTAGATGTAAATTTGCTTGCCTAAATTGAAAATAAAAAGAGCTATGACTCCATTGTTACTAGTCATTCAGTAGTGAGGAGAATACATTTAGTAAAAACAGATTAAAATTTCAGTATATAATTTAATACTTATTTGTGGTTTAACTAAATATGACTTATGATACTTTGTAAGTGCATTAATTTGATGATAATGTTTCCAACTAATGTAATTAAAAATATCTTGCAATTACAACTAACTTGATTTCTGCTATCCTCATCAGTGTCCTCAAAACTGGTTGTGTTGACAGATGGTGATGCTCTAATAAATGCCTTGGAATCACCTTTCCCCACTGTAAGCCACTTCTACGTATAAATCACATCTACTTGCTCCAGATATATGCCAGCCACGGTGGAGAATTTTTATAAGATATTAAGAGATGTTATTCACTATTATGGAGCTCACAGTCAATAGCAGACTACAGTGTCCTCAATTAACTGTAATATGGCTGAGACATAGCACATATAACAATGTACAGGGACTTTAATGACAAGGACTTCAGAGATTCTACTAACAATTGATTCAACCAATATGTATTCAGAATCTACTTCATGTGATATAATTACACTAGGTGCTAAAGGTATGAAAGCACAAAACAAAATGTCAACACCAAAATAATGAAAACCTTTGCTGTCCTTAAGTGTTTTATAATATAGCAGGAGATCACACAAGGATACAGATAGTTAAGACAGAATGTTGTATGCAGTATAGGAAGTATCCATACTTTCTCATTTACTTAAGCAAACAGTCTTGAAAATTCAGAATTGATTAATCAGTTTGATTCCTTAAGAACTGAGAAAAGAAGTATAGGTAAAGGCACAAGAAAAATTATAGGTTTTGGTCTTTTGCAGCTTTGACACTGAATTCTAGCTCTTAAAATATCTACTTTATTATTAGTTATAAATTATCATAAGTCATGGTATTATGAAGTTTGTAAAATAAGACATATTATATAATGGCACATGTGTGTTAAGGGTTCCTTTAGGGCAGTACAATATAATTGCTTAGAGAGATTATAAACTTCATGATATTTAAAATTATACACCACAGGAACTCAATTAGAATTTTTAGTGATAAGACCCCAGCATTAGTTCTCTTTTTTTTTCTTTTAAAGCTCCCCAGATTATACCAATGCTCACCCTAGTTTGATAACTACTGCTTAGTAGTTTATTTATGGATACAAGACTTTATGCAGGTCAGGGAAGATGATAAATTTGGCAAATGGTGAATGGTCAACTTAAACTTTCAGATTATTTTTATATTTGTCCTTTTTTTTTCTTTGAAGTTGTTAGTATACTCTGAATCTATTCTAAGTTTTAAGTTCATCTTACTTTAAACTTACTTTCTATACAGTTACTGGGATGCCTTGCATAAGGGATATTTATTATTACTGATTAGCAAAGGATGTAATGACATTAAAAATTAACTCACATTTGTAATACAAAGGATTTCTCATTTCTGAAGACAACCTACCAAAAAGTCAAGTGACTTCTAGTAATTTTGCTCAGGTTGTACTACTAGACGTGGTTTAGACACATTTGATATTTCAACTGGGGTGAGATCCTTAAGTTTAGAAATATAATGATTTAATGATCTATGCATATACTGCATAATTTTTAGTACATAGCATGCATCTGCACCAAAGTATCCTTGAATATCCACACCTCAGCAATAGTCTGAAATTACTGGCCATTTTCTATGTAACTTTTTTTTTTAATTTAGGAGAAAAAAGATGGAATTAAATTGTCACTCATAGAACATGATAACATGAAGTTGATTATTTCCTACCTGAAGTCACTTGTATCAGTTGTTATAAGTTAGATGATGAGATGAATGCATGATATGTTTTTTAAAACTTTACTTATAGCTAAGGCAATAGTCAAGGATCATCATACTTTTATTCTAAAATATATTGTTCATTTTTGTTATATTTGTTACACCTGTTATTTTCCCCCGAGGTGGTTAAATTCCTAAAACAAAATGCCATTGGAAATCAAAGAAAGACTAGCTGAAGATGCTGGGCTTCATGTGTTTTCCATGGACAATTGAATTTTCTCATTTACTTATACAAGCTTTTTTAGGACATTAGAAGCTAGGATGTATATATTTTTAATTTTTATACAATTTTTTAAAGGTTACTTTCCATTTATACTTATTATAGAATATTAGCTATATTCCGCATGTTGTATAATACATCCTTGAGCCTATCTTACACCAAACGGAGTTCATACCTCCACTTCCCCCACCCCTTTTTGCCCCCACCACTGCTAACAGCTAGTTTATTCTCCATACTTGTGTCTGCTTCTTTTATGTTATATTCACTAGTTTGTTGTATTTTTTAGATTCTACATATAAGCAATATCATACAGTATTTATCTTTTCCTTTCTGACCTATTTCACTTAGCATAATGCCCTCCAACTCCACCCATGTTGCTGCAAATGGTAAAATTTCATTCTGTTTTATGGCTGAGTAGTATTCCATAGTGTATATGTGTGTGTGCATGTGTATATACGTGTGTGTGTGTGTGTGTGTGTGTATATATATATATATATATATCTCTCTCTCAGATCTTTATCCATTCACCTACTGATGGATACTTAGATGTTTACATGTCTTGGCAACTGTAAATAACGCTATGAACATTAGGGTGCATGTATCTTTGAATTAATGTTTTTGTTTTCTTCTGATATATGCTCAGAAGTAGAACTGCTGGGTCATATGGTAGTTCTATATTTTGTCTTTTGAGAAACCTCCATACTGTTTTCCACAGTGGCTGTACCAATTTACATTCCCACAACAGTGTACAAGGGTTCCCTTTTCTCCACATCCTTGCCAACATTTGTTATTTGTAGACATTTTGATGATAGCCATTCTGTCAGGTGTGAGGTGATATTTCATTGTGGTTTTGATTTGCATTCCCCTGATGATTAGCAAGGTTGATCATCTTTTCATGTGCCTGTTGGCGATCTGCATCCACTCTTTGGAAAAGTGTCTATTCAGTTCTTCTGCCCATTTCTTAATCAGGTCATTTGCTTTTTTGATGTTGAATTGTATGGGCTGTTTATATATGTTGGATATTAATCCCTTATCAGTCATATTATTTGCAAATATTTTCTCCCATTCAGTAGGTTGTCTCTTTTTGTTTTGTTAATGGTTGCCTTTGCTGTGAGCTAGGATGTATTTTTACTTGCTTGAAATGAATTTCATTGTTAAGTAGATGAATTTTTTTCTCAATACTTCTTTGACTCATAAGGACACAGAGTATTTGTTGATTGCATTGTACATGAAGGCATCTTGAGTATGAGGGGTTCTTGAGACAGCTTGTACATCCTCAATTAAGTTCTCATTTCTAAATTAAATTAAATACTTCACTTATGATTAGAACAGGATACAATAGAGAATAGACATGCAACTTCACTAATTTTTGCTCCTGGCAGAAAAATCTATGCATTTTAAGCCAGATTTACCTTTGCCTGGATTTTGAACTATACTGAGAAAATGATGTATCAATAATATAGTTCAGCTCAGGTTAGAAATTATTTGTTGCATTTTTGTACTGTAAAACTGTGTAGTTATCCTCTATATCTGCAAATATAAATATATTTTTCTGCATTTTATAGCTACATGATAATCATCAAATTGTATATAAACTTGAATAAGAAGCTTTGCCCTACAAGTCTTCACTGTGTAGTAAACAGCCAGGTAAATACAGTAATTGTAATAATTATAGTTATAAATAATTATAATAAATGAACTCAGTGTTACAGTGGATATATGGATATAAAACCAAAACTTACATCTTTATCCAGTGCATACATTAAATAATACTAAAGCCATGCATATTATCATATTAAACAGTACTGGAGCAGAGCATACTATTCTGAATCTATGTTAAACAATACTGGGAAGAGACATTAAAAAAAATAATAATAAATTAGCTGCATGCTCCAGGAAATGCTTGCTTTCGGAAGATAAGATTATAAACCAAATAAAACAGTTTCCCTATCAAGACTCATTTCAAGACCCTCTTTCTAGCTATGCCAAGAAAAAAAAAGTGATTGTCGTAAAACCGGTCCATTCCCAACTAATTCTCCTCTCTGCAAGATAAGTTAAAAATAACACAACCAAAGACATAAAATCATATAAGCATTCTTATCTAATGTTTTTACCTGGAGATACGACGAGAGAAAAAAATAGTTTGATTCAAAGATTAAAAACTCTATTCAGCTGAGGTGCATCAGGAAGCAACTGAAGACCCAATCACTCCCTGGGCCAAGCAGTACTGTAGTTTTATAGGGTGAAGGGAGGGGAGAAATATGTGTTTTTGTGGTTTGGTTGAGGTAGAACTTTTCCTCATCTCTAACTGCTGTAAAACCTATGGTTGGAAAAGGAAATTTTTGTGATTCCATCCCTATTGCTAGGGATATGGGGTACAGTACGATTCAGGCAACTGTCATTACAATTCTTTTGAGAACTCTTTTTGCAAGCCTTGCAGTTTTTCAAGTTTCAGAGGAAGGGTTGTTATTCAGAGAAAAAGGCAGGGAGGGGAAAAGAGAATAAAAAAATATATATGTGTGTGTATATGTATATAAAAAGGCATAGCTTGAAGCCAGAGAATTGGAAACTGTTTTTAATGTTTTTACAGACACTAGTAACACGGTCAAGGTGGTATTCTCCCTTACCACAGTAAGTCTAATAAACTTAACTTTGCCTGAATAATGGATTTTTCTGATATTTCTCGGTGAGTTGAAATTTGACAATAAGAAATATTGGAAGACTACAGAATGGAGGGAGAAATCTGGAAAAGGAAAAGGAGGTCATATGAAAAATGATATTTTATCTACATCTTTAAGGTGTTTGGTGGGTTAAGAAAATTGAAGACAGCATATCACTGTTATGGCATGTGTGGTTTCCCACTGGGGAAAACATGACACATGTGTGGTTTCCCACTGGGGAAAATATGACACAGACTCACTTAATAAAAAATAAACAAAAAGGGATATCGTTATACACACTTCATCCATTGAAAGGATAATAAAATGATACTATGAACAACTTTATGTTCATACATTCAAAAACTTAGAAAATATGGATGAATTCCTTAAAAGCTGCAAAGGACCACACCTAGTCAAGATGAAACAGACAAACTGAATAGTCCTATAAGCAAAAAAGGAATTAAATTTGTAAATAAAAAGCTCCTGGGCTTCCCTGGTGGCGCAGTGGTTGAGAGTCCGCCTGCCGATGCAGGGGACACGGGTTCGTGCCCCGGTCCGGGAAAATCCCACATGCCGCGGAGCGGCTGGGCCCGTGAGCCATGGCCACTGAGACTGCGCGTCCGGAGCCTGTGCTCCGCAGCGGGAGAGGCCACAACAGTGAGAGGCCCGCGTATCGCAAAAAAAAAAAAAAAAAAAGCTCCTGACAAAGAAATCCCCAGGCCTACATTACTTCATTGGAGAATTCCACCAAAAATTTAAATAAGAATTAACATGGATATTAAACAATATCTTACAGAAAATAGAAGAAGGAATATTTTGCAACCCAGTTTATGAGACCAGTATTGTTCTGTTTTCAAAAGCAGACAAAGAAAGCACATACACACCCAAGGGTTATATAGACCTACATCTCTTGTAAACTTACATGCAAACATTCTCAACAAAATATTGGCAAAGTGGATCCAATAATGTATAAAAAGAATTATAAAGCATGATCAAGTGAGATTTTTCCAGGTATGCAGAGAGTAGGAGAAAAATATTTGCAAATCACATATGAAACCAATGACCATACTGAAAATATATAAAGAAACTCTCAAAACTCAAAAGTAAAAAAACACTTCAAGTAGAAAATGGACAAAAGATATGAATAGACATTTTACTGAGAATATATATATAGATGGCAAATAAGTACAGGAAAATTAAAAGTACGGGATATTGTAACACAACTATCTAAGTGGCTAAAATTTTTTTTTAAATTAACAATGACAAATGTCAAATGCTTTCAAGAATGTGAGCAAACTGGATGATCCAGGAAAAGACAAAACTATGGAAATGGTAAAAATATCAGTGATTGCCAAGAGGAGCAGGGGCAAGGGAAGGAGGGATGAATAGGCAGAGCTCAGAGCATTTCTAGGGCAATGAAACTACTCTGTGTGATGCTATAATGATAGATACATATTATACACTTGTCGAAACCCGTAAAATATACACCAAGAGTGATTCAAGGGTAAACTGTGGTCTTTGGATGTTTACGATGGATGTGTCAATGTATGTTCACCTTTGGTAAAACATGTACAATTATGTTGAGTGATGTTGATAATGAAAAAGGCTATGCATGTGTGAGAGCAGAGGGTAGCTGGGAAATCTCTGTACCTTCCTCTCAATTTTGCTATGAGCATAAAACTGCTCTAAAAAATTCTTAAAAAATATATGGGGTGGATGGACCTAGAGTCTGTCATACAGAGTGAAGTCAGTCAGAAAGAGAAAAACAAATACCATATGCTAACACATATATATGCTAGAGTGGGTCTGTTGATTCAGGGACTGTGAAAAGTCTGAGCTCTTACCTTTCTTGCAAGACATAAGACTTCTAGACTAGAGACATAGCCAATTTATTACTTATGGCAAAAGAACAGCGGAATTCCTAGCCCCCGATCTCTCTGCTCCAATCTTCTTGGCTGTTATGGGAAGGGCCAAGTGTTACCTGTATATGCAGTATAGGTACAAAAGAGGAATTGCCAAATTAGGATCTGATTTTGATCCATCCATCCCTACCCTCATCCATCCCATGCAACAATCATTATTGAGTACCTCTTACACTGCAGATGTTTTAGACATTTTAGATGCAACAAAAATGTTCATGGCTTTAAGAAACTAAGATTATAGCTGGTGATAGAGATAGCTAACAAATAATAACAGTATATACATAAGGGTTATTATAGATGCATATATGGACTACTAAAATCAGTAACCAAAAGAATATTTAATTTTTAAGAAGAATGAGAAGGAAAAGATTGATGGCAAGAACATCAACTATGAGACAATTACAACAGTCTAGTCCTGGATTGAAGGGTACCTGGAAAGTGATGTTCGTGGAGAGAAGAGGATGCATTTAAGGATTAAAAAAAAAAAGATTATTTGGAAAAGTTTCTGTGCAGCCTCCGCTGATAGACTGACAGACAGCTGTGGTTGCCTGGAAACTGAGAACATTTAATGAGTATCCATTGTTTGGTAACCAGACCTGATTGTATCCATGATAGACTAGAGATGGTGTTGAGCTCTCAGGAATAGAAACCCATAATAACCAGAGGTACCAGGTACCCACAATTCATATTTCCTTCCTAAGATTTGGAAAGAAAAGTCTCTGAAAGAGAATTAGAACCATACTGGAGTGATAAGTGATGAGGAAATTTAGCCACTGAGTAGTATTAGCTTTACTGTTCTTACCAAAATCATTTCTGATAAATTACTACATCGTAAAGATGATTTGAAGACGCTTAGGGTATTAATATTTGCATGTTTCCTCCAGGTGAACATATAACAAAATAAGAATGCAATGCAATTAAACTATTAACACTGATTCTTTGCAAGAATAATAGGTAAAAACATGAAGATTTGATGTATATGTAGTCTAAACGTAACTTAGTGTTTATTTACTAAGTTAAATAATATTGTTTTGTATATTATATATGCTCTGCTAGGCTGGGAATCTCTCTTATTCCTTTATTTTCACTTTATCATTTCAGTATGTAAGAAATATAATTACTTATAATCATACAGTATAGTATATATTATAATTATATACAATAATTCTTATTAGTAAGAATTAATAACAACAGAAATAGGTTTTTTTTAGGAAAAACATATAGGAAATGTAATTAAGAACTAATTTTTTTCCCTGAGCTTCAAAAACTCTGAGGCAAAAATATAAAGGTAAGCTGAGTCCAGATTGTTAAGACCATAAATAAATATATTGTAAAAGAGTTAACATTTTATTCTATATGCCATATGTCCACTTCCCATCTAAGCCACTATATTCACGAGAATAGTTTCAGAATCTGAATATCCTGTAAATATTATTCACCATGTATATTTTCATATAAGACATTGAGTAGCAGAGTAAAAACTTTCTTCTCTCTCCAAGCTGCCCCTGATCCTCATACCCTGAGTCGTGTTTATCAAAGCACTCTGTGCTAACAAATTTTTCAAGACATATTTGATCAGTACTGATTTTAGGCAGTTCATGGCAAAAGTCTTCTAGAATAATGAAGGATGATTTATATTTCTTAAAGTTCAGCTATGTACCCTCAGAGAGAAGATACAATGTTATAAAATCTAAGAGTGGTTACCTGTTTGTCAAGTTAGACATTGTAAAAATTTTATGCTGAATAATAAATCATAGGATTGCTTCCAGTAAAATCCAGGATTTTTCTCAAAATATAGCTTTCAATCCACTCTAGGAACTTCATTAGTGCATAGTAGAAAATTCAGACATCTGTATCATGAGGCATGGGAAGTTCTGTCCTGCAAACAGAAACATAGGCAGATGTGTTTAAATTGTAGGAAATCTATATAAGAGTTCTAAAGTATGTTTTATTTTCAAAACTGTGGATTTTTCTTATTCAGAAAGATTTTCATGATCATGGAAAATGAAATAAAAATAAAATAGAGAAAGAAAAAAATAGTGGAGAGACCACTACTTGCACTTCAGCTCTTATTCTGTTTATTCTTATTCTGTTATTCTTAACTGTTTCTCTTATCATTGGGTACTCTTTAACCTGGTTATATTCATAATTAAGTATCAATTTAATAGCTCTATAATACAGAGTATCCTGAAGTATCTTAAAGAATTTCTATATTTTTGAGTACTTAAACTATCTCTAAATTTTCACTTTCTAAATAATGTTGAAACATGTATCTTTGTGCATAAAGATGTTGGAAATTGGGGCTTATTTCATGAAAGGAGAGCTACAATATGTAAAATTGTGTACATATGTTTGGAGGTATTATTTTGAAAATTATTTTCTTTTTCTGCTTTATTCTTTGTTTATCATATTGGTAATTTAGTGATTCTCTTATCAATCAACCATATTACAAAAATGAAGCCTCATATTGTCTAGTTTAGAGAAAAACTGTTAAAAAGTTATTTTCTTAATTTCATAATCCATATACTCTCACATCACCTTTGTGAGATGGGGCTTGGTCTATGCTTTCTACACTATTACTGGCAGTAGTATCAGAAAAAAAATCAATTTCTATATTCTCACTATTTCTGGTGCGATTTTTCTTTAATGGCTCCAGTGTATATAAGCTCTGTGATATTAGGTGAGTTACTAAACATTTTTGTGTCTCAGTCTCCTCACTTGTAAAATAAAGTGAGATATCTATCTGACCAGATTATTGAGATTAACAAATAAAATAATGCATGTCAAAACATGTAACACTGACACATTACACATTGAATAAATATTTCCTTCACACTTCTTCAAGAGAATACACTTTTAAGTGCACAATCACTGATCTTTCTGGCTTTGATCTTGGCTTTTTAACACACCTGAGTCTATGAAATGTATGGAGGAATGTGAATGCCCATTATCTATATCTCTGCTTCCCTAATCATTAATCTGGGAATATCTTGCTGTTGCCTCTCTCTACCTTGATAATGATGAACGTTGAAACTGAATCCCTAGAGAGTCTGCTAAGCTAAAAAAAACCCTGCCCAAGTGAAACACAGCCCTATCCTTCAAAAATTTTACATATAATGGTGGTTGATGACAAGCATGGTAACAAATACAAATAATATAAATAAATATATATAGCTGAATTGAGAGCTATAATAGGAATATAAGTATAGAATAATAAAATACAACCTTTGAGATGCAAACAAACTTTAGCTCTGGGAAAAATTTCTGCTACACTATATAACTTAAAAATAATGAGTTAAGTCAAAATAATTTTTTGGCTCTGGTGTCTGAGTTTCCCATATAAAGGAAACGTGTCCCAGCATCTTTCCCTCTAGTGGTAATCTGTAGCATTACTTCAACCATATTTCAAGACTGAACCATCCTATGTTCAAAACAATTGTCCCAATTTCCATACACCAGGATTAAGAATGCAGAAAACATTCTGTAGACAAAAGAATTAAAAAGAAAATAATTTCATGTTCTATGAGAAGATCATAAAAAGTGACTTTTACTACAGATAGGTTCTTCTAAATTTATCCTGGGTTGTATGTTGGTTTGACCAGTTACTTGCCATGTTAAACTGGACGGAAGTAATAATAATATAATTTGAATAAAAAATAAGAAAAGAGAGAAGCAAACTTTATTGAGCATTTGTCGTTTATCAAGGTCTGTGCTAAATGTTCCACACACATTCTTACAAGAAACTGTGAGGTAGACATGATATATAAATGACAGATAAGGAGCCTGAGTTTTAGGATGGTTAAGTGTCTTTTTCAAGATCTGGTCCAGCTGTCTAATTTCAAAGCCTTCACCCTAACACTATACATTCTTCTCTATCTGAAAAACGTCTAGTGAATAAAATTTCTCAGGTAGCAATGGATTACAGCAAGAGCCCAAATGTTATCATTCCTTTGCCCCATAGTTTCCTCTAATTGCCGTTGCATTTATTTTTAATTGGGGTATAGTTGCTTTATAATGTTGTGTTAGTTTCTGCTGTACAGCAAAGTGAATCAACTAAATATACATATATCCCCTTTATTTTGGATTTCCTTCCCATTTAGGTCACCATAGAGCGTTGAGCACAGTTCTCTGTGCTATACAGCAGGTTCTCATTTGTTATCTATTTTATACATAGTATATGTATATATTTCAATCCCAATCTCCCAATTCATCCCACGATCTTTTCCCCCCCTTGGTGTCCATACATTTGTTCTCTACATCTGTGTCTCTATTTCTGCTTTGCAAATAGGTTCATCTGTACCATTTTTCTAGATTTCACATATATGCATTAATATACGATATTTGTTTCTCTCTGACTTACTTCACTCTGTATGACAGTCTCTAGGTCCATCCATGTCTCTACAAATGACTCGATTTAGTTCCTTTTAATGGCTAATACCCCATTGTATACATGTACCACATCTTCTTTATCCAGGTATCTGTCGATGGACATTTAGTTTGCTTCCATGTCCTGGCTATTGTAAATAGTGCTGCAATGAGTATTGGGGTACATGTGTCTTTTTGAATTATGGTTTTCTCAGGGTATATGCCCAGTAGTGGGATTGCTGGATCATATGGAAGTTCTATTTTTAGTTTTTTAAGGAAATTCCATGCTGTTCTCCATAGTGGCTGTATCAACTTATATTCCCACCAACAGTGCAAGAGTGTTCCCTTTTCTCCACACCCTCTCCAGCATGTATTGTTTGTATATTTTTTTGATGATGGCCATTCTGACTGGTGTGAAGTGATACTTCACTGTAATATTGATTTGTATTTCTCCAATAATTAGTGATGTTGAGCAACTTTTCATGTGCCTCTTGGCGAAGTATCTAAAGACAGTGCCACTTCTTCACTTCCCGTTCATAATTTAGTCTACCTCAGTCTACCTACAAACCAGTACCCTGAAAATGTTTTTGTTAAGGTTACCAATGACTTATGTCAGGTACCGTGAAGCAATGATCCATGTAGATTTCCAGTGATCCTTACTGAAACAGTTAAGAACATTAAACTGAAAAGACCACTTCCTCCTTTACAAAAATGTTCTTTTAACTTCCATTACATTATTACTTCAAATTCTTTTTCCTCCTCCTTCTTCCTCTTTTCCCCCTTCCTCCTTTTCCTTCTTTTCCTCTTGGTCTTCATCTTTATCTCAGTAAAGCTTTTTGGTTTCTTTTGTAGATTCAAATCCTCTACTTGAATTGAGGGTGAAGGAATTTTTCAGGCTCATTTTTGGTTCTCTGTTCATTCCCATAGATTAAAAAGTAAAAATACATTTATACATGTTACAACCAAATTTGTATCTCAATGGGATTTCTAATCTTGTATCCATCTAATTAATTGGCATTTCCATTTTAAAGTCTCAAATTCATCTACAACTAAATACATCTTAAATATATCTTGGTTTTCCATACCAAATCATATTCTTATCCCTATTATCCCACATTCTGTCTTATCTCAAAAATTGCCAGATTTATTTGCCCAGATTTTCAAACTGGAAAGCTTGGAGTTATGCTTTATTTCCACTTCCTTTTCCTTCATCTGCAACATCCCTCCTATCAGGAGTTTTTTTGGTCTCTTTTTTTTCCTTTCTATTGTGAAACAAAGAATGTTGTTCACTCTCCAGTTCTACAAGGATTAAGTCATTAGCCATTGCAATTGCTGACTGACAGTGTACCCCAAGAGGAATTCAGAATGAGACACGCTGTGCTTTGGACAAGCAGACTCCTTAGATAGTTAGATGCAGATCTCTTAAAGAATTTTAATAAATCCAGATCCTTTCATCTTCCCTTACATAGAAAATCACTAAAATCGTTAACTGGAGATATCTGTTCTTTGTGACTAGCAATAATCCTTTACCAAGATGTGTGCTCGACTGCAGGTACTTCCTAGCCGAAAATCGTATAAAAACTTGCTCCTCCCTTACCTCTTTAGAGCAGTTTCCTCACAGCCACTGAGAGGCTGTTTCCCAGGCTATAGTCCTCAATAAGGTCCCTGAATAAAACTGAAACTCACAACTCTTACTCCGTGTGTTTTTCTTTCAGTCAACCCTATATTTTTCATAAGCACTCAAGTCTAGCCCACACTCAAGGGAGGAGAATTAAACTGCACCTCCTGGAGGGAATAGTATCTAAATATATAACATTTGAATATATTATTTGAAATTCTTTTAAAAGACTTTTCTCTTCTCCCTATTTTTTATTTAATAATTTATTTATATCACTATTCTAGCCCTACAGTGTCCATTTACCTCCCTTACCCCCCCTGCCCCCGCCGCACCTGCTTACTCATTACTCTGTGTGAAACCTGACTTACTGTCTATCATGAGTTTACTTCTTTGTTCAACTCTAGTTCATCAAGTAATTTCAGAATTTCTAAGCCGAGGCCCTTTCTGGAGTTTATTTTAGTCACCTTTCTTAGAGTCCTCAGTCCTCTGACAGGATGAAGTGTGCTTTATGGCTCTGTAGATTAACTGGCTCGTTTTGGCTTTTAGAGTAAGAGTAGAATGATGATCTCCTGCAACATTTCTACATCTAAATTGAAAATCCTATTTTCTATTTCTTATCTGGATGATTAACATTTTTCAGCCACTTTCCTCCTATTATCTATATTTAAGGCTACTCTCAATTATCACTGTCACTCGTGGTCTTAATAGGCAGTAGTTTTGTAATTACTAAGATAAATGCTATTTATATTATGATTTCTCCTTTGACTATAGGCTATTTATAAATCTACATGTTTAAAAGCAGCCTTAGGTACATTTGCTGTTATCTTTTTTGTTACTTTAGCGTATTTGCAGTGTGATGAGTGACTATATTCTGCATGATTTCACTCTTTTTATTTTCTTTTACTTTTTGATCCAGTTTATGCTTGCCATACTGGGATTTATAGTAAGAAATATATATTTGGTCTTCGTCCTGGATTTTGGAATAAAGCACCTAAAACCCTTGAAATTTCCTGTGATACTGGTAATAAAAGTTTCTTTCGTTATGTTAATGAATTTCGGATCCCATCTAAGGATGGGAACTGGTTGCCTAGAGAACCAACCATGTGATTAGAAGTTTGGAACTTCAAGTCCTACCTCCAACCCTACCTCTGGGGAGGGGAGAGGGGCTGAGAGTCAAATTGATGTCCAATGATTTCATCAACTATGACTGCATAATTAAGACTCCCTAAAACCCAAAAAAGGATGTGCTTCAGAAAGCTGTGTTGGTGAAAACATGGAGATGCTGGGAGAATGTAATGCCTGTAGAGGGCATGGAAGCTCCAGGCCACTTCCCCAAGCCTTGTCTTATGCTTCTCTTTCAACTGGCTGTTCCTGAGTTACATCCTTTTATAATAAACTGATGATCTAGTAAAATATTTCTCTGAGTTCTGTGAGCTACTCAAGGAAATTCATTAAACCTGAGGATGGGGTCTTGGGAATCTTTGATTTATAACCAGTCAGTCAGAAACACAGGTAACAACCTAGCCTTGTGACTGGTGTCTGAAGTGTGTGTATGTGTGTGCGGTGGGGGGGAAGGGGGGCGGTCTTGTAGGACTAAACCCTTAACCTGTGAAACCCTTAACTCTTAACCTGTGAAATCTGATACTGGCTCAAGTAGATGGATTGTGTCAGAATTAAGTTGAATTGTAAGACACCCAGCTACTGTCCAGAGAATTGCGTTTTCAGTGTGCGGAATCTCACACACACATACATATTGGGACTGGTACCACAATGTCAAGAATGCTGAATATTTTTAAGTGTTGTTTTACTTGCTTGAAAAAAGTTTTTACTGCATATTTGGGCAACAAAGCTATGTATAAGGTGCATTTTATTTATAATGTCAAATCTTTTATATTTTTACTGATATTTTGTCTGCATGTTCTGTGTATTTCTGATAGAAGTGTGTTGAAATCAATCTATTTGGTGGTTTCCTTTCTTACCTTTTTTTCCTCTTTCTTCCTATTTTTGTTGTTTCTTTCTTTATGTATTTTGAAACCATGCTATCAAGTGCCAAATGTTTAGAATAGATGGATTGAATCTTTCAACATTATAAACTCTCCTCTTGCTATAGTTTAAATCTTCTTGATATATCCTGTGTATTATCATAACATAGACACATTAGCTTTCCTTTGGATAGTGTATTTATAAACATCAATTTCAATTATTTTATATTCAAACTTTCTGCTTAACAAATCTTTAGATCTATTTATTATTCACAGCATACATGTATTTAGCAATATAATTATATTTAGAGCATTTAGTGCATTTACACTTAATATAATTTCTCATTTACAATGTGATTTTAATTCATTCCACCTGCTCTAGGTACCCACTTTCTCATGACTTGAACTTGTTTTTTGTTTTCTCAGGTATGACAGGTGTACTTTATTTGATACGTGGTGCTACAAGGTCATATAAATGAACACCACAATGAATGTAAAAGACCTAAGGACACAAATTATTATTCTTTTTTTAGTTTTTTTAATTGAGATATATTATTCTTTTTTTAGTTTTTTTAATTGAGATATAGTTGATGTGCAATATTATATATAAGTTTCAGGTGTACAACATAGTGATTCATAATTTTTGAAAGGTATTCTTTTATAATTATTATAAAATATTGGCTATACTCCTTGTGTTGTACAATATATCCTTGTAGCTTATATATTTTATACATAGCAATTTGTACCTCTCAATTCCCTACCCCTATCTTGCCCCTCGTCCCTTCCCTCTCCACATTGGTAACCACTAGTTTGTTCTCTGTATCTGTGAGACTGTTTCTTTTTTTGTTATATTCACTAGTTTGTTTTATTTTTTAGATTCCACATATAAGTGCCATTATGCAGTATTTGTCTTTCTCTGTCTTAACTTATTTCACTTAGCATAATACCCTCTAAATCCATCCATGTTGTTGTGAATGGCAAAATTTAATTATTTTTATGGCTGATTAGTATTGCATTGTATATATACCACATCTCCTTTATTCATCTGTTGATGGACCCTTAGGTTACTTCCATATTTTGGCAATTGTAAATAATGCTGTTATGAACATTTGGGTGCATGTATCTTTTTCAAATTAGTGTTTTTTGTTTTTTTCAGATATATACACAGGAGTGGAATTGTTGGGTCATATGGTAGTTCTATTTTTAGTTTTCTTGATAAATCTGTTTTCCACTATGGCTGCACCAATTTACATTCCCACATACAGTGTACAAGGTTCCCCTTTTCTCCACGTTTTTGCCAACATTTGTTATTTGTATTCTTTTTTGATGATAGCTTCTAGGAGTTTTATGGTTTCCAGTCTTGCATTTATGTCATTAATCCATTTCAAGTTAAATTTGTATATGGTGTTAAAAATGTTCAAGTTTTCAGCAGTTTTCTCAGAACCATTTATTGAAGAGATTTTCTTTTCTCTATTGTATATTCTTGCTTCCTTTCTCATAGAGTAATTGACCATAAGTGAGGGGGTTTATTTCTGGGCTCTCTATTTTAGTCCATTGTTCTATGAGTCTGTTTTGATGCCAGTACTATACTGTTTTGATTACTGTAGCTTTATAGTATAGTCTGAAGTCAAGGAGCATGATTCCTCCAGCTATGCTTTTCTTTCCAAGATTGCTTTGGCAATTCAGGGATCTTTTGTGTTTCCATACAAATTTTTAAGTCATTTGTTCTAGTTCTCTGAAAAATGTCCTTGATATTTTGATAGGGATTGCACTGAATCTGTAGATTGCCTTGGGTAGTACAATCATTTTAACAAATTTAATTCTTCCAATCCATGAACTTTCCAACAGTTGGGTCTTCTTTAATTTCTTTCATCAGTGTCATAGTCTTCTGTGTATAGGTCTTTTACCTCCTTAGGTAGGTCTATTTCTAGGTACTTTATTCTTTTTGATATGATTGTAAGTGGGATTGTTTACTTAATTTCTGTTTCTGATAGTGCATTGTTAGTGTATAAAAATGCAACAGATTTCTGTACGTTAATTTTGTATTCTGCAATTCTACTGAATTCACTGATGAGCTCTAAGTTTTCTGGTGGCATCTTTAGGATTTTCTATGTATAGTATCATGTCATCTGCAAACCATTACATGTCTCGAAATTTTTGATTATTTTTAGCATTTTACTTTTCCCATTCTATGCTTAGTAATTTTCTAGAAATTAGAGCTTTCATCCTTGATTTAGTAAAGACTAATATTAATTCACAATTTTACACTTTTGTCATTCCAGAAAATACCAGAGACTTAAGACACTTTAACCACATTTACCTCTCATTTGATTCTGCCCCTTTCCAATGTTTCAGATTCCCCAATCCTTAGCCCACACCACCTGATTCCTTGAGAATGGTACACTCTTCAAGATGAATATTACTGTGTTTACCATATAAACATATGTTCAAGCTTCTTTAAACCAATTAATGCTTCATACTCTGGTAACATAAGACTTTATAAGTTATATCTTATTTTTATGAAAATAGCAAAAAAACAAAAAATATATCTTTCATGTATGAATCTAATTTTCAGAATTTCATATTCTACATTAGTATATTGAGTGACACACAAAATGAGAGATCATTTCTTAACACCACATTCTACCATAATTTTATTCTTTCCAGGAACACTCAGCTCCTATATTTTCTATTTTAAAATATGTCAGTACTATTCCTTCCAGTTCTCCCAGCATTCATATTTGATACCTCTAATTCTTAACACACCACATCCACGTCAGTGCTGAACTTCCACTGTGTTAACTCTCACTTACTTTTCAAACTTATTTCCTTCTTTTACTCTGTTCTATATCTTATGTTATTCAAAAATGGAATTAGTTTTTGTGTGGTATACTGCAAAATCTTCCTAACTTATTTCCTTGTTTTTGTTCTTCCTTTTTAATAGATAAGTATATCTACTGAAAAATGCTGACATAAGGTACTCTCACCTCGGTTCAACTGTGCCAACAAAGTGGTCCTCATTGCCATAAAATAATTCACAACAATGATATAACATTTAGAATCTTCCACAACCTGTCCCTTGCCCACTTCTCTAGCCTCATATTTTGTCACTCTTATCTTTTGCATTTTATTTTACAGCAATGCTATACCTGATCTGAGCCTTTGTTCAATCACTGATGGGTAAGGAAATAAAAGAAGAAGGAAAGAAAGGGAAACAAATTGCTTCTTAAACTATGTTTAGTATGGTATATTAAAGCAGATGTTTTGAGAAAATAAAAGAGTTTTGAAATTGAACACCTAGGAAAATACTCAATGCCAATGTTCACGTGGAAAATAAAATAGGACTATTTGAGATAAAAATATATTCAAATCCTAAAAACAGTCTTTGTGAATTTTAGTAATCAATTATTAAGATCATTAAATAATCAGTGTTATTATAGTAATTTTTACTGAACATTCATACAATTTATTTTCTATATAATTCCTTCTTTATGTAAAAGTTCATATAAATATCTAAAGTCCTCTTATGAGAATCTGATATCTGATCATTATTTGGGACATTTGTTGACTTATTATAAATTAACAAATATTTTTTGCCTGTGAGAGAAGAAATTTCTCCAAAAACATATTACTTTTGTTGTGGTATAAGAAGTAGATTCAGTGGCACTCTACTGTAGCATAATACTTTGTCTTACTTTACTTAAGACACAATTTTTAGAGAGATCAGAATGATTTTGTTTAGCAATTGTTCCATTGTAGTATAACCCTGAGACACAAATCTTACAAGTTTGTTTCATAGATGTGCTTGAAAAAAAAAACTAATATTTTTGTCCAAAATTTAAATGACTTCATATTTTATAGTGTATTATTTTTCATTGTAAACAATTCAAATAGCACAAGTTTTAAGAAAAAAAGAGAAATTGCCTATGTTTCCATTTCTGGAAATTAATGCTCACTATTTTGTTACACATGCACACAACCATGTGTTCATGTAGTTTTACAATTATGGGACATATTTCCACAGTGTTGGCAGGCTGGTTTAAGGCTTTTCTCTGTTCCCTCAGGTAAGGTATTTGCTTCTTCTTCATGAACATAAGCAGAGGTACCAGTGTTTTGTAACTGGCTTTGAGTGTGTTGGAAAAAACACACTCAAAGTTGGAAAAAGGATGACCATTTTGTTGGTACAGATTATAGCTGGACTGGTTTACCCCTGGTGCCAGAAAGAGTAGTTATGAATCTTTGATTATGATGGCTTCCTCGGTTTTTAATCATAGATAAATCTAAGAATCCTGGTCCACAGAGAGAAGCAGAGAAAGAAAATCAAGAGCCTAAAGAGAGTAACCGCAGTAGAGATACCTATCAAGATAATCTAATCAAAGAGGGAACATGAGACATACCCAGAGAGGGAAATTCAGGGACCTTTTAAAGAAAGATAAAACAACAAATATACAAGAATCTAGAAACAGTGTCTAAAATATTTAAGGATGTTAAAAATAGAAAATCAAAATTGCTTTGAGAAAAGGACGTGTAGCAATTAATTAAAAGTCTACTGTATTCTTTCTTTAAATAGAAGGTCACATGCTCTGCTCCAATATTAAGAATGTAGCTTGTGACCTCAAAGCTTCAAGAACTGTCAATGAGAATCAGAGGGAAGGGAAAAATGGATGCCAGGGAGGCAAATAAACAAAAGCAAACTACTCAAGAATTCCCCATTTTTTGTAAGAAGACTCATATATTAAATCTAATGAAGCCCTTTACAATTATTGAAAGATCTTTCTAAATTATGTTCAATTGGTTTTGCAGAGAAAGTGTCTGGCTGTACTTTTCCTGATGCTGAATGTGAATCTCACTCAACTGTGAGTTCAAATGGCTGACTGAAATTTATTTTAGACATAACATAAAAAATAAAATAGAAGTATTCTATTCATTTATTTACTCACTTAATCCTTCATTCACTCAGAATTGTTTAAGTAAATACCAGATAATGTAGGGCTGTACAGATCATCTTAAGGATTTTACCTTTACCACTAAATGTGAATTTTGCTTGCTAAAGAGTTTGGGTTTATCTCGGTCCTTGTTGGGAAATTATGGAAATATTTTAGTCCAGTTAGTTATATGGTTACAGTAATTCACTCAGTAATATGTTACAGGAATATACTTAATCTGGTAGATGGTGATAAAGATTCTCTCCTTGACCAAATTCTACACGGACTCCTCTGAGCTCTTTTCAAGTAGGCTTTGACTTTCAGACTTCTGTATTTATCTCTGCATTGTCCAGTTTTAGCAAGAATCCTGTTAAATCATTACAACCAGGATCCCCAGTCCTTAATATTTAATTATCTGCAATATCTAATCTTTTTCCTCATTCTCTACCTTTCCCCAGGTGATGTCTGTCCCACCCTCAGTAAAAGTTCTATTGGGTCAGTTTAGCCAGAATCCCCCCTAACCTCTGATATTTTCTCTCAGTAGTTTTCTGTCCACAATCTACTCCTTGGCTATAAATTCCCACTTGCTCCTGCTATATTTGGAATTGAGCCCTGTTCTATGTGGAGGTCTTTTCCTCTATTGGAATAATTTTTCCATATAAAATCTGTTTTTACCACTTTACTGTTCAGCTCTGTTTTTTCTTTGTTCAAGGACAGTGACAGTGAATACAGAACTAGCACAGAGGTTTGTGATAGCAGTTCCATAAATGATAATATATCCGTGATTGACAGAAAAGAGGTTTTTTTCAGTAAAGCATCGTGGTTAAAACCCAATTCTAGAAACAGATCATTTGGTTTAAATGTCAGTTCTCTCACTTAGTAGCTCTGAGATCTTGAACAGTTATTTAACTTCTCTGCGCCCGAATTTCCTGACCTCCAAAATTGGGTAGGAACAATACTTAATTTACTGAGCTGTTATGAAGTTTAAGTGGGTTATTACTTGTAAAAGATCTTGAAACCATTTAACATAATACTAAGCACTGTTGGTCTCAAGTAAACTTTAAATTCTAAAGAAAAAATAATTTGTAAGTGTTATGGTCTGAATGTTGTTGTCCCTGTCAGAATATAGAAGTTGAAATAATGATGGTATTAGTATGTGGGACTTTGGGAGGTGCTTAAGCCATGAAGGTAGAGCCTTCATAAATGAGATTAGTGCCTTTTAATATTTAAAAAAATTTTTTTTTGATGTGGACCATTTTTAAAGTCTTTCGTTATTGAATTTGTTACAATATTGCTTGGTTTCTTGGCCCCAAGACATGTGGGATCCCAGCTCCCCAACCAGGGATTGAACCAGCCCCCCCTACATTGGAAGGTAAAGTCTTAACCACTAGACCACCAGGGAAGTCCCAGATTTGTGCCTTTTAAAAGAGGCTTCAAAGAGAGCACTAGCCCCTTCTATCATGTGAGGACAACAGTGGGAAGGCACTAGCTATGAACAAGTCAGGGCCTTCACTACACTGGCACCTTGATCTTGGACTCCTCAGACTTCAGAACTGTGAGAAATAGGTTTCTATTTTTTGTAAGCCACCCAGTCTGTGGTACTTTGTTATAACAGCCTGAAGGACTAAGAGAGTAAGTATATGAGAGTGAATCTATTTGTGTAGCTTGGGAGTTTGTTTTGGGTCTGTTTTTTGAAGATGATTCCCTCTTTAAAAAAAAAATTGTATTTTATTGAAGTATAGTTGATTTAAAATGTTGTGTTGAGGCTTCCTCGGTGGCGCAGTGGTTGAGAGTCCGCCTGCCGACGCAGGGGACGCGGGTTCGTGCCCCAGTCTGGGAGGATCCCACATGCCGCGGAGCGGCTGGACCCGTGAGCCATGGCCGCTGAGCCTGCGTGTCCGGAGCCTGTGCTCCGCAACGGGAGAGGCCACAACAGTGAGAGGCCCACGTAGCACACACACACAAAAAAAAGTTGTGTTAATTTCTGCTGTACAGCATAGTGATTCAGTTATACATATATACATTCTTTTTCATATTCTTTTCCATTATGGTTTATCACAGGATATTGAATATAGTTCCCTGTGCTATACAGTAGGACCTTGTTGTTTATCCAGTCTCTATATACCAGTTTACATCTGCTAATCCCAAACTCCCAATCTTTCTCTCCCCCTCCCCCTTGGCAGCCACAAGTCTGTTCTCTGTGAGTCTGTTTCTGTTTCATAGGTAAGGTAATTTGTGTCATATTTTAGAGTCCACATATGAGTGATATCATATAGTATTTTTATTTTTCTGACTTCACTTAGTGTGATAATCTCTAGGTCAGTCCATGTTACTGCATATGGCATTATTTCATTTTTCATGGCCGAGTAGTATTCCATTGTATATATGTACCACATCTTCTTTATCCATTCATATGTTGATGGACAGTTAGGTTGTTTCCATGTCTTCGCTATCATGAGTAGTGCTGTTATGAACATAGGGGTGCATGTGCCTTTTTTTATCGGGGTATAGTTGCTTTACGATGTTGTGTTAGTTTCTGCTGTACAACAAAGTGAATCAGCTATACGTATACATATACCCCTCCCTCTTGGACCTCCCTCCCAACTCCCATCACATTCATCTAGGTCACCACGGAACACCGAGTTGAGTTCGCTGTGCTATACAGCAGGTTCCCACTAGCTAGTTATTTTACACATGGTAGCGTATATATGTCAATCCCAATCTCCCAATTCATCCCATCCTCCTTCCCCTTCCCTGTGTCCACACATCTGTTCTCTACATCTGTGTCTCTATTCCTGAACTGCAAATAAGTTCATCTGTACCATTTTTCTAGATTCCACATATATGTGTTAATATATATTTGTTTTTCTCTTTCTGATTTACTTCACTCTGTATGACACTCTCTAAGTCCATCCACATCTCTACAACAGTTTTGTCTGGATATATGCCCATGAGTGGGATTGCTGGATCACATGGAAACTCTAGTTTTAGTTTTTGAGGGACCTCCATACTATTTTCCATACTGGCTACACTAATTTACATTTCCACCAACAATGTGGGAGGGTTCCCTTTCCTCCACACACTCTCCAGCATTCCTTATTTATAGATTTTTTAATGATGGCCATTCTGACTGGTGTGAGGTGGTACCTCATTGTAGTTTTGATTTGCATTTCTCTACTAATTAGTGATGTTGAGCAGCTTTTCATGTGCTTCTTGGCCATCTGTATGTCTTCTTTGGAGAAAAGTCTATTTAGGTCTTCTGCCCATTTTTGGATTGGGTTGTTTGTTTCTTTAATATTGAGCTGCATGAGCTGTTTATATATTTTGGAGATTAATCCATTTTCCATTGATTCATTTGCAAATATTTTCTCCCATTCTGAGGGTTGTCTTTTGGTCTTGTTTATGGTTTCCTTTGCTGTGCAAAAGCTTTGAAGTTTCATTTGGCCCCATTTGTTTATTTTTAGTTTTATTTCCATTACTCTAGGAGGTGGATCAAAAAAGATCTTGCTGTGATTTATGTCAAAGAGTGTTCTTCCTACATTTTCCTCTAAGAGTTTTATAGTGTCTGGTCTTACATTTAGGTCTCTAATCCATTTTGAGTTTATTTTTGTGTATGGTGTTAGGGAGTGTTCTAATTTCATTTTTTACATGTAGCTGTCCAGTTTCCCCAGCACCACTTATTGAAGAGACTGTCTTTTCTCCACTGTATATCCTTGCCTCCTTTGTCATAGATTAGTTGACCATAGGTGTATGGGTTTGACTCTGGGCTTTCTATCTTGTTCCATTGATCTATGTTTCTGTTAATGTGCCAGTACCATATTGTCTTAATTACTGTAGCTTTGTAGTATAGTCTGGAGTCAGGGAGTCTGATTCCCCCAGCTCCACTTTTTTCCCTCAAGACTGCTTTGGCTATTCAGGGTCTTTTGTGTCTCCATACAAATTTTAAGATTTTTTGTTCTAGTTCTGTAAAAAAATACCATTGGTAATTTGATAGGGATTGAACTGAATCTGTAGATTGCTATGGGTAGCATAGTCATTTTCACAATATTGATTCTTCCAATCCAAGAACATGGTATATTTCTCCATCTGTTGGTATCATCTTTAATTTCTTTCATCAGTGTCTTATAGTTTTCTGCATACAGGTCTTTTGTCTCCCTAGGTAGGTTTATTCCTAGGTATTTTATTCTTAATGTTGCAGTGGTAAATGGGAGTGTTTCCTTAATTTCTCTTTCAGATTTTTCATCATTAGTGTGTAGGAATGCAAGAGATTTCTGTGTATTAATTTTGTATCCTGCAACTTTACCAAATTCATTGATTTACTCTAGTAGTCTTCTGGTGGCATCTTTAGGATTCTCTGTGTATAGTATCATGTCATCTGAAAACAGTGACAGTTTTACTTCTTCTTTTCCAATTTGTATTCCTTTTATTTCTTTTTCTTCTCTGATTGCCATGGCTAGGACTTCCAAGACTATGTTGAATAATAGTGGTGAGAGTGGACATCCTTGTCTTGTTCCTGATCTTAGAGGAGATGCTTTCAGTTTTTCACCATTGAGAATGATGTTGGCTGTGGGTTTGTCATATATTGCCTTTATGATGTTGAGGTAGGTTCCCTCTATGCCCACTTTCTGGAGAGTTTTTATCATAAGTGCGTGTTTGAATTTTGTCAAAAGCTTTTTCTGCATCTATTGAGATGATCATATGATTTTTCTTCAATTTGTTAATATGGTGTGTCAGATTGATTTGCATATATTGAAGCAATTCCCTTCTGTGCTCCTATGTTGGGTGCATATATATTTATAATTTTTATATTTTCTTCTTGGATTGGTCCCTTGATCATTATGTAGTGTCCTTTGTTGTCTCTTATAACATTCTTTATTTTAAAGTCTATTTTATCTGATATGAATATTGCTACTCCAGCTTTCTTTTGATTTCCATTTGGAATATCTTTTTCTATCCCCTCACTTTCAGTCTGCATGTGTCCCTAGGTCTGAAGTGGGTCTCTTGCAGACAGCATATATATGGGTCTTGTTTTTGTGTCCATTCAGCAAGCCTGTGTCTTTTCGTTGGAGCATTTAATCCATTCACGTTTAAGGTAATTATCGATATTTATATTCCTATGACCATTTTCTTAATTGTTTTGGGTTTGTTTTTGTAGGTCCTTTTCTTGTGTTTCCCACTTAGAGAAGTTCCTTTAGCATTTGTTGTAGAACTGGTTTGCTGGTGCTGAATTCTCTTAGCTTTGGCTTGTCTGTAAAGCTTTTGATTTTTCCATTGAATCTGAATGAGATCCTTGCTGGGTAGAGTAATCTTGGTTGTAGGTTCTTCCCTTTCATCACTTTAAGTATATCATGCCACTTGCTTCTGGCTTGTAGAGTTTCTGCTGAGAAATCAGCTGTTAACCTTATGGGAGTTCCCTTGTATGTTATTTGTCATTTGTCCCTTGCTGCTTTCAATAATTTTTCTTTGTCTTTAATTTTTGCCAATTTGATGTGTCTCGGCGTGTTTCTCCTTGGGTTTACCCTGTATGGGACTCTCTGTGCTTCCTGGACTTGGGTGCCTATTTCCTTTCCCATGTTAGGGAAGTTTTTGACAATAATCTCTTCAAATATCTTCTCTGGTCCTTTCTCTCTCTCTTCTCCTTCTGGGACCCCTATAATGCGAATGTTCTTGTGTTTAATGTTGTTCCAGAGGTCTCTTAGGCTGTCTTCATTTCTTTTCATTCTTTTTTCTTTATTCTGTTCTGCAACAGTGAATTCCACCATTCTGTCTTCCAGGTCACTTATCCATTCCTCTTCCTCAGTTATTCTGCTATTGATTCCTTCTAGTGTAGTTTTCATTTCAGTTATTGTATTGTTCATCTTCTCTGTTTGTTCTTTAATTCTTCTAGGTCTTTGTTAAACATTTCTTGCATCTTCTTGATCTTTGCCTCCATTCTTTTTCCAAGGTCCTGGGTCATCTTCACTATCATTATTCTGAATTCCTTTTCTGGAAGGTTGCCTATCTCCACTTCATTTAGTTGTTTTCTTGGGGTTTTATCTTGTTCCTTCATCTGGTACATAGCCGTCTACCTTTTCATCTTGTCTATCTCTCTGTGAATGTGTTTTTTGTTCCACAGGCTAAAGGACTGTAGTTCTTGTTTCTGCTGTCTGCCCTCTGGTGGATGAGGCTATCTAAGAGGTGTGGAAGTTTCCTGATGGGAGGGACTGGTGGTGGGTAGAGCTGACTCTCATTGTAGTTTTGATTTGCATTTCTCTAATAATTAGTGATGTTGAGCATCCTTTCATGTGTCTCTTGGCCATCTGTATGTCTTCTTTGGAAAAATGTCTCTTTAGGTATTCTGTCCATTTTTCAAATGGAATTTTTTGTTGTTGTTGTTGAGTTGTATGAGCCATTTGTATATTTTGGAAAATTTGCAAATATTTTCTCCCAGCCTGTAGAGTGTCTTTTTGTTTTGTTTATGGTTTCCATTGTGGTACAAAAGCTTGTACGTTTGATTAGGTCCAATTTGTTTATTTTGGCTTTTATTTATTTTGCTTTGGGAGCCCGACCAGAGAAAAACATTGGTATTATTTATGTCAGAGAATGCTTTGCCTATGTTGTCTTCTATGAGTTTTATGGTGTCATGTCTATATTTAAGTCTTTAAGCCATTTTGAATTCATTTTTGTGTATGGTGTGAGGATGTGTTCTTGATTTACATTGTGGCTGTCCAATTTTCCCAACACCACTTGCTAAAGAGACTGTCTTTTCCACATTATATATTCTTGCCTCCTTTGTCAAAGATTAATTGACTGGAGGTGTGTGGGTTTATTTCTGGACTCTCTATTCTGTTCCATCTATCATATGTCTGTTTTTGTGCCAATACCACACTGTTTTTATTACTGTCAGTCACTTTGTAGTATTGTCTGAAGTCTGGGAGGGTTATGCCTCCTGCTTTGTTCTTTTTCCTCAGTATTGCTTTGGCAGTTCTGGGTATTTATGGTTCCATATATATTTTAGGTTTATTTGTTCTCCCTCTGTGAAAAAAGTCATGGGTAATTTAATAGGGATCACATTACATCTGTAGATTTCTTTGGGTAGTATGGCCATTTTAACAATATTAATTATTCCAATCCAAGAACGTGAGATTGCTTTTCATTTCTTTGAATCATTGAAGACGATTCCTTTATATTCTGAACACTTTACTTGGTTCATAATTGTTTTATTAGAAAAATGAAGAAAAACTGGGATTTGTCAGCTGCCTCCCTATGATAGCAATAGCTTTCATAAACATAATCAGACAAAAAACTTTGATCATATTTTCCATTTATGTAACATGATTTCCTTATTTAAATATTTAAAATATGTTATATAGAATGATGCCAATGCATATGTTTGAGTGTAGAAAAAACAGTAAAAATATTTTTTTAAGAAATCTTTGGATATAAAAATGATCATTCTGATTTATTCTTATATATAATAATGATAAAATATGGTATATGTAAAATACAAAATCATTACACAAACTACATAAACTCAAAATACTACAGAATCAAACACTTTTTTTTTCTTGTCAAAAATCATAAGATGTTAAAGAGGTGATTGAGTTACTTCTTTCTTCTCAGGGAGCTAAACTATAGGCAGGAATATTATATTTTATGCTACTTTTTGGTAGACACTGTCTCTTTATTAAGGGCTTTATATTTCCTTATATAGCTCAGAGTAATCTCACCTTTTTTGAACTAATATTTATGAATTATATCAGCTCTTTAACAGGTCAATTTCTTGATTATCTTTGTAACCCAATGCAAGTTTGGTTAAAAATGTGTTCCAATATATTCTCTTTCTTTTCATTGTTTTTGAAATTACCCACAGATAATCTGAGAGGTATTGTGACACTTTAAAAAATAAGTCATAGATATAGGAACAGTTGTTATGCCAATAAAGTTAAGGATTTTATAGAGTATATCTCGGAATCTGTATTTCCATGTGTTGGAATTTTCCTTAAAATAAATCTGATGATAATGTAAAGTCATTTATTTCTTAACAAAACTTTATGTGTATAGCTGGATTTTCTCTATGCACATTTATTTTCATTATATGAGTGCAGGTATATTGATATTCCTTATCCCCAGTGACACTCTCATTTACAGTTCTTTACTTATCTAGAAATTTAGTCAAAACTTATCTCAGAGAGCAGTGACATTCATAAAGTCTCTGGACTACCTTGAAATATGACCAGATTATCAACTAATTCTGCTAATGGGATCCCTGAGATCTAAAATGATATGGTTAATGTGCTCAATAATGAGATTTATATGAAAATCAGTGTATAGTGAGTAGAATAGTTTAACCTTTCAAGATCATTCTAGGATATCCAGTCCTGGAAATAAATTTCATTAGATAAAATATTGTTAACAAATAGCTTCTAAAGTATTTCAAATAAATATAGTGCTGTTTTTGTTATGGCTGAGTAACTTGTAAGAGACCTAGCCCACCAGCAAATGATAACTGGGTAATTTTGAAATTATGGATACTTTTTTTTTTTTCTTTGCGGTACACGGGCCTCTCACTGCTGTGGCCTCTCCTGTTGCGGAGCACAGGCTCTGGATGCACAGGCTCAGCGGCCATGGCTCACGGGCCCAGCCGCTCTGCAGCATGTGGGATCTTCCCGGACCGGGGCACGAACCCGTGTCCCCTGCATCGGCAGGCAGACTCTCAACCACTGCGCCATCAGGGAAGCCCTGGATACTTTTTTAATAAAATAATAATCTGAAAGCTCTATGTTTTGAACAAGAGGAGGCAAATTTTGGAGGTGATGTCAATACTGTAAAAAGAGAATTTCATATGAGAAACACTAGCTCTGAAATAATTTAAACTTGGTGGAGAAAAAGACAAAATAAAAATGTGAAAGAGAAAAAGAGGTTGAGAGTGAAGGTAAGTAGAACTTCTGTTTCAGGATACATTGCAAATACATGGTGCTTCCACTATGAAAAAATTCTGGATAGATTAAAATTTAAGAGAAGGGAAGAAAAATAAATCCTTTCCTTGCTAGAGCCCTTTCTAGAACCTACAGTCTCTTGGAAGATACCATTAGGAGTCTCTGTGGTTCTTTTATATACCAAATGTCAGTTATACAGGGGAAAAAACCTAGCTAAATAAAAAACAGATAAGTGGAAAAAGTATAAACACAATGGAGAGTTGTTGAAGAAGCATATATTTCAGAAAATAGAGAGGTAGAGAGAACTTATGTAATGAGGCCAGTGTAACTAGAGGGAAAACAAAAAAATATATAATAAAAAATATGATATCCTTCATAAGCACAGACAGGAAACCCCTCAAATATTAATGTACTGAATCAATATATTAAAAGATATATTTGCAAACATTTTGAAGACATCTGAAAAATCCTATAACTATCATTACACTTAATTGTAAAAGATTGAATTATGTTCCTCTGAGATCAGGAATGTGGCAAGGATAACTCTGAACATTGTACTGGATAGATAGAAAATAGATATGTGTACAAAAACATATAAATATTATGTAAATAAATAATTAAATATTAAAATTATATATATATACGACATGAGTTCATACTAATTTCTGCAACTGTCATCCAGTATCATATGCCTTATTTGAACCTTCCCTCTTATTTGTCTATAACCTCCTACTCCAATAATGAGAAACCAGCTCCCCCCATCTGCCATTCTTTTGGTTATTTGTTCAGTGCTAATATAAACTTGTACTAGTTTCAGAATGCTACCCATAACCCATTTAAACAACTGAAATGTAGTACTTATATACAGATACTTTGTCTTTAGTCTTTGTTCCCCACTTGTCAAGCTGATCTTAAAATGCATATTGAAATAAAAAGAACCCAGAAGAGCCAATGTGATGGTAAAAAAGAATAATAACATTAGAGGATTCACCACCTGATTTTAAATCTTAATATAAGATGACAATAAAGCCAATGTGGAACTGTAGAAGGATAGATAGATGGATTACTAGAATACAGTATCCACAATAGACCTACAGAGATTTCTCACAAAGGTGCCAAGGCAATTAAAGGAGAAAAAGAAAATCTTTGCCACAAATGGTTGGAATAACTGATTATCTATACGTTAAAGAAAAAGCAAAGCAGAAACTCTTACCCTCAGACCTTATAAAAAATTAACTCAAAAACAAGATAATTGCTCAAATATAAAGTGAAAATGTAGAAGAAAATCTTTGTAACCTTGAGATAGTCTTTTTTGATAGAATGCCAAACACTCAAAAAAAAGAAACCTTGATGTATTAGAATTAAAAAAAAAATTATAATCTTTATGTTTTAAAAGATGTTATTAAGAAAAGTTTGAGAAATGAAAAGTCTAGCAAAAGGGCAAAACAATTGAATAGACATTTCAAAAAAGATGACAAATGACCAATAAGCACATGAAATACTTAATATTGTTAGTTTTCAGGAAAATGTAAACATTTAACTTAGAACCATATCAAGAAATAAACTAGATAATTTCCTACCTTGTTTATGGTGATATAAAGTTTAAACCTATTTTAGAAAAAACTGACAGCACATACTAATAATAGGTATAATTATATATTTTCCCCATGAGCCAAGTATTTCAACTCTTATGTATGCGATGAAAAGAAATGAATACAGCTGCTCACCAAAAAATAATTTATAACAGCTTTTATAGGGTATCCAAATACTGGAAACAACCCATATGTATGTCAACAGCTGAATAAACATATTGTGGTTTATTTATATAATGGGTTGTTACAAAATAATGACAATAAATCAACTCCTGCACCATGGGAAAAAAATGTTGAATAACATGGAAATAATGATGAGAAAGAAATCAAGCACAAAGGAAAATGGACTTATTACTGAATTTATATTACGTTCAAGGACAGGTAAAATTGATTCATACTTTTAAGCTCTTAAAGCAATTTTCTCTTGGAGTGAAGCATTGCTATGGTTTGAATGTCTGTGTCCTCTCAAAATTCATATGTTGAAATCTTAACCCCCAAAGGTGATGATATTTAGTAGGTTTTTTGGGAATTGATTTGGTCATGAGGGTGGAGCCCTCATGAATGGGATTAGTGCTCGTATAAAAGAGATCTCACAGAGCTCCCTAGCTCCCTTCCACCATGTGAGGACAAAAGACAAGGAGAAGCCTTTGACCCAGTAGAGAGTCCTCATCCAATCATGCTGTCACCCTACTCTCAGACAAGCATTGTCTGGATAACAACAATAGAAGGATTTCCTCTGAGATCTTGGAAATTACATAAGTGTTTGCATATAGAAAATTCACTGAGGTGCACACTTGAGAATGATGTATATTAATCTTTGTGCACTATACTTCAAAAAACAGGCACAAAAAGAATAAAGTAAGAATTAAAATTTTATGGACAACTATTCAGAATTCCAAAATGAGAAATTGGAAGAATGAAGATGATCAATAGTATTTATTAATGCTAATAAGTTAATATTAGCATTAAGAAAGATATTAGGTAAGAATATTTCTTAATGAGAAATTTTAAATGCATTTATTCAGGAAACAGAAAAAATTCCCAAGCAAAATGAATAAAAACAAGTTTAGAAGTATTGGGTTGGCCAAAAAATTCGTTCGGGTTTTTCCGTACGATGTTATGGGAAAAGCCCGAACGAACTTTCTGGCCAACCCAATACCATAGGTAATCTTTAGAACAATGCAAAGTTAAGTTCTTAAAAGAAATCATATGTTTAAAATAAAAGATTATTTACAATGTACAGTTATATATTCTACTGACTTTTCAATAACAACAATGGAATAAAAATGGCATATGAATCAAATCTTTAACATACTGAGAGAAAATAACTATAAATTTGGAATTTTATATCCAGCAAAACTATTAATTAACATCAAAGGTAAAACCCATAAATAGATGAATAAGGTACAGGTAATCACTGAGAACATGTTCCAAAAGAAGGAGTTTACTTAAAGCATATATAAATGGTGGATTGCAGAGACAGGAAATATCCCTTGAAGGGAAACCTGAAAAGTAAGAAAGAATGGTGAACAAGGAAATGATAAATTGGCTGCTGTGACCAGCCTGCAGGAGGAACACCACAGGAGGTAGGATGGAACACCACCCAAAATTTGGTTTAGGTGTTACGCTTTACTGTTAATAATGCTTTACTGTTACACCCTAAAGCGTTGTCGTACACTCAATACTGGTAATACTGGTAAGATTGATGAACATACACATACACACACACTCCCCAAGAGGCTATGAAAATATTTACAGCAGTCTTCCCAAGCTGGTCCAAAAATTCCTTTAGAGAGCAAGGAATGGAGCCTGACTTGGCTTCTTGTTATGTTCAGGATGAGGGATGCCAGTGAGAGTTCCTGCATACAAGCAGGCACTTGCTTGGTTTCAATCTTGTTTGGCACCAAAGGAGGAAATACCTGAGCATTCTTATAATTTTACCCAGATGTGTGGCATAGAGGAAAAGGAAAGGACGGGTGATGCTTAAAGCTGTCAGCACTCAAACATTACTATATGGACTCAGACTCTTATTGAAGAAGTGAAGACATAAAATTACACAACTGAAGTATAAAATATCAATATCAAAATATGGCAGTTTAAGAATGAAATAGGCTCAAATATGAACATTAATCACAAGTAATTTTGGAGTCTAGTCAGCAGGATAAAAGCATGCCAAAGTCTATGTACCCTTAAAATGAGTCTTCGTTAAATATGTATAAAAGATGTCTAGTGTAACTTTTTAAGAAATAGAATGCATAACTTTAAAACTAGTTAAAGTAGGAAGAAGAGAGGGAGGAAATAAGCAAGCAAACAAATATCTATCAATTCAAAAGACTCTATGAATGTATTAAATGGTAAAATATATCAGAACAGGAAAGTAAAAAGTTCAAAATAGTTTGTTTGCCATAAAAATAAATACATGAAAACTCAACAAATGTAAATAGACTAAAATATATAGAAGGAGGTATTCAAATGAGATAAGCAGAAAATTGAATATATGTTTACAAGAAACAAATAAATGAATATGAATGAATAATGCATCTTCATATGAATAAATAAATGACTACTTTGAAAAAATTAAAGATCTAGTAGTCAAGTAGAAACACCAAAATATAGACTTAAGGTAAAAAAAAAAAAAAGATTCAAGTGCATGAGGGTCAACATAATGAGAAAAGTTTCAATGAAGTAGGAAATAATAATTTAATAATTATATATAGGTAATAACATAGCTTCAAAATATATAAAGTAAACCTTGGTAATAGTGCAAGAAAAAAATTTACAATGGGAGTTTTAAAAAAACCTGTATCTGAATAGCTCAAAGTGACAATAGTTCAGTAACCAAATATAAAAATTTGGACAATAAATACCTAATTCCTGTACATAGAGTGTGACCAACATCTGGAGAATTTACGTTGATTTCTAGCATATATAAGATGTTTACAAAATCGACCATGTATAAGACATCAAGCTAGATTCAGCAAATTTTCAAACATCATTATCATAACAGCATATTTTAATCATAGTTAAGAAATAAGTAACAAAAAGTTAACAAAAATGTCATAAACTTGTTAAATTAATATTTTGTTTCTAAATAACTCTGGATAAAAGAAGAAACTGCAATAGAAATTACAAATATTTAGAACTGCATAACAAAAACTATGACTCAAAATGGTGAAAGAGTAAAACAATGCTTATAGAAAAATTTATTACCCTAAAGACAATGTTAGAGAAGAAAAAAAGGCTGGAAAATACTGAGCTAAACATCTAATGTAAGGAGTCACTCAAGGAATAACAGGATGCATGCCTAAAAAAGAAGTATCACTTTGACAGTATTAAAGATAAGAACACACATTAATGAAATGGGAAAGAAAAAATATAGAATCAACAGAGTCAAATATTCTGTTAGTTTCAAAAAGAAAAAAATAGGGCTTCCCTTGTGGCGCAGTGGTTGAGAGTCCACCTGCCAACGCAGGCAGGGGACATGGGTTCATGCCCCAGTCCGGGAGGATCCCACATTCCGCGGAGCGGCTGGGCCCGTGAGCCATGGCTGCTGAGCCTGCGCGTCCAGAGCCTCTGCTCCGCAACGGGAGAGGCCACAACAGTGAGAGGCCCACGTACCGCCAAAAAAAAGAAAGAAAAAAATAGCTTTTTCAAACTAATTCTGGAAAAAATAGAGAATCAATTATATTAAAATAGAAATGAAAATGGAAGGTGTTATAAATGCTGCTGTTAAAAAATCAAAAAGTACAAAAATTAAAAAATTTTTTAATTCTTAAAAAATTCTTTATCATTAATTATAATAAAGGGACTTGAAAGTAAAAATAATTGCTAATAACAAAACTTTTGAATCTGCCACTATTCTGCATTCACTTTAAAGCCGCCTGGAGAAGGATGTGTCTTAATGACCTGGAATTTTCAGTGGCCATCTTTTACCTTTTCTGTTTCTCAGTTAAGTACTATAAAACTGCTATCCACTGATTAGAACTAGCTTTTAATGATGATAATGCTCTTCTTCAAATAGCAATGTTGAATTTTTTGATGGACTAATAAATCTTAGAACCTTGGAATTATAAATTGAAAAGCTGTCTTCCTATAATTTTGTGGGATGACAAAGTGTCAGGAGGGGACTGCTATATGGGGAGACGAAACAAATATTATATGATTTTATGACCCTTACTATTTATAAAAATATGTTTCTTCTGACTGAAGCTTGATGGGGTACATAGTCTCATTGTCTGGGTAGGAAGAGTTTATGTGGCCAATAAAAGCTCTTTGGAGTCTGTCTTGGTCAGTTTGTGCTGGTAGAACAAAATGTCATAGACTGGTGCCTCAAGCAACAGACGTTTATTTCCCATAGTTCTGGAGGTTGAGAAGTTCAAGATCAAAGTGAGTGCAGATCCTGTGTCTGGTAAGAGCCCACACTTCCTGCTTTATAGTTGGCCATCTTCTCACTATATCCTTACGGCAGGACAGAGCAAGCAAGCAAGCTCTTACGTCTTATATTAGAAGGTGGCTAACCCCATTTATGAGGGCTCCACCCTCATGAGCCTATTCACTTATCCACCTCCCAAAGGCCCAACCTCACAATACCATCATATTAGGGGTTGAGATTTCAAGGTATGAAAATTGTAGCGACACAAACATTCAGTCCAAAACAGAGTCTGAGCGAAGTTGACTCTACTACCCCCTAACCTTTTAGGTGGGGTTGGTGAGGAGAAGAATTCCCTGAGACTGATAAACCAAAAGTTCTAAAAAATGAGGATGGCTTAATATATACATATACAGTCATTATCTAATCATGTATATAGATTATAATTATCTGTCATACATTTAACATTCCATACAGAAAAATCTAACATTTTTGACAACCCAGTTTAGGTTTTATTATGACTAACCTTTTTCTTATTGAAAGATTTTTTTTTCCTGATCATAAGAGCAACTTATGTTAATTATGAAAAATAGGAGATAAAAAAGCACAAAGGAAAAAGTGTATGTATAATCCAAATCAGAAATAATTTCTATTACCACTTTGATGTGTTATCATTCTCTTTTTTTCTTGCGGGTGCATGTGTGTGTATGTGTGTATGTGCAAGCAAACAACAAATAAATTTATGGCCACTTACTGATTGTAGAAAGTGATTAGCAAAGAATGAAACCAGTTTCTTTTTAAGATTTGTATAGGCTAAATCAGGTTTAAATGTATTGAGATCATAGTATGATAATATAGGAAACAATTAACTTTTATAATAGAAATGCCTAAAAGGCACAGATAATCCAGCCATTCTACTATTCAAACTGATAACTACTCATGCAATTTTTACCTCTACCTTTGTCTTCAAATCATTTTTCTACCTTGAAAAAGCAATGACATTGATAAATTATGTGTATACCTACAGGCCTGTAGGCAATGATTTTTTTAATAATATGTATCTTCATTTAAGTCTCATAAGATTTTGCTAAATTGTTCAAGTCTCTAGGCTGTAATTATCTTAAAACATGAGTCATGCTTCTGTCTTCATTGATTAATCCCTCCCTAAGTTGCAAAAAGGCCTCACGAACACTATTAAGCTAAGTTTATGATTTTCTTTCCTTCAAAAAGCAAGCAGAGTGTCGTTGTCCCTCCTCTGCTTCCATAGCACCTTACACAATCCTTCATTTTAGCACCTATCCCACTGTGCTGTAATTATTTCTTTGCATTTGCTTCTCCCATTAAATAATGATCCCATTAAAGCAGTGCTTATTTCTTATTCAACCCTAAATTCCTGTCATCTAGCAAAATTCTTGCTATACAGTAGATTTCAGGAAATAATTGTTCAATGAATGAAACCTTCAAACCTCCTATATCACTGTCACCAGCCTTAATGGCACAATTTGTACAGCAATGTTGACAGAATGGCTTGCTTTCATTAAGTTATCTTTAGAGATTTCACAGCTGCTACACACACGTTCAGTCATCCTAAGGTTTAGCAATCTCCATATAAATTTACAAATTGTTAAACAATTTAATATGGCATATGTGAGTTGCCCAGGTAGATAATAAATTTACACTTACTAATTGATTTCTGGTTTGGTCTTTGTCAACATCAAATGAAATAGGACCAGTGATCATTTCACAATATATGTGTATCAAATCATCAGGTTGTACACCTTAAACTTATACAATGTTCCATGTCAATTATATTCTAATAAAATTGAAAAAAAAAGTGTTAACAAAGAAAAGAAATAGGACCAGAACATTTCTGTAGCATACTTAGAAAGTCACATTGGCCCTTCTGTACTGAGATTCAGAAAATCTCTACATTTAAAGAACTGTAATGGAATAGAATGGCCACTACTATTGGGAGAATCTCTATTCTGTAGAAAAGACATAACTTTATTTTAAAACATAGTAATTAATTGTTTTAAATAGCATAGTCTGCACAAGTCATCCTAATTAAGAACTAGAATTGTGGTATGCACAGACTTCTATTAGAATATGGTAGTATATTAATTAATTGTTGGCCACGTTTGATTCTGCATTTCTAAGCTTTCTACTGGAGCTACTGTATAAGACTGAGTCATATTCTATTGGTTACCTATACTGGTGGGAACTTAATTCTTATTGGTGGTTCAGAATTATAATATTGTATAATTTTCATCTTAAGGAACCTAGCTAAAATTAACAATAGTCTAAAAATAGGTTGCAGTATTTTAGGACTATTTATGGCAAAAGTGTGTGTGATTTTTCAAAATCTGGAAAGGCTTTGCCCTGAGGTATTTTATGATGACATTGTGTGAGAGGCTGTCCAGAGGTAACTTGGGTGCTTTCAGTTAGTGAAAGTGATTTAGCTCTAGAGTTAATGCTGGAAAGTGTAGCTGAATTAAATGTATAGAATGAAATTCTGTGAATCAAATTCAGGTTTAATTTAGAGTTACTAACATAAAATAAGACCTTGTTGATTTGAATAAAAACTAGGAGGCAAAAATAATACATAATGTTTCAAGTTAGATGGGTTTAGAGGTTTGACCATTTAAAGCCTAGGAAATAATTTAGTTTACTACTACCCACTACCTCTGTAACTTGGGATATATGAAAGAAAAAACCCAGCCTGACAGAATGTATTGGAAAGATCACAGAGCCTGCCAAAGTGAATTCTTCTAACAGCAGATAGGAGTGTAAAGCATTTCAACCAAGGTAGAGACCCTCCACAACTCCTGGGTGAGGCAAACTCATAAATTTAATTGCCAAATTGATATTCAGGATCTATATAAACATTCTGAACTTTAGGTTTGCCTTCAAGACCCTCAGTTTTCCCTATCCTAGTTCAAAGTACCAAAATCCACTATACCTCTCAAGCCAGTGTTTAGAAATCATCCTTGGTTCCTCTATCCTCCTCACTTCCACATACAATTACTGTCACTGCTACCTCCAAAACATGCCAAAATCATCCTTGGTTCCTCTGTCCTCCTCACTTCCACATACAATTACTGTCACTGCTACCTCCAAAACATGCCACAAACACATCATCTTCTCTTTGTTTCATACGCTTCCAGTCTAGACCCCTGTATCACCTCACCTGTATCACTCACAGACCAGTGGTCTCTCTGCTTCCATGTTGCTTCCCTCGCACTTTTCTCCAAAGGGAAGCCAGAATAATTTGCACAAGCATAAATCCACTAATCTCTCTCTTCTGCTTAAATCAGTTAGATATCTTCCAAATGAAATATGAATAATGCCCAAACTCATTAATATAGTTTATAACACCCTGTGTGACCCGGCTCTTTGTTATATATATAAAAAATTTATTTTGTGACATTTCTTCCTCATCACCAAATCTCCATTTACATTGGTCTATTTTGAAAATTCTCGAACATAATGATTTTATCTTACACAGTCTTTTTTTAGGTGTATTATGTATAAAATTCATTATTTTAAAAGGTATACTTCAGTAATTTTTAACATATTCACAAAGTTTTGCAACCACTATCACTAGCTTATTGCAGAATATTTTTATCACCTGGTAACAAATCTTATACCCATCAGCAGTCACCCTTTTCATAGTTCCAGTCCCTGGCAGCCACTGATCTATAGAGTTCCTATCTTTATAGATTTGCCAATCCTGGACTTTATTATAAATGAAATCATATAATATGTGGCTTATAGTGTTTGTTTTCTTTTACTTAGCTACTGTTTTCAATGTTCAGCCGTGTTAAATGTATCTGTATTTCTTTTTGGCTGAAAAATATTCTATTGTATGGATATACCACATTTTGTTTATCCATTCATTAGTTGATGGAAATTTGGGTTTCCACTCAGGGGCTATTATGAATAATGCTACTATAAACATTCATGCACATGTTTTCATGGGCATATGTTTTTAGTTCTCTTGGGTACAGGGTTGTTTCCACTTTTGGGCTATTGTGAATAATGCTACTGTGAACACTCATTTACATGTTTTGTGTAGACATATGTCTTCAATTCTCTTGGGCACATACCAAGGCTTGAAACTGCTATGGGAAACATATGATTAACCTTTTGAATTCCACATTAAACATTTCCACAGCAACAGTACCATTTTATATTTCACTAGTTATGAATGAAGGTTCCAATTTAATTGCAGGTAGTGTCAGAATTGAACTGTAGGATGCCCAGTTGATGTCCTCAAGAGAGTTGGAGCATTGGTTGGTGTGAAAAAGATCCCTATACATTTGATGTCAGAAATGCTCTGTAGGCAGAGTAACAGTTTTCTCTCTCACACACACACTCCTACCTCACCAATCTGGTTATAAAGCAGACCAAAAAGAAATGATAAAATAGGAGTTAAAGATAATTTTGAGCAGTGGAAAAAACCTTGGTCTTTCTATATTATGGCCAAGTTGATAATCTAAATGGTCAATTGGATGGAGTGGTAAAATCATTCATGTTTCTTTATTATAACAACTCATAGACTCCCACTGTTGTGCATCAGGATACAGGAAAAAGAAATTTCCCTTTGATTTATAAATAATTTATAAAATTAAAGCACTGTCAAAGGATCAAATTAATTCAAAGAAACTAGCAATATAGATTTGTTATTAAGTTTCCATTTATCAAGGAACCTAATAGGGGGCATTTTTATTGATTTATTTACTATATTGTGTACTGCATTGAAATCTCAGTGAATACATAGTATAGATTTGGCATAGCAGACAAAAAAAAAAAGGTTTCAAATAAATAATCCAAATCAGAGGTTTAAATATAAGCTGATGGGTAGAGTAAATGTCAAGAAACCATATAGAATATCTCTACCCCTTTATTCCAAGCAACCATCAATCTCCATATACCTTGTAGTGATTTTATAAGGCACTTACTTCTTTGTTTAAGCTTTCCCTCAGTGAACAGTGGATTTAGTAGGAATTCTTCTATATTCAGCTTTACAGAGCAAGAAGTGTAGCTGCTTCTAGAAGGAGGCAATCCTATGGTCACATGTGAGGATTTGGGACAGGAGAGAAAGTATGTATCCAGTGTCTATAAGCAATAACAATTACTACAACACAATTGAGAATATATCAGTGTGTCCTGAAAATACTTCCTAAGAGAATTGTCTCATTAGGAGGTGAATGAATGGTTTGGCTATCAAAACTCTGGCTTTAAAAAAAAAAATCATTCTCTTTCCCCAAAGTGTCTGCTTCCTCCAAAGAGCAATCACCACATGGTCATATTATTGCCAAGTTGATGAATTATAAGAGTTTTCTTTCCTGACACAGCTGACACAATGTGAAGAGTGATATTCTAATACTAGGGAACAAGTTGCAAGTGAACCCATCCAGGGTTTAACATATTAGTAGGATAGACAGATAGGAAAGCAAATAATTTTAATTACAGTAATATAGCAAATATCTCTTAGTAAAGCATTTATCATGTGAACAAAGTGGAAATTTGCCTAATTGTGCCACAAAATCTAACTGATTAATGATTGTCTATTCTGCAGTAGATTCAATCAAGTCATGCTCACAATCTGAGTTTGTAAAAGAAAATATCTTTTCTTTTTCTGAAACTTAGTATATACAATCACCCTCCGTTTTTCACTTTTACTTTCACGTATACAATAGACATCACTAACTAAATTGCCAAGAGATATGTAACACTGATTTTCAGCACTGAGGAAAACTATATCAGTTGATAAGTCCTTAATTATATTAAAGAATAAAATAAACAAGTTTTAAAACTAATTAATTTAGTTTTTATGTTATAGAAAGTAATTCTAAATTTGTTACAATTACTCTAACGCTCAGGGCACTTGGCACAGGTAAAAGTAAAGAATGCTTCATTGCTGATCAGACTGATAAACATGCTCTTACTTTTCACTGATTTTTAGAGAATGTTAATTAGATAACTTGTTGCAAAAGTAATGAGTTCTCACATGAAGGGGTAATCCTAAGTATCTTCTTTTTGTGCCTTGATACAGACTTACTAGTAGGTCCAGGGTAATTATAAAATGCTAAACCAAGAATATTAGAAAGAAGTACATTTTAGATTGTAACTAGTAGGAGATTATGTAATAAATTATATATATATGGGATAGGGAGGGTGGGAGGGAGGGAGACGCAAGCGGGAAGAGATATGGGAACATATGTATATATATAACTGATTCATTTTGTTGTGAAGCTGAAACTAACATACCATTGTAAAGCAATTATACTCCAATAAAGATAAAAATAAATAAATAAATAAATTATATATATATATATTAGGAATATTGCAATTTTGGAAAACTATACAAGTAGACTTGAAATATATTGATTTTAAATACATTTTTTTCTGATTCTGGAAATTATGAGATTAATATAAGTATTTAAGTGTACTAATCTTGTATGCAAAATGTCAATTTATTTGATAGGGAGTGGCCAAGATGCAGGAAGACCCTGAGCTTACCTCTTTCCACAAGCATGCCAAAATAACAACTATTTACAGAGCAACTGTCAGTGAGAACAAACTGAAAACTAGCAGAAAAGATCTCCTACAACTAAAGATATAAAGAAACAAGTACAATGAAATGGGTACGAGGGATGGAGCCTTGGTATAGACAAGATACACATCCCCAAACAGGTGACCCACAGAGAGGATAATCACAATTGAAGAGATAGATTGTCTTCAAGGAGCTAGAGGTCTAACACCATAACAAGCTCCCTAGCCTGGGGCTCCTGCACTGGGAAGATAAGCCCCCAGAACATCTGGTTATGAAGGCCAGCAGGGCTCGCATTTGGGAAATCCAGGTGGCTATAGGAAAGAAAGACTCTACTCTTAAAAGGAATACAAAATCTTACATGCTCTGAGACCCAGGGAAGAAGCAGTAATCTGAAAGGATCCTGTGTCAGACACACTTGCTGATCTGGAGGGCCTCCCAGAGAGGCAGGAATCAACTGGGATTCACCTTGGGGACATAAACACAGGTGGCAGCAGTTTGGATGCACTCATTCTACTACAAGGACACTGGCACTGGCAAGTGCCATTACAGAGTAGTCCCTCTAGCTTATTAGCACCAGAAACAGGCCCCAACCACCAGCCTGTCAGAATCAGTCCTGGAAAACCCAAGACCAGCCAAACATGCAAAGACACATCCCCTCCTAACAACAGGCCACAGCATCTGTGGGCCTCCCTGAGCCCTCCAGCCACCTTCAACACAGTCCCACACACAGAGGGCCTAGGACTCAGCTCTACACACCAGTAGGTTGGCACAAGCTCCAGTAAACCCTGAGCCCAGCAGCTAACCACTCCAGGACCTGGCTCTACCCACTAATGGGCTGACAGTAACTGTAGGACCTAGCCCTGCCCACCAGCAGGCCAATACCAGCTCTGGGCCCCAGCAGCCCCTGAAACCAGACACCCCAGGATCTGTCCCCACCTAGCAGTGAGCTGGCACCAGCCCCAGGACCCACCGGCCCCTGAAGCCAACCACACCAATACCTGGGCCCCTACACCTGCAGGCCTGCACCAGGACTGGGACTCCCCTAGCATGCAGCCAACAATACTGTGACCCAGCTCCACCCATCAGGAGTCTACAGCCTCCACACTAGACAGGGCCTGGCAACCAACAAGGCAAGGCCCAGACATGTCTACCAGCACAGCCAAGTAGTTGACTCGACCACAACAGAGGGGTCCACACAGCCCCATAGAGGGTCCCCCTAGATCATACAGCTCTCATGAAGCGAGGGGAGTGTGCTGCTGGGCCCATAGGATGTCTCATACATAAGGCCGCTACTCCAAGATTGGGATATGAAACCGACCTATTTAATACAAAGAAATTAAAATAGAGAATCAGGCAAAATAAGGCAACAGAGCAGTATTTTCTAATCAAAGACAATATAAAATCCCAGAAGAGCTACACAAGATAGAGATAAGCCATTTAACCAATAAAGAGTTCAAGGTAATGGTAATAAAGATGCTCAGTGAACTTGGGAGAAGAATGGATGAGCACAGTGAGAATTTAACAGAGAGTCAGAAGCTATAAAGAACCAAAAATCTGAAGAATACAATAATTGAAATCAATACACGAGAAGGAATCAATAGTAGATTAGATGATACAGAGGAACAGATCAGCAAACTGGAAGACAGAGTAGCAGAAATCACTCAAGCTGAACAGAAAAAAAAAGAAATAAAATGAGCATTTTAAGAGACTCTCTGGGACAACATCAAGCATACTAACTTTCACATTATAGTGGTCGCAGAAGGAGAAGAGAGAAGGGGGAAGAGAACATATTTGAAGACATAGCTGAAAACTTACCTAACTTGGGAAAGGAAATAGACACACAGGTTCAGGAAGCACAGAAAGTCACAAAATAGGGTCAAACTAAAGAAGTCCACACCAAGATACATTGTAACTAAAATGGCAAATATTAAAGATGAAGAGAGAATATTAAAAGCAGCAAGGGAAAAGAAACTAGTTATGTACAAGGGAACTCCCATAAGAAAATCAACCAATGGACTTTTGCATCAGAAACTGCAGGCCAGAGGGAGTAGCACAACATATTTAAAGTAATTAAAAGAAAAAAACCTGCAACCAAGAATACTCTACCCAGCGAGATTATCATTCAGATTTGAAGGAGAGATAGAGTTTTACAGAAAAGCAAAAGCTAAAAGAATTAAGCACACAAAACCAGATTGAAATCATATCAAGCATCTTTTCAGACTGCAACAGTGTGAGACTACAAATAAACTTCAAAAATAAAGGTAAAAAACAGAAACACATGGAGGCAAAACAATATGCTACTAAACTACCAACGGCTCACTGAAGAAAACAAAGAAGAAATAAAAAGAAAATACTGGAGACAAATGAAAATGGAAAAACAATGATCAAAAATCTATGGGACACAGCAAAAGCAGTTCTAAAAGGGAAGCTTATAGCGATACAAGCCTACCTCAGGAAACAAGAAAACTCTCAAATAATCTAACCTAACCTTACACCTAAAGCAATTAGAAAAAGAAGAGCAAACAAAACCCAGTTAGTAGAAGTAAAGAAATAATATCAGAGCAGAAATAAATGAAGTAGAGACTAAAAAGCAATAGGAAAGCTCAACAAAACTCAAGCCTGGCTCTTTGAAAAGATAAACAAAATTGATAAACATTTAGCCAGACTCATCAAGGAAAAGAGAGGGCCTAAATAAAATCAGAATATCAGAAATTAAATAGAAGTTACAACCAACACCACAGAAATACAAAGGATCACAAGATATTACTACAAGCAATTATACGCCAATAAAATGGACAACCTAAAAGAAGTAGACAAATTCCTGGAAATGAACAGTTTCCTAAGACTGAATCAGGAAGAAATAGAAAATATGAATAGACCAATTACCAGTAATGAAATTGAATCAGTCATAAAAATACTCCCAACAAACAAAAGTCCAGGACCAGACAGCTTCACAGATGAATTATATCAAACATTTAAAGAAGAGTTAACACATATCTTTCTCAAACTAAATATTTCCAAAAACTGCAGAAAAGGAGCACTTTTGAACTCATTTTGAGGCAGGAGATAGATGGGTCCCAGGCTGAGCAGCTGGAGTTTGTCCCCTGTGGGGGGACAGGAGTGAGAGAGAAGCTGAGCCCTGCCCAGATAAGAGGTAAAAGAGACCACACATTCCTCATTCTTAAGGTCAAAGGGACCTTCCCAACTACACTTGCACAGAAAGGCTCCTTGGAGGTCAAAAGGGAGGGGGGGGCACCACTCCACAGTAGGTGATGTCAACCTACCCATAGGCCTCTTCTCTAGAATCCATCTTGGGTAAGAGATACACACATACACATGGGAGGACCCTGAGATAAACCAAATATGGACTCAGGGCCAGGAAAAGCAAGATGATTAGCCAGAGGAAACCTGGAAGAAATGCCCCATGTAAGTGATTTGAACTACCACAAGGGCACGAGTCTCTCTCTGAGTCCACCCATGTGTCTATCCACATGTACCCTTTTTCCTCCGAATAAACTCTTTACTTGTTTTGCTACTTGCCATCTCTTTGTGGGAGTTCATTTCTACAAAGCTACTGGGCCAGGGCCTTGTCACTGGCTACTGGTCTAGTGGCTAGGATTCAGCACTCTCACAGCCAAAGCATAACTTCAGTCTCTGTCTGGAGAACAGAAATCCTGCTTCAAGCTGCTGCAGACAGAGTGAATTCCACCAGGCCAGCACCACCCTAATACCAAAACCATACAAGAACACTGCAAAAAAAAGAATATTATAGGCCAATATTACAGATGAACATAGATGTATAAATTTTTCAACTAAATATTAGCAAACTGAAATAATACACTGAAAGGATCATACACTATGATCAAGTGGTATGATCCCAGGGATGCAAGAATGGTTCAGTATCTGCAAATCAATTCAATGCAATACACTACATTAATAAATTAAGAGATAAAATAATATGAACATCTCAACAGATGTAGAAAAAGCTTTTGACAAGGGAACATACCTCACATAATAGTGGCCATATATGACGAGACCACAGCTAACATCATACTCAACAGTGAAGAGCTAAAAGCATCTCCTCTAAATTCAGGAACAAAGCCAAGGATTCCCACTCTCACCACTTTTAATCAACGTAGTATTGGATGTCCTAAACACAGCAATCAAACAAGAAAAAGAAATAAAAGAATACAAATTGTAAAGGAAGAAGTAAAACTGTTACTGTTTGCATATGACATGATACTCTATACAGAAAATTCAAAGATGCCACCAAAAAACTACTGAAACTCATCAGTGAATTCAGTAGTGTTGCAGGATACAAAATTAATGTACAGAAATCTGTTGCATTTCTATACACTAGCAATGAACTATCAGAAAGAGAAATTAAGGAAACAATTCAATTTATAATTGCATCAAAAAGAAAAAAATACATAGGATTAAATCTAACAAAGGAGACAAAGACTTATACTTGGCAAACAATAAGACACCGATGAAAGAAACTCAAAACAATACAAATAAGTGGTAAGATTACTATGCTCAGGGACTGGAAGACTTAATATTTTTAAAATATCATACTACCCATGGCAGTATACAGATTCAGTGCAATCCCTATCAAATCACCAACAGCATTTTTCACAAAACTGGAAGAAATATTTCTAAAATTTGTATGGAAATGCAAAATACCCTGAGTAGCCAAAACAATCTTGAGAAAGTACAATGAAGCTGGAGGTATACTGATTTCAAACTATGCTACAGATAGAGACTGTAGTACTGTACTGGCACAAAAACAGGCATATATAGAACAAAATAGAACAGAACAAAATAGAGATAACAGAAAATAACCCTCACTTATATGGTCAATTAATCTATAACAAAATAGAGATAACAGAAATTAACCCTCACTTATATGGTCAATTAATCTATAACAAAATAGAGATAACAGAAATTAACCCTCACTTATATGGTCAATTAATCTATAACAAAAGATGCAAGAATATACAAGGGGGAAAACACAGTCTTTTAAATAAATGGTGTTGAGAAACTGGACAGCTACATGCATAAGAATCAAACTGGACTAATTTCTCACACCATATACAAAAATAAACACAAAATGGATTAAAGACTTAAATGTCAGACCTGAGACCATTAAACTCCTAGAAGAAAACATAGACAGCACACTCTTTAACAGAGGTCTTAATTTTTTTTGGCTATGTCTCCTCAGGGAAGGGAAACAAAAGCAAAAATAAATAAATAGGACTACTCAAACTAAGAAGCTTTTGCACAGAGGATGAAACTATCAACAAAATGTAAAGGTCATGTAATGACTGGGAGAATATACAAAAAACTCATACAACTCAACATCAGAAAAACAACCAACCAGATAAGAACCTGGTCAGAGGACTTGAATAAATTATTTTCCAGAGAAGACATATATAAATAGCAAACAGTCACATGAAAAGGTGCTCATCATTAGTCATCAGGGAAATACAAATAAAAACCACAGTGATGCATCACCTCACACCTGTCACAATGCATATTAGGAGAAAGTCAACAAATAAAAAAAGTTGGCAAGGATGAGGAGAAAAGGGAACCCTCTTGCACTGTGGATGGGAATGTAGATTGGTGCAGCCACTATGGAAAACAGTATGGAGTTTCCTCAAAAGATTAAAAATAGAACTACCTACCATGTGATCCAGCCATTCCACTTCTGGGTATTTATTTGAAGAAAATGAAAATGCTAATTTGAAAAGATACATGCACCCCTATGTTCAATGTAGCATTATTCACAATAACCAACATATGGAAGCAACCTAAGTGTCCAGGGATAGATAAATTGTTGAAGAAGATGTGGTATATATACCACAGCCATAAAAAGAATGAAATCTTGTCTTTCAAGACAGTTTGGATGGAAGTAGATGGTATTATGCTAAGTGAAATAAATCAGAGAAAGACAAATACCATATGACTTCACATATATGTTGAATCTAAAAACAAAACGAATGAACAAACAAAACAGAAACACAGTCATAGATACAGAGAAGAAACAGGTGGTTTTCAGAGATAATGGGGGTTAGGGGATAAGAGAAATAGGTGAAGGAGATTAAGTGTTAAACTTCCAAGTATTAAGAAATGAGTCACAGGTATGAAATGTACAGTGTGGGTAACACAGTCAATAATAATGTAGTATCTTTGAATGGTGACAGATGATGTCTAGACTTATTGTGGTAATCATTCTGTAATGTATAGAAATACCAAATCACTATGCTGTGTAACAGGAACTAACATAGTGTTGAAGGTAAATTATACTTACAAAAACAAATAATCAAACGAACAGAGATCGGATTTGTGATTACCAGAGACAAGGTATGGGGGGAAGATAAATTGGATGATGGTGGTCAAAAGGTACAAACTTCCAATTATAACATAAATAAGTACTAGGGACGCAAAAAACAACATAATTAATATAATCACAGCTGTATGTTATATATGAAAGATGTTAAGAGTGTAAATCCTGAGTTCTCATCACAAGGAAAAAAGTTTTCCTTTTTCATTTTTTATTCATGAGATGACAGATGTTCGCTTAACTTATTGTGGTAATCATTTCACGATGTTTATAAGTCAAATCATTATGCTGTACACCTTAAATTTATACAGGGATATTTGTTAATTATACCTCAATAAAACTTGAAGAAAAAAATGCATTTGATGCAATCCATAAATAGATATAAACTTACAATACAACCTACTAACTGAAAGGCACTTTCCCCCTTTATACATGGCAAGCATTATTTACTCTTCAAGATTTAATTCATCAAGAGCCTGCCATGACAATGAATGCTCATCTCCAATTTTCAGACTTCTCCAACACCCCTAGTTAAAACCAGTAGTTCCATTTTATATATACTGCTGCATTGTCATGAGTTTAGAACACATAACCCCCTAAATTATATTCCAAATGTTGGGTATAAGAAGCATGCATTTGTTTTCTGCCAGGATGATATATATTCTCAAAATTATGGTGAAAAAAATTATAAAGTTTAAGAACCTGTATCCAAATTGTGTTACTTACTAGAGGGAAAGGATCTTAAATTTTAATTATTAGTTTTAACTATTGTATAGCTACATACATGCATAAGTGAAATACACATTTTAAAAATTAACAAAGATGAATACCATGTGCATAACATCCAGCTGAATAAATAAGCCATAATAGTATTTTTCTCTTTACTTTCTTTTGGAACTTCATTTAGGTAAATATTAGACCCTCTCTCTGTATTTTTGATATCTCATGCCTTTCAGATTTTCCTTCTCTATTTTTCCCTTATGCTGTGTTCCACTTTTTTTTTTCACATCTATCACTATTCCTAGCTTCACCTCTAATATGCTATAAAAACAGTAGCAGCACGATCCTAGCTTGAGGTTTGTACTGCCATCAGACACAATTTTGTTTTGATCTAATACTACATTTACATAGCTTTATGGATGGACACAAGGCAAGATTTATAGCAGGTACAGAATCTTCATTTCACCAGGAAACCCAAAACCTAAACAGTACACTTCTTTTATGTCCTTATCCACAGAGGCAGTATATGCAACAAATGAAGCAGGCATAATATCCACATGATGTTCTGTTTTTCCAGAAAGAATTCACTTTTGTATATGTCTATCACCTAGGCTATGTGCAGTAGTGATCTTAGAGAACTTTAATCCAGTCAAAGGTTGAACAGATTTGAACCAGGTATTCAGCTCCCTGAGAGGACTGATCTATTTAGGGTTTACTGTTATTCTGAGGATTTATTCCCTCAGGGTTCTTCTATCCTTAGTGGGCCCTACACCCCATGATAATTATATTTATGGACCTCAATAGGATGTATGTTGTTCCTGATGTTCTTAATAGGTATATTTTTATTTATTAGAATGTTATTTATGGAAATTCTTGGGTCCTGAATTTAAGCTGTTTTATTCACAAAACATTTATATTCACTTTTTGCGTGTTGTCTGTGAGCACTAAAAACTTATGATCACTCAAGAAAAGATTTTTAAGAGCCTATCCAAACTGGATAGTATTTTTCTGTGAAATGGGCTTTTGACACTGAATTCTCAGGGGTAAATTTTGGTTTTTTATTTTGTTTTGTTTTGTTTTACTCTATCTTCAGCATCAAGCATCTATAGACTGACTAGTAGTTTATGAGTTCTAATGAATTTTCCCAAGATAGATATACAATACTTAAACAAATCAGATGCTTGAACATAGGAATTTGAACTGAAGAGGCTCAATTTTGTATATGAACAGAATCATAAAGTCATATGGACGGAAGTGGACCCAGAGAGAACTACCTGGGTACCCTAACTAATGGAGTGGTAAAGTAAGAATTAATTAGTTTCTGTTCCTTAGAGGAGAATAAAACAGGACGGTGCCCGTTTCTCATTGGTCTTCTTGCCTTGTGCTAGCATTCATTTTACAATTCAATTTGGCTTGGCTACTATTGTTTCTCCTGCATTCAGTATAGAGCAAATTGCCTTATTAAACTTTAATATGTGAAAAAAAAAGGTAAAATGTCAGCCATTTGAAAATGTAGAAATATAAAATTTAAGGAGTATTTGTTGTGAGTCAACTTGGGTAATTATCATTAGGATTATAATACTAATTTTTCTGATTAAGGTGTTTATTTTTACATATAAATGATTAAGATAATCAAACTTCTTAGAACTATAAGCAACACCTATAAGTAGTACCTACTACCACTCAGTGATTGATTCTTTTTGTCACACCAAAAATGTAACTTTCTGACAGAGTCTTTTCTTATCTATCATTGCAGAAGGTAAATATTAATATATACTATCTTTTAAACAATATATGTCTTTGTGTGTTTACGTACTAGGAGCATAAAACATGGAAACAGTCTTAGAAGTCTGTCAATTATAGGTACCATATCTATAAGGTTAATACAATGTTTTTCCTTTCATTGTTTTCATGCTCTTTCTTTATTCTTCTACTAATTTACCTCATTTTCCATAGTAGGTGCTGCATATATGAAACAAAACCATTTGTTCCTCAGTTATTTGTAGCCTCAAGCAAATTTTCGTCCCTTGTTAAACTATTAAGTAACCAGAGACATCATACGGAAAATTATTTGGTTTTCTTTTTTATTGTTTTTTCCTTTTATTATTTTGTTTTTACATATAGTAGTTTTGTCAACAAAGTTATTAATAAGCTAATTTGCCCAGCCTCAAGTTACCAGCTGTCCATTCCCCAAAACGGCTCCAGAAAAACCTGTTGAACAAGCAAAACTGAATCTACTAAACCTTTGGATGTAACAAAGAGTACCACCTTGGGAATGCCTAAGACTGCATGATATTTATGGTGAAATTGCAAAAGAGAGAGCTTGTTGAGACTGGGCATAGTCTAAGGCATAATAATTTTACATTGGTATACACAGTGAGGTATAGGTCTTGAAGAAATCTTGGTGAGCAATCTGTTAATTTTGATAAATAACTAGTTTAGTTTAGCTGTTGCACTGTCTTATGTTACAGGAGCAACTATCTCCTAATGCAAGAATCTAAGACATATTTGCCTGTTCTCAGTACTTTTTTAGTAATGGGATAAGGAAATCACACTGGTTTCTAGCATTGTTTAACATGAGGAAAAGAAATTATATTTGGTAGTATATAGCTTAAAATTGTTATGATGGTTTCAGCACTAAGGACCTTCCACTTCTTTGCCCTTGCTTCAAGGAACTGACAGAAATAACCCACTTTAGTTTTTAATCCTCTGATTTTCCATTCTACTATAAAATTGTTCTAGAAACCCATCCACCCTCAGAATTCTCACCTAATTAACCCAGCTAAAATCATATTTCTCCTGAGTTTCCCCTTAGCATTTACTAATGTAATTCATATGGCCTTATTTTGTTCATGTTTCACTCTGCTCAAGTAATTTATGTAAACTCTGAAACACAGGCCAGACTTCTCACTGGGGCATAATTTCATTCAGCTCCATTGTCCCAATAGTCTCTTATTATGCCCTCATTCAGTTTCCATTCAACAACTATTCACATCATTTTTTATCACATTTCTGTTAAAATTCTGCATATATTTAGTTCCCCTCAGAGAGAAAAATAATGAATTTACCTACAAATGCCAGAATTATCCATGTTTTATCCTTTCAGACTGAAACAGAGATTAGATTCATGCCCACAGCTGTCAATATAGAAACTGCTTCTAGTTATAATACTAAAAGGGAATATAAGAATTATTCCATTATACTTTATAATGGAATAATTCCATTATATTTTTTCCTAAAAATAAGGTGGATACTTTCTGAAATCAAATGTTTTTATTTTCTATTTTGCTTAAAATAAAATATTTAAATTGATTAGATTTTCAAAACTTAGGAGAAACATTTTTAATTGTAAAAATAAAGTATTTTTAAAGAGAAGTAATACAAATTTAATCCTGTTTTTTATATCTAGAATTTTAGAAAACAAGTATATCTGTCCTGCATTTTCCTTTTTTTCATCCCCCTCCACACTTGTATAACTACTGTAGAAATTTGATAAAGTTTTTGCATTTTTTATTGAGATCTTCACGCACTTGGATGTTAATTTTAAAAGTAGATGCATGATATGCTTACTTTCTCTTTATTAAAAATCTAAATTGAATTCAACTTGACTCCTTGGACGTCACCTGGTTTTTCTTCTTCCTGTGAAATAGTGACCACCAATGGAAAAAGAAAATCTGCCATTATGTTTTATGACTTATTATGAATTAATCCAAATTAATTTATTTTTTGGGTAGGTTTAAGTGTTATTTTGTAAAAATTTAATTTGTAATAAAAGTAATAGTAGTATGCACTTGGTCAAGACAGCATAAATTTAAGTACTTATAAATATTTACTAAACAAAAATATAAAATTGTATTGAAATGTATCTGTTCTAGAGATTGAGGTGATTTTAAAACATGAATTTAAATGTCTATTGGTGAATATAATTTAAAGGTAGAAGTACACAATTTTTATCATAAATTTACATAACTTAATATTTTATTTTTATAAAGGTAATTTTTGAGAAAACCTGTTTAAGTAAATAATAAAATTTTGTTAAGGATTATCGCATCTATGTTCATCAGTGATATTGGACTGTAATTTTCTTTTTTTGTGGTATCCTTGTCTGGTTGTGGTATCAGGGTGATGGTGGCCTTAGAGAATGAGTTCAGAAATTATTCCTTCCTCTGAAACTTTTTGAAATAGTTTCAGAAGGATAGATGTTAACTCTTCTCTAAATGTTTGGTAGAATTCACCTGTGAAGCCATCTGGTCCTGGACTTTTGTTTATTGGGAGTTTATTAACCACAGATTCAACTTTAGTACTTGTAACTGGTCTGTTCATATTTTCTATTTCTTCCTGGTTCAGTCTTGGAAAATTGTACCTTTCCAAGAACTTGTCCATTTCTTCGTGGTTGTCCATTTTATTGGCATATTGTTGCTTATAGTAGTCTCTTATTGTCCTGTGTATTTATGTGGTGTCAATTGTAACTTCTCATTTTTCATTTCTAAATGTATTAATTTGGGCCCTCTCCCATTTTTTTCTTGATGATGAACATAGATGCAAAAATCCTCAACAAAATGCTAGCAAGCCAAATCCAACAATACATGAAAAGGGTCATACACCATGTTCAAGTGGGATTTATCCAAGGGATGCAAGTATTTTTCAATATCTGCCAATCATTCAGTGTGATACACCACATTAACAAATTGAAGAATAAAAACCATATGATCATCTCAATAGGAGCAGAAAAAGCTTTTGATAAAATTCAACACCATTTTTGATAAAAACTCTCTAGAAAGTGGGTAAAGAGGGAACATACATCAACACAATAAAGGCCATATATGACAAACCCACTATTAACGTCTACTCAATAGTGAAAAGCTGAAAGCATTTCCTCTAAGGATGTCTATTCTTGCCACTTTTAGCCAACATAGTTTTGGAAGTCCTAGCCACAGCAATCAGAAAAGAAAAATAAATAAAAAGAATCAAAATTGGAAAGGAAGAAGTAAAAGTGTCACTCTTTGCAGATGACATAATACTATACATAGAAAATCCTAAAAATGCTACCAGAAAATTTCTAGAACTCATCAATGTATTCAGTAAAATCTCAGGATACAAAATTAATACACATAAATCTTGCATTTCTATACACTAACAGTGAAAGATCAGAAAGAGAAATTAAGGAAATGATCCCACTTAGCATCGCATCAAAAAGAATAAAATATCTAGGAATAAACCCACCTAAGAAGGCAAAAGACCTGTACTATGAAAACTATAAGACACTGATGAAAGAAATTGAAGATGACACAGACAGATGGAAAGATATATCATGTTCTTGGATTGGAAGAATCACTATTGTCAAAATGACAATACTACCCAAGGCAATCTGCAGAATCAATGCAATTCCTATCAAATTACCAAAGGCATTTTTCACAGAACTAGAACAAATTTTTTTAAATTTGTATGGAAACACAGAAGACCCCAAATATGCAAAACAATCTTGAGAAAGAAAAACAAAGCTGGAGGAATCACACTTCCTGACTTTATACTACAAAGTTACAGTAATCAAAACAGTATGGTACTGGCACAAAAACAGACATACAGATCAATGGAACAGGATAGAAACCCCAGAGATAAACCCACACATATGGCCAATTAATCTATGACAAAGGAGGCAAGAATGTACAATGAAGAAAAACAGTCTCTTCAATAATTGGTGCTGGGAAAACTGGAGAGCTACATGTAAAAGAGTGAAATTAGAACACTCCCTAACAGAAAAATACAGATGGCCAAGAGGCACATGAAAAGATGCTCGACATCACTAATTATTAGAGAAATGCAAATCAAAACTACAATAAGGAATCACCTCACACCAGTCAGAATGGCCATCATCAAAATGTCTACAAGTAATAAGTGCTGGAGAGGGTGTGGAGGAAGAGTAACCCTCCTACACTGTTGGTGGGAACATAAATTGGTACAGCCAGGGACTTCCCTGGTGGTGCAGTGGTTAAGAATTCGCCTGCCAATGCAGGGGACACGGATTCCAGTCCTGGTCCAGGAAGATCCCACATGCCATGGAGCGACTAAGCCTGTGCGCCACAACTACTGAGCCTGCGCTCTAGAGCCCACAAGCCACAACTACTGAGCCCACGTGCCACAACTACTGAAGCCCGTGTGCAACAACTACTGAAGGCCACATGCCACAACTACTGAAGCCCGCGTGCTACAGCCTGTGCTCTGCAACGAGAAGCCACTGCAATGAGAAGCCTGCTCATCACAACGAAGAGTAGCCCCCACCCACCACAAATAGAGAAAGTCTGCATGCAGCAACGAATACCCAATGCAGCCAAAAATAAAAATAAATAAATAAATTTGAAAAAAAGAAGGTACAGCCACTATGGAGAACAGTATGGAGGTTCCTTAAAAAACTAAAAATAGAGCTACCATATGATCCAGCAATCCCACTCCTGGGCATATATCCAGAGAAAACCATAATTAGAAAACATACATATACCCCAATGTTCATTGTAGCACTATTACGATAGCCAAGACATGGAAGCAACCTAAATGTGCATCTGCAGAGGAATGGATAAAGAAGATATGGTATATTTATACAATGGAACATTTCTCAGCCATAAAAAAGAATGAAATAATGCCACTTGCAGAAACATGGATAGACCTAGAGATTATCATACTAAGTCAAGTAAGCCAGACAGAGAAAGATAAATATATGATATCACTTACGTGTGGAATGTTAAAAAAAGCAAGATGATGCAAATTAACTTATATACAAAGCTATGACCCACCCACATAGAAAACAAACTTATGCCAAAGGGAAAAGCAGGGGGAAGGGAGATAAATTAGGAATTTGGGATTAAGAGATACACACTACTATATATAAAATAACCAACAAGGACTTACTGTATAGCACAGGGAACTGTACTCAATATTTTGTAATAACCTGTAAAGGGAAAGTCTGAAAAAAAATAGATATATGTATGTATAACTGAATCACTTTGTTGTACACCTGAAATTAACACATTATAAATCAACTATACTTCAATTTAAAAAAATAATAGGTATCAGTGAAATTTTGTTATGCAACCTGCTTTAAATATATTTTTAAATAAAATTTTGATAGTACAGATCTAGCTCCTACAATTTATGGGAACATTTTTCTCATCATCAAATCAATCACCAAAATCAAACTTACTTTCTTTTAGAAGTATCCTGACTCTATTTTTTAATTCAAACAAACATGTCAATTTTGATTCCTGTGACAAACATCACAATTCTGAATTAAAATTTTAACAGAGATATTTAGATAGAAATTAGATCCTCCCAAAACACTATGAGACAGAGGTTGTAGAGGTAGAAATTTATTTAGAGATTAATACCTCCAAAAGGAAGGGGGATCAAGACAGAACAGAGGGAGAAGTCAAAGTGCAATGAAAGTCTAACAAAGCCTCACACAACCTAGTGAGCTGCCCTGGATTAAAAAAATATATGCCTTTTCACAGTGGTCTAACCTGGTCTAAAATGCCAGACATTTGTAACCTCCTTGCTCAAAGAATGGGAACTACTCCACCTCTGCCTTGAAGCAGTCCTGAAGGAGGCTTCCTATAGCTAGACAGCAAATGACTCTGAACTGGGAATTTAGCAAACCTCTGTGTCTACCAAATGTCAATTTGCTTGAATATCTACCTCTCCAAACTTGGGGCTACCTCCTCCAAGATTCTGGTATCTCTTTTATTCTGAGAAGAAAATGAAAAGAGGAATGTTAGTGAGAAAAACTGTACTCTTCACCCCTGTAATAGTTCCAGGGCCACAATTAGTCTTCATCATTCAACTCCTCCAGTATTCATTCTAAATTCTATTACCCCCAGCTACCACTGGCCCAAGTGGCTTTTCTAATGGCCTACCTCTGACATACCTGAGGAGCTGAGTTCTATGTTATTATGCACTTCTATGATTGTGTTTGCTAAATGTCTTCATTTACAGTCACAATTAGTCAAGGGAGTACTCAGATTCATCCAAGTAAAACATCAGGAATCCACACACATTCCTGTCTGTTTCTGCTGTGTAACAGCAGCCTCCTGATGGCTGGTCGGTCCCTGAATATAAAGAGCCCAAAGTGCCCAGATAGCAGCCATACCTTATAAATTAATGGAATTCTTGCTATGTACCCTGGCAAAAGTATGACTCCTTTGGGGACCGGAAGCTCTAATTCTGCAGAGTCCAGGGTTGTGGGAAGGGTAGCAAAATGATGGTTCATTAAGAGTGATGGCAAATAGTGCCACTCCTACTTCTACCCCTTAGTACTTGGACCTATGTTTTATTCATACTTCGGACAGAACATAATATAAATGTATTTGATTCAATTATACACTGCTTCCTGGAGGATGGTTTTCTGCCCTTGAAGAATACTGCCTCGATGGTAATAGTTCAGCTGTGCTTTTGGCAGGCAGTTCCAACTCTCTGTTAATAGAGCAGCTACTGAATGGTATGGTAAGGGATATGATCAGCCCATCTCATGGTCATGGGTCCACTCCCACACCTCATTTGAGTTAAGTGCATCTCTTGGTCTGATGCAAGGTTATGTAGGAGTTCACACTGGTGGATCAAACACATATTCCTATGAGAACAGCTCACTAGATTTGTGAAAACTTTCTTACTCAATCCATATGAATTTGTATAACTATTATGTTTAACAGCTGGATGACACTGATGGTATATAAACTTATGCTGAGTAGCTACAGCTTAAAAGAGACCCAAATTATGTGCTCTGCAATTAATTCTGCCATCTCGTTGACAGAAGTTAAAGGTAATGGCCTTCCAGTATGAAAAGAGTCTATAAAAGTCATCACCAATTGGCAAGTTGGTATCCTAGAAATGGTGCCATAATGGGGAGACAGAGCTAGTCTCTGTTGCTGGCAAGATGGACATTAAATGTTGCCAGTAACTAGATCATCCTAAGGCCAGCCAGCCTTACTAATCTGCAACTCTAGTGCTGGCATAGTGGGCGTAAGAATCAAGTGGTCTTGTGACAGAAGTGGAGGTCATGCATGAGCCCAACAACATGGAATGTCACTAACCAAGGGTTTTATAGGTATTTCATCCTTGCAAAATATTGCCTCTATGGTAGGCCTTCAGCTGTGCCCTCATATTTGTTGAATAAATCAATGAAGATTAAGATATATAATTGATATTACCAGTTCTGAAAAATAATGAAGATACCTATAGAGAAAAAAGTTATTGAAATATGAATAGTGTATTCAAGCATTAAACTGGCTCAAGAAGGCTTTAACCATGTGATGATTGAGTGATCTTGGTTTTGTAATTACCACTTTTCTAATGTTTATGAATTTGTTGTATTTTAAGACTTGAGGATGGACTGTAGCATACATGATATATTTCTCAGTTCTTTAGTTCCAAACTATAGAGTATATTTCTCAGAAATTTCACATGCATAAAACTACATGAATGAGGGTGATTCAATGTTTTTGTCTTTTCAGGAAAAAGGGATAGATCTAATTGGTCTAAAGCAGATTCCAAAATATCTCAATTTTCAGTGTCACTTTGAATTAAAGAATATCAAGATATTGATATAGAATATATTATTGAATATATTATAGAATATATTATTATTATATAAAGAATATCAATATTTAGACTGGTTCCTAAATTTGTCATTTCTTCTTACAAAAACAACATATTCTTCTTCTAGAGACATTAGAACATGTTGAAAAACAATACAAATAACACAGGCATTAGTAACAGCTAATATTTAAAGAGTATTTACTACATGCCAGGTATTGTACATGTATCATTACAATCAATCCTTGGAAGAAATTTATGATACATGAACTATTATTTTTCTCACACATGATAAATAAGGCAGGAAGATATTAAGAACCCTGCCTAAGGTCAAACACCTCTATCCAGTCTAAACTTCTCTATTTTTACTAAATATTTAAAGAGCTAATTATTTACAGAATGTTCTTTAAAGTTTTCCCATTTTAGATACTAAAAAATAGTTTGCAGACATAATGATTTAATATTGCTAATAAAACATCTCTTAAAACTATTAAGTTCATGGACCTAGAAATTTATTTTTTAATATATAGAATATGTTTTTTTCTGTGTCTTTGAAATACATACACATTTGAGTCCACAGATAATTTATTTAGATGACACATGGAAATTAAACTAGAAAATTATTTGAGCAGCAAGGAAACCTCAAAGCACCAAATTATGAAAGGTTATTTGAGAGTTATGAAAAACTAAATTTCTTCCTGATACTAATACTGATATGAAATAGCTAGTGGATGAATATAATAATAAAATAAATTGGCCATTCAAATAATACTCCAGTGAGTGACTCTGATTAACCCCCTAGGTAGTTCTTGTTTATCTTGAATAATTTGTAGATTCAGTACGGCTAATCATTTGACAAGTTTTGCTCCTAGTCTTGCTTCTGCCTTACTATTTTGGGAATTAATTAATGATGAGAAGAGAGCTTTCATTATTTTTATTTTTTATAAACTAGTATTGGAACCCAATTTTTCTCTGGTTTATATCTATGTGTTCCTGAGTTGGTTGACACCTTCTGTACCTCTTGAGTTAGAAAGTACTCATCACAAGAATCAAAGAGAATTCTGAGCAGGAAGTGTCTTCAGACTACCTAAACTAAGTTTTGTACTTACTAGAAGAGAAAACTGAGGTTCAGTAACATACTTAAGATCTTTCAGGAAATAAATGATACACACAAATTGGTTAACTTGAAGGGAGTTCAGTAAAGGGTTTATTTTCAAAGATAAAGGTAAAAATTACAAGGGATAGCATAGATGCTTAGGGTTCACTACAGAAGGAGTTTCTATCCTAGACCCAAGAAATCAAAGGAGAATCAGAGATCACCAGAATCTGGAAAAGGTGGCTCTGTGGAATAAGCCACCTGAAAGAAATAGTGGTCATTGACTGAGGGATGAAGCCAAACCCCAACAATATGACCAAAAGGGAGTTCACAGGATTAAAACACTGACTCCACCCTTTATACAACTTCAAATTGCTTGTGAAGCCTCCCACTGGCTGAACCCACTCAGAAGCCAGGTAACCAAAGAATCTGTTGATGTATCCATATTGGTAAAGTCCTTGTGGATAGAGCATTCTGGAGAAGGGTAGCCAGTAGACATAGAATGGCAAAAGGAAAACAACGAGAACAAGCACTTGGATGAAATATCCATAGAAGATATACATTCCTCTCACTTTTAAGATCACATCTATGAGGAAAAAAAGTACTATTCTTGCATTGCAAAACTACTTCTGATCACTTTCCTAGGCATTTTCGTAGACACGGGGGTCACAGTAATGAAGAAGACAAATTAACTTCCTACCCTCATGAAACTCAGACTGGAGTGGGAAGAATAAAAAGAGTGGTAGAAAAATATGTAAAATGATTATAGTTTTAATAAATACTCTGTAGGGAAGAAGTGCCTTAGAAAAAAGAGAATAATAAATATGTAAGATGGACAGAGCAAAGAAACGATTATGTTTATTTCAGAGATGAAGAAATTTAATGATTATCATTTTGCAAGTTTGCATATTTTAATGGTATAGAAGATCTACACTTTCTGTGTTCACACCCAGTGTTTTCTGCTTTTGCTTTTCCCTATTCCCTGTCAGGGAAGATAGTATTTTAAAATAGTAAACATATTTCTCTTTCAAAGTCATATTTCTTTGTACAATTGATACTTCCAGTATTCAGTGAACAAAGCTTCCTATGCTTGTTGCCTTAGGAAAGCGGTGATAAAGTAGAAGCAAAGAACATTTATGAGTCTAAAATGGTTTGGCATTATGAAGACTCAGTATACAAAACAATCCCTGTGAGTAATGACAAGTTTCTTACCGAGACTAGAAAATTTGCCAGTTGTAAAGAGATGGAGGGGTGGGAAAGCTGAGACTTGAGCATGAAAAGGGAAAGCAAAAACTAATAAACTAACAAAAAGAAATTTCAGATCAAATCAGATAAATTTGGAGGATCAAAGAACATAAGAAACATGTGCCCCCATTCCATGAAGGCTCAGAATATTGGTTAAAGAAAGAAACAGGGCAGAAATTACTGCATAGTATGTCTGGAAAGAAGTTTTGGGAATGATCTTACAAAATTCTATTGAACCACAGGAGATAAAAGAGAAGTAATTTCCACTTACCCAAGTAGAGAAAGGCCTTACACAGCAACACAGGGTTGCATCATAGAATTTCTTTTGGTTCTAAAGTAGCTAAGGCTGGTTGAGGTGGAGCCAAAAGGAATAGTTAAACCCAAAAGATGAAATTCAGACAAGACAACATACATCTCAATCAATACCAGTACATTTGAATGATGTCAGCAGCATATGAAACCTCTCACTTGACTCAACATTAATCTTCCTGTAATTTTGATGCAATCAAGGGAAAGTTTCTGATACATGGGCAGGATAGGGTTTTTAAGAGAAATTAGGATATTTTATGGAAAAAAATAACAAAATACTCATTTTGCATACCTGGTTTCACAGTATGCAAACTATGGCAACTGCAACTTCGGGATATTTAGATGTTTGGATTATAGAATTTTTTCCTGTATGCATTCATCCATATTAAAGTGATTCATTAGGTTTCAAACATTGTAGTCGCTGCTTTATTTTAGAAAAGTATAAACCATTAATTCTTCTGAGTTTGTCATGAGGAAAATATTTGCATTTTTGTGTTATACAGACCTGGATTTGTATATAGTCTCTGTTTTGCAGTCAGACTAACTAAATCTTATTTTTCTTATCTGTATGAGGAAGAGAATATCATCTATCCTTTAGGTATGTTCTCTGGTATTGAAATTATATAGAAAATATATTAAATAACAAATATTTAATAAAAAGCTACTTACTTTTCTTTTTAAAATTGGTAGATGTGTCTATAATAGTTTAGGAACGTGATAGATCTGATGTCCAGATGTGACCTGATTATGTTTTTCAAAATAACTTGTTTCTTTGCCACTTTCTGTAGGTAGTAAGCAGCCACTTGGTAATAAAACATCACTATCTTGCAAATTATAGTGTTTTTAAACTCAGGGAACATGTAGTTGCTTTTTCTAACTCAAGTCACATATACTGTGAGTGTGGGAGGAATTCTATAATCACAGAGTAAGCATCCATTACATGAAAGACAGAGCTTATAGTTTTCAAAGGAAAAAAAAACCCCACCACATTAGAATCAAAGAAAATAACTTTCATAATTAGAATGAGGATGAGGGCCGATGTTATTTCTCAGTTTATCCCATTTTTTTATGTTTCCCTTAATCATTGATAATGATATTCAAGTGGTTTAATTCTATCCAGTAGTAGAAATGATAAGTAAACCAGTGACCTACCCTATGCATTCACAAAAATGGAAATTGTATAAAATAAAGAGAAAATCATTAAAGAATCTCTTTCTTCCTACTTGAACTGTTTTGTTATCATTTGGCTACTATGAGCATATTTCATTTGTACACAAATCACAACTTTTAAAGTAACAATAGCTAAATATTCTAGCCAAGAACAGGTGGGAAGTCAAATTGAAAACACAGCTGAATAATTAGAGTGAATAGAAATGATTTAATGTTAAATGACAATGTTAATACAGCATCCACAAAATAAAATGAAAGAACCTATATTCCTAGTAAAATCTATTAATTTTAAATAAAAAGTATATAATATTTGGTATTAAAATTATGCTAAATATATAATATGGTTCATATTATAAAAATAAATGACATAAATTATTGTGTGCTGTGGGGGATAAGAAGTAGGAAAATATAGGGAGAGATAAATAAAAAGAAAAAACCTTTAAAAATGTAAGAAATTGTTAACATGGAGAAGGGAGGCATAGAGAAATCACCTTTAACCATATTTTAATTTGGAGATATGAAGAATATGGGAGTATTTTAGTCAAAGTAGTTAAAGTATAACAGGTATGTCAAAATAGATGGAAGTTAGGGGATACATTAGTACAGAAAATATGCCAGGAACTATCATATAAAAAAGGACCTGGTCTCATGAAAGCAGAATGAATCAAGCAATTGTTTATACGACTTACTGGATATTATCAGTCCTGCTGCTAAGATCAGTTATATCACCATGAAAGAGACCTAACATATTTTCAAATGTCTCTGCATAAACCAGTCTTCTTAATAAACAGCAAGAAAACAAGCCTATGATGTACAAACTATTTCTACCTTGTCAAAAAATACAGAATTTGTATCTTCCTCCATCTAAGTCCATCCTTTCAAGCAGAACCAAACCACATGCAGATACAAGGGCACTCATGTTTGGTAAATGATTGAAAAAGGTAGGGGGGCAGTCAAGATGGCAGTATGGGAAGATGCTGAGTTAGCGTCTCCCCACAACTAGGGAAGACCTAAATAGACATTTCACTAAGGAAGACATACAAATGGCCAAGAGGCACATGAAAAGATGTGCAACATCACTAATTATTAGAGAAATGCAAATCAAAACTACAATGAGATATCACCTCACACTGCTCAGAATAGCTATTATCAAAAAATCTAGAAACAATAAATTCTGGAAAGGGTGTGGTGAAAAGGGAACACTCCTACACTGTGGGTGGGAATGTAAATTGATACAGCCACTATAGAGAACAGTATGGAGGTTCCTTTAAAAACTAAAAACAGAACTACCATACGACCCAGCAATCCCACTACTGGGCATATACCCTGAGAAAACCATAATTCAAAAAGAGACATGTACCACAATGTTCACTGCAGCTCTATTTACAATAGCCAGGACATGAAAGCAACCTAAGTGTCCATCGACAGATGAATAGATAAAGAAGAGGTGGCACACATATTCAATGAAATATTAGCCTTAAAAAGAAACGAAATTGAGTTATTTGTAGTGAGGTGGATGGACCTAGAGTCTGTCATACAGTGAAGTAAGTCAGAAAGAGAAAAACAAATACTGTATGCTAACACATATATATGGAATCTAAAAAAAAAAAAGAAAAAGGTCATGAAGAACCTAGGGGCAGGATGGGAATAAAGACACAACCCTACTAGAGAATGGACTTGAGGACACGGGGAGGGGGAAGGGTCAGCTGGAATAAAGTGAGAGAGTGGCATGGACATATATACACTACCAAATGTAAAATAGATAGCTGGTGGGAAGCAGCTGCATTGCACAGGGAGATCAGCTCAGTGCTTTGTGACCACCTAGAGGGGTGGGATAGGGAGGGTGGGAGGGAGATGCAAGAGGGAGGAAATATGGGGATATATGTATATGTATAGCTGATACACTTTGTTATAAAGCAGAAATTAACACACCATTGTAAAGCAATTATACTCCAATAAAGATGTTTAAAAGAAAAAGAAAAAGGTTGGGGGGGGAGTCAAGATAGCAGTGTCGGAAGATGCCGAGTTATTGTCTCACTACAACTAGGGTGCCTGCCTGCTGCTGGTGGAGGACTCTGACACCCAAGGAGATGGGAGGAGCCCCCAAGTGAACCTGCAGGATGTGGGGGGACTGAAGGGGGAGGAGAAGTGGAGGCCAGACAGGATGAGTGCCCCTGAGGCTGGGGAGATCAGGAAAGGCAGGTGGGAGGGGCCTTCTGGGAAGAGCCAGAGAGGATCAGAGGGCGATCGCCCCACCCACTTGGGCCTGGGGAGCCTGCTGAGGTTCCAGGCCAGTACCCCACATCCAAAGCTCCACCAGGCCATGTGGATCCCTGGGGCATAGGCGGGAGGCCAGGGAGATCAGGAGAGGCAGCGAGGATGGGCCCTCTGGGAGGAGCAGAGAGAAGCAGAGGGCAATTGTCCCACCCACTCAAGCCCAGGAAGCCTGCTGGGCTCCCAAGTGAGGTCCCTTGCCTTCTGAGACAAGGGGTGGGGGGCACGCCTGGGCCCTTCTGTTCCACTGAGCCTAAGCCCCACCCTCCACAGCCCCCAGGGCCTTTTCCAGCCCTATGGGCCCTAAGCATAGGCCCTGCCCACCACCCTAAACTCACCCTTGCTTAGGCCCCACCCTCCACAGCCAAGGCCTTCCCCCCCCTTTTTTTTTCCTTTCCCTCCTAATTTTTACTATTGTGGTACTGTTGTGCCTTCTGGTTGTTGATTCATCTATATTTTTATTTTTATATTCTTTCTAACATATCTGTTAGTTTCCTAGTCTAATTTTATTTTTTACTTTGTTATTGTTCTTTTTTTTTTTTTTTTAAACCATCCCATGTGGCTTGTGGGATCTTAGTTCATGAGCTAGGGATCAGGCTGAAGCATCTGCTGTGGGAGCTCTGAGCCCAAACCACTGGACTAACAGAGAACCTCAGACCCAAGGGAATATTCATTGGAGTAAGGTCTCATGGAGGTCCTCATCTCAGCCCCAAGACCCAGCTCTACCCAACTGCCTACAAACTGCAGTGTTGGAAGTCTCAGGCCAAACAACCAGTAAGACAGGAACACAATGCCACTAAAAAAAAAAAAAAAAAAAAAATGAGACAGCAAAAAAATATGTCACAGATGAAGGAGCAAGGTAAAAAACCTACAAGACCAAATAAATGAAGAGGAAATAGGCAATCTACCTAAAAAAGAATTCAGAGTAATGATAGTAAAGATGATCCAGAATCTCAGAAATAGAATGGAGGCATGGATTGACAAAATACAAGAAATGTTTAACAAAGATCTAGAAGAACTAAAGAACAAACAGATGAAAAACACAATAACTGAAATGAAAAATACACTAGAAGGAATCAATAACAGAATAACTAAGGCAGAAGAACAAATAAGTGAGCTGGAAGACAAATAGATGGAAATAACTGCTGAGGAGCAGAATAAAGAAAAAAGAATGAAAAGAATTGAAGACAATCTTAGAGACCTCTGGGACAACACTAAATGCACCAACATTCGAATTATAGGGCTCCCAGAAGAAGAAGAGAAAAAAAAAAAGGGTCTGAGAAAATATTTGAAGAGATTATAGTCAAAAACTTCCCTAACATGGGAAAGGAAATAGTCATCCAAGTCCAGGAAGCACAGAGTCCCATAGAGGATAATCCCTAGGAGAAACACACAAAGACACATATTAATCAAAATAACAAAAATTAAATTCAAAGAAAAAATATTAAAAGCAACAGGGGAAAAACAAAAAATAACATACAAAGGAATCCCCATAAGGTTATCAGCTGATTTTTCAGCAGCAACTCTGCAGGCCAGAAAGGTATAGCAGGATATACTTAAAGTGATGAAAGAGAAAAACCTACAACCAAGATTACCCAGCAAAGATCTCATTCAGATTCAGTGGAGAAATAAAAATGTTTTCAGACAAGCAGGAGCTAAGCTAAAGAAAGTTATCTAGGCGAGAAACCCAAAAGAAGAAAAAGACCCACAAAAACAAACCCAAAATTATTAAGAAAATGGTAAAAGGAACATAATTAAGAAAATGGTAATAGGAACATACATATCAATAATAACCTTGAATGTAAATGGATTAAATGCCATAACCAAAAGACACAGACTGGCTGAATGGATACAAAAACAAGACTCATATATATGCTGTCTACAAGAGACCCACTTCAGACCTAGGTACACATATAGACTGAAGGTGAAGGGATGGACAAAGATATTCCATGAATATGGAAATCAAAAGAAAGGTGGAGTAGCAATACTTGTACCCGATAGAATAGACTTTAAGATAAAGAATGTTACAAGAGATAAGGAGGGACACTACATAATGATCAAAGGATCAATCCAAGAAGAAGATATAACAGTTATAAATGTTTATGCACCCAACATAGGAGCACCTCAATACATAAGGCAAATACTAATAACCATGAAAGGAGAAATTGACAGTAACATAATAGGGGACTTTAACATGCCACTTACACCAATGAACAGATCATCCACACAGAAAATAAATAAGGAAACAAAGCTTTAAATAACACAATAGACCAAATAGATCTAATTGATATTTATAGAACATTCCACCCAAAAGTGGCAGAATACACTTTCTTCTCAAGTGCACATGGAACATTTTCCAGGGCGGGTCACATCATGGGTCACAAGTCAAGCCTTGGAAAATTTAAGAAAATTGAAATCATATCAAGCATCTTTTCTGACCAGAAAGCTATGAGACTGGAAATCAATTACAAGAAAAAACTGTAAAAAACACAACTACATGGAGGCTAAACAGTGTGCTACTAAATAACCAAGAGATCACTCAAGAAATCAAGAAGAAATTAAAAAAAAAATACATAGAAGCAAATGACAATGAAAACACAACAACCCAAAACATATGGGACACAGCAAAAGCAGTTCTAAGAGGGAAGTTTATAGCAATTCAGTCTCACCTCAAGAAACAAGAAAAATCTCAAACAATCTAACCCTATACTTTAAACAACTAGAGAAAGAAGAACAAAGAAAACCTAAAGTCAGTAGAGGAAACCATAAAGATCAGAGCAGAAATAAATGATACAGAAACGAAGGAAACAATAACAAAGATCAATAAAACTAAAAGCTGGTTGTTTGAGAAGATAAACAAAACAGATAAACCTTTAGCCAGATTCATTAAAAAAAAAGAGAGAGAGAGGATGCAAATCAATAAAATTAGAAACAAAAAAGAAGTCACAACTGACACAGCAGAAATACAAAGGATTATAAGAGAATACTACAAACAACTATATGCCAATAAAATGGATAACCATGAAGAAATGGACAAATTCTTGGAAAGGTACAATTTTCCAAGACTGAACCAGGAAAAATTAGAAAATATAAACACACCTATCACAAGTAATGAAATTGAAACTGTAATTAAAAATCTTCCAACAAACAAAAGTCCAGGAACAGATGGCTTCACAGGCGAATTCTATTGAACATTTAGAGAAGAGCTAGGACTGATCCTTCTCAAACTCTTCCAAAAAATTGCAGAGGGAGAAACACTCCCAAATTCATTCTACGAAGACATTATCACCCTGATACTGAAACCAGAAAAAGATATCACCAAAAAAGAAAATTATAGACCAATATCACTGATGAACATAGATGCAAAAATCCTGAACAAAATACTAGCAAACAGAATCCAATGACACATTAAAAGGATCATACACCATGATCAAGTGGGATTTATCCCAGGGATGCAAAGATTCTTCGGTATATACAAATCAATCAATGTGATACACCACATTAACAAATTAAGGAATAAAAACCAAATGGTCATCTCAATAGGTGCAGAAAAACTTTTGACAGAGAATTCAACACCCACTTATGATAAAAACTCTCCAGAAAATGTACATAGAGGGAACCTACCTCAACATAATAAAGGCCATATATGACAAACCCACAGCAAGCATCATACTGAATCATGAAAAACTGAAAGCATTTCCACTGAGATCAGGAACAAGACAGGATGTCCACTCTCACCACTCTTATTCAACATAGTTTTGGAAGTCCTAGCCATGGCAATCAGAGAAGAAAAAGAAATAAAAGGAATCCAAATCAGAAAAGAACAAGTAAACTGTCACTGTTTGCAGCTGACATGATACTATACACAGAAAATCCTAAAGATGCCACCAGAAAATTACTAGAACTAATCAATGAATTTGGTAAGTTTGCAGGATACATAATTAATGCACAGAAATCTCTGACTTTCCTATATACCAACAACGAAAAATCAGAAAGAGAAATGAAGGAAACAATCCCATTTAGCATCACAACAAAAAGAATAAAATATCTAGGAATAAACCTACCTAAGGCGGCAAAATACTTGTACTCATAAAACTATAAAACACTGATGAAAGAAATCAAAGATGACATAAACAGATGAAGAAATATACCATGTTCTTGGATTAGAAAAATCAATATTGTGAAAATGACTATACTACCCAAAGCAACCTACAGATTCAATGCAATCCCTATCAGACTACCAATGGCACTCTTCACAGAATTAGAGCAAAGAATTTTACAATTCGTATGGAAACACAAAAGACCCCAAATAGACAAAGCAATCTTGAGAAAGAAAAACGGAGTTGGAGGAATCAGGCTCCTCAACTTCAAACTATACCACAAAGCTACAGTAATCAAGACAGTGTTGTACTGGCACAAAAACAGAAATACAGATCAATGGTACAGGATAGAATGCCCAGAGATAAGCCCACACACATATGGTCACCTAATTTATGATAAAGGAGGCAAGAACACACAGTGGAGAAAAGACAGCCTCTTCAATAAGTGGTGCTGGGAAAACTGGACAGCTACCTGTAAAAGAATGGAATTAGAACACTATCTAACATCATATACAAAAATAAACTCAAAATGGATTAAAGACCTAAATGTAAGACCAGACAATATAAAACTCTTAGAGGAGAACATAGGAAAAACACTCTTTGACATAATGCACAGCAAGATCTTTTTTGACCCACCTCCTAGAGTAACGGAAATAAAAGCAAAAATAAACAAATGGGACTTAATTAAACTTAAAGGCTTTTGCACAGCAAAGGAAACCATAAACAAGACAAAAAGACAACCCTCAGAATGGGAGAACATATTTGCAAATGAAACAACAGACAAAGGATTAATCTCCAAAATATGCAAACAGCCCATGGAGCTCAATATCAAAACATCAAACAATCCAATTAAAAAATGGGCAGTAGACCTAAATAGACATTTCACCAAGGAAGACACACAGATGGCCAAGAGGCACATGAAAAGATGCGCAACATCATTAATTATTAGAGAAATGCAAATCAAAACTACAATGAGGTATCACCTCACGCCTGTCAGAATGGCTGTTATCAAAAAATCTAGAAACAATAAATGCTGGAAAGGGTGTGGTGAAAAGGGAACCCCCCCTGCACTGTGGGTGAGAATGTAAATTGATATAACCACTATGGAAAACAGTATGGAGGTTCCTTAAAAATCTAAAAATAGAACTACCATATGACCCAGCAATCCCACTACGGGCCATATACCCTGAGAAAACCATAATTCAAAAAGAGACATATTCCACAATGTTCATTGCAGCTCTATTTACAATAGCCAGGACATGGAACCAACCTAAATTTCCGTCAACAGATGAATGGATAAAGAAGACGTGGCACATATATACAATGGAATATTACTCATCCATAAAAAGAAATGTAATTGAGTTATTTGTAGTGAGGTGGATGGACCTAGAGAGTCTGTCATATGGAGTGAAGTAGGTCAGAAAGTGAAAAACAAATACTGTATGCTAACGCATATATATGGAATCTAAAATAATACTGATGAACCTAGTTGCAGGGCAGAAAGAAAGCTGTAGACATAGAGAACGGACTTGAGGACACGGGGTGGGGAGGGGGAAGCTGGGGCCAAGTCAGAGTAGCATCAACATATATACACTACCGAATGTAAAATAGATAGCTAGTGTTAAGCAGTAGCATACGCCAGGGAGATCAGCCAGGTGCTTTGCGATGACCTAGAGGGGTGGGATAAGGAGGATGCGAGCGAGGCTCAAGAGGAAGAAGATATGGGGATATATGTATGCATATGGCTGATTCACTTTGTTGTACAACAGAAACTAACACAGTATTGTGAAGCAATTATACTCTAATAAAGATCTATTTAAAAAAAAGAAAATGTTTTGAGTAAGAAATTCATTGCTAAATATTTTAATTTAATTTCTTTTTCTCAAAAAATAGTGCTGGGAATGCCTTTGAAATCCTGTAAAATATGCTCAAAATTATTACCATGCCCCTATCAGAGCATAGCTACAATCCCAGGTCCTGTTTGTGTTGAAAAGAGAGAAAGGAGAACTCAGGAAATACATGACAGAAGGCAAGAGAATACGTTGACAAGGCCAAGAGTAAATCTGAGTTTTGTCCCCATAGATATTAAGTTATAAACGATAATTCGGTATTTTTCACTGATTTCAACAATAGAAGGCCTACAGTAACCCTGGGCTGTGGGGAGGGTGCCAGGAATGGAACTGCTCAGAGAATAGGGAAACTAAATGAATATTTATTTTTTCACAAATTAAAAATATAAGTTGCACTGCTAAAAATCATTTTGAAAAACACTGGCATTGTTGAGTTAAATTAACAGGACAAATTTTCTTTTACATTACAGACTGTATATACCTTTATGGACCGGCCTTAATACCAAAACCACTAGTTATTATTTGCATTTTAAGCAATGCTTGAAAAACAACACTTGGAATATCATCTGACTCTAAGCAGAGGACCTATATCTTTTCCTTTGCTGGAAATCTAAGCTTTAGTTTCTGAAATTCAATGCCCAGTTCGTGATCTAATACATTTAACAATATCCTTGGCATTTTTCTATCTCTCACTTCTCAGGGACATAATGAAATACAGTGAAACACCAGTTTAGCTGATGACAAAGCTGTGTAGTCGGACAGGATATTTAACCTCTGGGAGCCTCAGTTCCTTTATCTGTTAGTCATGCCTATCTCACAAAAGCAGTTTGAGGATTAAACGTAAATATCATATAGAGTCCCTTGATCCTCTCTTAATAGTAGTCATAATTACTATCATCACATTTATTGTTGCTATTTCTGTTAATTAATAGGGTGGGTTCTGAACTTGCTGTAGCCTGTTTCCCTAAAACTCCCTAAATTATGTCTTGAAGAGCCTGCAGGTCAGGGCCCTGTTCTCTAGGTTGGGCTTTCCTGATACTTCCTGCCTAACTAGTTTCTGATGCTTTGCCTTTCTTCCTCTGGCATTTTGTCTCCTTTCCCTTCATTGTGTAGAGTTACAGGCACCAAATGAGCCCTGCGCACCCTCACCTATCACCTTCTCATCACATTGAGCTTCTCTAGCGCTCTGTTGTACAAGCAGTGAAGTTGGGGTTCTGGATCCAGCCAGTCATTTAGGTGAACAAGGCCCCAACTCAGGCATTAACTGTGATATGGTCCCATGTAAAATGAAGATTTTAATTCTGGCTGTATATACATATGTGTGTGTGTGTGTGTGTGTGTGTGTGTGTGTGTGTGTGTAGATATATACACACATATAAGTTATTTTAAAATCATACTTTTATTACTTTAAAATCAAACTTTTAAGCACAGTATTCAACTAAATGAGATGAGAATAATCTAGTCTCACTTCTGGGCATAAAAAGTTTTAAATTCCATAATAAGTATTCAATTGTATATTTCTCTTTTCTTCTAACTGGAAAGATTAACCACCACCACCACCACCCTACTGTGTGCATGTGGTCGTAGCAACATCACTTTGAAAAATAGAGAGAGAGAGAGAAAAAAAAGTGAAGTCCTTTAAAAAATATATTGTTTTTCTAGCATGTTCCAGTGAATTTGCTTTTATCGGGCTAAAATCCTAAGGAAACTGACTCTGAACACCTGATTACAATTTCGAATCATTACAGCCCTTTGAAATATTTGATTCCAGAAAGGTAACATGTCATAATGCAGCATGTAAAACCACATTAAAATACTGCTCAGGCTGCCAATATTTTTCTTGCTTTTTAGTGCTTGGGGAAAAAATAAAATAAAAGTAGCATTATGAAGATTTTTCTTCCTGTTTTTAAGTTGTTCTATGTTTATTTGGTAAGAAACCTCACCAAAGCAAACAATTTCTTTCATCCATATTCAAACCATCCTCCAACTTTTTCATCAAATGGAGGTCTTGACCAGCATCTCACACAGCCTCTCTTTTTTGCTAAAGTGGTTCCACGTGGCAGCACAAAATACAGAGTTTAATTTAAAAGGAGGCAATAGAATATTGGCATCAGCCAATTGTTGATGTCAAGAAAGAAAAGGCAATAAAGTTTTGCCTATTACTGAAGGAACCTAAAGGTGATTTGTGAACCCCATCTGCTGTCCAAAAAAACATATAAATCCCGATGCCATTATCAATAAGAGTAAACAAGTTTCAAAGATTAGGTAAAGTCGGCACTTGAGCCCTCAAGGCTTGAAAAGACTTTCTAGGATGGACTGAAAATAAGGGCAGAAAACCTGCTTTAAAAAAGCAGCACACGATCATTTATATTAAGCTTAAAATGAGGTTAAAACTACTAAATGCATCACCAAATATAATTTTGTTTACTAAGTAAGAAAATTCAGAATCCATTTGGAAAGATTTCACAAGAAAATGATTGCTATTATATGAAAGAATGAAGAAATTATATATATATTATGTTGATAATTCAATAATATAAACAAAGACCCTAATAGCCTGGTACATAGCTTCTGTGATGCTTTAGCAAAAAGTCCTGTACAAAAGTCGCTTCTGAGGTGTTCTTACACATAGGTGAATAGAACTGTTAAAGCATTATGACCACAGAAGACTGGACCTGCTATTAGCTTTTGTCCCAATGCAGCCATCTTTAACCTAGTCAACAGCATATGATACAGCCTGTTGAAATAGTTCTATACAACATGACTGCTTTAAATGGTGATAGTTGTAAAGGAGGGATATCTCCATTTAAAATAAATATTCCCAGATGATTTCAATGAACATTCAAATTAAGAATCACTGAAATATTGCTAATTTATCACAAGTCATACAAGAGCTAAAATACTGTGCCTTCATTTTAAACTCCTACGTTGACTCTTTACTTCTGGAGTATTTTTAGCAGATTGGAGTAAATAAAAGAAAACTAGTATAAAGGCATTGTTTTCAAGAAATGTCCTTTCCAGTAGAGAAGAAAAGTTGCAAACAAACTTTGTATTAAATATTTTAAAGTGCTCATTATAAATGAGTGTAATTTTTGTGGGAAAGTCAATGAAGGAGGGAAAAAATTACTTTTGCCATATTAAATGAAGGAAGGTTTTATAAAGATGTAACATTTGAAATAAATTTTGAGGAATAAATAGGTTTTTACCAGATGGAGAAGAGAGAAAATGAGTATACCACCAAGCTCATCTAAATGCAAATTCTTAAATAGGTATAAAACATTTCTCTGTTTGATTCAGAAGTTCTGAATGACGGAAGGGAAGGGAAGAGAAGGGAGGGGAAAAACAAAGTTAGCAAATACTATATATCCTGACAGCTGAACTGGAATTAACTTTTCCAATTCTCAATTTTTTCATCTATGAAATAGATTATAATCCTTGCAGAAAAAGAAAAAAATTTTGTAGAATTCAGCTCCAAAGCATAGTACCTCTCATATAGTATCAATAATTACCCAATAGTCTCATTTCCCTTCCCCCATCAAAGAAAGATAAGAGAATACAGGAAAAAAAATACGACATGAAATTGCACTTTATTGGAGTTTAGAGGACTTGTGAAAGACATGATTGAATAGAATGTTCGACTAAATCTAGTGCTACAAATGTATTGTTATTACTTTACTACAAGCATGGTTCATGGTATTAATGTGTGAATCAGAAAAAAATTCTAAGATGTCAGAATTAGATACCTTTTAACATATAGGTGGTTTGTTTAATGTTTTCTAAAAGATACAATTTTCTATTAAGTAAATTCAATTTTCTACTGAATTTTGACTTTGATTATGAAATCAGAGATATGCTCTGATAAGACAAAACTCTTTATATGTAACATAAATACATTTTAAAAGGCAGCAATCTTCCAAAATCATGAATTTTGAAGGAGATGGTAACTTTCTTCTATATTTACATTAATTTGCATATCGTCACTGGTCTTTTAGAAGAGATTTATTCAACCATATTCAGTGTATGTCTATTGATTTCCTATTATGTGCTAGGCACTTTAATAGCTGCTATACTTTAACATCCATATATAGTTATTATTAAGAAATAGATATAATCTCAAGAAAGTCATGAATATTAAGGGAAAAGCTGAAGATCCCATGAATTACATTAATGTCGGAAAGACATAAATGCTATAAACTTTCTACATACCATATATATACATACTATGTGATATTGCATGATTGAATCCAAGAAGAAATTGAACATTATACAAATCATGAGATTAAACAAGACTAATTTCAATCAACTTATAATTGTTTGAAACTAAAGAGCTTGAAACACATTTTCTCATTTGCTATGCTACTTAAATAACACATGGGGAAGCTTGCATAATATTTTTAAGGTGAATTTAAATTTTACAAAATTTAATAATATTTTACTATGCATTAAAGTCTAGATTTTTAGTTCAATGTGTAAAAACAAGAAAATAAAAGAGACATAAGAGAGACAGAGATATACAAAAATTCTGTGGAACTATAGAGCTAAGCATTTTTTGCTTTGCTGTCTTGGATAGTAACAGAATGCATTGAAGAGGATTCATTAAATGCATCATTTAAAATTCAGCCATTTGAACTGAATTTTAAATGATGAAGGAGAAAAGAAGGGAGAATATATCTTAGAGAAAATAAGTGCATTGAAATAGAGGCATGGACTTTTGTAACATCATAAAAGATTGGTGAAAAATTCATCATTATTAGGACAGGGTGGAGAAGTGACAAAATATAAAGGTTAACGTATAGTTAGGCCAAACATTAGGAAGGCTTAAATACCAGATCAAGAAGCTTAGGCATTATTCTCTATGTAACAGAGATTATACATGAACATCAAACTTAGATTTCTGTTTGAGAAATAAAATGATGACAACAGTGAGAAGGGTGGATTCAGCTTGGGCAAGAACAGTCAAGATGCTTATAGCAACATTCCAAGTGAGAAATTAGGAGGGATTAATCTAAAGGGTGGCAGTAGCAAATGGAAAAAGTTACCTGCTAGGGATTGAGTGAGAGGGACCTCCTGAAAAACAATTCTCTAATAATGCTTAAAAACAATCTAATTAATAGCAATTGATATCTTTCATGGTTTCTTAGATTATTTTAGGAAGGAATGTAGAATAAATTTTGCTCAACTATCTACCCAATACAGAATCTTCTCTAAAATGGCAAGACAACCACACTTAAAAAAAAAAATTCCTATCCACCTGTACCTGTCTATTGCTTGAGACATTCAGCAATAGTTTCTTCTGCTGGTTTATCTTCCGTGATAAGCAACATATTATTTTCCACAAGTCTACTGTTTCCTTAATTTTCATGCACTATGTTCCACACATGTACAATGTCTCTGTGTCTCCTAGCTGTATTCAAATTTCATTTCACTATACTAATTACAGTGGGACTGATATAAGTATCACTTGGTGTTATTTTTCAGTAAAATCCAAGTATCAAAGAAAAACAAAGGAATGACAGATTTAACATTTTAGTACAATTAGCCAATAGAGTAATTATACACATAAAAAATAATTTAAATGTAAAGTTTTTAGGGAAGAATAATATAATGAGTTTAACTCTATGCATTCTTTTAGATTGGATCAACATATGAAATTCCTTTCACAGTAATAAGGAATTAGTTCAGAAAGGGAAATTTTCTGAGCTGAATTAGTTTAATGAAGATGGACAGGGTAGATCTCAGCTCTGAACTTACAGTCAGATAGATTGTCTCTGACAGTAAATTATCACTTTATTAATTGCATTATAAATAAGATGTTAAAATCATCCACAGCTGCATAGATTCTTTAGCCATGATACATTAAAATAGTTTTATAATTAACTGGATTTTTATTGTGGCAAGCCTGTAATAAACCCTGTAAACAGTGGAAATGAGGATATTCTGTAATTTATTCTATAAGCATACTCATATATGCAAATCAAAATGTAAATTCTTAATCTTTAATGTCTTGTGCTTTTCCCCACACTTTGCAGTGATTCTCAATCACTGTATCCTATTACCATAACCTGAAGATAGTCACTTGTATGGAATGGGGGAGGAGATTCAGGTGAAATCACATTTTGTTCATTATATCAACTTTTTGACAGCAGTTATTACAGAGATGATTTGGGCAGCTTAAGCCAAAAAATGTAAAAAGAAAGATATATTATTTTGTTGTTGTTTGTCCTCTAAATAATGAGAAGATATGGGATGGTTTTAAGTCTTGGTAAAATCATATTTGTAATTTTGAAAGATCACAATGGTGACAAATCTGAATTAGAAGGAGTAGGGTAAAAATATAGGGATAATTTAAGAGGCTATTTGAATTAAGGAAGCATGAAAAGATAAAGGACCAAACGATGTAGCATTAATGGGAATTAAGAAAATAGGAAAATAATTAAAATTATTTGAAAGATATTATCAACATAATTTGATTATATGGGCTACTTGAGTGAAAGACTAACTTACATGACAATACTATTAATAAGGTTTACAGGAGATGGTGCAGGTTTGGTGAAAACATAGTCCCTTGCCTTAAAAAATTCCACAATGAATTGTAAAAGTAAGACTGGAGATAATATTGAGCTTTACTCCTCAAAGTATGATCTGTGGAGCAGCAGCACTGGCATCCCTTGGGAATTGGAAAATGTGAAAGACAATGAGGATAGAATAAAAAAATATAAAATTTGTCTAGTAGGAAGATCACAGAAGAGAAAGAGAATGAATGCCATACACTATTCAAGATAAAATGAGAACAATGATTCCAGAATTTATCCAGGCAAGTTATGAATAGGTAGCAGAACAATATGAATACATTCACATGGGACATAGTTCGGTGATACTTCTAAACAACAAAGAAAATAACTTAAAAAGACTGCCAATCAGATAAAAATATTTAAAGTGATAAGAAACTTCTCAGGGGAGATACATATATTTCAACAGAATTGTGTCAAAAGAACCACTACAAAATGTTCCAAAAAAGAAGGAAAATCAGATACAGGGTCTTATTAATAAAACAAGGAAATAATTATAATCTTTAATACATAAATATGTGAATACCAACATTCTTCATTGTAAACAAAAAATTACTGAGAAATAATAAACAGTAAAAAATTTCCAATAGCTTTCCATTTTTTCCATTATTACATTTGTTATTTAAACAGTCTCCAATGAACATGTATTAATTATATAATAAAAATGATTATTCAAAAACAAATATCAATTATTCACATTTACTGAACACCTTTTAAACCTAAACCAGAGTTTCAATTAATTTTCATGATGGTTGTGTAAGGAAAATAAATTTATCAATATTTTCCATTCTTATCTTCCACTTTCATGAGGATGATCAATATTTTCCACAAACAAGTACCAGTTGGAGCCTGAAGTGTTAGACATGCTATAGCTCTCAAATGATTGGTCAGAAATTTATTTTTTTATACATTTCCAAACATGTATAGTATTTATAATTTCTATATTTTTTAATATAAAATATCTTCATTATGTTATAACTGTTCATATTATGAAATACAATCCACATGCATCCTTATAATTGAGATCATCTATATGAGCAACAATCTCTGTATGCTTAATGAGAAATGAGTGTGTAACTATGCCTGATGATAGGGGGTCAATTATTTTTTACTAAAGTACTATTTTTATAATTAATTTTGCCCAGGAAAGCATAATGATGCTTTTCACTGAAAAGTAGTTCATTTCACTTATATGACCACTTCAGATTTTCTTTTCTTTTTCCTTTGCAATTCGCAACAAGAAAAATACAAGATACATCAGAAATGTCAAGTCTGCTGCTGTCAATCTGCTATGATTATTATCTTTCATTTTGTTAATGTGGTTTATCACTTTGATTGATGTGTAGATATTGAACCATCCTTGCATCCCTGAAATAAATCCCATTTGATCAGGGTGTATGATCCTTTAATTTCTTTTTTTAAAATGCCTATGAATATTTGTCCTATGCTATTCACATGGGATTTCAGTAATCAATTTAAAATAAATAATTGTTACTAAAGTATATTGATAATTTATTTCTTATACACACAAATTAATGACTACATTGAATCAGACATGGTAGTCTTTGTTAAAGCCAATAACTGTTTTTAGTATATGTGTACATTCTCACATTTCCCCCCACACCAGTATGATATAACTAAAGGAACAAGATGAAACATGTTAGACAAAAGGGAGGAATATAATCTTAATATGCTTCCAAGTATTAGAAAATAAAATAATGATAGTTAACTGTTGTTGAATATTTTCTATGTGGCCCTAAGTTACATAATCAATATGCATTACATGATAAAGTCCTTAAAGCGATCCTACAAGGAAGATACCATAATCTTTATTTTTTATATGAGGAAACAATCTCATTGAGGGTTAGAAATTTTCTCAAAGGGACACATAAGTAGTAGAGCCAGAACTGAATGCAGCACTGGGTAAACTTAATTAGTGTCACGTCTATACATCTAGTCTGTTCACTATTATACTCAATGTGCCTAGCCCTGTAACTAGCCCAGGAAGCCATAAATCCATTCACACTTTATCAATGAACACTGTATAGTTTTATGAATACTGTATAGTGTAATTCCCTTAATCATTATCTAATACATTTACTGACAGATCATTCTTATTAATTTATAGCTTTCCATGGAGGTCATTATATTCCCCATAGTAAAAAGAATAAGTATATAAGCTGCTACGTGTTCAAAGATGATATTCCAATAGCCTTTCTTTCTTATGAAACTGCAAGTCTCATATTTACTAATAAAGTTTGCTAAGTTGAACACTTTGCCTCTATATAATCTATTGTTTAAAAACACACACACACACACAAAAGAAAAACCAAATGGAGGTTGAGACAGGGGATAGAAAGAAT